>NC_052144.2:33077525-34309619 GCF_016086655.4 Lepeophtheirus salmonis | reverse complement strand
AAAGAACCACTAATAAGTGAACAAATTTATCAAACCTTGATGAAAAATTGCAAAAATTGCGAATAGTTCCAAAAGATACATTTTTGCTACAAAAAAGTCGCATTTATTCTGAAAGATATTTTAAAAACATATTAATGCTCTTTTCAGTATTAAAATCTAATTTCAAGAGATTTAAAGCAATTTTATTAAAATTGGGTTCAGAAAATCCCAGCTCACAAATGAAGGGTTAACCCAAATTCTAAGTAAGATGGAATTATTGCGTTTTAGTACTAAATGTAAAACGACAGTTATAGAACAAACATATATTTACTTCTCTAAGAGTGATCTAGATTCAAACACAAGCACACTTATTTCTGGAGAATAATTTCTAATCTTCATTTTTTGTCAACACTTTGGTCAACTCCAAGTTGTAAACGTTGTCATTTTACAATATAATGATCCTCTCCATATGGTTACAATATTTTTTATTAATTCAATTTTCATAAAACTATTCTTTCGCATACTAATGCATAATCTTAGTATAGGCATGATACATTAAATAAAAAATTTAACCAAATTTTAGTTTTATTGTTCAGGATTATTGTATGAAAATTAGTAGATTATGTTGTTCAATTTGTATTTGGCTTATGGCCTTGTGATTATGTAAATTATGTGAAGTATCATTTAGTCAATCCCAAACAAAAATATTAATAAAACTCTAAAAATGAAAAGTTTGAGCTAGACAGCAATAAAAAAAAGTTAATGTTTACTGCATTAGATGGATACACCTGAATATGTAGAACAAATAAAATTATACTTAAAATCAAAGATATACTTAGTTTTAATGCAATTATTTAATAATACATTTTTTATTTGACCATTATTACATTTTCTTTATATTTGATTATCCTTTTAAAACAATTTTGTCCATATCTCACAATGACATAAGCAGTTGTGAGTACAAAACATTTATTTATTTTTTCTAACGTAAAATGGCATAATAATATAATTAAAGAAAGGAAGAGTGAGGTTTAATCAAGGTGGCTAAATAATATAAAGGTAACGCAGCAAGGGAATTTTCTCAGATTAACACTTGCCTTCTTCAGTTTGAACTTTTTATTAATGGTATTTACTCTCATTCTTGTTCTGGTTTCGACAAAGGATATGATGATTTCTTTTTGCCAGTTAAGATATAATTCAATTAGATGATTATGCAGCCTTTCAAATACGTTTTTGTCAATTGCGTTTTCATAGTTTTGAAAGGTTGTTTCGGGATACCTTTGGGTCTGAATCAAAGGCTCTTGTTGGGACTCAGTAATCCAACTACACATTTTTGTGGGTATTTCATTATCCGTCTCTGTTTCCGACTCAATACTGGTTTCCTGGAGGTTACTTGCTTCCAATAGTTGTTTTACAAGCTTTTTTCCTTTCGCAACTTTCCTTACGAATGTCTGTTGAAGATTTGGGTTAATCTAAAATGGGAAAGGAAAGGGAATTTGGAGTGAGGGGACTACATTACTTTTGAATTTCTTCCTAGTCTTTAAGTCAAGAAGCTCACCATGGAGATTCCCCTCAAAATCATTGGATGTAAAATACCTATCACAAATCTTGGCATTCTTAATATTAATTGGGTCTTTTCTCCTGCTGACTGAGATCCAATTACGCTGGAGCATCAAATCTTTCTGAGGAAATGCAAAATACTGGGCATCCCGTGGATTGAGAAAGCAGACCATAGCACAAACATGCTTTGAACCACGAGGTGATGGCATTTTTGCTAAACAGATACAAATTAGTGCACTTCCCTTCTATGAAATTATCTTAAATGCCGCAACAGTGACGTCACTAGGTCAGCTGAGTCAGCTAACAACAACCAGACTTATATAGAAGACCATTGTTGTCTCACCATTATATTTACATAGTCACCTTGGGTTTAATGAATATGCTATTTTTTTTTCTTTTTTTACAATTTAAGTTTTTGTCCGTAAATGAAGGGTAATAGTGATACCTTGTTTACAGAAGAGTTCCATAATGACTGATATGCCTTTGCAATCTTAGCAGAGGACTTCAAATTTTGGGATACAGCTGCGATCAGAGTAGCTCTGAATTCTTTGATTATGATTAGCTCAAATATAGCCAACTACTGAATGATCATTTTTTTTGAGGCCAAATATATGGTTTTTGTTTTTGAGTGGTTTGACTTTCAACATTTTTCAACAAGATCATATTCAGGTCCCATATCTCGATTAAATTATTAAAACAAGGCAAAAACTCTTTACATTGTTAATATAGAAATTAAGACTACATTTTTAGTTATTTTACATAATTTAAAATCAATATATAATTTTTTTAAATTGCGAAATGAAAATTTGCAACAGAAGTAGCTAACAGAATCTTAAACCAGCAAAGATATTTGTCGAAAAAATAATCCTTGATAAGTAGTCCATTTTTCCATGTATTGAAAAAATTATTTATTATTATACTCCAGCAATTGAAAATACAATAATATAATGTTAATTTCCCCGACATTTTTCTAAACATATAAAAAGTTAAAAACTTAGGTTTTCCTACAAACGTAGAATCTGCAACCTAAAGATTAAATCCAAGGAAAATAAAATTTGGAATATGTAATTTTCTTACCAAATCCCAAACTGTCGAATTTTGAAAAAATTGAAAAACAAACCGGCCAAGCCTATACCTCCTTGAAATATAAAAATAGCATCATCATCAAAACTTGACGTGTGAAATGGTTGAAAGTTAAAAAGATAGACAAGTTACTTAAATGAAGAAATTGAATGACTTTTCCGAAACCCAATTTAAAATGATTGACATGGAGTCATATATTACATGTATAGGTGTAAGAATAATGTAAAAATAGAATATTAGATGTTAATGCCACTTATGAATACATACATACTCGTTAGACGGGTTCTTAATTTTGTTAAAATTTGAAAATGTAGGGTGGGACATAATTCAAAATATTTTTTCCAAAAAAAAAAAGGAATATGATGGAACGACGAAGTTCAATCATATAATACTATTAGCAAAGGGTTGCCCAGTGTTGCTCGGGCTAAAGAGGGAGCGGGAAATTACATGGACAAAGGTCAATGTGATTTTTTTATAATGTATATTCCCCTTTTGGGCGGAGATCATAATAATTTTGTACCTTTATATTATATGAAATATGTTATAATAAATTTATATAAAAAAGTTGTATTTTAAACTTCAAAGAAGTTACCAACATAAAAAAATGGAAAAATTGCCTAGTTGAGAAATCTATCTATATTTATTTTTAAATTGCAAAATCAAAATTTGTAAAAAAAATAGTCAACAGAAGCTTAAACCTGCCAAGATATTTGACGAAAAAATAATCCTCAATAAGTAATTGCAAATATTGAAAGAGTTATTTATTATTATGTTCCAGAAATTGAAAATACAATATCATAATGTTAATTTCTTAATTTTATGCCTAAAATGCATGGTTTTGTGACATTTCTTCCCAATAATAGAGAATTGATGAAAAAGGGGAAAAAATAAAAAATTATTTTGATAAATGTCAGTTGTTACAGTTAAAGATCAATATTTAGCTGTCAAATTTAAATGAAAACGAATTCCCAGACACATTCCCCAAACTTTATTTTATATACAAATCCAGTATTCAATTGGAAATACAATTTTTTGCATTTGAAAAAAAAAAAAATGCAATTATTCCCACTTTATTTTTGCCAATAACTTTTTAATTTTGTATAATTTTAGAAAACGTCCTTATTCTTTAAGTTTTTTGTTTTTTTTTTGTCTACAGCCACTTTTTGACTTATAACTTAATTCTGTATCTAATCCCCTTGTGCTCCAAAAACAATTGTTGTTTTTTGGATAAAGATATTTATCTTTAAAAAATAATCAATATTTGTATTGATACACATTTGTAACCCATCTATTTATATATGACTGAAAACAGACAAGATTTACAATCCCCTTGAATTTAATTACTTTGCGCCTTTCTAACAATATAAGTAAATAATATATTATTTAAATTATAATTATAAACTTTACTTTTGATATCATAGAAATAGCAAAAAAAGATAAACTGCTAAATAATTTGTGAAATAAAAAATATCCTAATTCAGTAAGAAGTTTTGTGAACAATAGCTTTATCTTCTTTCCTCTTTTGCTCCTTCATAATTTAGTAACCTCCTCCATGGAAGATTTATGATTAGTGTTGTCTCGGTCTTTATTGAGGATCTTGCTCCAAACTGGGCCCATCCAATCTAATCCCACTTTGATTTCCTTAAAGAAGGTAAAATCGATCCCTCGGGGCGTCATTCAGTATGTTTTTCTTTTTATCAATTATCTTATACAATGGAATATATATATCCATGAGCCAGCCCTAAGAGTAGATTGGAATGGATAGAATAAAAAAGGATTGACACAACATGAGTTAGAATGGAGTAATTATATTTTTGAGTCTTTGCTTAATGTATTAAAATTGATTGACTACTTGATTCGAGAAATTACAAATAATACATATTCAAAACTTGTGCGTCGTATTAAAAAATACATAAGCTTTTTTTTTGAATTTTAGGCTCAGAATTATATTTTTAAATACATGCATGATTAGATTCACATTTGGACATCATTTGATCCCGTGCAACAATAAAAACTTCCTTGAGAGCCTGAAAAAGGAATCATATATTAAATAAAAAATTACTTTTTCTTATAATACACATAATTGAATCTATGATTTGATATATAATATTATACAGTAGGCACGTATTAGCACATAATAGAGTAATATTATTTGACCATAAAGTAATATTAAGTCAATGACATTATTTTTACCAAATAGGTAAAATAATATTACAAAAGTACGTCATTTATGAAAAAGACTAGGTTTAAAAATAAAAAGGGGTCGGCTTTAAATAAAAGATAAAATGTATTTGTTTGTGCAGAGAAAAACATTTTAGTGTTTCTAATATTGAGTAGTAAGTTTGGTTAAATAATATAAGTATATTCATCTTCAACTAAGTGTAGGTTAAATAAATTAGCTATAGTTTAAAATTATGAATTTTTTGGCTGGATTCATATTTCTAAAAGTTTATGCAACTAAGAAACTCTTTTTAAATATAAAATTAAGCAAATTTCAAAGAAGTTTTGGTTATTTTAGTGCAAACAATTTACCTCTTTCAAATTTTGACACATGACGTATTTTTTATGTAAAGTTCTACACTTTTTATTAGATTATGGGTTTGAGTTTTACTTTTTAGTCATTACGATTGAAACATTACTTATAAAATGTGCTTTTGAAAGGTAGTTTATTGACATCTACCAGATATTTTCAAAAAATTGTGCTTAAAACTAATGACTATTGGATATTCCAGCCTTCAAATAATAAACAAAAACTACTAACCATAAAAAACCATTGCATTTCACATCTATTCCTCAATTTTACTCAGGACCATTTAGTTTAAATAGAATAAGATCAAAGCCCAAAATCAGTTAGTACCTAGTTAAGAAATTCTTGATAACTATAAAATAACTATTCAATAATTTTAAGAGTTGTTTGCAAGTTAACAATGAGCGTGGTTCCGGACAATGATAAGAGGAAAATCATACAAGAAATTTCTATGTATATTTTTAGAGTTTGTTATTTATTAGTAATATTATTTTCTCATTTTCTTTGCCCCATGAAAACTCCAAAACAAGCTGTAGATGGCATTTAGATAGATGACCAGATTTTTGCTGTAGCCTATGGGAAACAGGGTTACTTTCAATTAGAACTTGAGGAAAATAGTTGACTCTCACGTGTTTTATAACAGCCTGGGAAGATATTTAATCTCAAGGGAATTAAATTTGTTACTAGACGTTTATGATCCTGTGGGTGATAAAGCTTTTAAGACGTTGGGAAATGTTGAGAAACTAAGGAAGAATGTAATAGTTTCAGATACAAATATGAAATGTCATTTTAAAGATACGAAGGAAACGATGCAAGGTGTAAAGAAGCCAAAATAACTCTAAATAAATCGAAATTCTAATATTAAAAAAAAACTTGATTATTTATAGAAATTGAGTAGCAATCCAAGAGTATCCTACTTCAAAAAATATTACAGAATTGAGAAAGTTTGTTTGGTATGGGTAATCAACTAAGATTATTTGTGATAAAGTTTGAGATGAATATTATAGCTCTACAAGGTATGTTACTGAAACATGTACAATTGAAATGGAATCCAATCATGAAAAAAACCATTTACGGGTATAAAATAATTACTACAATCTCTTGCACTTGTTTGACCTACAGAAAGAAACTAGACATCTAACAGATGCGTCGAGGAATTATGGATAAGGATTTGGCTTACATCAAAAACATGGTGAAGATTGGAGCCTCATCAAAGCTGACTCAAGATATATCAATAAAACAGAGCATAGATATGTGATGGTCAAATTAAAGCTTCTTAGAGTCTTATGGGCAATAAAAAAACACAAACATTACTGTCTTGGCAAAAAATTATTTTTAAAAGTCGACCACTAAACCCTCCTAAGCATTTTTAATTCTCAAATATATGATATAATAGAAAATCCTAGAATTATATAAGAAAACTTCTCCATTTAGAGTCAAGACTTTGTAGAAAAAAGGATTCACTCACTTTGCACTTGATTGTGTAAGATACCTACGGGGGAGGATTTAATTGAAGAAGAGGAGGTGATAACAGCAGTAAGGGCAATGATGAACGTTATCAGGTTCAAAACAGAGCCTTTTTTTAGAGCTGACAATAATGGAAAAATTCCAGCTGAAATAAATTCAACCACAAAATTAGATCTACGGATCCTATACTACCAAAGAATTTACAAGCATCGTGGAAGGAGAGAAAGGATATGCATACGCAGCAGGAATGAATATAATGATGGTAAACACCAAGAATCTCAAGGAGATAAAAAAAAATTCAAAAGTCCAAATAAAATAGAGGGTTTCGATTCTTTGGTATCTAAATGGGACTTCAATTCTGAGAGTTAATACAAAAACTTATAAGCAAAGGTTAAGTAATGAATAAATTCTGCTTTGAACCATGAAATTGATCAATCCTTGTAAATCGATTAATTTGAATAGCTTGGGCTGAAGGGGGTGAGTGTTTGACAGAATTTGCCATACTATTATTGTCCCAAAAAAGAGCCATGTGATGTACCATAAGGTGGAACTTCCATGACCCTTTGCATTGGTAATAAAAAAGATATAAGTATTTGATTAAGGTTCTTGTATGTTTTTTCTGGCTCAAATTAGTTACTTTTGTTGAAAATTATTCTTTTATAATAAAAAGAAAGTCAAGTGAACTTTTTGAAAAATATTTTTTACATAATTACGCATAATATTTCATTGAAGTTTTTATGCTATCCCTCAAAACGCTGAACGTGTTTTATGTATCAGAGGGACCTTTCTAAAGTTTTTCTTTATATAAGAGCATAATTTTTGCATTAATGAAAAATATATGAAAATGTTATTGCTTTAATATAAAATTTAAACTCATTGGTGAAGAAATACTAATATTTTTATCCTAATTTATAAAAGTTTTTTGCTCCATTCTATAAATGGACCAATCGATTTTAAATTATTCTTTTCCCACAATTCGTTTTAAATCTGTTGTTTAAATTGTATTTTATATTGATTGATTTTATATAAAAATATCTCTTTTTTTTAATTCTGGAAGGAAAATATATCTCAATTTAACAAATCAAAATGCAATAATATAAAAAATAAGAGGTGTGTAGAATGTTTTATTATTATTTTTTTTATATATGAAGATTATTATTGTACTGAGACAAATCCAGCAGATAATACTTTAGAAATTTGCTTGAATTTGCAATGTAGGAGTACAGGAACAATTGCATCAAGTAATTTTTTGATATCATAAAACAATTTCAAAATTATTTTTATTTTTATTTTTTAATTCTAATACAAAAAGGATCTACAGTCAATCTCTTTATAGATTATCTAATTATAAAATTAATAAGCCAGCAAATGATTGTAGAACTTTCATGAATAAAAAAATAATGAAAATTAAAAGCAAGAAACCATCAAACGATGAAATAAACTTGACAAATTCTTGACTTTGGACCAAATTTCATTTTTAAATTCAACAGAAGTTTAAGTCGTTTACTGTTTGGACTTAGAAAATATTTTACCTCTTTAAAAATTCTGAGCATTCCGTGATTTTGTTCTGATAGCTTTTTGTTGAAAATGATCCTACTTTTAGAAAATTCTCCTGGAGTAAGGGAGAGTCAATTCAGGGACAGTGGAATCAAGAAACTTCTTATAGTCTTTGTTTCTGACGGTCAAATTTGAGAAACCATACATTAAAAAAATAATTGAACGGAATTAAACATCTAAAAATAAACTATAAACGCGGACTTGATTATAAAATACCTAATACTTTAGCAGATATTAAAAGTCATTCATAAAATAGTATGTGTTTTATATGTGATGCAACTATCAATAAATTGAGAGAAAGCGGGAACATTATAACTGTTAAGATTTGTAAAGAAAATATAAGACTTTTTATCAAAAAAGCAAAACAAAGATTCAAAATTAGGGGAATAATTAGAGGATCAAAATTACAACCAATGAAATTAAACCAAGAATATAATTTATCTTTGATCGCAAAATCCAAAATGGATCTCATTTTTCTCTGGGTTTTCAGATTTCAGAACCATTTGAGATTATAGATATTCGAGACAATCATAATTCACAGACATTTTTCATCATTTAGAAAATCACCAAATTGAAGTACGATGAATAAAACTGATGTAAAAAGGTCTTTTATGATTATAAAAGTGGTTTTTTTTCTCTGTATTCTCTTCTCAACTCTACATATTTCCATTTTTGAGGCTGAAACAATGATGAAAAACGAGACTCTTCTTGTTATCATTATAACTTATTCATCATTCATAGTGATAATGAGTAAAATAGCTCATATTATAGAAAAATATTTTACTTTTTATTTAAAAAAAAAACCTATTTAAAAAATAAGGATCTCCAAGGACTTTATTTGGATTTGGTATCTTTGAGTGATACCATTTTTTAGGGGGGTAAACAAGCAAATCTGTATCATTATTTTATATTGTGTGCGATTCCAATGTTATCATAATGACGTCATATCCCGTGATAAATAAAATTATAACACAAATAAAATAATTATTTATTACTATTAGGTATAATTTGAATATTAAAATTATCTACTCATCATGAATGGATTTCTTCATTGTTTCTATCCTAGAATACCCTTTCCGAATAAAGGAGTCCACTATACTCTCTTATGGAGCCTTGTAGTGTTTCTCGGATGTATATTCACCACGTGGTCCCTCGTAGAATACGGAGTTCTGAATAAAACTAAGAACATCTTTTGAGAGGGATGATCAAGTTAGGAGTATTTCCTTTGGTCCTAATTCTTGGACAAGAAAAAAGTCGTCTTTTTCAGGTATTCATGAATGAAGAATGATCATAGGTTTTAAAAATTGTCTAAATAAAATTGCATTTCAATTTCAAATTGTAGTATATTTTAGTTTTATGGCTATAACTTCTCATTGTTGTAGTAAAATTAACAAATTATTAATAATATATTTCACATCTAGAGGATTGTATCTAAATCTGAAAGTGAAGGGATCCCGTCATAGTTTCAACCGTTGAATATATTCATTGTTCTATATGGATGAAGAGATCCCCACTAAAGGAAATAGTTGACTCTTTGCTAGTATGAAGCTTAGTTTTGTTCGGTTTTCTTCTTCGGATAAATTTTCATCGTGTTACACTTCCGTAGATATTGGAATTTGTTGTGTCTTGACGAGGGAGAGGAGACACAAACTTATTTATAACGATGAATCCAGGACGACCGAGAGAAATGAGGGGAAGGAATGGCGTGGAGGAATAAGACTATACTTATTAAAGGAGCAACTGTATTCTTTATAATACAACAACCTACTCTAATTAATATACAAAATACATGACTATTTATACTACGTAAAAGACAGTAGTTTGATACATAATAAAAGAAAATACAAGACGATAAGAAGAAGAACAAGGGGGAAGGAAATACGAAATACATTACAGAATTAGAGCATCTCTTGTTGAAGATAAAGTATCTTGGGTCTCTTCTTTTGTCCTAATTCATAATGAAATTTTTTGTCTTTAATTAATGAAGATCAATCTAAGAAATTGAAAAACACTTTTATATTTATAATTTGTTCCACCATCTACTCAAATATTTTTCCATGCTATTTTTAATATATTTACATTATATAATTGTAGCTAATGTATAATATTTATATTCGGATAACACCTAATATTTTACTTAATCATAATTACATATATCATATCAAGTATTTTATTTTATTCAATTATAATTTTATTACCTCGAAAAGGATGTATTACTTGACATTAACCAATTCAGCATATATATTTTAAAAATTACTAATAAATGTAACTTTTTATTAGTATTTTTCAAACAATGTTCATTATTACATTTTTTACGAAAAATGCTTGACTTTCACAGGACCTGTAGTTGAATTGTTATTTTTATGACTTGCAAGAATACACTTTAATGACACATGATTAATTAACAGAAGCACATATAAGAATTTTATTTTTTAGATAAGTCCGAAGTGGGTCTACGTAATATTGTAATATATATATCCTTAATGCAATCTTTTATGGCACTATTAGGTGAATTGAATAAGAGATTTATAATCATAAAATACCTTTTTACATCAGTTTTATTCACCATACTTCAATTTGGTGATTGTCTTAATGATAAAAATGTCTTTGAACGATAATAGTCTCGAATTACTATAATCTCAAATATTTTTTTCATTCCACTTCATTGCACTTTATAAAAAAATTACTTTTAACAAAAGTAACTTATTGGATCTAGAAAATAGATGTATAAACCTAAATTCAAAAAATTTTCAATGAAGTTCTACAACCTGATAGTAATAATACTGTAGTATCCTTCTACTTGTAATAATAAAATATTTCTTTAAATTTGAATTGCAGTTCAAACTTCTTCTTTTTTTTTTTTGAGTAAAACAGAAGAATGGAAAGCTCGTTTTTTGTAGAAATGGCTTGATAAATTTTTCTAGGCTTTCAAAATCGATATATATATATATATATATACATTAAAGAATATTAAGTAGTCTTTAAATGTTTTTGAAACGGTTTTGACGTGTATTAATAATGTAATATCCTTTTCTGCTCGTGTATATATGTTTTAATGAATAAAGCAATACCAAATACGTCACACGTCCTGATAAAGAAGTTCAAAAACCTTTTAATAGTAAAATACAGAAGGGACACCAAGCGAAAACTATCAGCTTATTGATAAATAACATTGACTTTAAAACACTGTGCAAACATCAAGCGAATAATTTAATAAATGGACTGAAAAGAAATAAAACAAGTTTTGTTTGTTCAAAATTGGTATTTTTTTAAATGATTATTTTTTATTTGCTTTATGGAGAAGACTCGTCATAGTACTTTTCAAAGAATTACTTAGCCTTAACGGTATTTTTCCCATCAAGAATCAGTTTAAAATAAAACACGAAATTGTTTTTTTTCGTCCAGTGTTTTAAAGGTAACAAAAGTAGAGTCACACCTACCACAATTACTCACAAACTGCAGAACATATTATGATTAAATTTTGACAGCTGTCTTTTAAAGGTTTTTAATGACTAAAGATGGGGGTAATGATAAAAATAGGGGCATATGTGTTCAGCCCTGAATTTTTCAGCCTATGTGTTAAGCATTTGTATAATTCTTGGGGTATATAATATACCAGTTCCCAAACTGAGGGGTTAAAAAAAGAGTTTGAATAAGAGATTAAGAAAAATATACATAATTTCATCTATTGAGGAATAAATAGTTCGTATTTTTATCACATCTAAATAATTTTGAGAATTTTTTTTTAGATATAATCAATCTACTTTTCGAATTTTTTTTATATATTTAGATAAATTATGTGGCTTTCGATAGAATTTATTGATTTTTTTGCTTTGATTTCAATCGATAGATATATATATATATTTTGGAAAATGTGGTAACTTCTAGGAAGTAAAAATAATTTATATTTAAATGAAATAGAATAATACAATAATTATAATAAAAAGAAAAAAAAAACAAGAAAAAAGCAATATCATCCAATCTTATAAATATGCAAAATCTATATACTTAAATTTACCAGGGTAAAATATCTAACCAATAACTTTAAAAGAAAAAGAAGATATAAAATAATGTTTATGTTTGTTTATATCTAACATTTTCCATCATTTTTCCAATTTATGGTTGTAATATTTTTTTTTTCTTTTACGGCAATATAAATTCAATGTGTGAACTGTAAAAAAATTGAAAATCTCTAATCAAAAACAGATACTTAAATTTTTCCCTTTCGCAATAAAATAGAAAGCTTCAATTTTAAACAAATTAGATACAATTTAGACAATGAAGCTTCTATAAACTCCTTAAATATAGGAAATAAGGATATTTTATTATGTTTAGTTAAATTATTACAGTGATAAATTTGCTTAAATCAAAGAAATGAGGAGGTCATTACGCATTATCATGTAAAAGAAGAGTACATATATATTAGGAGAATATTTCTTAAAATTTTGCAGTGATTTTTTTTTATATATAAAGCAGAAGAGTTCTTAATTAATTATAATTTCTTATTACCCCGAGTAACACTGGGCAAACCAACTCCATCTAGTTATCAAAATAAAGGTGCAAGGGTGCATACCAACATCAGCATGTAGCGACAATAATTCATACAATTTTACGATCTTTATTTTTTGTTTTCTATAAAGAAAAGCTATTCTTCATTAATTTTAATTTCTTAATTTCCCCAACAACCCCGGGAAACCCTGCTCTTTCTCCCTATAAAACCAACATGAGAATTATTCTTTCAATTTTAATATCTCTATTGTTTGTTTTATATTAAGCATTAGAGTTTTTTGTTTTTTTTAATCTTCATTTAATATAATCAAATATCAATGGTATAAATTAATAAATAAAATAGTCTATAATTATTACATACAAAAAAATTAAAATTAGTTGAAATAAATAAAAACTTCACGTGAAGTAATAAAATAGTTTATATTGATATATATAACAGATTTGAGTATGCGTTGATTTATAAAGTTATTTTAATGGATTAATTGTTAAATTAAATTGATGCTATGTTTGTGTATATTGCATCGACATTATTAAAAAAAAAGTCTAACAACAATATTAAAAATGTATTTTCCTTGACCCTTAGTCGTCAAACCTCCTCATTAAAATTATAGTCTATTGAGTAAAAGTTCAAAAGCCTTAGGAAGGCATCTGCCTTTGCAGCGAACAGCGTAAATTATGTTTAAAATACGAGTAGTCAAAAAGTATATTTTACAATGGGCGGGGTAAGCAGAAAAGTTATTTATCATTTTTTTATTTCTTACTGTCCTGGGAAAACCTACTTTAGTATAATACAAATGTAAAAACAAGTGTTAAATGATACATAAGCTATTTATATTGATTTATTCAGAAAGCTTTATTCAAATTATTTGTTTATCTGATACACAACAACGAAATAAATCAGAGGGCGATAACAAAAAATTGTTTTCAACATTGGATTTATAAAATTATAGTGGTGTTGTAATGTTTAATAACATGAACATACATATATATATATATAGTATATTTTACAGTCAAAATAATACAATGGTTATTTATGGGTGTCATTGTATTAGTTTAACAATAAAAACGTATTTTGTTCCTTTTTGTAAATACAATGATAAAAGGAACAAGGTTATGTAAATGGTTTATGAATGTTCACATGTGCCAAAATGTGCATATGTGACAACAAACTATTCAACTACTTGCGTCAAAATAAAACATTATTGAACAAAAATCAAGAAATAAACAAAACCCCAATTTAACTTTTTACTCTAAAACTACATACATTCCAATATTTCATACACATATTTGAGACAACTATCCGTCTGTTATTCAAATTTGTGGAATGATTTAAAATGAACAATAATTTTGGCAATAGCTACAACCATTCATTTGACTTATAATGCCCCCGATATGTCCTTTCAGACAAAACATTTTAAGTCAATTTACACCATATATACAAAAGTAATACACATTCAATTTGGAAAAGAAATATTTTATTTAGTTTTTGTGTTGACATGTCATATATGTTAGTGTAAATTTATTTTTACGGAAGTACTTAAAAAATGTGAATGAAAGGAATAACAATGTTTATGTAAGATTTAGTTTTTCTTATCATAATTTCTTATAGTTAGACGGTGTCGTGGAGAAGTTTTGAGACAATTTTTAAAGCTCAATAACTCAATTACAACAATTTGATTATTTTTCCCTTCTACAGAGTTCCTGGAGTCCCTGCTTTATATCTATGTTAAATTCAAACCATGTGAGTTTGTTATCATGTCACAAGAACAACAAAGGTGAAAGAGTGTAACTTTGTTTTCCACCGGAAACCCCAAAAGCAGAAATTATAGCCAAATACGGTACATAGGAAACCGTATACATTGCCAAAGAGTCCCTTGATAGGTGTGATACTCTTAAAGATGCATTCAGGAGTTATTTTGAAGAAAAATGATTACAGAAGCTGTAGTAAAATTTTGGGAGAATAACTATTAGTCTCCCCAATCACCAGATCCTAATCCTGTAGATTTTAGTATATGGTGACCAATAGAGTCCTTGGCTTGCAGAATCTGACATCCTAATGTTGAGGCCTGTAAAGATTCTGACAATAAAAGTGGACTGTCATGTCAGAGGTCTACATCAAAAGGACCTGCGACAAATTTTGCTGCCACCTGTAAGCTTTTATTGTTGCCTACGGTGGGCATATTCCAGATTAATTATCCTAAGTATAATTATTCTTAATTTATTTTTATATTTATGTATACAAAATTATACACCATTCTTTGATTTGTTCATTTGGAAATTTTGTAACGACCCAGTACATGATGTTGTTCACAAGTTGTGATTTAACGTCTTAACATATTGCATCTTTATTCACGACTATGTTGATATTATTTGAACCAATGATTTTAATTTGATAAATAAACAGTAAAAACTCTTAACTCTACTCTATTTCTTTTTTAATGGATTGTTGAGAAGTGAAGTAATCACGTTCCAAAGCAATAAAAGAACAATGATTGATCCTCCACCATGTTTAAAATTACGATAACAAACTTAAAATATATGGAAAATATCATTAATTACTTCCATTCTATATACATATACATATGTAAAGGGGGGTTCATTGAAATTTGAACTCTTACTAATTCAATAATTAATACTGTATCTGTGGTAGTTAAAGAAAACAGTCCAGGGTAATTTTATCAAGTCCAAGGGTTCATGCAAGAGATCTCGGGGTTTCACACCTGACTCTGCAGAAAGCTATCAAAAAAGTGAGTAGAAAGAGCATAATCAGGATAGAAAGATCACTTTTCAAACCAGCAATGAAAGGACCATTCTCTTCCGTGTAAAGACTCTTTTGAATGAGTCTTTTGAATTATTGAAAGCTTTTTTTTTCACTTTTAGTTTACCTGATGCCAAAACTTTCTGGACTACACCTTTTGGGTGTATATCGAGTGTTCTTCATCCAAACACCGTGACCCTCAAAGACACTGGGAAGTTATTATCTCTGCAGCAGATGCCAGTCCTTCTGCAGTCGCCTGGAACCCATCATTGCCCCTAATAGCGGCAAACTAAATTATTAAGAGATCTCTGACACACATATATTTATAGTATTCATTTTGTTAAAATTATACTGTCAATAAATTAATTATATATTCATGAAATATGAAATTCAAAGTGTTCCGATGTTAATGGACCAGTCGGTAATTTGGTTTTGGTTTCTTATAACAAAGTCTTTTCAAGCATAATTTTTGCATTAGTTGAAGATTTTGCATATTGAAATTTATTTCAATAGAATACATAAATTCTAATATCAAAAAATATATGATTTTTTTAAACAAATATTTATTTTAACAGGATATTGAATAGTTGTTTACTTTTACTTATGAAAAAATTTATATTTATTTTATTTAAATAGTATTTCATTAATGCTATTTAATATCCTTTTAAAAGTTTGATATATATTCACAACCAAGCCATATTTGTGTTAAATAACAATATATTTTTTCATTCTATGGACATACTTTTATTTTGCTTCTAGTTTCTCATTAGAAAATCTGAAATAATTTTTTTTATTGTGAGGTTTATCACCCTCAAAGTAAACGTATAAAAGTTACAACATCATAATTACCTTTTAAGACAAACAAATATTAAAAATAACTAACACACAGATATTTAAAAGAATATAATTCTTAAAATACCAAAATAAAGAATTTACATATCTTAATTTAGTTTATTACTTAAAATATACCATTCCTTGTAAATAAAACTTTCATCTAGAGATTTTGGTTTAGTTTATAAATTATAGACATAAATTTCTATGTAATAATATTAGCTCTCATTAAGTCCAATGGCAAGTAGATATCCCCCTTATCAATAATGCCCAAGTCTAAACTTTCTATTTTGTGACTAAGGACACTTCAGAAATACATCTTTTTCTTCACACGTCCTAAAATACTTGTAGTCTTCTTTTTTCAACCATTTTTTTTAGGCATCAAATTTTTATTGAGCCTATAATTTCTCCAACTTGTATAATGGGAAATGAGACAGCTCTAATTGCTTTTAAAAATCACTTTGTCACATTTTTTTATTCTTCATACATTCCTGAATTTTTTGATAAGCTTCAAACCAGATGAGGAAGGTGGAGTTATGTGGTTCTTAATCCTCTCCTTAAAAATATTTTTTGTTAATGGAAAACTCCATTCACAGGTCTTTGGAACAAACCAACAACGCCTTTTTAATTGGAATATAAGTAACTTCTAAAAAATGTATATGTAAATTTTGCTTTTTCCAAGGTTGTGACTCAGTGAACTTACTTTTATAAAAGAAAGAAGACTACTTTTTTTAGTATAGGTCATTTTCTTCGAAGAGAATGTTTCTCTATGGAGACTTGGAAAGTGGTACAATATTATCAAGGCAATATCTTTGAAAGTACAGGAAGTGGATAAAAAAAAGGTAAAAACAAAAAGGTGATAGATGGAACATATAAGTTTGATTGAAATAGTACTTAATTATGTATCCAACACAATTCTTTGAATTTTAATCTCATTTAGATATATACATATATATATATAAATATTATTAACTGAAAAAACTGTCACAAATACCAATTGTCAATAACGTGTTATGTCAATAGCCAACTAGGGTCAGTGTAAATGCAGTGCGTATCATACTTTTTCATCATTTAACAGCGAAAATACATTTTATTACACAAATATCAAGGAAAAAGTAATAAATTTTGTAAAAAGGAAAGCCCCACAAGAACTGGACATCATTGACTGTGGAATGGAATTTCAGTCTACTTCATACATTTCGTTTGTGTATTCAGGTTAGTTTCTTGTGTTGTTGTTGTTTCGCTTGGGAGGTCAAGCAAGTCTGTAGAGCACTTTGTAAACTTGTGTTTTCCAGGTTAAAATCAATACCGAGTGGTCCCTAAAAATCTGAAAACTTTGAATTTTTAACTTTAAGAATATATCATTTATTAATTAACAATAAAAATTCAACAAAACTAATGCAATAAATATATGTCTATCTGAGCTCTCTTAATCATTAGTATAACTGTCCATAGCAGGAATGATGACTTCCAGGTGGTGGCGGAAGTCCTGAAACCTGTTGCGGATATAGATCTCTGTAATGGCGTCCTAGTGCTAGCTGAGAGTGGCTTTGTGGACCTCAGTGTTTGAATTACAGGCACTGCAGGTCTTCTGCTTGACATCTACTCAGAATGTGTAGTTAAGGTGTTTGGCATCAGGGCTGTAGGTGTCCAAAAGTGTCAAAAAAAGAGTTTGCAAGAACTCAAAAGACTCATTTAAAAAAGTCTTGCAACAGATTATATGTGTTTATTTCATTGTTAGTGTCGAACGGGGTCTCGCTACCCTCACAAGTATCTTTCCCCCAGCTTTTTAGATAGCTCTCTGGTCAGTTCGGTGTTAAACTAAGAGATTTCTTGTATGGGCCCTCATGCACTCGAGGGGATTGGCCTGGGCTGTTTTTTTTAACTCTGACGGGTCCAATAAGGTTTTTATGACAGAACCCTTTTTCCTTGCTAACGTTTCTGACATGCTAACGGTGTAGATGGTGGTTTTCAAGACGCCCAACTCCTTGGAGTACACAAATAGAAATTCGTCAATCATGTTCAAGTGTCATTTTCTCTGCTTGTACATAAGTTAGATAGGTCAAGTGTTCAGATTTTAATGGAGCACCCGGGATTATAATTATTTTTCAATTCGGATTTTGCTCAATTCATTACTCTCTCGTCTAAGTAAACAAAACGTTTGCATTTAGTGTTATTTCTAATCACATTTTACACTGGGTTGACTTCAGATTTATTTGCACTTTTGAAATATAAAAATACTGAAAAAAGTTTAAGAAACGATAGTCGAGATCTGGAAGGAGTACTGACAAAGCTGTGAAATAAGGACGCCTATCTCTAACATTAATTAAAAAAATCATTTATGACCTGCAAGGAGATTCATTTATTCGTGTATAACGGAATATAAGCCTCCAGTTAGCTAACTTTCCGTTTTTAACATAATCAGTTAACTATTGTTGTAAAAAAAATCTGAAAAATAAAAGTAACTTAATTAATAACCGTTGATAAAAACTCAAAATCATATCATTTTAAATATGTAATATATTTTATAAAAACTATTTCTTTCATTTTGAACTCGTAAATATCAACCGAAATGCTAGAAATATTTGTTTGAGTTTAACATAGAGAGAATACTACTATAGTTTCAAATCTAAATTAAATTAGTTTGAAGTTTCAAAAAGATTTAAAACTCCACTATTAATGTTCAATAAGTAGATTTTCATCTTTGATAAAAAATAAAATGAAATATTCGTCAATTTAGAGTAAAAAAATTAGAACCTTCTACTTTTGATTAAATTAAGTAATTTATATTTTTTCTACTGATTTAGATCTTTTGAATTAAAAAAAAAAAAAAAAATTCAATTTTTATAGTCAGCTGCTACAATATGGTCCAGTATGGTACACCATGAAGTGTACCTGTG
Organism: Lepeophtheirus salmonis; assembly: GCF_016086655.4. NCBI lineage: Eukaryota > Metazoa > Arthropoda > Copepoda > Siphonostomatoida > Caligidae > Lepeophtheirus > Lepeophtheirus salmonis. The sequence goes on along the minus strand of NC_052144.2, from coordinate 34,290,448 downwards.
AGTAGAGGAACAATCTATAAAAAAAGTATAAAAATGCAAGTTTTTAAATATTTTTAAAACAGGAGCAAGTATTTCATTTTTTTTTTTTTTTTTCATTTTAATTATTTTTAAAACTATTACTTTTTGAGTTTAAGGGATAATATTTCCCGGCATTGGGATTGTAACTGAAGTTAAAAGTTTTCAAGTCACATCGTTTTCTTCCAACATTGGAACTCCCTCTAAGAAGAGCCCTAATTGATCACAAATTTAACACAACATTTAAAAAAAAATTAATATTAATTGATTTCATATAATTTAAATACCTTATGTTATAATTTATAATGCATTTTAGTCTACAGAATATCCTAACGTTCGCCTGTACTGAAGGTGTCTAAACATTAAGATTTTTGCTCCTCTCCTGGACTGTAGTAACGTCGGGTAAACCCTTGTTACTATTTTACAAAAGGACATTATGATATGATGATAATATTTTTTACCATTGTATCATTTACTTATTTTGTAATGTACCAATAGATCTTTTTTGAATATGTAATGTATAGAAACATTGATTGTACTCAAAAAAAAAATTAAAAAATCGAGATGAAATAGTGAATCAAGACAAACGATTATTATTCCTTAATATTTAATTTACAAATCGACATTCGATACATAATTAAAAGTTGTTTGATTTGTATATCATTCCAATTAAATTTCGAAATTTATTTGATTATTTATTATCTTTAAAATTAAATTCCATTTGAATCCTATATTACTTTTCCCAAAAACTGCAAACATATTTTATCTCAAATATTAAGAAATAAGCCTTTAAAGAAAGTTATTTAATACTGCATGTGTGCAAAATGTGGTACATTTCCTCATTTTGTAAAAAAACTTGTGCACCATTTGATCTATAAATCAAAATTAACGTGCTAAAACTGATACTTTTTATATTACATCATTTTATTGACTCAAAGGGCATAAATTAATTATTAATCCTTCCCCAATCAGATGAACGAAATAATCTAACAAGATATGACGTATGTACTATGTGACAACAACAACACAACAGATAGTCTTTTTTTTGTGCTACAAATAAATTAAACTTGTATAAAATGTACATTTGTAGTGTTTCAAATATTTTTTTTAAATCTTATAGAAATCGTCAGAATCTATGAAAAAATGCAGTTTGATAGCAATATATATTATCCATTAATGTAGCAATTTCTGAGCCTGTATCCATACAAAAAATATTTAAAAATTACTAAGGCACAAAGCTTTGTAAGGAATATTTTGATTGATGGAACCGGGAAAAGAAGGTGAAAGAATACAGTCTTTTTTTACACTATAAACCAAGTATTACACTTAGCACCTTGTTACCTTTATTGTATCCCACAATCTTTCAACAAAAAGCAACAGACAACAAGCCTAAAAGCAGTTGGTAATAAGCCAATTGTTACCAACTATGGAGCTGTCATTTTATAATTGTTCACAAGTGAATAAGAGCTAATTAAAATTCAGCCAATCAACGTTCAGGACACTGGTAGGGAAAAAGAAAAGATTCAACGACAGCTTAGAAAAAAATACACCAATTCATGTGTAATATTTATTATAATAAACATCATTTGAATTTATTAATCAACCAAAACCAATGGATTATTTTTTTCTTCTTATCAACAACAAAACTGATTCATATTTAACTGAGTTGTTCTTTTTGTAATTTGAATACATACACTAACACACAAATACCGGGGATTTAACTTTTTTTAATTAACCTATTATATGTATTGTCGGGCTTAAATGGTCGTCAAGCTTAAAATAAGATGTAATATCTCTAATGTCAGAGCTCTGGTACGTCTATGATTAGTTAAACTATAGATTTTATAAAAGATATAATACCCATAAATAATAAAAACTATGATACTATTTTAATAATTAAACAATGCCAGCAACATCATTTGAAGATTGACGATATAAATGAGATTTACTCCATTATATGTCAAAAAAATATTATATGAACAAATTAAACCTCTGATATTGGAAAAAATGCACCAATAATTAACAAATTATTCTGCATAAATTGATTTGCTATAAAGATGGTAGCACAATTAATCGTTTACTTTTTTGTTTCTTTGATGTATTAAACCATTGTTTATAAGTAAAAAAGAATTTCTAATATTAACTATTTATGCGAATAAATACTACACGTGGCTTGATTTAAAACCACGGGATATACTTAACTTTATCAACATTATACCTTTTACCATTATATTTAATTACAATTAATGAACAAATATAAAACTTGGATTGTTCAGTTGGTAGAGCATTTGGTTTTTAAAATAATATGCTGCGTTCCTATACGGCATTGGCAAGTCAACTACGCAATGAGTACGGTAGAAAGCCAAATTCAAAACTGGCCAAACAGCACTTATCTAATGTTATCTAGGCATGCTATTTAGTTATTCAACTTAGTAATAGGTTGATGGATATTTCATTTGCCTATGTTTCTCTTTCATTCTACAAGAATGTGTTGCTGTTTTTTAATCGTATGGTTAGTTTTCTTTTTTTCCTTTTTATGTGTTGTTTCTTTTTCTTATTTTCTAATCTCTGCTGTAATTTTTGAATATATTTGCTAAGGAAAAGCTGGGTTTACCAATTGTATGCTATTGGCTACACACAATTGGTGTTCATTGATGTCCAGGCATAAGGTCACCTGTGGTTAATCAAGGCCTAAAATAGTAACTTTTTATCCTGTTCATCTGATCTTTTAATGAGCTTCTACTTTGTCCGAAAAAAGAAGGAAGGTATGAAATTCCCTCATTTGAAACTAGACCAAGGGCCATAATTGAGTAGGGGTGTTTACTCTTTTGACTTGGAACAACCTTGGCCTTGCTCCATCTGTTGATGTGGGCGTCGACAGGGAAGCTTTTTTCTTCTGAGAAAAATCTCAGAGGCGGAATTTGGGCAAATGTCTCTAAAAAGTGTTGGAGCGCTCCAAGCACTTGGCCTTGGTGCCGAGAAAAAATGAGCATGGCCCTGAGTATAGGAGGTACGGTCTAAGTCCATGACAGTTCTAGTTACCGTCATTCATTGTTCTCATAGAGAGGTAATTGCTAATTTATGACATGGGATTTGCTTGATTCGTTGCAATTCACCTCCTTAGACCAGTCAGGATTATGAGAGTCCTTGTCGCTTTGGGGATTTTTGAGATCTCCGGGTGAGATTCTATGACACCTCCATGCACTTTAGAACATCGTAGATAGGTTTTCTGTGTTATCCGGGGGAGAAAATGACACTCCTGCTTTATTTTCCTGCTTAATGTAATTCAAAAATAGTCGCTTTTCACGTCCCTTTCATGTATTTTATTGATATTTTTGTAGCAAAATCGTATCATATATGGCCATTATGAACGTATATGCAAAATATGAATATTTTGAACCTATATGGGTATTTTCAATATAATTAGTTGTTTTTGATTAATTATACATAGTTTAATTTGGATAAAATATTCAAATGATACGAATTTCAATTTTGAAATGAATTAAGTTTGAAAAATAAATGTAAATTAATTATTTTCACTGTGTTATTTTTTGTTTGTTTAATTATGACTTCTAAGTCATTTAGGATTTAGATAGTTTTTAACTTAGCAATAAGGGACAAATGAGAGCTTAGTTCCCTTCATTAATTAGAAACTAAAGTTTAATTTCAAATAAACCTATAAATTAAATATAAAATAAATCACATTTGTTCACATTTATAATACCTATTCCTTTGTTTCATATATTTTATCCAATTTAAAATTATTTTATTTGCTTTTATTTAAAGACACATATTTATATCTTTTTTCCATATAGAGGTCCAAACTATAGTTTATTTATTTTAAGCCTCAGAATTAGACCTACACTACAACAAATATAATTTAAATTTAAATTTATACCCCAGCAAACTTTGTGCAATTCCTATATTTTTAAGAAAAAAAAGTTTTTGCAATTTATTTGATTGCACTGATCTACTAATGTCATATCAAATGAGTCATAACTCAATCGAAATCGTTACTTTATTCCATTAGTTAATCATCATGTACCATTCGTAAGTCAACATAAAAACAACCCAGAACAAATATCCTAAAAACGAGAAAATCCAAATATATTTATTTACTTCATATAAAGTGTAGCGCCTATTAATGAAACTTTCTAAAAGTAGTTGATACCAATGAATCAATTATCCCTTTCCTTTGTTGTGTTTGCATTAATATCTTTACTCCACTTGAATTATGAGATGTATTATTTGAAAGCTGGGTTCCTACCAAATTTAGTGGTACCAACAACTTTTAGAAATGTTTCATAAATAAGTGTTTAATTTAAACTTTAATAAAGTGACTATAGATATATGCCTACAGACCAATATTTTATGATTACATTTGAGTCAATAGAAAACTTATTATTCAAATTTGTGTTATGAATTAAGTTGTCTAATACATTTAGATGTAGTTTAAAATGTTTCTTTGATTTAAGAGACATATATTGTTGCTGATATTCTTTTTTAAATACAATCTATCAATATGTTATAATCACAATCAATTTGTACAACTTTAACAGGAGTTTGCAAAGCCTCCAAAGAATATCAGAATAGTATGTTTATGTAAATTGACAATAATTCGTTGAAAATTACAAATGTAATCCATAGTAAGTTTGAAAAAAAGATTATTCTTGCTTGTATTTATGATGATAAGACACAAATATTCTTGGGTCTAGTACAAAAGTATAAACAATCCCTATTTGTCAAAATAATATTGATAGCTCATACTAATACATGTTTAAAAAATTTAATATTAGACATATACTGTTAGAAATATTCAATACTATTTGTAGCATCAACCTTACAAAATTTTAACTTTATATTGAAATATTGATTTTTTTTTTAAGTTTACACTTTAGTAAAGCCTTTAACCTACTTCGATTTTGAGTGGTTTACATTATGCCAATCCATAATTTTTTGCTCAAAGACAATTTTTTGGGATTTCAAATATTATCCCAAAAGTGGAAAAGTTGTTTACAGCGTCATGTTGAGATAAAATTACGACTATGACAATTGTTATTGTTAAGATTGTACAAAATTCATATGAGCTTACAAAGGAGAATTTATCATTAAAAGTGAGTTTTTTGACCACAACAGATTGCATGATTGGAGCTTGTGCCCATTCAGATAGTATTATAATTGATTGCATAATTATTAATTTAACTAAATTATGTATGTAGATACTACTTATGTTTCGGATTTCTCTTGACGTCATCACTTGTAACTGCAATTTGTAATTGAATTTAAAATGAACCGTATACGTAGTTGAGCATTATACCGAATTATAGTAGTTTAGTTGTGCATTCAAAGTACGACTACACATTTTAATTATGAAATAATTAAATAAATAAATCACATAATAATTTTGCAAAGATTTGAACACGAATTAGTTAGTTAAATTGAAAAAAATAAAATATAAGTATACACTTTTTTTCTTTTTAATGAATACTCCGAGAAACTTTTTAATATTTAATAATCATCCAATTTCATTCTTTTCTGTTGTTGTTGTTATAGACATTTACGAACCAAATACTTTGTACATTAAAAAATAACTACGAAATATGTATTGATAAAGGAAGACTAATAACGAAAATATGTTGTACATGTTAGGACTAAGAAGTAAATTAATTCCAAATTTATGATAGTACTGGTGCATAATCGTATATTCCAAATTGCTTTGCCTACATTGTGTATATTGCGTTAATCATTACTTTGAACCTCAGGGGCTTTATAAGGTAAGGGTAGTTTTAAAGACAGAGGAATATATTTTTGAAAACACACATATTTATGAGTTAAAATATTATAAAAGGTAGTTCTTTTAAACATTTGCAATTTTTCTAGCCACATCCCATGCCCATGCAAACCGGTTTTAATAGAAACACATACTAATAGAGAGTAAGTCCAGTATGAATGCCACTCGTTATACTTCCTTAACACAAAATGCCATGGTCTTCTTTTAATCAGGAATGCATTTTGTGCAATTCAAATGGTAAAATAGACGACTCACTTTTTGGCTAAAGCAGTCGGGTGAACAACTCAATTCGTCTAAAAATTAGGAAAACGGATCAAGCAGGATTGTCAAGACCCACTGACGATGATTGCTGGGAAGTATTGTCACCTGGAAGTGGCCAAAATCGTTGGAAATCTTGCATTGTTCCAGAAAATAAACCAAAACATTTAGAAACATTCTGGCAAAACGATAAATGTAATCACTGACAAAAGCAACGTAGCGTCTCGATTAACTGTCTACTGTATCATCAATGAAGGAATTGGTACCATACCTTCTACCCCGAGGATTTGATCAAGCTAAATAAGAAGCCTACCGTGAAAGATCCTGTCTGATTCTTCTCAGCTAAGAAATAATTTTTATCAAACCCGGAAGCATATCTGGAGAAACAATGTATGGTTTGGAAAATTCCTTATAACTTTATTAAGCAAAGTATCTACAGTAAGTGATTGTTCTTGGAAATATTTAGAACGTGAGTCCAGTTATGCCTCCCTTCATCTCCAGTTGGTTCGTATGGCCAATGCACAATTCTATATAAGTGTTCGTGGTAGCAATTCTTCCCCTAGATCTGCATCATCATGATAGACCATCCTTACATCTGGGCGCAAGACGACGGAGTACTCTGTCATACCAGCAAAAGAGCGCTCCATTTTCTTGATTATGAGAATGTGATTGATGTCCTGCCGAGTTCTTGGCCTCATTATTTATAGACTAATCTATCCCTATTAGTAAGACATGTTTTTTTTTTTTTTTTTTTTTTTTTTTTTTTTTTTACAAAATCAGACATCTCTTACATCAATTCAATCTTGCGTTTTTGATATTCATCGATGGGGTAGTAGATAAACAATTAAAACACATAAATATATTTTTAAACTGGATACTTAGTCAACTAGAATTTGCTAAAAACTCAGAAACTAATAAAATGTAATTCTAAAATAATTGGAAACAAGAAGTACAATAAAAAAAGAACCCCGAGAAATAAAAAATTGGTTAAGATTCATTAAAAAGTAGCAATACTTTCAAGTCCCAGTATATTTTAGCATAGTTTAATCTCGCAATTTCTTATAATTATATGTACATCGGACTTACAAAGTCGAAAATGACAGCTTACAAATCCGTAAAAGTCAAAATGATGTTATTGTTCAAGAGTAATTCCTATCATTCCGGTATGTTTCTCTTCTATTTATGAAATATCAGATGTCGTCCGAAATTTATTATTTTTTAATTGGGCAAAAAATGGAGTCATAAAGGAACATAAGACTAAATATCACAACTTTATTCGCATGGACCACACTTCAACTAAGCTTTCAGCCATAATAGGAGTGTTTAGGAAGATTGTTTTTAATATATATTTTCTTTTGCATAAGATTGGATATATTAAATACTCGGAGAAGATAAAGGGTAGCCAAATAGCATAGATGTTGATCATCTGGATGATTCCTTCTGGGTATATGTTGAAATGAAGGCATGTATAGAAAGTAAAGAAGTATGTAGTCAATGAAGACAAATGATGAATAGGGGTGGATTGAAATGGGCCTGTACTATATCCATATTCCCTACGTCTCTTTCCGTAAAATGATTACTTCCAACTGTTATAAATATATACATATGTTGATGAAAATAATACTATAACAGCTTTTTGTAGATGTTTCCTGATTAGTTCTTTCTATAATTATTTCATTATTGAGGAACGAACATATCCTACGTATAAAATATAATGTGTTTGCTCATGAATAATAGAGAGTAATTAGAATAATGCCTGTCTATATCAATTCTAGATACGAAGTGAACTATGTCTTTATTTCCTTCATTTCATAGCTACCCACAGCTAATTTAACGAAACGTTAAGACAGCTAAGCTACTCTCCTCTAAAATATTCTTCAAATTGTCAGAGTGACTCCGTTAATTTTCGGTTTCTTTTTTTAACATAGCGGTGGACAAATACTATTTTCATGTATGGTGATATAATTAAATTTAAAAATAGGTAGCAGTATTGGAGATAAAAACATAAACTTATAACTCACGTTTGAAAAAAATATACAAAGCAATCAAGAATAAAAATATAACAATTTTAAATTTTAGGTTCCACCCTGTATGTACAAAAATTTCTCTTTCACATTTTGTATTTATACCTTGCCGAGCTATTCAAATTCTCAGAACCCATAATAATTTCAACATGAAACATATTTTACAATATATCCATTGTTTTAAATATAGGGTTCACAAGCTATCTAAGCAGTAAAATGATTTTTTTAAACGGCAATCTTCTCTCCCACCAGTTAGGAGATTTAAATTAAAAAACTAAATTTTGAAAGCTTGATTGATTCTATATTTTTTTAATTGAATCACCTCCAGCCTCAATTACCGTCTCAAAAACATGAACAAGCCTTCATCAATTGATCTCTTGGCAAAGTCTAGAATTCTTTCTTGATCCAACTGATAAATTCGTCTTTGGTGTTGAAGGGGGTTCAATTGAATTTGTATTTCGATACTAAAAAAAAAAATCTATAGGACTCAGATTTTCTGAAATGAGGTCGTCGAAATTGTCTTGGAGACATGTGTTACTTTTTTACGAGATGTGGCAGGGAGCCGAGTCCTGCTGCCACATGTAAGGCCTACCATTCGCAACAATGACGATCCAGGGATTCACTTTGGTCTCTAGCACGTCCAAATAGGAATCATTGTTAACCGTGAGACCTTGGGGGAGCACATGAGAAGGCTTGACGTAGCCCTCAGAATTTACCTGCATTGTTCTTGCCTCAAAAATCCACTTGTGGGGTCTTAAATTCCTTCCCAACCTTGTTAACGAACATTTCCCTAAGTCCCAATGTTAGAGAAATTGTTATTTTTCGGTGCAGGTTCCAAGGAGGACTACTTGCATTTTCCAAATATTTAAGACAACGAACTCGTCTATTGATTTCATTCTTTCCAATTGGTTAGTGGCGGCATAGACAGCTTTTGCACCCTATATAATATATTAATGACACTCCTTACGGGAAAAGATCTAAAATCAATTAATATCTGTTTTAATAAAATGTTCTTTTATATAATGGAAGATTGCATAAATAATTTAACTACAATTACATATATTTAACGTGAACAATCTTTATCAGACTTATTTACTATCACATAAGCTTTGAAGTTTGTGTAATTTTAATGCTGTAAAAACAATTATTACTTGCTGCAAAATTTAGTGAAGTAAGCTATAGCTAACATATTAATAGGTTGTTTTACTATATCTAAGATATTTATGTACATACATATTAAGCAAATCGTAAAAAAATTGAACAAAAAGAATTATATATCCAATTATCGTTTAATTATTAAATAAAAAACTTAGTAGTGTTAAAAAAATAATAATATATGCACTATGAAATAAAAACTAAACTTCCTTGCACCTTATGTCTGTTATAATTATATAGCAAGTCATTACAAAAGAAACCCATTAAAGAAAATAGTATTACAACACTAATAAATGGGCACTTTAAGAAATATAACAAATGACCATCCATAACTATTCATAAGTAGCACTATCGAACATTGGGTCAAATTAATCTTTTTTTTTTAGATTGAAAAAAGACAAATATACATTGGGGGAGGGGGGCAGCAAAACGTGGACTGTTAATTAATGTTTATTTTCTCATTACTATGAAATGATTTAGTCATTATTTTTTGATATTCAGTTTCCACCGTCCTTTTTACATGAAAAAACAAAAATAATCATTAAGTCGTTTCATCATCATGAGTGAGCAATAAGCAAAAAGGCAGCGCATCTCACACCTCCTCGATGCTGGAGTTGATACGATGAAGTTTACATACATTGTTAAGTGTTTTAAGAGTCTGGTTTTTAAGTTGCCCAAGATGAAAAAAAAAAATAGAAAAGACTTCTCCAGAATATCAGGAAGTGGAGTGCGTAATTAAAGAGGGATACGATGTTCTTCTTAAGTTTAGAAAAGAATATAAAAAAGGATCCCACTAAATCGATGAATTCCTTCGCCAACAACTTCTCTGATGCTCATAGGACCATCCAAAGAGCTACAAAGCACAAATTGGGGCTAGTTTCTTTCACAAGGTTCCCCTGCTACCTTTTAACAGTGGACATGAAGGCCCAGAAGGCTTGAGAGATCCAACAAAATCCTATCATGGATTAAGGCAAATAGGTCAATTGTGAAAATTCTCTTGGATAACAAGATTTGCATAGTTTATCGATTCCGCAACTGCCAGAATTATCACTGGCTTGCAGAAACAAACGAAGAGGTCCAAGAGGTTTACCGCACCATATATCCAGCCCAAACAATGGTCCTCGGCGTTGTGATCTCTGATGAAAAGAAAATGCCTCTATTCTTTTTATAGGCTGGACATAAAATCGGGCAGAAGGCCTACCATAAGATGCTTAGGTACACAACCTTACCATTGCTAAAGACCAACAACCCCGAGGTTAATTAGGTGTTGAATCAGACGTCCTTAAAGTGCCAAAAGTTCTGCACAGATAACATGGCTCGATTCTGGTCCAAAAGTATATGCCCCCCTTCCTCACTAGATTTAAACATACCGGACTTTTCTATTTCTGTGCAGATAACCTGACTCAATTCTGGTCCAAAGTGATATGGCCCCTTTTGAATCAGATCTGAACCCACTAGATTTTTCTATATGGTGCACTTTGGAGAGGGAAACCAACAGGACCTCACACCATAAATGTGGACTCACTGAAGTCCTCCATAGTGGCTGCATGGGAAAAATTGTCAGATAAGTTTGTTATCCACTCCTGCATGGCGTTCAGATGACTTGCAAGGGATGCCATTAATAATTTAGGTGGCCATATTAAGTGAAAAAGGTTTTGCAAAAACCTTGTCTACATGTTTTGTTAACATTATGTTTTTGCCTACTATCGAAAATATAAAATTATTGATGTATTTCTACATCCATTTCTTGCGTCCACGTTTTGTTCCCCTACCCTGTAGTATATATAAACCTCCGCCTCAAGTCATTTTCTTTAAAAATTAACAACACATCACAGGAATTTGATGGATGTATCCCAATTTGTTAATAGTTATGGTTTATTTTGCGTTTTAAATATTTTATGTGACTTTCATCTCTCAAAATTCAATGGTTTGTTCTTGTTAACATAATAGGGTTGGGAATAATTAATTCACTTTATTTCAATGCTTTATAACAAGTGTTACCATTACTCATTATAAGTAAAGTATATCTCGCTCTTATTGATGATTTGTTGCTAACGAGAATCTAACTCCATAATGCCCTGCTAGTAGAAACCCTTATTAAGGCCCAATATATACACCCAAGCGTGTTGTCCATGTATCCATAATTTCATATCCGAGCTCGTGGAGCTTCTGGCATGTAATCAAAGACGATAACGACCTTGCATTGTATTGATCAAACACGATTATTTTTCTATTCACCATTGTTGGGCCCGTTTGTTCGATCGCCAACTTCAAATAGTCTAGTTATTCACATTACAGGGCAGAATTGAGCGTTTGGCCATTGGGGAGAAGCTCATAGGTGATTACTCCCTGATAATACCACCAAACACATAGGAACACCTTCTTGGAAATCAATCCTTACTCAGTAACGGTCTGAGATGCTTTGGTTGGTTTTGACCACGATCTCTCTTGCTTGCTAATGAGGTAAAAAATCCAATTTTATCCGTCAGTTACAATTCGTTTCAGAAATGACACGTTTTTTTCTTTCAAGTGTTGAAAATGTAAAACATGGGGATTTTTTCCCCTTTGAGATCTCCACACTCGATGTACGATAATTCACAACTGAGCCGGCAAAGCACAATACTATCCCAAAAGCGTTTGCTGTATACACTCATACCTTTTCAACACTTTATAGTATGATCCGATGTCGCCAATAATGAACTAAATAGATTTAATTTGTTAAAAAAGGGTCTTAAAAAAGAAATACGAAATTACTTTTTCTCCAACCTGATATATAACTTTCCTATAAAGTTTCACCTAAATCAGTTTGTAAGTATTTAGTATTACTAAACAAGATACAAAACAAGATATTTTTTTAATCAAAAAAATATATTAATATTAGTTTTTGACAAAAATAAACAAACTCGTATTGACATAATTAAAGTTAATTCATGTTAAAAACGTAATTCCAAGAATTATTTATGTCATATGTAAATACATACTAGAAATACGAGTATAGGCTTTTTTAGAGCCCGAGGCTCTAGCATCTTTTAGGTTTGTAATACGACACAACATTATATTTAATTTGCCTATATGAGAAACTAATATTTCTTGATCTACATACATATCAAATTTATATTTGATATACTAAATGAGACATAAAGGTTGTTTACTTTGAGTTTGTGTTTGTACACAAACTCAAAGTAAAGGGGTGCCATCTTGAGTGTATTTTTGTTTACTAGCAGTCTGTGTACTTATTTGTTATCCAGAAGTAGTAGCCTGCACTTCCCAAAGTAATTAAACGTTGGCTAAAACAGAAACTCTGTTTTAACCATATAGAAGATAACTATGCAATAAATCCTAAGTGTGTTACTCTTCGTACTAGTCAATACTTATGTCAATGCATATTAGGTGTTCTGTCCTCAAAACTGAAAGAATAATAATAAGAGTTTGTCAAAAAAATATGATGGGATGACTCATTATTACTACGATTTTTAAAAATCTTGTAAAAAAAAGTTCTTTTTAACATACCAACGTATATATTTTATTCATATCTTAAGATATACTGTAGATGCATTTGAACTATATATGTTCTGTATATATATATAAAAGAGAGATTGTGTGTAGATATCCTTTATAAGTTCCCACACCGTTGAACCTAGGAGGCTTAAATTTTGTATGGGTCCCTCTTACAAGCTGGCACAGGCTAAAACGGGGGTGTTGATTTTCGGGGAGGTCATATATGCTAAAACCACAACCCAAAAATCGTTTTTTGCAGTTCAAGGAGACTAAATAGGGGCTCAATTATTTTTTATCAATAAGTAATTGGCGTTTCGAAAACAACTATACGAATTACTACGTTCTCTAAAAAATAAAAAGTTATGGCCTAAAAAACAAATCGGTGAAAGTTGCAATTTTGTTTATTTCAGGTGCTAAAAAATAAACATCCAATGAAATTAAGGATTAGTAAATGGAATAAAGTTTGAAGAAATTTGTCTGGAGATTTGTTTGAATAGAAATTCCCAAAATAGAAATTGATTTTTTACTAAAATATCTATCATTTTCTGAATAATTTTTCAATTTTGTCTCTCTTTTTTTTCGATTTTTTCATCAAACGTCATTTTTCACTTTTTTAAGAAAAAATGCCCCAAGGCGATTCTTTTTGCGCAAAAAAATGCTAATGCAAAATAGTTTCTTCAATTTTCGGTACATTTTATAACATAATTTTTGCAATATTTGCAATTAATCCTTAAAGTAATCTAACTAATTGCAGTTTCAAAATAAACTGGCCAGCTCAACCGTGGGTAACGCAAGGATGCTTTAAGCGAAATGGTAATATGTGTGTCATTAATTTATAAAACTATATAACGAACTTAAGTATTAAAAAGGGATTTTATTTTTTTTAAGCAATAGGATGGATTTCAACATTTTTGTTATTTAAGTTTGATAGAAAATGGTAGGAATACAAAACTTTCTAAACAAATTTACATTTCCTCACTCCAGGAAAAATTGAAAAGTTTATTAAAAGAATTAGGTTAATATATATAAATAATCAATCAAAATGTAATTTGGATTTTTCATATGTTAATTTTAGTAATGCAACATCAACTTAAAGTTTTTATAAGCTTTTCTTACCAGTCATAATTTATTTCTAAGAAATTAAAATAACTATAGAAACAGGATATAAATTTCTTTTTAAAATTACTCCAATACATTTTTGAAGGATTTATAGTTATTTTTTGACATTTTAGTATAATACATAATTATAGCTCACATAATTAAGATGGAGTATCTGTAGCTCAAGAGAAGTTATTATCTTGACCTCGATGTGCTTAGGTTTGCGCCCAAGAGATTTTTAGAACAAGAAATATACTCTATCTATATTGACATCACACAAGATTCCTAGGTTAGTTGGAGTAATTGTAATACTATAAATATGGTCAGACTTAATCAGTGCAAATCCAAAGGTTACGTGCTTTTACTTTGATCCACCCGATAAGATCACTTCAAACAGTGGGGGATCAGCCGGTTTACAATTAACAAGGTATGTAAACGCTCTAAAACGGGGAAAATCTGAATACCCTTTCTCATATGTACCCGTCAAAATTGATCCTAAGACCATAAAAAAAATAGCATCTAAAGAAAATCCAGGAAATTCTTTTGTTAAACTTGCCCCCAAAAAATCTGTGTACCCCGTTACAGTCTACAATTACAAGGAAGTTCCCAAACTTATGCCTTTAATATATTTATAAAAGCCTTTATCAGAAGAAACTATGTTACAAACTTGATTGGTACCTCTTGAATTTTATTAACCATCATATAAACCTTGTTTACATGTTCTCAGATGGGAAAAAATTCATATTGATCACGTCATAAAATGGCAAAATAATCGATTCAACTGTAGTCCACTTGAAACTCTTCACAAGTACAGGGCAACTAATCCTGCTTGATTTTGTGGCAAAAAACCACAAACCTGGTTTGATAAAGGATGCCCATGAACAGTGGCCTTATACTTAATAGTCTTGGAAAAAAAAGGTTCCCTGATAAATTTAAAAATTACTGCGTATTCTCGAAAATCTAGTTTAGTATTTTTTATCTTCCTGAATAGCTTTTTAAATAATGAAATATTATAAACTAAATTGCAATAGTAGCAAGATCTGGATAATTGTTTTTAAAATTCTATCTTTTTGGAATAACTTCTCACCTTTTAAATTGGAAAAATTTCAAACATTTTTTTTCAATTTAAGGCAGCATCAATAGGGATTGTAATTTTCCAAAAAATATCTATATAAATATAATTTATATTTCTTTTTATTTGTTTGTCTATAATTTTAGACACATTGTTTCTTTGTAAATTAGTAAAATTTTGTTAGCTTTACGTGTATACTTTTGAACTATAAGACGTAAATCTACAACCAAAATATATCTTTAGAATAAAAGTGTCATTGATATAACAGCTTAAATATTTAGATGTAAGAGAGAAAATATTAAAAAAATAATCTAAACATTATCTTGGTGTGGTGGGGTGTTTTTTAACACAACATGAGTTCTTTTTTTTTATATATATAAACCGTTCCTTTTATAGGTAAGTAAATAAATAAACAGTATGGTTTAAAGTTATACCTTCATATAGGAGCTTTCAAAAATTTCTATCAAAGAGGCCAGTTGAAAAATAAAAACAAAAAATAGGCTATTTCATGCAAGCAGTGTATTCTTATGGGAGAAGTTAAGAGTCATTGATTTAAAAATTTTAAAAAATGAAGCATATCAATAATCAAAAAAAAAAACACATCCATAATTGTTACTATTTAAAAATAATTAAAACCAAAATAAACACGAGCAATCAAGAGTCATGGTTAGAAATTCTAAATCTTTAGAAACTTCTTAAGTTGGAGTGATACCAATGGATAGAATTTCGCTTCTTTTGCTGCTGGGATCCAGGGCGTGTTATACGTATTGGAGATTTTCAAGGAAAGGGTAGTATATCTATAAGCGGATGCTATAAAAATTTCTCTAAGTTCATAAGGATATATTGGCTCATAGGATGTAAGAATTCCAGCAATTAATGCGTCAAAGTTTAATAAATGAAAAACAATGCCTTTAGACTTCCCTGGAGACTGTTTTTTTGCAGAATTTTGATAGCCCTATAATCCACAATGACATACAGTGTAATGTTAAAAAATTTCCAACAATCTTTTTATATTTATAAAATTTCACAAAATTGACAGAGGTCTGAAATTGTTCAATAAATTTCCTACCATCAAAAATATACATAAGGGAAGATGAAATTATTTGACTCTTCTCTCGAAGTCCTAACAAATTTAAATAGAAATCACACATAGATTGAGCTTCGTCTGTTGCTTCAATAACAGTCATTTTCAGATGTCAGGATCCAGGAATAATAAAATCTTTTGTCGCTTTTCTTAAAGGGAAGTGAAAACGACCATCGAAAAAGGGGGTTTGTGCCTTTAGGAACAGCTGACCAAATAATGGGCTAAGCTGCAGTCCATACCGGGGAGTGAGTAGCAATTTTAGTGTTGATGACGCAGTACCAATCATGAGCCTGTGGTTGAACTCGTTGTATAAAACATCTCCTCCATTCAACGTCCTGTTTCCATGACAGAATGATAAAAACTTTGATATTTTTTTTCGGAATTATATTCACTAGAAGTGCAATTCCGCTTCCAATTTTAGCTGCTTGGATGTTTCACCAAATTGCTTCAATCTTTTAACCATATTTTTCTCATTTACTCTTTTGAAAGTATTGATAATCGTTACAATCTATTTCTTATTTTTTATAAATATTAACTTTATCAATTTATTTTTCTTTAAAAGTGACGTCCTCTAATGAACCGTCTGTTTATTTTATTTTCATCTCCTTGTGTTTTTTCAAGGCATCCATTTAATCCCTACTGTCTATACGGGATCTGGTATAAAAAAAAGCTTTACCTAGGCTAAATCAAGGAGAGTACCCACAATTGCATGCTCATCAAAACCATATTTCATTGCTATATCGTAAATACCAATGTGTTTAACATTTTCTCCTCTAAAAGCACAAACCTTTTGTATTTTCCATTGTGAGGACAAAAGTCTCCCATTTATAGTTATCTTCCAGGTTCACACAAACCGCTGCATCTCTTTGAATGCTGTTATTTTTCTTGATGGCATTTGAGTAACCTTTTCCATCAATCCTCGATCACTTCCTGATATTATTTTTTTGGACATTTTATTAAAAAAGTTTCGATTATTTATTTACAATCAAACAAATACAGTTATATAATATATGTATGTAGGTTCAGGTGCACGAGTTGATCTCCTTTGAGAATTTGTAACTCTCAGTTTTTATTCAGATACTGGAATTAAGAAGTGCATGCCTTCAATTACCTCTTTTAATTACGGAAACACTAAACTGGTGTCCCCGACATGAGAAAATCTAAGCCAAGTCCTGAAGTCTTTCACATAGTAGGGCAATTTTAAATTTGTCCTTTCTGGCCGTGTCAACCCAAATCATGGTTTCGGCGTCTCGAAGCGCAATTCTATTCGTATCGTGTCACGGAGTAGTCTGAACGGTATAATCACCTACTATCGGCGATTGATGAAGGAGTCCTGGATTTTTTGATGGTGAAGATGAGGATACCCCAAGCAGCACACCCTATTCTAATATGAAGCCGAAAATCCTGAAATGAATATAAAATTTCGACACAAGATAAAATTGACATACTTTTGAAGCTGATGGATGTGCCTCAAAATCATTCTGTCGATGAAATTGTGAGGCTTGTGAGGAGTTACTTCTCCGACAATCCGGACATCCGTGGGGGATCGTCAAATAAATCCTCATTAGGAGCATTTCGGAGGACCAAAGAGCTGGATTGTCCGTGAAGTTTCCAGATAAAAATTTGTGGGTCATCATAAGGATTGTCAAATACAAACCGACTTCATCAGAGAAACCTAGTATTCTTAGTACCATCGAGAGCCCTTCTGGTTCTTCGCTTTACCCTACTAGTAAATGGATATAATTCTTCTACGATCGGAAATGGGGTAAAAAAGTGTCTGAGTGCGCAAGGCCTCATATTTACCCAAAACATATTAGTTCAAAAAACGGATCAATCGTCGAGTATCCAGCTCGTCATTAAAAATATACAGTTCATGAAGTAAAGACTCAGGTTGAATATCTATTAATATTTTATTTGTCAGTAGTAATGAAAAACAGTTCCTCATCTCAGCGGTATATTGCTCCGAAAACATCCCATACCAGCTATATTGATCGAGAGCCTCCATGCTTGTTACTGCCCACGCAGCCTCTGAAGAAACATATAGATTGAGGAAAATATTAATCGAATTTGAGCCTGTGGACCGGGTTAAATAGGATTTTGTAATGGCAAACATAGAATACGGTGTCATTTGTGCATTGTCTGTCGATATGGCATTTAGGATATTACAACGTAACGAACTGCTGACAACAATAGAAGAGCGCTGTAAATAAATAAATTATGTTTCGAATTTCTTACCCATCAGTCCGAGGAGGAATTCTGTTCGGAGCCTCAACATCATATCAAATACGAGATCTTCACAACAGGGAGCCCTTCTTACTTGAGTAATTGTCGAATAACTCCAGGGAAGGAAGATATAGTTAAGGTGGAGATATCCAAACGAATCCCTGCGGGAATTTGGCGAAGGTCAAAATCAAATTGGTCGTCCCCAATACATTTGGTGAAAAAACAAGACGGTTCCTGGCGTATGGTCGGAGACTATAGGCAATTGAACAATATTACGCTCCCAGATGGATACCCAATGCCTCAAATTCAAGACTTCATTTGAAATATTGTAGATTGCAAATACTTCACCAAATTAGACCTCAAGCGCTCCTACTACAGGCATCAAGACGTGAATGGATTCAAAATAATATAAGACATGCGAATTCCAGTCCCCCTACCAGACGTCCCATCATCAGTAGTTCTTAAAATAATTAGAAAAGTCCATAATGAGAGCCATAGAGGCGTCCAAGCAACAACAAGAAAAATCTTTATTTTTGGAAAAGCCTCAAGGATGACATGAGGACTTTTGTTGGTAGTTGCAATGCATGAGCCAATGGAAAAATCATGACCCATGTGAACAAGAAGCCTGCGACTGTGGATGTGCCTGATAAAAACTTTCATCACATTAACGTGGATTTAGATAGTTCTTTCTCCCCATGATCGATAGAAGATCGCGATGGTTAGAAGTAGTTGAAAAATTTAAAAACTCCTGTTGCTGTTGAGGCATTTCAAGTGGGATGAATATCGAGATTTGTGGTATTTTCTATTGTAACCTCAGATCTAGGCAGACAGTTCATCTCCGACGTATGGAAACGTATGTGCAGGAATTTATAAATTGACTGTAAATACAACATCCCCCACCACCTGAGAGCCAATGGATTGGTCGAAAGTGCACATAGGACACTAAAACACAGCTCTACATAGGGTATTATAGGACTTGAGGAAAAAACTCCCCGATAGGACTCTGGAGTTACTCCTTTACAGGAGGTGTATGGTGTGGATATTCTTTCTACATCTCACCCTGACGTATTTGGAAGGGAAAAGTTAGTTATTCATGTTATCAAAGCTAATCACCACTCGGCCATTGGGTCATTAATCTCATCAGAGGAAAGAAAATTACACGTTGCAGAAAAGGCCTTCATCATGAACGCTCTTATTAGGGCCCCCTTGATATTACCCGTGAGGGACGATACATAGTTCTGGAAAAATATGAAGACTACTTCGTTATGGAAATACGAGGGAAACTTAATATTAATCGACTAGAAGCTGCATACGTAGCTTTTTAATTAATTAATTTTTAATTTAATGTGTACGTGTTTTAATTATGACTATTTAATGCAAAAAAAATCTTTGTATGTTTTTTAGAAAATACTTATGGATTGCAGTTTTGAACAGGGAAGGGAGTAGTGTAGTATCCAGCTACACAAGTTGATCCCCTTTGAGACATTGTACCTCTCAGATACTGAAATAAAGAAGAGTCCATTACAGCGTTTAATTCCGGAAACACTAAATGTATATGAAACGAAATATAAACACCCTCCCAAAGAGTAGAAGGACGATTAAAACATTGACATGCTTTATCCTCGGGATCCCCCGATACAACTTTCAACTCTCAAAAAATTATTTCGAGTATACTGTAGCCCAAAAAAAAAAAAAAAAAAAAAAAAAAAAATAGGGACTTCTAGTTACTTAAAACACTTTTTATATAGATAAAAAGGCTAACATACACTTTGAACTCACTAACTTCGAATTTAATTAAACAACACACAAAAATACGTCTGTACGAGATACATAACACACGCGTTTTCACAACATGAGTTTATTTAATACAGTCAGTTACAATTACACAGATAACGATTCATTTAAACGTTCCATTAATTGGTGAAATAAAGTTGCACTGATTAAAGATATGGCAATTTTAATGTACTGCAATAACTCCATCTGCAATAAAAAAGTCTTTGAAGTACATATGCAAAATGCACATTTCCATTTCTAGGAGCGACCGTGAATTGAAAATACACAGATCGAGTTCAAGAAAAAAATATTTTTCAAGTATGGTGTGCACAGAACAACGTCACGTTAAAGAAATGTAGTGTAACGAATCTGTTACCTTGTAGAAATAAATGATTATCGAATAAAAAAATACGTCAATGGTTTTTTTGTAACGTGAAGATGATTTTTACTTTCTAAAGCTGTTTATTATTTTATTCTAAAAGAAAGAAAATATATGTATAAAGTAATCACGCGTATGTGAAAAACAAAGAGTAGCATAGAGGATTTGTTGCAGAGTTATACTTGTTAGTCTTTAACTTGAGGATGGACATTATGTTATTTCCCTTATCTTAAAGCTGATTGCAGCTAGTCTACCCAAACATTCTTCCAATTGTCAGGGTTACCATTTTAATTTTAGATTTATTTTTTTAAACACACTGAAAGATCATATTACTTCAATCAATGTAGAGCGTGCAACAAAAATTTTTGATCACCTGCGGCAACCACGCATGCTGAGATAGAATGTTTATTTTTTGTTTCGGTGGCTAGTGTGATGTGTTTGACGTAAGTTAAAAAAGGCATGAATCAACAAAGTGTTTATTCCACAATTGTGTGTCCTACATGCGATCTGCCCCCAAGCGAGTCAATGTTGAGATTGTAAACTTCTTAAACCTGGACATGTTCTTTGTTTGAGAGACAGGAAGGAATTGATGATCGTAGATATAAAATTTTCCCACCCAATGCATTGCTTTTCATGATATCACAGATGACGTCATATTACTATTATCCCTTATACCGTGTGCAATTTATTCTTCTGTTTGCAGAATTTAACATGTTAATTAAGTTAAAGAGTTAATTCATGGAAACAGCGTTGTTTGTAGTGGAGTAATAATCAAAGCGACTAGCGGACAAAAAAAAGTTCGCCATGACCATTACTTTGTACAAATAATGGCCAAGTGGTCTCCGTGTTGCTACTTTTGTTTTGAAGCCTTACACTGCTCCATAACCTAAGCTCAAATTTGAGTTGTATTCTTTTTTATTTTATTTTGTGTGCACAAATAAATCTTATTTAGAAAAATATGGTTAATATTTTTTTGTTCTTAAATTACAAAGGCGAACCCATTTATCATCTTACAATAATTTTATGGTTGTGCACAAAGCTAATTCTACACTTTGTATTTAGACATTAATAAATCATGTTCATAAGTAATAATTTACATTTTGACTGATATTGACTCTGAAGCCTACTTTGTAACACCCAAAGTATACAACAACTTTACCGTCCAATCTAATACGGACTGCCTCAGAAACAATATAATCATTAAGTTATCTTTTTATATATGCTTTGTTTATCCTATTATAGCATAACAGATTTAATGGATCCATATCCTTAAATTACAGTACTAAATACACATACTGTTAATTTATTGCTCCTTATGGTCCATATAATGGATTTAGTTACTGGAAGTAATTGTCTCATTGAAAATGAGGATAATAGTCAATTATTTATAATCTTATGATTAATGTTTGTTTTACCCTTTCGAAGTGAAAATATTATTTGTTAGTATGGATGAATAAATATATATATATTTTTTTTCAAGTGAACTAACATGACAAATGAAAGTACAGTTATTAAATAATGGTTAGTGACATGAATGTTAATTAAATATATGTGCAATAATAAATACAGATATATTGTAAAAATGTTATTCATAAATTGCAGGAGAGTGTAATTGAAAATATTCGTTATTTTACCAATTAAAAGAATTAGTTTTCTTTAAAGAAAATATTTGTACTCAAAATCTATATGATTTTTCCATAATACAATTAATTATATCTACATTTTAGCGCCAAACATATTTTCCTGCACTTATTAATTTTTCGATTTGATTTGACTTGTTTGTGTGGAGGCTGTGATGAAGGCTGGAGGCGGCCATATTGAATCATTTTTGCCAAGACTGATTGCTAAAAGTTTTTTCAATAATATTTTTCATTATACTTTTTTAATAAAAAGGTACTAAGGTTTTGGTTTTGCTTCTCCATCACGGAACATTTCCCCATTGCATTCAGTATATGTAAGTCTCTGTTAGACTCTGACTAGAATTGAAGATTAAAAGGTTTCAGCCGATGACATTGTTTTATATGGAGTAGGACTAATTTCAGTTGTGTCTTAATAGGAAGTGTTGGGGCAGTCCTTGGACTGCGTTTCTAATCAATCTTTTTTCTCTAGCCCCTTCTCTAGTAGTATTTTTTACAGATTGGTTCAGTCTTGTAATTCCAATCAACAGTCCTAGACCAATTAATTCACGACTATATTATGAAAGATAATTTATGATAGCAGCTATTGATGAAACTTCAAGAGTTGAAATCATGTAGTACTAATTGACTTTAAAAAAAAGACCCAGAAGACTTCAGTCTTTATTGTTTTTAGATCGATTCAAGATAATTAAAGGGGCAGGGTTCTAATGTTAATTTTAGGGGTGTATTTTTTTTTTTTTTTGACATATTGAAAATGCTTATATAATAACAGCTTATAATTCATCAGCAGCAACACGTTTACATGAAATAAAACAAGCGTGGAGGAAAACACAAAACAACCTAAAGGTAAAAAAATAAATACAATTCAACAAAACTGAATTAAAAGATACATAATATACAAATAATTAGACTCTGACACACGGCAAATTATATTAATGATAAAAAAATATATTTTTAATAATATTATTTACGTGAATAAGATTATTGTATATGATTTCGATTACCAGAGGGTTAAGTTATCTCATTTTTATTCTCAAGCAAACATTTAATTTAATTATAAATATGTTAAATTTAAATTCTTTGAAATAAAAAGGAAGATGTTGTTGCTGAGCTGAGTAAGGGTCAAATTAAGATAATATATATTTGTAAGGGAAGTTGATAACACTTCAGGTTCATTTTTAAAGGATGAAGTTTTGAAATGCATATTTATGTTCAATTTATTGCAAAAATAGTTCGTTGCGAATAAATACTAACTAAGCTATCTTTAATAAATTATTCAAAACTTATGTTAATTTGAAATACACTTCCGTATAAGAACATATACTTTTCTTTGTTAGGTATTGTCGATTTATATACTGCTATTACAAATAATCATCTTTTACTTCCTACAAATAATAGCATGAGTACTTACTTGGTGTTTAGCTACCCCCAACATTCAAACATATATTTTATACCTTAGTAGTTGTTACATTTGATGACACTATGCAACAAAATTCAGGTATTGGAATCTCCACTTGATAAAAACCACATTTATTATTATTATTTAAGCGATATCCCCCGATTTTTTTTTATTTTCAAAATCTTGGGCTATTAAAGTCTTTTTTAAAAGTGTATGTTTCCTTTTCCATTCAAATCAAGAATCTAAAACTAGAAAAATAGTTTAATAATTTATATGTACCTTCAATATCTAGATCACTAACAGAAAGACAAGATAGTCTATCAGGAATTCATCGTTCTATTCCTTTTTCTTTTAAACAACTGTAAACGAATAACTGAGAAGTTTAGTTAGGTATTGAATACCTCTTGGAACATCAATAACTTCCAAAATGAACTTATTGATATGAAGGGTGTTTTATAACTGAGAAATACGGGAGTCCTGCAAGGTAGACATAACATTTCTCAATAGCCCAAAAACAGCTAAAGATTCAAGTTCGAACATTGTAGTCATCTTCTTTTTTTTTTAAGTGTCAATTCTAATCCTTTTTGTCTTGAAGCATCAGTTTGTAGTGTGAGTTTCAGCATTTTTATTAAACATAGCTAAGACTGGTGGAGATATAAGAATTTTCTTGATTATTTCAATAGCTTTGGTATGGCCAATTAATCATTTAAGTTTCTTCTTGACCTTGAGTAGATCACGAAGGGGTTGTGTATATTTAGAGAGTTAATAGAAAAATCCTCCAAGTTGATTTGCTATTCCCATAAATGACCTAATATTGGTACGAGTTGTACTAATAGGGAATTCAGATATCTCTGAAGTCTTGCTAAAATCTGCTTTGATTGAATTTTCTGAAATTTCATATCCAACAAAGCTAATATTCTACAAAACTGATTTAAACTGATTTTATGTTAATCTATGTTTCAAATATCCTTTCAGTAACTATCTTCTTTAATGAATTCAGAAATAGTTGAAGGAGGGTTTTTTCTATGATTTGTGTAGTGTCTTGTCGAAACCTTTAAATAGTTTTATTTTTTTCATATCTTGTAAGGTGGACTTAACTTTTTCTTGTAGTAAATAATGAATTTGACAAGCAAAATGAATAGCGAACGGCTAGCATTTCAATGCAGTATAATCTTCATGTCGTCCCCAATGTATTTATTACCTTTAATAGATTTAATCAAAAACACAACTCTATACTACCCGTAATATATTTTCTACTAACTTAAGAGTTCTGGATCATTTGTTTGTGATGGAATATTCTTGATCTACACATGTCTTTATGGTCAGACGGATTTTTCTGATGAGCGGTTGGCCTTTGTCGAAAAGAAATTTATGTTTTTGGAAATACTCTGTGTCAAATTATTAGAGATTTTTACATTGGTTACGGTCAAGGTAAAAAACACTAATATCTTGAAAAACAATAATAAGAGAGAAAGCTTTTGATTTATTAAAACTAATATTTGCCCAAAATGTTGCTGATTGATCTAAAGTTTGAGTATTCTCGAAGTTATGTCTTTCTTTAATCTTGACTTGAAATTAATAGAATTTTTTAATCAAATCATCCAAAATAATTCCATCCCTACCAGAGAAATATCAGCGCCAGTATCTGGGAGTGCTTAAGCTTTATTTATAAAGTTGTTTCCCTCCACCTTAGTTACAATTTGAATATGTGTAATGTCATTATTACTCTCTACTCAATATTTGAAATATTAATAGAGTAGATGAGTTTTTGTTTTTATTATTTTACCCGTTTTGAAGAAAAATCAATCACTTTTGATGCCACAAAAATTTAGAAATTTGATTAAGACTGGACATTCACAATATTTGTGCTTTGTCTTGTTGCAAAAGGTAAGACGTTTTATTTTAATATTTATAAGTAAAATTTGATATTTTCTTTGGTAATGTTTGTCCCAGTTTAGTATCTTTGAATTTCGTTATATTTTTAGTATGAACGTAGTTAAGCCATTCTTTTGAAGAAGAGCTGAATTTTCTAGCACCATTTTTAAGTCCATGATAATTTTTTGAGCATCTTTAAAGGACTTTGGATCATGAGAAATTAATTAAACCCTATCAGATTCCTTTTTTATAGTTAGAAGTAACAGACCAATGTGCAGGTTGTCCTTAGTGATGTTTTCCGTATTATAAAACTATCCCAATTCACTAATTTCGTTACATAGATCTCCATAATTTTTTTACTTTCTGACTGACGTATACTTATAAGGTCTTTCATTTCTATTTACCGATTACAGAGGCTTCTGAGGTGAGAATTGATTATTTTTATTATCTTGTCCAAGTCCCTTCTCGTATTAGCTTCAATACTGAGCGGTTCACGAATATATTTAAGAATTTCAGGGAACAGTATTGCCACAAATGTCCAAGCCTTGTGTCCCTCGAGCAATGGAAAATTGCATCAGCCTTGATTAATTTTCCTAAAGAGGTTTCCAACGGATAAATTGTCGTAAATAAATGTCTGTCCTCACCTAGAAAAGGGGGCGGGTTGATGTTCAATCTCGGTATGATCGGCTTTGACATATTTTATTCATTTAATGTATGATTTTTATTGGCTTGAAAATCGTCTATGAAGTAAAATGTTGGTTCTTTGGCTTCACAAAAGTCTCATTCATGTTTCCAAATTATGAACCTTGGCTTATTCATGGTCTGAGACAGAGGTTTCGCCTTTGATATATTTCATAAGAGACTTTTCCCTCATTTATAGATGAGCTTCCAATTTCCCGGGAGTGGCTCTTCCCTTATGAATTTCTTGACATGCTCGAATACTGTTCCGTATCCGAGTGCAATTTGCTTTCAAGCGTCTCCTCGATGGCCTTGAGCTTTTGAATTTATTCACAGGGATCATTTTAGGAAGAAAGTTTATAGTAGAATGTACAAATAAATAATGAAATAATAGTTATCTTCACTCTTCAGAGAGAAAAAAAAATCAAGTTAAGACTTAAACGTATTAAATCGTCTATAGTGATGATTTCTTGATATGGAAATGTTCCTACCAGGGTAAATTCCAGGGAATATACAAGGATATTTGTTATACTTGACAGATAAAGTTGGTTGCAGACAACTGTATGAGCGTATGTGTGAATTGAGAAAGATCAAGGTATTCAAATATATAAACTACTATATTATGTATTACTATCGTGTATGACAAATAGAATAAGACTGAATAAGAAGAGGAACTGAAGATGGTATTACTATTACGAGATTAGCTCGATTGTTCCAGTTACTTACTTGTTAGGCATTTTTTCAAAACAAATATATGTTGAAAATAATTTTAAAAGCTGGACATCTTCTTTCATAACTTTTTATATATGTATGTTTTTCCTTTTTTTTTTCATCTAAAAATGAGTTTGGTTTTGAAGGAGAGGCTTAAAAAGCAATTATGCTGCGTATTTATAACAGTTTATTGAAGGTTCATAAATTTAAATATAGCTAACTATTGGGATTTCATTAATAAAACTATTGAATAAATAATCTTTATGTATTTTCACATACTATTTAAACGAAATTTAATGAAAAACATATTTTTTATAGGACTAATAAACTTATTGAAACATATGTACATATAGTATTATTTATATATATTTCCCAATATATGTATGGACAAAGTAAGTAGTATTTTAAAATACATTGGTTAATAAGAAACATTCTTATAATCTTTAAAGAGAAGCTCGTATAAACGTACATGTACTCTCATATCTACACTATTCAGTATCAAGATAGGGCTTAGTAAGATCAACGCACTATATTTAAAAAAAAAAGACTTAGAAATATGTCAAGATATTTCTGCTTTTTTTGTTTTTTTATTTTTTTCAAATAACTCTTGTCAACAAAATGTTTTAAATGGAAATGGTGTGTTCCTGATGGATTTTACCTCTAAAAACATGATAATGACCTCCAAACCCAATTTTTTTTTTTTTGTGATCTATAACGTTCATTTTTGTATAAAATCTTTTACAATTTCTACATGATCTAGTCTTATTTATTGCATTGAAAAATCTAAATAAATAAAAATGTAATAGAGTTTGTAGATACATGTTTTAGATTCAAAAAATATTATCATTACTCTTTTATCTCCTTTTTTTTTAATTAGAGAAAATACCTTAAAATATATTGACTCATTCTTTGTAAATTTCTCTTTTTTTTATACCTCTGGATATAATGAAGAAATTTATAAAAAAATAAAGTAAAACAAAATCGAAACATAAAAAAAAGGAAAAAATATATGTTATTAAAATTGAGGATTATGATACATTAAACTAGGGTTTCATGATAACTTAGATTTTGGTTGTTTTGTTTTTGTCAATATCTTCAAGTTGATGAAGGTGATAATCTACCTGTCTGCACATTATCTCCATAGAATATTGGTGAAAAGAGTGTCATCTATATTTTTGGCCAGTTCATTAACAGTATACTGAAAAGGGAGCTCATCAGATAGAAAGTTAGTCTCCTTTCTGTCTTATCAGAACAATCTTCATCTTGGGTATAAGGAAATTGTCATGTTATGTACAACTTTGACTATTTAATCTGAATAATTGAACCAAACAGTAATAGGTTCTGTCATCTGAAAATGCATCTTTTTATATTTAAAAATTATACTTGTGTGTGGCTTCTTTTGATATTGGTACAGCATAAAACGGTTCAACCAGGTGAACTCAAAGACTACAAACATAACAATAGCTTCCCTAAAGTATTATAGATCCTGAAATACTCTTAAAATGCAAGCCAGCTTATCTTTAATATTTGTTTTGACGTTTTAAAAGTCAACTAGCCAAGAAAAAAGATAAATTATCACTACAGCAGCTATCGAAAACAACCATAGTGGTGGTCTTTATATAAAAAAAAACCACTTGTTGAACACCATCATGTTTCAGATACCTAAGAAATTAATTAAGGTAATTCCAGGGCTTTTGATTATTTTCTGGAGCGACAACTCCAAGCAAACAATTCTTGACAACAATAAAAAATCCAGATCAACAGTAAAATTCTTGAAGATTACTCCCAAAATCACATATCTTTTAATGATAGGGAGTATTTTATTCATGGTTGAACTGAATCCAAGTTTAGTGTGAATACAGAGGAATAATTGACCAGCTTGAGTTTTAACATTAAATTTAAGATAAGCTGGATATAAATTAGTTCTACGTTTCAACAAATGGGAAGAGGTTTCTCCAATTCACAATGGGAGATGTAACTGAATCTAGATAAAATATTTCTTTATTATTGGTTCTTCAAGTCAAACTAACCAAAACGTTTACGTCAATTGATTTTTCAAAAATTAACCAACTAGTACCTACTTAAGTACTCCCTCAGACAAAACCCAAAAAATAAGTATACATTTAATCACATATTTACAAATTGTTTAATTAATGTTTCAGATACTTAAAGACAAAAAAATCCTCCTTTTTTTTTTTTTTTGGGGGTAGGACCCCTTTGGAAAAAATGCCACGGCCTTCTTTAGGTCATCCCCTGCGAACGCCCCTGTCGTTACTGAAAGAAGTTTTTTGCATAGGCTCACATCAAAAAAATTGGTATTTCGGCAAACTTTTCTTCGATGACCATGTTTTATACTTTTTTTGGAAGCATTATGAAGTACCATTCGTACTTACTTGCTTTTCACGCGTTGAATTTTATCAACCCATTCTATTTAGAACTTTTTCTTAGAATTAGATTATTCCAATGGCAATAAATACTTATATTCAGAATAACGTATAATAATCCAGAGAATATGTCGTTTTTCCAGAGGGTTAAAGATTTTTTTTTTTTTTTTCATATTTTAGTAGGCTCAAATCTTAAAAGTGTAAAAATGGGCATACAAATATCAATAAAGAACTGTCAAAATTAGATTTGATGTTAAAACTAATTATGGATTCGTAATCCGTTCGTCAAAAGCTACATTAGGATTATATATTGAGCCCAAAGGATTATTATTTTATAATTGTCTTTAAAAAATATGGTAACAAACACTAAACTTTTTTACTCAACTTATCCATTGCTAAGTTGAGTGATCCAATATGAAGTAAACATGGTTGAATACGAACTAATTGAGTGAAATGAATGAAAAAGTGGGAAATAACAATGCCTTTAAATCTTATTTTATAAAATAATTTCCGTTATTTATATAAAAAGGAACACTTTATTTATGGATTACGCGCTATTATTTTATTTTTTTATTCCTTCTTTTGATCAACTGAAGGCTATTTCTTCTACTTGTAGAATAGTTTTAAAATGAAACAGAATGGAATTAAAACAATTATGAATTCAATGTCTTAAAAAGATAAATTAATTTTTTATTCGATATAATACGGATTACATAAAATAAATTCACTATACGACTGTTATAATCCGATTCCCTATCTGTATAGCTCATAGTTGGTC
Source organism: Lepeophtheirus salmonis (assembly GCF_016086655.4). Classification (NCBI taxonomy): domain Eukaryota; kingdom Metazoa; phylum Arthropoda; class Copepoda; order Siphonostomatoida; family Caligidae; genus Lepeophtheirus; species Lepeophtheirus salmonis. Next base: position 34,260,616 of record NC_052144.2, on the reverse strand, counting down.
AAAAAAGAAAGGTTTAAATTTTTGATAGCATTCTACTTTCCATTTTACAAAAAAAATCATATTCTGAAATGGAAATTAAGAATTTTGCACAAAACCATGTTAATAACACAAAAGATGATTAATTTTGATCATAAACAAAAGTGCAAAAAATATATCATGTATAATTATGCATCATTATTTAAAACTAAAAAACAAACATAAACAATAATAAACAACTTCTATAATTTTTGATAAATTACTCTCCATGTAAATAAATGAGATCCATGATAGTTGTTTCATTTTTGTTTAGAAATATGCTAAATTTATTTTTCTCAAAAAAAAAAATGTTTTGCACATCTGTTTGTGAAATTTTGAAATAATCTTTTGCAATGCATAAATATATTACGTATTTATTAAATAGTCATTTTAGTATATCCTTTTGACGTTTTATGGAATCTAGTTTCATAAGCATGTATGGTATTTTAATATACCTTCTTCACCTTGATATTTGTAAATTAAATGAGTTTTTAGTTCTATGCCGATCTTTTGTCTCATATATAATTGATTTAATCAGTTTCACAAGAATGATTTACTAAATTTGAGTAACATTGTAATTTGATCTTACCCTAAAATTTTAATTCTAAAGTACCATGTTTATTTATTTCTATATTTTTACATATTTAGCTGTAAGAAAGGAAACATAAAAAAGTTTATGGTATAAATATTCAAAATTAGAATTCTTTTTCATATCTCCGATAATCTTTTGTTTTGAAATATCCTTAAAAATCGATGATTTCTGATGTAATTGAAAAAATTGAGAATTTTTATAATCAAAATAACTGATTGATTGTTCTTGCTGATGCATATATAAAAAACTATTTTTTTTTCTCTATTTCAAATACCTCTAAATTTTCAATTCCTCGCAGAATACAAATCCTTAACTATACAAAAACCCTTCTTTCTTGATTCTGAATTGAAGTGCCACAATACTAAATAAATTGATTTTTTATTTGAAAAACAAACATTACAAATGCATTAATCATTGAAGTTAGATGTTGGTGTCACCACTTATGCATGCTGGAATTGTTCTTGAGAAAATCAATCAGTAATCTAAAATAATCGATAAAATTATGTTCTTAAAATCAGCTGGGAAGAAGATTCAATATTAAATGGCGTTCATTGTAATTAACATTTAATTAGCAATGTTAAAAATATAAATATATTAGTTTTGATGGAAAAAAAAAATAACTTCAAAGGTATTAAATTTAAAAACAAGAGTATTTTGAAAAAAAAACTCAAACTGTTACCTATAATACCGTGCAACAACATTTTTGTGTGCTGTCGGATACTCATATTTTTTTATTGTTATTATAGCAAGAAACACAAAAATGACCATTTAAACTTCCAACTTCTACAAGTTTGGCCTTTAAAACTGTTTAAAAAAACCAAGTATTAAGGTCATAGTAACAATTCAGTGCCATATTTCGACATGAAAGAACTATATAGATGAAAATCAAAGTAAACAACAAATTGATACAAACATTCAGCATTTAAGAATGAATAATTTTTTACTTTATCAAAATTAGAATTATTAAAAAATATATAACATCACTAAAACATCAAGTAAAATAAAGTACCTTACTTAGAAGCAAATATCTTTTTTTTTATTTTTTCTTCAAGTACTTTATATCCCAGTTAAAGTTATAGAATAGACCTTACATTCATAAATTTTTTAAATGCCTTCCAAAAAGGTTTAATTTTGATTGAGTTTTGTTCAATTTAGTTTCTAATACTTATCAAAGAATTTTCATAACATTCGCTGGTTAGGTTACGTTAAATACAGATTAAAATAATATTAAAGGGGAAAAAATTTGAACTCTTCATATGTTTTTAAGTAATAATATATACTAATATGAAAAAATAATTTAGATGTGAGGGCCTTAAAGCAAGTTATAGGTGTTTCATATTCAAAATAATGAATTAATTAATGCATATAAACGGCTTAACTTTTTTATTGGGAATATTAATGTAATATATATATTCATGCAACCTAACTAGCTTATTTTTTTAAATTTCTTAATAAAAATTAAAAACTAAATTGACCAAAAAATCAATCAAAACCTAATTTTTTTTAAAGCCATTTAAAAAAAAAAATGAAAGGTATGGTCTATTTTATAACTTTCAGCTATGACATAAATCATTTGAACAAAAAATATAAAAGATACTTGCTTTTAAGTTAGGTCCTCCATTTTAATTGATTTTTTAATGGTTAGATACATATCTTATTGATTGTAATCAAAATAAAGTAAAAAATAATTAATTTTTCTAACGCTGAATATTTATATCAATTTATTGTTTACTTTGATTTTCATCTATATAGTACTTTCATATCGAAATGTGGCACTGAATTTTAGCTACACCCTTAAAAGATGATTTTTTTTTTAAATGGCTTTCAAGGCTAAACCTTTAGAAGTTGAAAGTTTTAATGGTCATGTTTGTATTACACAGCTTAAATATCACTAATAATTGTGTGTTTCAGCCAAGACCTTCATTTTGGTGCATATTGTAATCAAATATACCAAAAAATTAATATTTTCATGATATTAGGGTGCATGATAGCCTATCAACAAAATATTTGATCCTTTCTTATTAAGTAAAAATATTTTTTTCCTAATTTTTTTATTCAAGCCTGTATTTATGAAGACACGTCACATATTGATTATCCTTGAAAATTTAAAGTTTACATATTAAATAAAATCTTAATATTATAATGAATAATTTATTTCTTAAACAGTAAAAATTAAAAAAATGACAACGAAAAATGCAATTTGCATAATCTAAGTGAGCATTACTCTTGGAACTACACAACTTTTTTTTAATGATAATTACATTAAAAACTTTATACATAGAAAACGATATTTAATATAAAAAAATGAAGAAATTGCGTTAAATTATTCAAAAAGAAATGTTAAACCTTTGAAGAAATAGTTTTTAACCAAATAAGCAAATTACTAAATAATATATGTGGTTCCTTAAGATTAAAGCAAAGTTGAATCATTTTATCTTAAAACTGAGACTAATTTACATTTATGTTTTCTGACAAATTATTGTCAATTTATATATAATTATTTTGAATAATCCTATATAGGCCCTACAAATTACAGTATAAAAAACTCAGGGGAACAATTATAGGGTAAAAGCTTCTACCAATGAAATGAAGCCCAGAATATCATTAATCTTTGAGTGCATAATTCAAACTTGATGTCAGTTTTTATCTGGATCATTAGATTTTAAAAATTATATGAGATTATAGTAATTCCGGACTATTCTCTTTCAGAGTCATTTTTCACGATTAAGAAAATCTCCAAATTGAGCCACAATAAGTCAAACGGCTCCTTGATAGATAAAAAAATTGAAAGAAGAGAGGATGATCCAAAGGAAATATGTAGGACCTATATACCTATGGAAATTTTATAATTATCATATTTGTAATATGGAATATACAAAACCAAAAAGCCTCGGAGGTGCATATTTTTTAAACACGTCATTTTTTTAATTCAACATTAAATATTATTCTATAATACCTACAGTCAATAATGTTCCTTATCACAACGAATTATGAATAAGTTATAAGGGTCTATAGAAGAGTGTTCTTTTCCATTGTTTTTCAGCCTAAAATGGAAATATGTCAAGTTTTGAACAAAATACAGAAATAATAAACACACTTTTATGATCATAAAAAATCATTTTTATTCCTCGTACTTCAATCTGGGGATTGTTTTAATCGTGAAAAATAACTCTGAACAATAGTAGGTAGTGCCGAAATACCAGAAACTCGGATTTTTCTTAACCCTGATGATACAGATAAAAACTGAGATAAGCTTTGTTCTTTTTACTCAGAATAAATTTTTGACCTTATTTTATAAGTAGAAATTTTGTGTTCCCCATAGAAGTTTATCATTACAACGAAAAGATTGGAAACGAATATATTTTATTTGAAAGGGCAATTTCCGTCAAAAATTAAGTCTCAAAATCAAATAAAGGTTTTATGCTATAACTAATATTTGTAGAGATTTTAACTCATCACATAAATTTAAATTCAAAGGCTATAATTGAGCAAAATATTAGGTTAGGACAAAAATGAATCTCGAATTTCTATCCTTTATATAATTAGGTTTATTTTGCTCATTATTGGTCACATCAAATAATACGATACGATGTCATAAAGCTGTAGGTATATACTACAAATGTTTATGGGACAGTATTGCGCTAGGCAGGTTCAGTTGTAAATTATCGTGCGCCGAGTACGGAGGTCTCAAAGGATAAATTTGCCCAATTTTAAATTTTTTGTACCTGAATCGAAAGAGATCCAAAAAAAAATGCAATGCATATGGTGTTGATACTCTTTCGGTTCGTGTGCTACACAAGCGGACCTAGCAAATTTTTTCGCGCTCAATTTTCCCCTCTACAGTGAACAACTCGACCTTTTAAGGCTGATGATAAAACAAAAGCTACCAGCATTGGTGAATAATATAAGAATCGTATTTCATCAAGACAGTACCACGCCGCTGCAGAAGCTACGGGAGCTCATTTGGGAAGTTCAAACGCACCCGCCCCACAAGACTGGAAATTATCACTTAATTGTTACTACTTTTTCACTTCAATAGCTAACCTTTCTTAACGGGTACTAATTTGGCCACAATAAAGACCTTTGAAAATTTGTAGGCATTCCGAGCTTAAATCGGATTATGGTAACACTTCTTATAGAACATTGAAATAAAGCAAAAAAAAAAGAAAAGTTAATTTTTCCCAAACCCGTCATGTTTAGGATTCAGCTGGGCACGAATGTAAACACATTGAATTCGAGAAAATATCTACTCCCGATCGCGTTGTCCATGAGCTATGGTGATTCGATTTTCTTAATTTTTGTTCCAGATAGTGTTTCTGTTAATTTACCACTTCTGTAGAGTATATGGTTTTTTCCATTAGATGTATACTATATTAACACATAGTGGGCAAAGGGATTGGTAATTTACCTTATGTTGATTAATCAATTTGCTTAGTATTCAGAGCACTGATTACACAAAAGTATGAAAAACAGCACTAATTGATGATAATGAAAGTCAAACATTATACAGTCAAAGATGAAGAATGTAAATGGATGTATATGTTCATTAAAGGAAATTTTTGTTTTAGGGAAGACCAGAAACGGTTGCAAACCCCCAATTTTCTCGAATATAAAAAAGCTATAGCAATAAGAATGTTTCAATTCTTGACGGAGAGTAAACTAAGGATTTGTTCGTGTAAGTTCTATTGAATATTTCCATGTCCATTTTTGGTGTACTTTTTTACTTATCAAAAAGGGTAAGAATTTATAATTTAAGTGATGAATATAAATTTCTAACAAGGAGTATAAAAAAAATTAATAAATGTCATGGGTTTTGATTTAAGAGTACTTTGTTGGACTTTATTAATAATATATTTAGATATTAAGTATGAACATAAGCAATGATGAAAATCATTGACCCTGACAATTTGAAGATTGTTTTGGAGGAGAGAAAGAATAATGCTCATGGGGTTTCATTCGATCAGCTACAATCAGCTGTGACAAGAGAAGAGGGAGAAAAAGATATAAACAAGGACATTGGATAGAATTACTCCGATGTCGATCCCCAATTCTACTCTGAGTCCAGCAAGGACTTACAACTATAACTCTGTAAAAACTCCTTAGTGTTACCCTCTGTCTTTAAAAAGCACAACCGAATATTCAATCAGGTTTTGAATATAATGGAATCTATTTAGGTAAGGATGTTCACTACTAAAGGAATGGAATAATAATAACAACTGCTTAGGAAAAGAAAATTTACATCATTATACATAAATAATTATAGACCATTTATTTGATAAGGAAAAATAGATAACCAGAAACTTTGTATTCCTTGAATTTATAATAACTTTTTGAAGTTGCTCTAAAAATAAGTAAATAAATAAATTATAAATTCACATTTTTAGTTGAGTTGATGTCTTATATTTATTTAATACTCACCAATGATTAATTCTATTTTGTGTTTCTATGTTGTTTTCGCACTTTAACCTTAGAGGATGTAATCTTAGCCTCAAGATAAATGAAGTTTGTCTTATTTTCCTTTTACACATACATATATACCATATTTGCAATTCAGTAAATATGGACTCCATACCTACAAATATTAAGATTGAGAGTGTATGTATACATCCATAGTTGAACTCGGGTTGAATGAATAGTGCTCCTACATGAATGTATTTAATTTATGTCTTTACATCTTTAATTAATTAATTGTGTTGTCAAGTGATTTATTGGATGACGTGCCTCTAATACATTTATTAAATTGGGTAATGAATGGATTCTACTCGAATTACATATATTTACGTCTTAATCTCCTTTATTAGAAAAATCATGCAGCAATGCAGTTTATTTGTAAATTGTTGAGGCATAAATAACGTTGTTACCTCCATTGCATGTTCACCCATCTCCTCCGAAAAGACACTGGAAAAAGAGGCCAAAGACATCCATAGTTGCAAAATTATTTTCAACTATGAAAAATTATTCAAAAAATGGTGTGGTATTGTTCACAACTACTTAAAAGATTGTAAATCGCATAATCAACATTCAAATTGTTGATTAAGGTAAGCAAAACAGAAACATGAATAGCTGACCGCAAAATAGACTATATATGCTTGTTTTAGTGAGATAACGCCGTGTATATGGAGGTATAAATGTCGTCGCTGTATTTATGGCTAAATATATTTTATGTTGCACTTTTTTTTAGATATCTAATATATCACTTGTACTTAGGCTCAATTTTCACAAAAAGGCTCAAAACAAAAATCAAAATTTTTGACAATTTTTTAGTTGTTCACTTAATTTAAATTATAATTTATTAAATATAAATGCCATAAAAAATAAGTGAATTTTGTTATTTCAATAGTATTTTTATTTTGCAATCTTATTAGCTTTATTTTGTTTTTTAGGTTCAACCAAATTTCTCAAGAAATTGGCAACATACTAACCATTTTTTTTTTTCAAATGATGCATAGAAATTACAAAAGTGCAACTACTAAAGATTATGACTATTTGTGGATACAATATTAGATTCGATAGGTCTAAAGTAAAAATTTAAAGAAACACTCATTGAAAAATAATGCCCATTTTCAATTAGAGTAGATATTTGAATTCAGAACAACATTTAATATTAAACAATACATAAATAATTTTTTATTAGTAGTATTTAATTACACATCAGAATGTATTATATTGTACTAAATCAAATTATTGAAGTTTAATGAAGTTTACAGCCCTTTAAAAAATTTGTTAAATTTTACGACAAAGTCAAAAAGGTATTTCACACTAGTCGGTTACTGGATCAATTTACATGTGTGACTATTATTGGCACTTTAAAAATAGTCGTTCTACTGTCAGACATGTTTGTGGAATCTACATACACTTATTTGACATATATTTACGAGGGCAGTCCAAGAAATATCCGACGTAAAAAAATAAATTGGCGGGAAACATTACCATACACCCTTCCTACTCCTTGAAACATAATGGAAAAATTATGTTTCAGTATTTCAATGGTTGGTTATGAGTGAAAAGCTTTAGCGTCATCTATTTTCAGGGCTAGACACTTTTTAAATAAAAATTTCAAAAACTAAAGAAAAAAATGAGAAGTTTTTGATTTTATTTTCATAAAATTTCAAAAATTATGATTTGTTCCAGTAAAAATTCTTCACAACATTTTTTTTTGCTCGAATGTTAGCAATCGTGGTACTCATCTTAAACTGAACTTTTTCATGTCCATTTTTTTTATATAATTTGCGATGAACCTATACTTTTTTAAAAATTACAACATCTGCTAGCTAACACAGATTCAGTTAACGATCCACCCAGGCCCCTTTGTGGATTTTCCTCAACATTTTAGGAGTCTTAACCTCATTGGTCGACAACTGTGATAAGCGTCTTTGGTGCTCGTACAGTCTTGTTATACTAAGTTATCCGAAATTTTACTTTTGTAAGCAAAGCAGTAGACTCACATAGAGTAGAATCCAGTGCATCTTTTATATTGGTTTAGGTGAGGCTTTTCAAATATAAGTATTGCATATTAGAAAGGTAAAGCAATTATCTTCATTTTCACAAATTCATTGACAACAGTCACTATTGATGGTTCCTAAACAAATACAAAACAACGTGATTCCTTTAAATTTGAAACATATCCTTTATCGTTTGTGTACTTTCTAATACGGCAATTTTTATAAACACTATCACCACCATTTTTAGCCAAACAAGTTACTTCTCGGACTTCACTTGTATGTTGCTCATAATCCACAATATCAATGCACCCTAGTTCAATAAAAGTTTTATCTCATTTAAATTTCCTATAGATCCCTGTTATCTCTAGATATTTTTTAAATTTTTGTATGCATATACATATTTCTGCGAAACATTTCAATTATGTAAGGTAATAAAAACACAAGCGTGATAAAGTAAATCTAAAATGTTTGTTTTAAAAAACTCAGAAAATAAAAAATTAAGTATATACTGTCTTAATAATTTAGTTCATTTTGTTAACTTCATGTTTGCAGCATCACTAATCGTCTAATAAAGCTATCTGTAAATACCTATATAAAAATATTGATATAAGTTGACTTTTTTAATTAGAAAGAACTAATTTATTTCTTAGAAAGCCGCTAATAAAAAAATACTTAATTAACCATAACATTCATGTACGATAAAAACAAATTGTGTTTTATCTTAAATTAAATAGGATTTTGTATTTAATAGCTATTTTCGCCACACTGAAGGGTACATAAAAATTCAACAAATATTGATATTCTTCAATGTTTGCTTTTGATGATAATGTCTAAAATGTGTTCAAAATTAAAATAATTTCACTTATATAAGATCTTTTTTTCAAGGAAAATCATTTTCAATATGAAAATAGGGTATTTGTTTGAGCAGGGATTTAATGTGGTATTCAAAATGATAATTTTTTATCATAATAAAGGGAAATATTTTGATAAGCAGATTAATATTTGTAGAATAATGAAACAGTAATGTCAAGATCTTCTTTTGATGAATTATTTTGTCATATTATATTTTATTGAGATTCACCTCAGTTATTTTCATGGGATCTTCATTAACTCTCATTTAGAAAATAAAATTTTTTGATATTTCTCATTCAAATCTTTTTTTTTTTTTACTCCTTCTCATTTAAAGGAAATTATTGGTTTATCTATTTTATTAAATATAAAAGTTCGGCGTTCCCAAGGCTTATAGAAATAAAAGGTTATACCATAACGCGCTTACGACTGATGTTTGATTGCCATCACACTTTTAATATTGACGTATTAGTAGATGAGGGGTTGCGTGTTTTGTCAAAATCTGTTTTTCTTGCCCAGCTGTCGATATGAAAAATTAAATTGAAAATTCTAGCAACAGTGACGTCATAGACTATGAGTGACTGTGTAGTTTGTCAAAATTTGTCTGTCTTGCCAAGCAGTCGGTACAATACATCAGATTGAAAATTCTAGGAAGCCCGATTACATGATGGTCTAATCTTGTATTTGTATTAGCCTTGGGTATTCCTGGCTTTTCTAAGATATTCTATATTACATCCAACAAAGAAGTTGAACGGAGGTGATGTTTTTGCGTCTGTTTGTTTGTTAGTTACTGGAGTTACGGCAAACGTTACAGATCGATTTAGATCAATCTTTGTAAGAAGCCATTAAATTTGGAGAGGTCAAGGTAACATAGAACATAAATTAAAAATATATAATCGATCATAGCTTTGGAAAATATTGTGGTACAGAGCTCAAATTGGTTTCATTATTTTGATTTAATTAAGATGTTTCATATTACGACAAATCCAAAAATAGCATATGTTAAGGTGTGCGCTCTGATTAAAATTGTTAATTTTTTTTTATAAAAAAAAGAGGAAGGAAGAAGAATATGCACAAAGGAGGTACATAGACACGTGTAAATCAAAGATAAGTTGTCTTTTTGTAAAGAAAATTTTTACTCATTCAGAGGCTATTTATTAATTCATAAATTATTTTGAGTCACTTGAAATATCATGTTCACATTTGCTCGATACTACAATCTGACAAAAAAAGGTCGGTTCACAAAATTAATAATAATTTTTTTGTAAAAATGCTTAAATTAAACATTAATATAAATATAGAATATATATCATACGGCGATATTTTTTTACAAATGTTCATAATAAGACTTTTTGTGATGGGATGTTGATAAACCGCAGGTATGGGGTGCGCAGATATGTAAACACAATGAAAAATTTCTGTAATTATATCCAACTCTTCAATGGAAATTTGAACAATTTTATTAATAAGGTATGTGTAGGGAATATAAGACCAATTTCCTTCAATTGCAACAGTCAAATCGTTAGCAGTTGCATCACATCATAGATTATTATCAGCATTATGAATCTTACATTCACTTAGAAATGTTTTGACAAGATCAGTATTCTATTCACTCTGTTGAGTCATTGTATTCAAATTTAAAACACCTTTATCTTTCTTCTTGAAAAAAATATTTAGAGGTTTTTTATTAAGTCGAATTTCAAAACTTTCCAATTCTTTTTCAATGAAATAATTGATATAATATAACTCACATAAAATTTTGAAAAGTGAACGTAACACAAAACAAATTGATATAAATAACTCAAATAAGTGTCATTGGTTGTAAATTTTTTGGGAAAATGATCTTAAGAGGATTTTTTTTTCAACAAAAAGTATATACAATGTATTTTAATATGTGAAAATTTTTGATTAAAGGTTATTAGATTTTTTTGTAGTTCGGTTTGGGAAAAAGTATAAAAAGGAATTTTAAAGCAATTTATATTTTATAAATCTTATTTTGTTTTGTAGAACGCTCATTTTAAGCTTTACCAAGAACTTTTTGAACTAATTATGAAACTAAAGAATTTTTATATAACATCCCAGCCAATAAATATATAAAGCTCAATGAAGATTAATAAAAAGCTCCATGCTATAATATTACTGAATTAAATGAGAAAGACATGAGTGGCATATACTCGTAGAAGTGTGAGTCCCTAGAGTGTGTAAATAATATATATTCTGTATTTTTTTTTTCATAGCCATATTACATTTCCAAAAGATCTATGCTTACGTTTGTATAAAAGTGTATGTAAAATGGATTAATCTGCCAACCAAATATTATTTTATTCGTACAATTCAAAAGATATATATAAATATATTTATTAGTACTGATATAGAAATAATATTTTTAAGATTTTAAATAATTTAATTTAATTTATAAAGTTCAGCTCAAACATTATCGGACCCCTTGGAGAATATGAGCTATGCAAAGATTCCAATTTTAGGATATAAAATAAAGTATATTGATAGAAATTTATCTATATAGTTTTTAATTTCCCCATACTAGAATTTTGATGGAAAATATTATGAAAGTTTTAGTGGGCTCAACGTCTTCCTTACTACAAGCCTATACTCAATCAGTTGGCAGATTAGGATGGTGGAACAACTGAATTGGGGCCTCATCTGAAAATAAAACCTTCCTTTGCTCTAAAATGCCCCAATGTGTTCTCTCATTGAAGAATTTAAGGCGTATTTCCATTTGAATTTTGTTAATTTGGGATGAATCTGGGGCTAATATGGAAAAATTTGAGATATTCCCGTAATTATTTTCTCACAGTTTCGTGGTAGAACTGATGATAATTTTTCTTCAGTTTTGCAGTCAATTTTCTTGTAGAATGACGTCTTTTAGTCATGGATTTTACAATGGGGATTTCAGCTGCTCTTGAAAGTTTATTCTTCCTCCCTCTACCAACTTTGTTTTGGAATTCCTCACCGGCCTTTTGTTTGCCTTACCACCTTTTCACAGTGATAATGTATACTCCAATATTATTAGCAACTTCCTTTTGAGTTTTGCGACCCTCAAGCAAGCCGACAGCCTTGTTGTGTTTGTTTAAACATTGCTCCTTCAATTTAACAACACCTCATTTGAACTAACACACACATTCAAAAGTATAGGAGAAGATTGCACAAATCTATCAATTATTTCCCCATGTTTTAAAACTTTCAAAAACTTGTTGGCTTATTGGTTAGTCATCATTTTAAACGCGTTTATTGGAGTGTATTCTAGTAATTTGTTGTTATTTTCATCTAGGAAAGTAATTTTACACTAAAATGTTTATTTATATGTGTATGATGCAAATTTCTAGATCTATAAAGAAAAAAAACATGTCCTAGAGAGAGGGAGCGGATTCTTAGTTGGTAATCTGAAGAAAATTATTCATTTCCCAATGCTGAAGTCATTATTATTTAATTCTTAACGACAAGACACCTAATGTGTGAGTATCCTCATGAAAGATCAAGATTATCAATGAGAGTTGGCTTGGAAGTTATAAGTATAAGTCTTTGTTAGAGTTGGAGTATACTTGAATTTGAAATTGAAATATTTCTTATCTACATTATTGTAATATACAGAGTGGGACTTTTGTGTATATTTGTCCTCTCATGGCTGCTTGTAGATGATCCAATCCTACGTCATGAAAGCTAATCAACTCTCCTCCAAGACATTATTCAAATTATCAGGGTAACCACGTTAATTGTCTGTTGCTTTTATTTTTACAGTGTGAGAGGACTGTAATTATGCATCACTGCTTATTCAGGCTCTAGTGGTTCTGTTCCCTCATATCCTCTGCGATGCTCATTAAGAAGCAGGAGATATCTAAACAAAATTATCACAATAACAACAATATTGGGTAGCAAGAGCGTCCGCAGGGGTGGGCTGGAAGGGTTGTAGCACCCCCCCCTACAAATAAAATAAAATATGCAAATCTCCAAAAATAATAATTTTTCAATTTTTTTTTAAAAATTTAATTTTTCAATTTATTTCGATAAAATTTATAATTTAATTTTTGATTTTTTTCCCGAAAATTTATGTTTTCGGAACAGCTGTGGATTTTTGAAAAAATGTCCCAAAAATTTTATTTTTTTATGCATAAGTAAAGATTTTTGAATTTTTTTTCCACAAAAATTTAATATTTGAAATAATTTTTCTGAAATTTTTTCCCCAGAAATGTAATATTTCAAATTTTTTCCCAAAAAAAAATCAAAAAACCCAGCCCCAACTGCAGAAAAATAGACAATCTTTAATCGTGCGGACGCTTATGGGTAGTTTGCCCTTTTTATTATTGTAGAATAACTATTCATGTTGGTCTGTCAAACAGAATTAACATGAATTTTTCTCTTTGTTCCACAATTTAATATGTTTTCCCTAGACACATCCAAGGCTCAAAATAATCTCTATATGTATTTTTATTCTTGTCCTTTTCAAAACATATAATTTATTATAAGTAAAGCAATATATTATATATTTTTTTGATAATTATTATTCTATTTGTCAATATACGGCATTGATGATAATACAAATGAAATATATTTAACTTTTTAGAATTAGCCAATTTTAATATAATTTACAAACAATAACAAATTCAAAATTTATTATATCTTATATTTTATTATGGAAATGAGGGTAAAAAATATATATTAGATGATGTATTATTCATGCTATTAAACTTAATAAATTGTTCATAAAATGTACATGCAAGATTTTGATTCTAAAGATCTCTTCATTTGAGCTTTTTTGTCAGGCAATAAAGGATCTCCAGGAAATTATGGGTTAGCCCATTTTCTCCTGGTTATTATGAAACTTTACGTTGACATTGAAACAACCAATAATAAGTGAATGATTCCATCTGTAAGCAAATCAAATTTTTAAAATGCTAGCCATTTTACCGAGTGGGCCATTAAAATATGAACACTTTGAATTATAAAAACTTCAACAAGATATAATGTATCAATTAACAATAGAATTTCAACAATACTAAAACAGTAAATATATTTGTGGCTGTGCTCACTTCATCATTAGCGTAGCCTCCCTTAGTGGCAATAATGGCTTCCAGGTGGTAGTGGAATCCCGGGCACCCGCTACAGACTTTGTCCTCTATCATGGGGGTCCAGTGTTGGCTGAGAATGGATTTGAAGGCTTCGGTGTTTGGATGACGGACACTTCATGCTTTCCCCACGACATACATTCAAAAGGTGTAGCCGAGGAGGTTGGCATCAGGGCTGTAGGTGGGGAGGGGGGGGAGTGTCAAAAGTATCAAAAATAGTTCAGTAGACTCTTTCAAAACGAATTCTAAAGAGTCTTGGAACGGAAGAGATGGGTTTATTTCTTTTGTGGTATCAAAAGTGGGCTTTCTACCCTCACACGGTTCTTTCCACTCACTTTTTTGATAGCTCTCTGAACAGCTTGGTATGAAATCCTGAGATCTCTTGCATGGGCCCTCACGTATGTACTTGAGAAGATTGACATCAGCTGTTTTTTAACTCTTCCAGGTCCTGTTTGGCCTTTTTGCCGAGCTCTTCCTCCGTTCCAACGTTTTGGACTTACTGATGATGTAAACAGTGGTCCTGGAGACGATTAACCGCTTGGAGTTCCCCAATGGAAATTCGTTGATTATGTTTTCGAATTTTAGGTATCTAAAGAGCTCATGTTTTTTTTTATCGTAACTAATTGCTTATGCTAGAATATATTGAAATATTAAAATTAAATTCAACCACTCAACCTTAATTAATTATTGTATTAGTAAGTGTTTCAATTTCAACGGACTACACGGTACATTGAATATAAAATTATTTCACACCTAACTATTGATTAATAATTATTTTTTGGCTAAGTAGAAGGATCACATGTGTTAAATTATATTCCTATTCTTATTTTCGTTCACAAATTACATATGCGTAATTTTCTGATTTTTGAGCCTATTTTTCCCGGGTATACGAACAAAGTTCGCATACTGCTAAATACGAAATCAAGAATAAACAATGGTTCAATATTTATATTAATAAAGAAATGTTTGTCTGTCTGTATTTATATATAATAACAAGTCACCGTGTGTACTATATTTAGTGTTCCACGATGTATATCAAAAAATATTTTGATGTAATAAATAACTATGTAGTTTATTAAGAAAATATTGCAGGCGTGTTCACATAGCATCGATTTTTTTTGTATTATGTTTATTGTGCTTTTTTCGTTAAGATTGAAATTGAATATAAATGTTTTTATGACAAAATGCATTTTGTTTGTTTGTATTAGTGAGCGCTATAAAGACAAATGTACTCATCAGTCATCCAGACATAATATTTTTTTTTTTCTCAACCCCTTATTATTTTTTGTTTTTAACGAGGATACTTGAGACCAGTTATCCTTAGATGATTCAGAATGGTCGAGAGAATAAAAAAAGAAGTCGTCGAGGAATAAGAAATATATTATATTCTATGAACAAGCTGAATATACTACTACTCTGACATTTACAATCCTTTGAATTGATAGAAAAAAACTACAAAAGTAATATGTCATAAATAAAACACATAAATATAAACATAATAATTTTTTGAAGAAAGAGAAAGCATCAGGAGTAAATATACAATACCTAAATACATAGGTACTTCATTTTTAGTTAATCTAGTGCAACCCTCATGGTTACATCTTAAGTTATCGACTATGTAGTTAAATTTTTAACTTTAATTATTAATATGATAAACTTTGCAAATCTTTCTTAATTGATTTTAAATTTGACATGAAGTGTTAAATGTATACAAATAACATTGTCTGAACAATTGAGTCTGTTGAAAGATTTCACTGCTCTCTTAACAACACACTTTTAGACATATCTTGATAGTCATTAGCAGCTTTACAATAATAATATATATAGCTATTATTTAAATATTAAATCTGGTCAACAAAATTTCTACCTTTTTCATTTTTTCATTGAGATGGCGTGTGCTAGATTGTTTTAAGTCTATAAATATAATATTTATTTATGTTTTATTCTAAACATAGATTTTACAAATGTGTCCATATTTGAATTTTTTAGTGTTTGTGTGCATGTGTGAATAAATAAAAACCTAGTTGAAAAAAAAATATTTTATATATATAAATTAACCTTATAACCCAAAATGGGTGTTTTTTGAAACATATTTTTTTTTTCATTACTTAAATGTTTTAGTGTTATTTTTCACCATGAAAGATCCAATTAAAAGAAAAATGGATTAAATATATAATATTTAAATCAGAAGAAATGTCTTGAATGTACAAGAAATGACAAAAATTGGAACCTTTATTTTTTGTCATCTAATGAATGACCATTACTTTTTTTTATCATAATGACATAACTTGTAATTTGTCGTACAGAAAAGACATACAAGTTATAACTTTATTATAAAAAAAGAAAATCTGAAAAAAAAATTGTATGTTATGGTAAAGCTGTGATTCGACAACAACGGTGGATATAATTAGGCAGAATTCATCGAATGGAGTTTTTTTTCCAAAAATCTTTAAAATTCCCAAAGTTTAGTGATTGAAACGATGCAGTGTAATATTCTGAATGTGTAGGACCTTATTAAAAAAATAATGATAGGTTGGGGATAAAATAGGTTTGTGTTTCCCGCCCTTTTTTTAACTAAGTATATCTTGTTCATTATTGGTCACATTGGATCAAATAAAAAAGGTGTTAGTGTTTTACAAATGCTTTTAGGACATTATTGACATAGAAAGTGAACATATTATACCTTCTTACAATTTGAAAGGAAAAAATGCATCGAAAGCGACCAAGAAAATTTGTGATACATACGGAGCAATACTTTCTCGGTTCCTATTGCACAGCAGGGTTTCGAGCCATTATTTTTATTTCTCAATTCTGGCTACCACTGTGAACAACTCGACAGTTTGAAGCTGGCAATCGAACATAAGCATGTATGCCTGAATAGGATGCAACGAGATATCATTAAGACAACGCCAGGCTGCACACATCTTTGATGACGCGTCATAAGATCTGGGAACACGGATAGGAAGTTTTTTTTTTCTTTCTACTCTTACCCTTGGAGCATATGCAACGACAAAGCCACTCCAAGGTCACGCAAACTCCAATTTAATGCAGCAACCCGTGCGTATGGCATATGCCCCCGATGATGAGGTATATTTCATATCAAAATGCAATCATCCCATTGTTAGAATTAAAATAAAATCTTAAAATATTAAAATTCTTATATAAAAGACCTATAACAAACATCACTTCCAAACCAAAACATCAACTAAAAATAAATTAAACATAAACACACCATAATGAAAATAAGATCCTCTTTTATAGTAAAAATCAAAACACATAATGTAGTTTGACGATAATTTGTGATTACTGTCAAAATCACAAACTTCTATAACAATATCTCCAAATCGACCAGTGGCAATAATTTTATCAATAAAAAAAATGTCTTGTTCCATTGCTGATATCGACTAAAACCCCATATATTTCTCCTCACGCATTCTAGGGCATCACATCTCGTTATAAGATGTACAGGAGATTCTGGTTCATATTCAAACAATCTGCATGAGTCATCCTCCACAAAGCTCATCCTCTATAGATGTTTCTTCAAGGGAATATGGCCAGTCACAAAACTTAAAACCTTTTTAATTGATGTTCTTTTCTCTTTCACTCGTTCAACCAGACATAATTATTCTTTTTTCGTATTTCCCCTTTTTTTTGTAACCAGTAGGACTTCCAATGAAGATTTTTTAGTAATTTTACATCCAATTTTAGCTAATGCATCCACATATTCATTGGTCGTATTATTGTTATGGGCCTTTACAATAACATGTTTACAGAACCTTTCAATCTGCCTATCTCAGCCAATATCCTTTTTTGCAGTCTAGTAAAGGTTCCTCTTCTTTTTTTTTTGACAGCCAATCCATAGCAGCCATACTATCAGTATGAAAAACCACCAGACAGCTTGAATGCTTTTCCATCCCAACTTGAGCTCACAAAACTTGAAAAATTCCTTCCAAATGCCCCTGAAACACTATGTTATACCAGTTTAAATTTCCATAGCCGTCAAGAATAGATTTGCCCCCACACCAATTACACCAGCCATACCTAGCCTTATGTTCAATTTTTGATCCATCAGTGAACACATTTACACATCGAAGATTAGCAGATCTCCCTTCTTTCATAGTACCAAAAGAAAGACAGCTTTGAGATTTATGATTTATTTTTTCTAAGGGTGCATCAAATTTGTGGAGTATTTCATCTAAATCTTATTGGAGATGGTCGTGTCCTCCTTATGTTATTTACTGTACAATCCATGTGATTGGAACATCATCCATAATTCTTAATCAGTTTGTCATCTCATGTCTTTCAATACTAAGGTGTAAAGGTTCTATATTGATAATAATATCCATTGCTTTTGTTGGTGTTGATCCCATCGCTTTACACCTCAAGAGACAGGCTCGTCTATTAACCCTTCGAAACTTATTGAAATGTCCATGTTTTTCTATGATCTGAGGTGCCCATATTGCTGCCCCATAACATACCACTGATTTCAAGCATGCCTCTCGAATCCATTGACGTATATAGGCCGGAGGCCCCATTGGTAACCATGTAAGTATCTTGCAGCAAACAATACCTTTTTAGTTTTGTTGACGATATAAAAAATATGAGGAACCCATCCCAGTTGTCGGCCAATTATAACACCAATGTATTTTTATCCACCCACTCTATCACTGTATCATTTATTTTGATCTCAGGAAAATTCCCTTTACGTGCCCAAGTACATAACATCCCCTTAGTCTTTGACCCACTAAACTTGAGATCCATTTGAGATATACAATAGTTCATCCCACTTATTCACTTTTGAATTATATCAGCCATTGAAGTTAGATCAATCCCAGTTATCAACAAGCCTATGTCATCTGCAAAACCAATAGTAAATAATGGGCCCAGCTTAGGTTGAATAATGTACTGAATGGCAATATAATTCCCCCTTGAGGGCATCCTTTTGTTGGATTGAGGAAGAAACTTACTCGCTGTTGAGAAAAGGGGATTTCTCTGTTTAGCATGAACTGTTTGTACCATTTAATTGTGCATGGGGGGCAATACTATTATTTTCCAAAAGATTTTTCTATGGCACCTTAAGGAAGGTTGTCGAATGCTCCCTCGATGTCGAAGAAAAAGATTATGACATGATTCTTACTTATACCTTATCAACCACTTTACCAATTGCCAAATTTGTAGACTTTCCCCTTAGGAACAGAAACTGATTAGTTAATTACACTTTTAGCTTCAAAGATTCGATATGCCAATACACCACTCTCTTTAGCCCTTTTACTATTGTGTTCGCTAGCGTAATTGGTATGTATGCTTTTGGATGTGTATATCCATATTTACTTGGGTTTGGTAAGAAAATGAGCCTAGCTTCGCTCCATATCTTAGGAACATGGGAAGATTTAAGTGATAATTTAAGTATAAAAGCTATCCTGATATAGTATTCCTCTGATAAACTTTTAAAAATCTTTGGGGCTAAGCCATCAGGTCCCGGTTTAAAAAAAAAATCTGAATGAGCTAAATACTTTCTCCAAAAGTGAACTATTTATATAATTTACCCATCTTGCATGAGTGTCCATATTTGTCTCAGTCCCTTCATTCACATTTTCTTTCTGGCCTTGTCTATAAAGAGTAGCATTGCTAAAATGTATTGAGATTACATTTGAGAGCCCCCAATTTGAAATGTCCATGGTGTTGTGGACAAAACATTGTCACGCAGTAACACCATGCATCCTCTATGTAAATTCAATCTTACTTATACCTTCAACTGCTGTCATCCTGATGCCCAAAACTTCACAAAAGTTTGTTGTTATAACCATTTTGTTGGCAAAAAAAGTGGCCCCATCAGACAGCTTTATCATAACTAAATCGCTGGCACTTGCAAGTGCCGATAGGATCTTAACGCCCTGTACTTAAATAAAACCAGTCAATCAATAAAGAACTTCACCATAAGTAATATACAGTTTTAATTTAGATTGATTTTTCGGGTGCAAATATTATCCACAAACATCCCTAGTTGATAAATAAAATGGCTAGTTTTAAAACATGTACACAACATATGTTTATACATATACGTTTTTTTACTTGAATTTAAAATGAAAAGGAAGATAAATCTATTAATTGTATACCTAGATACTGTTAATATATATATAAATTACACAGTTATTAAAAATATGTGAATCAATCATAAATCATGTACAGAAGAGATTTAATCTCTTCCATTTAACATATATTGAAAAATTTACCTATTTACCTAAATATTAGGTGTGTAACAAAAGAGTATCGTGATTAACAAGAGTAATTCTATTACTGTTAATACATTGTCATAAAATACATATTCTAAACACTCTATTTCTGTAAGTATTCCGCCTATGATAGCAAATCATCAATCAAATAAAATTCGAAAAGAGAAAAATTAAATTAAATTTGACTACACTTATACTTTTTGTTAATGATCATTTTTGTATACACATTTATTGCAAGATAATGAGTAGATTCTTAAATAAGGTTATACCTTAAAAATTGCAAAAGTCAACCAAAAATTTAAATTGTTTTTGCCTTTGGATCAATAAAAATACAGGGGACCTTTACAACCCAAACTTTATAATTATGTGAACTACAAGATTTTCCAAAATTTACATTTCATGTTATTTTTCACCTTTAAAAGTTTAAATAAATGACAAAGCTTGAATGTTGATAAATGTTTTCATAATCAAAAACATTTTAATTATTTATCAATCCTTTTCTGAAAATTATGTCGATATTTGTCACAGATAGAGTTATAGAAAATGGTTCCAATACCCATCCTTAATTCTAGTCTCAGACTTACAGTGTAAGAGTAAGTTACACTTATAATAACTTCCCAACAAATCATCAGTGGTGTTCCTCGTTTTTCAGACACTAATGTTTAATTTATACTTCTTAAAAGCTCTTTTTTTAAGGATATACTAATTATTCTAACTTTAATATCCTTGGAAAATAAAAAAATAAACTCTTCCAATTGCAACTAAAAAAGTATTGCACGCGTAAAATGTCATATTTTTTACAACTCGACTAGTGTTAAAGTATACTTCTTCCTACAAACAATATACTTAAACCAAACAAATAGTGTACAAAAAAAATAGAATTCTTTTGTTGATGTGAAAGAGTATTAGGGAAAAAAATTGGGGGACTAATTACCTTTTACTCACATGAAAAGAACATCCCTTTCATAGAAATATGGGAAGAAAAAGGATAATGATTGTTTTTTTTTTTTTTGAAGGAAAATTATTTATCTATTGATTCCAAAAAGTAGAGTCATTTTTACGGATTTGAATCTTAATGAAGATTAAGAAGATGTTAATATGAAGGTTGAAATAAAGCTTTTATAGTATTTTTTCCTCATGACTCTTCATTTCTTTTTGCTCTCTTTCTACCTATTACAAAGCTATATATGTCCATTATTTTAGAAGATAAAATATGGAGAACAATTGGAGATGATTAATTAATGATAATTCTTAGTTTGAAGGATTTTTCATATGATTCAATGGAAGGCTTCAAATAATAATATAAATACTTTTTAGAATAAAGAACATATAGATTCTTCAATTATTTTGTTTCTGTCTTTACCTAAATTCATTATTTCAAAAGGGGTAATCATCGTTACAACGCAATGCTGTTACTCATTTTTGGAAATTCAATCTTCTTTATATTTAGAGCAGCTGTCACTATGGTGCCCAAAACTTCACTATGGTATGTTGTTACAACTTAGATTCTCTCAGCAAAAAAAAAAAAAAAAAAGATGCGCCATCAGACAGTTGCATTATAATAAAATCGCAAGGGCACACAAGCGCCGATTTGATAATTTAATAATTTTGAAAATCCAGATTCACAAAAAGTTAAATTTTGAAGAAAAAAAATTCAAAAAATCCATAGCTATTCGTTAGATAAAAGGAAAAATCTATAGCTATTCTCAAAAAATTTCAAAAATCCTCAGGTGTTCACAAAGACTTTTAAAAATACAAAGCTGTGTAAAGAAAATTATTTTATTTTTGTAAAAAATTTTTTAAACAAATAGTTTGATTTCAAATATTAACTTAATGGAAAAAAATTGAAATATGTAATTATATTTTAAATATAAAATAAAAAAATGCAATTTTCTAGTAAAAAGTAAATATTCTATAATTTGGGGGGTACAGCCCCTCCATTCCACCCCTGCGGACGTCCCTGGATATTTCACCAATGTGTTAACTATCCTTTCATGTACACCATCGGGCTGTATAGCCACCCGAACATTAAAATTGATATATTATCAATATATTTAGCGGTGGAAATCGTAAGCATTTACGGTATGTAAGAAAGAAAAAAGCTATAATGAATATGTTAACCTTATTTTTAGAAAAGTACTGAATCATATGTACTTTTGAATGCTTTTTTTATCAATGTACCAAATAGAGCATAACGTATTCTATCTTTTTGTAAATATTTTCAAAGTGGCATTTAATTTATAACCCTTTTTTAGTTTTTCTAAAACATTATTATTTTAAGAGTGGTATAGGTGACACAACCCCTAAAAATCAAATTTGAGCGTTCCGTTCTAACATTAATTACAAAAAATTCAAAAAATCAAAGTTCATATATTTAAATTTTATTTTTTAATTCTGATTTAAAGAGCTTATAGAGACATTAGGGACGCTTGAGAGACTTATTTTGTGGAAGTGGCACAGGAGGGCTGAGTGGGGTCTTTTTGAATGATCTTATAGAACATGAACGTTTCTAGTAATCTACTTTAACTCAAACATAAATTTGACCAGTTCAATCATTCTGAAAAATGGGTCAAGGCTTATCATTTTGCTGTTAATGTAAGTAAATGGGGCACTAAAAATAATTAATTCTGATCTCGTGTGTTGTAAGGGCCGCAGTATAGTCCTGCTGTATCTCATAATTTCCCTCAGGGTAGTTGAACTTCCCCAGAGCAAGACCACCTCCTTGAAAATGTCCTGGTACTCCTCGGCCGCAATTATCTTTTTCGCGTCTGATTCCTGGATTCTAAGCATCATCTTGGAGTCTGGGAACATAGTTTGGTTGATCAGCAAAACCTCATCGGCAACGTACGCGAGGTAGAGGTCGTTCTTGGAGTTTCTTGACTCGTCCACAGTCCAGTTGTTCTTGTCTTGTTGCTGTACTTGCATGAATCAAATCGACTATAATTTGCCTTTTGGACTCCATCTCGACCATTAATAAACCTATTTTAGTCATCTGTAGCTCATTCGAACGCTAATATTCACATAATTATTGTGTTACAAAATTTTTAATTATTGTTTTCAGATGAGACCTCCCTGACACTATCAAATATGAAGTTGCGATTTCCTATCGTACAGTGTTAATGGTACTACCATATAATTGGAACGTTGAACGAAACGTGGAACAGAACGAAAATAATGGCTGAACGGTGAACACTGAACAAGAAATACGAAAAGTATGTAGTCCTTGTATCTAGTAGTCCTTAAATTATAATTTGGATTGAAATCCATTAAGGATATAGCTTGAAGTGTTTTCACATAATACAGAGTATGGTGATGATCTCCAGAGTGAACCATTATCGTCTTCTCGTCTCAGAGCAATCCACCATTTAATACATGAATCTTCATTTGAAGAGATTGAAATGATCTTCCTCTCGAGTACCCAGGGACAACACAAGACGATGGCATATGTATAAATTAAAACAATAACTAACTTACAACTTACAAATATCGCAATTTGTAAAGATGAAATATTATTAATTAATAAGTAATATTATTATAAGTATAACCAGTACTAGTATGAACTATAAACCTTATTAGTTATTAATAGCTAAAGAATGCACCGGCGTCACACAAAAGGTGACGTAATCTTAAGCGACACTAGTGCCCATATGCAATCCATACTTCTATTAGCACAAGTGACAGTGAGTCATACACCCTTACAGATCGTATATATTTTTTAGTTTGCTCGTGCCTTATTGAAACTCTAGGTTGCTTCTGTGTATTTGAAGGGAGTATTTACTTGTATAAACTGTGACTACTCTAGACCTTAATTAAGTTAATATTGAATTTTTATTGTTTGATTATGAATATAATACGACTAAAATAAAAGTGAAAAAGACGGATCCTTCACGTTTGAGTGGAAATAAAAAATATTCAAATTAATTATTTAATTCAATATGAAATATATTTATCTTTTCCCTTACATAAATCATGAAAAAACTTCGATTCTCTCTCAAAGGTTATTTATAAATTGAATACTGTTATCCGACAAGAATGCGGAATAAGATATATCTATAAAGATGAAATATATGAAGTGCGTACGCTAAGTAAAAACAAGCCGAAAGAAATTGTACCAAAACAATGAAAAATACAATTATTTATACATCAATCACTCCAGATCTTCAATGTAATCCTCCTGTTTCTATAAAAACTGGAGAGTTCCATTAAGAAAAAAATAATCAAGTATAGATTACAGTGAGGAATAAAACAATCTTGAAGGACCTTTTATATTGTTAACATGCCTATTTGTTTCTACTATTTTATTTTAACAGTGAAAGACATTAGGTTGATTTTTGGTGGAGCAAGGGGGAAAGTAGAACTATACCTTATACCACTATGGGTCCATCCCTATTGTCTTTATCCTTTTATGCGGATCTTGCGGAGTATGAATTAATAAATCTACTTTGTCTCTTTGGACAATATTAATTTAAAATGACCTTAAGACTCAACGACGAGGCGAAATTGCTTCACCAAAAATTGACCTATAATATGAACAAAACAAAGTGTTTTGGAGAAATAAAAAAATAAATTATAACTCCATGAAACTTCCATAATGTGGCTTCAAAATTAATATTATTTTTTGACAGTGTTTCTCTGCTAAGGGAAAAAGATGACTTCAACACATCGAAGGAAAGATAACCATGGTCATATACCCTAGAAATCTTGTATCACAACCTCCTTTCTTCAAAGTAGAAGCACTGAAAATAGGTTTTCTATCACGTCAATGACAAAAAATATACGACCGTACACACATAAGAATGGCTTAAGAAGAAAAACATTAAGGGGATGGAGTGGCCTAGCCAGTATTGAAAGTTCTATGTCATAAAAAATCTTTACAAGTAGGCAAACATACAAAATCATAAAGGGATCAATACTTATTTGAAACCAGTAAGGTTCAATAATTAATTTTTATTTTTTGACATGTGTAAAGTTGTACAAAATCTATTGCACAATCCCAATTGGGACAAATTGATTTTGGATTTCTTAATCAAAGAACGCTGAAATAATACTGCTTTATGGTTTTTCTTAATTTAAGGGCTTATTAGCTGAGATCATCACCACAAAAGGGGCTTTTATAACTTGTATCGCCCTCACTGTATAATAAAGTATATTAAGAGTCTATTTTGGTCACAGGGTTGTAACAAAATTCCACCTGGGTCGGGTTTTTCAGATACAAATAATTAAAAAAGTAATTAATATTATATATAAACGGGTCATTCCACGGGATATTTTTCATAAAGAAAGGGATTTGACTAAAGTTTGGTATGTGGTATTATTTTATATATATTCGCGTATGTGATTTTAGTACACAACAATTATGGGGACACAAATAACAAATTCAGAGAAACTACTCGAATAGATGTACTATTTATGAACAATTTCTTTGTATATATCACTATTTAATAATAAAATAAAGGGATATGATTCTACAGGATATTAAAATAATTTATATTAGAAAAACATAAATATATTAGTGCATTTATTTCAAAAACAGAGACAGATACAGATTTTAGACTTGAATAAAAGTTTTTCAGAATTTAGAATTACGTACGTAAGGTTATGTTTAATTCTGATCAGACAAGATTCCTGGGCTTGGTAGGACAATTTTGATTTTTTGCTAATAAGTTGATTTTTTTCATAAGACAAGATCAATTCTCCGAGTTTTAAAGTTTTTTTATGGTATGGGTTGTCGATTCGAAACTGCACCAAAAAAAACAAAAAAACAATGAATTATTGCACAAACAGAAAGATGGAGAACATATGAAATAGGAATTAAAAAGGGAATTAGTAAAAGTAATGGCGAGTTAATCTTAGTATGTACCTTAAATCTTCATTATTGTTGGAGAAGGAACATGGCAAGATAGCATGAATAAATACTTCTAATTATTAGGTCGATAGACATAATTAAATTACTTGGAAACATATCAATTATTCAATATTATTTTTAAGATGACAGGGATATTGATTAAATTAATAATGATAAGATCACACTATTTTTGAGCGGATACATTCAATATCAAAGAATAAAATACACTTCAAACACATTTATTTTTCTTACATGTGTGTCAAAACCTTGATCACATTCCATCTCATTGATTGAAATATAATTTTAATCGAGTTACAAAAAATATGAACTATACAAACACGATACTTTTTGTAGTTGCAACCTCAAAAGCGTTCTGCTTTATTTTCAAAAGCTGTTTTTAAACCTATATTATTTTATGCTTGATAAAAGAAAATTTAAGTGTAAAGTAGGTACGATTGTGTTTGCTCATAGAAAACATAGAGTAACGGTTAGGATTGGCTCGGGAGTTGTAAGTCCTTGTTGGATTTGGAGTAGAATTGAAGATCGACATTGGGGTAATAGCTGTTTCTATATCCTTGCTTACAACGGTATCAAAAAAGGTTGATCTCATATAAATAGTTGAATGTCGTTATATGTAGCTTCCAAATATTAAAAGAAAATAGTTTTACCCTGCCTTGTTCGTTCAATATAAGCCTTTAAAAGATTTCCTAATATATTTGGACCACACTGTTCAATGTACATATAATTTCATTTTAAGGTATGTATTTTTTGTAAAATGCTTGACTCTTTTTTGTATTCTATTTATGTATTAAATAAAATCTTGACAAAAGGGTTCATTTTATAATAATATTATTGTATGTAGAATGATATATGTTATATTTATAAGGTTCTCTCTCAAGAATTTGTTCATGTCATTATTGAAACTTTTTTTCTTCTTTTTTTACAATTTTCTTGACTTATTTTTTACGAAGATGAAGCAGATTTTTTTCCCTCCTTTAAATTTATTTTTCCCTAGATAAAAGTATGGGAGAGTATATTTATTGGAACTAAAATATATTTTTTTTCGGATAAATCTCTTGTGTCGTTTTAATAATGGAGTGAAATATATTAGTATATAAGTATATAAAATAATGCACCTTAGGTTTTATCCAGCAAGTAATATATGTATTTATGAATAAACAATTTGGTTTGTCGATACATATTGTGTGAGTAAATATGAAATAATTATTTTTTTTTTTTGTTTAATTTTCAGATTTCCTTTCAATTTTCATCATTGATCACGTTTTCGAGAAATGATCCTTCCTCTCCTACTCCATCAATCAAAAAATAATGCAAATCAGTTCTTTTTGTATAGCTCTATCAATAATAACCCTTGATTCAACTTAAAATTCCAAATACAATACTTAATCATGGACGATGATGGATTTTTCAACGGCTTAATAAGTCGTAGCAATGTTTCATCCTCGGGTGACTGCTACCGATGCTCCCGTCGAAAAATTAAGAAAAACGATTGTTTTATTCATGATGCGACAGACTTGAAATACGCAGACTCACTTACTTCTTCCACAACAACTCTTGGAGAAAAGCAAGTCTTTATCAACAATAATAATCAAGAGTCCAGCTTTTCTCTGGTTCTTCCCCCAGGGACTCCCCCGCCCCCAGCCACAAAGACAATTCGCACCGCAGTCATTGTGGATAATGAAAGACATTCCGGCTCTTCCACCACAACTGTTTCAAAGCATCGAGAGGATGAGCCCTATCGATCTCCTCCTTGCTCAACTTCCGTATCAATAGGAACAGATGGAATAGATACAGCTGTTCTGAAGAAGAGAAAGCGTCGAAAAAGGAAAGGGGCGAAGAAAAAGGGGAAGAGAGTCTTGGAGTCAATGATGGAAATTTTTCGTTCTTTTTGTGAACAAACCTCACTGCATGGATGGCAATATATAACAAAGAAACAGACTTCAACTTATAAACATTTATTTTGGGCCATAATTGTCTCTTTCTCCATGGGGACAGCTGCTTTCTTCCTTTATAATAATACTATGGATTACTTGGACGCTACGGTAAGAACCTTTTGTTTCGTATTACAAATAGGCGTATAAGATATAATTAAACAAACATAGAACATATTTTATTTTGTAAATCAAACAATAATTTATAAATATATTTACATTGTAATTTCTGAAGAGCCCTCAAAAAGTATACAGAATAAAAAGTGCTCGACATTACAGAATAAAAGATATAAAAGGTTTTTTAGTGTGTTTCTTGAGAAAAAAAATATTTATCCAACTTTTCATACTCAGATATTGGTTATATTTTTGGAAGTTTTTCTCTTAAATAATATGATCAAAAAAAAAAAAAAAAAAAAAGACTAAAGGGAGATCCAATCGAATGGAAAATAATATACACACTTTTCTGGATGTTTTTATATTGTTCATAAACAAAATGAATTTTGTCTACTAATCATCAACGTATCCTTACTCACTGATCTTTACTTTACAAAAAAAAAAGTTAACACGCATATGTTTATAAGCATAAAATTATTATTAGATAGAAGATGTCATTTTGTTCTTTGTACAAATATGTAATTATTCCATTTTAGTTATATATATATATAGACTTTAAAATTCTTTACAAAATATAAAATATATTTTCAAATAAAATCTTCATTATTTAGCATCAAATTCACAAATATGTATTTCAAAATACATTAATTGATCACTTTAACTATTTTCATTAACCATATTGTACAAATTAAAGTGTGAATGCACATATTCGAATACATGCGAGGAGAGAAGGACTAGTTGACAACCAATTCAGATGACAAGCTTCAATTTTCTATCAAGTTTTTAATAGTTGTACTTCAGAATTTTGGTAGAATAGCCACCTTTAGTCCTGTCTTAACTACAGCTCCTTGAGCATGGCCACTACACCCAACCTTGAGAGAGAAAAAAACAACTATCTTGGATTAGTGATGATTTTACAAAAATGTGGTGCGTCAATCTAAAAACAATATTAACCAAAAATTATGAAAAAAGAAAATCTCTATATATTTGTAACTTCATATTTATAAACAGGCAAATATTTCGTAGACATATATAAAAAAAAATTTAGTCTTTGTTTTCCGATTTGTAGGATGAGTTCAGTTACCTAAAATTTTTGGCTATAGTTCAAAATTTGTATTTGTTTTAAGAGACTTATATTAATCTGATATGGACTTTCAAATAAAATCCATCTATTTTTTATTATTTTATTGTGGCAATCCATTTTGGCTCATTAAGTGCAATTTCCAGCGCCTCCAAAGGGGAATTAACAATAACATGTTGATAAAAATTAACAATAATTTGTCAAAAATACTAATGCAATCCATAATCAAATTAAAAAAATATATATCTTAGCTTTCTTTCATATAAAGGCCACGAAATATGAAAAAGTATACTTTAAGGATTTTAATTTATTAACCAAAGACAACTTTTTATGTATACAATATTGACTTTATGTAAAAATTTATAGTATAAGTTAGTATTCAGGACTTGAAAATACATAAACTTTAGATCCTTCTTTGTCCTTTAACACAATTTATGTACTCATATTTATGTCGTCCATTGTATAGGTACGTATATAAAAATAGTTTCCAATAAGAATGTCTAATTCTGTATCAAAAATACATAATTTGAAAAGGAAAAAAATGTCAATAGTATTTTATATGAAATAAATATGTTTGATAAAATTGAATACAAAATATTGTACATTTCAATGAAATACTTTTTTTTGTTCTTCATACAAAGTTAGTTTGTCGTACATATATGACTAAAAAAAATATAATTATATTTTACTAAATATTAGGTTGGTAAAAATGAAATTTCGTAGTTCCTCCACTATTAACCAAGTATATCATATTCATTACTCGTCACATCGGATCATACGATAAAACACTGTATATGTGTGAGTGTAGAATACAAAAATTATTCTAACAGTATGGCACTGGCCGCTTCCGTCTTGAATTATCGTGCGTTGAGTATGGAGGTCTCAAAAGAAGAAATTCCCCACAATTTACATTTTTATAATCTGAAATGGAAAAACACGTTGAAAGCGACCAAGAAAATTTGTGATACATACGGAGGCAATGTTCTTTCGAACGATCCCCCCTCCCGTGCTCAATTCTGCTCTCTACTGTGAACAACTCCACCGTTTGAAGCTGGCGATCGAACAGAAGTGGTCAGCATTGGTGAATAGGAGAGGACCCATGTTTCATCATAACAATTCCATACTGCACATACATGTCGCGCCAAAAGCTAATGGGAGCTCCAATGAACCTGGCATCACGTGACTACGCCCTGTTCCTGTTTATGTCTTGGGGGTAAACTATGGCCTGAATAGAGTCCGGTGGAAATTGGTAGTCCGATGTTTTTTGCCAACAGGGACAAGGTATTCTTCGATGATTTTAACACTAATTATAAAGCATGGAAATAAAGTGAAAAAATGTATTTATATTTATTTTTGAAAAATGAGACAAATAGGTAACTATGATGAGTAGAGTCCTTCCCAAATTGGTAAAATTGCCCTCTGATCTTGTATGGAATTGAGACCCCAAGACTGGGTAGGCCACTCCATTACCTAGTTTCTTTCTTCTTGAGCCACTTCTTTGTTACCATAAACATTGGTTTTGGGCTATTGTCATGCTGAAAGTCCCATTTTTAGTGCTCTACCTTCATGGAAGCGGTTGTTGTCAAAGATTTTCAGAGAATGGGCATTGGACATCCTCCCTTCGATGTTGTAAAGTATTTCTTTCCTTTTAGTAGAAAAACCCACTCAAAACATAATGTTGCCATCCCCATGTTCCCCATGCTTGGCGGTTGGGATGGATTTTTAAGTGTTTCTCTTCCTCCCAAGACTTTTTTTTTTGTTCATACATTTTATCTCACTTTTTTAATAAACCTTCCATTAGAATTATAGACCATTCTTTTCTTTGTCAGTAAGTAAATTTTTCAAACGTGACAAGATATCAAATACTTATTTTCTTCACTGTATGTACAATATACAAGTATTAACAAGTCTAAATGACTCTTAACCTTTCAAAATTTGTATTATAGAGATAAGTAAATAATAAAAGTTGGCCTGGTATTGATAATAGATCGAAAATATTCGACGTGTGTGTGCACTTACTGTCCCCTTCAGGGCCTGCCCTGGTAAATACACTTTCTATTTAAATGGAGCGTAAACATATAAAATACTAACAAAAATTGGGAGTTATTATTTAAGTATGTACAATGTCTTACATGGATGGATCGAGCTCATAGTCTGCTCCCAGATGGCCTTCTGGGGCAATCCCAAATAAAATGTTTGGTTGTCACATTTATGTAAATAAATAATTGGGATTTCTTTCTGTTATTGGTTTTTGTTCAAGATTCGGTTCTGTAGACGCACCACATGTGTAGACATAAAAGAGTATTATTTTTTGCACAAAGTAATGGCCCATAAAGACCACATTTTCATTAAAAGAATAGTAGTATCAAGTCATTTTTTGACAGAATTTGAAGTTATCTGATTTCTTGTGTGATTTTAATTAATTTTCCATATGATTTGTATAAGATATTTAATTTACCTGTAGTGGAAATTTCGTTTCATCTGCAGGTTATTCGTGATGATGGAGGAAAAAAATACGAACCACTTGTTTTGTTTTAATCATTTGGTAGGAAATATAAATGTACTTTCGTATGAATGTTACCAAGTTTGCAATTAAAATTTACATTTAAATAACTAGTTGCAACATAAATAATAAAAGTTATATACCTACATTGTAAAAAGATAGAAAAATATGTTGACATATTTTTGCAATTCTTTTTTCCCCATATTTAATAACTGTTTATTATAAACAAATAATATTTTTTAATATAATGTTTTGTCATATATCCACTTATTATTGTACGAAAAAAAGTTCGAAGTAAAATTTATGTGCCAGTTTTTACATTTATAGTTTCCTTTGTTAGTGTCTTTTCAGATCAGTCCTAGTACAATTATTTTGTGTTTTAATTGAGACACAGCTTTAACTTAATAAAGAGGAATCATAATAAAATAACTATTTAGTTAAAAAACAAAACACGATAAAAATATAATATATCATAACATTTTAAACTTCAAAGACTCCTATATGAGATATTCACAGAAAATAAATAATGGAAAACAACAAGTAAAGCACAACAAAGCTAGCGCATATCTGTAACATAAGATTAGTCAGATAAATTTTTGTCCTCAATCATCGTCATTAAAGTATCTTTTTTAAAGTACTCATTCACACATTATTACAAAATTTATATTAAAGAAGAGACGAAAAAATACAGCAACAAAAATGAGGAGAAGATCTATTTATTATTTTTTTCCCCTGCCTTCCCCTGATAGCATTTGTGACTTTAGTGAGACAGGTGAACGAGTACACCAATAGTTAGAATTATATAATGTTAAAAACAAACAAACAAAAATTAACAATATAAAACATAAAACAATTCAGATTTTTGGCGAAGGGGGGGAAAGTGCGGAAGTGTGCTGTAGATATAGGAGTCCGGAGCCTGAATATGACCTTCGACGCCAAACAGAGTACCTCGTTGGTTCCGTCGAAGCCATAAGAAAAACTCATTTGGATCTTGTTTCTCCCTATTTTTTATCTTATACCCTTCCAAACGTTATCTATGATGCCATGTAGAGTTCCACAGTCCTGCAAAATGTGAGAAGTTATCTTTACTTGATTGCAATCTACACAAAACGCGCGAGCGTCATTAAAATGTACAAAAAAAAGTTGTTTTTTTTTTTAACTTTTAGCGATTGTCATTGATTGAAATTATCTGATCATTATATTTACTAATGAGTTTGTTCACTAATGACATACGGAAGGTTTTTTGTATTGCGTACAAAGGCGTTCAAGAGGAGAATATGGAATAGCTGATAAGTGCGAGCACATTTTTATGCTAAACCAATGATAAGTTTGGCAATTTTGACGTTCTAATTATTATTACTAAGGGTAGTGCCCAGCATAGCCGAGAGTAATTACGTGTCAACTAAAAGTCAAGTTTTTTTAGACAATATATAAGATAACTCCCTAATAAATCCACAGAGTTACTTTCTGTTTTTTGTTTTTTTTAGGAGCAGACTTATCCTTAACTACTCTTTGTTGAAGAGACTCGAGTTTATTTATTTTTCAAGTATTCGAGTCATTCAATATATTAAGAATTTGATATGAAAACATAGTTAGTTGAATTCATAAGATAAATAAATATCTTATTTCATCTCTCCATGGTGTGGTTTTTGAGTTACCCGAGTGCTATAATGTAGTAATTTAGAACTAAGATTGTTCAGAGTCAATTAACACCTCAAGAAAAACTTGAAAATTAAAAATTATATCAATTAAACTTAAATAAAGTTATTTAAGTCATTTCATAAATATTTTTTATTGTGTTTATGTCTTATTCTTACCTCAAGATAATAAACTTTTTTAGTAGAAAAGACAAAAAGCATGACACTTAAATTGAAAGAACTTATACCTAAGTCCTCATTTATAGCAAAGATGTTTAATTATAAGTGTCCATTTCCTTACGTAAACATGTTACTTTTGTAATAAAAAAACTCTGATATTCTGAGAACATGGAATGTTGTGGGATGAGGAGTTTTGAATGAAGGTGGAAAATTATATAAAAAGAAAGTACATTTTAAGTCACATTCCTGGCAAAATTGTTAAGAAATGACAACAAATAGCTTGAATATCTTGTAATTAAATAGTAATTAGCTTGTTAAAAATATGCAACATGTTGGGCTCAGAATTAATTAAGGGCGCCTCCATCTTTGAAGACGTATCCACCACTGTACGTGTCCTCCTTAAATGCTTCTTCTTTAGATTTGCAATTAGGCCATTCCTTAAATTATTATAATCTACTTAGTTCTGCTCTAAGTATATTAATTCCAATGTGACCAAAAGGAATGATGTAGTAGTATATAAGGGGTTCAAATAAATGCTCTGATAACGAGAAAGATTGGAGATCATTTTCTAGCACATGATGGCATCTCTTAATTTTTCATTAATTACACCATTATTTCCTGTAGTTGTTCATTAGATAATGGGGATATATTCACACCTTAATAAAGTATAATTCAAGTCTAGCAAATATGTAGAAGTCATTTTTAGTATGAAAAAACTTTATGTAATTCACATTAAAGGAGAAAGCTTTCTCTTATATTAAAGTTTTCAGTAAAACAAAGTATGAAAGACCTATATAACTTGTGATTTTTTCACTCATTATATTAGCTGAACTAAATACCAAATAGTTACCAAATATACTCTCATTGGTAGTTTTTATAGAACCCCAAGAGAGAAATACTTTAATTGAAATTAATGATTTTCAGAAGGAGCAATGATTGTGTATTCAGTATTACTGAAAAAGTTATAAGCCTATGTAGATGAAAACTTTGTCGAAATGTTACATATGTTAACAGTAGAACCCCATAAGCTTTTGAGGGGTCAAGGTCAAAAAACGGATTTAAAAAAATCAGGATTACGGATAAAATTACAAATTGGTTTTTAGTGAAGCCCTATAAATATGTCATTAAGTGAACAATAAGAGGCCTTTAAATTTTGAAAATGTTAAAACGCGAAATCGACCTTAACTTTCGAAGAAATTAAGATATGTAACCCAATTTCGTGTTATTTGTTGTTTATTTTATAGGTAAAATGATTTTTGGCGGAGGTTTGCAATCTACAAAGTGCCTACTCTAGCTTGAGACATGTTTTAATTCAAAATTTAAGTAGTCTTTAAGAGACAAAAAAATCATATTTTTACATTAGCTCTGAACAAAAGTAATAAGTTTTATAACTGTAGAAATATTCAAATATTTTATAAGTTTTTATATTCAGAATAGAAGTATAGAAGTGTTAATTTTTTTTTTTTTTTTTGATGTACTCGAGATCCACTTACATTAAATATGTAAGTGGGATAATTATGTGAACTAATTTGCCTTCAAAGTAAATTAAATATATTGGAATATACTATATTGGAGTGCGATGGGAAATGACTCTCCAGGGTGTCTACAAGCTATCTATCCTGCCACATTGGCGCGCTCTATTGTAGAAACACTAACAATTAAGAAACTGATTTCTTTTTAATTCCAGGATTTGCCAAAGGACCAAGTGACGCAGGCCTGCTTTCGCTTTCAGCCTCGTATAGAGATTTTAATTGACTTGCATTTGTTAAAATAAATCAAAATTCATAAAGTTTTCAGTATCTTTTTTAATCTGATACGTTGGAGAGAAAATTGTGTATAATAAAAAATCATTTGCACGGCACAAACAACTTGGACACCCTGTATACAATTTTATCATTAGTATCAATCATTATACTTTTAATATAAAAAAAAGTATGTTTTATGTATATATCCTATAATTGGAATCTTAAACTTTGCAAGAATTGGTAGGGTTTTGCATTAGTTAGTATTTCAAGCACGTAGGTACTAATTAATGGATGTCACAAGATAAAAAGAAAGAAAGAGATAGTTAGTTCATAAATAAAAGAGTTCTATTAAACTAGATTATTTTATGCATTAAAACGTTTACAGCTGGAATATAAAAGATATCATTGAATGTAGGTGGACAACTGTGGTAGTTGTACCACTGGTATTCGGTAGCAGGACCTTTTCTTCAAGCATAAAAAAATAAATAGCCATTTACAATTATACCTATAATATACATATACCGGGTTGATCTTATTCAGTGGTACACATTTTATCATTTTCAATTTTTTAATATTAAAATTTAAACGAGAGGTTTGTGAGGATATTTATTTTACAAAATCCTCTAAAAATAGTACTCAGCACAACTTTTATTCAATATGTGAGCCCTCAGCTCTAATAACTGCCTTCATACGAGGACTAAATCCATTGCAGACCTTGAATATGGCTTGAGCTTGCCACTCCTTCTTGATGGAAGCCTCTTGAGACTAGACCTTCCTGTGAGGAGTAGCACACATCATATTTTCAAGACGCGCCTGGATAGAAGAGTCATAGGTTTTCTTGTCTGAAGAAAAGGGGGTCACATGTTGAGGTTCCAAAAGTCAGGATAGTTGTCTCTCAGGAAGGCCTGTGTTTTAGGGGTGCGATGACACTGAGCTCCGTCTTGAGTGAAAACAAAGTTGTTCCCCACACTTTTGTCTGTCTGAATATAGCATTTTCTTATCCAGAAGTTCGATGTAAGTATCTGCTTTGAGCCGCAACTTCCTTTCCACAAAAATGGGAGGGCAGACTTCGCCTGTTCTGGCCAATGGATTTTTTGTTCTAAAGACATGGTCTGAAAGGTTGGTTGTGATGTAACGGATGTTTTACTGATTTATATCGGCATTGACGAAGAAAAATTTTCATTAGAAAGGAGCAAAACTTTGAGGAATTTTTGTTGGTATGGAAAAAATGTAGAATCTTCTTTGCTCTTTCCAACCGTCTCAACATGCTCTGTTCATAAATAAGATGTCTTGTCCTGCTCTGCAATTTTGCAACTAATGTCATTCCAGATTTAAAATAATAAAATATGTACCAATAGATAAAATCAACCCTCAATAATAAAAGATTATTGGAGCAAAAAATAAATACAATATATAGAACGTAAGTAATCATATAACTGTGTTTATAATTTTTTGGGCTTATCCCTCCCACCCAATGATGAAAGCAAGCAACACCCATGCAAAGAGGTAAATTGCAACATTTACACTTCTTATATATATGCTTAATCAAAAGTGTTAACTGATGTGAGGGCAAGTACACGTGAATCGAATTGACTGAATTTTGCAGATCTTGATCAGTGATCAGTAACATACACTTTATTTTTCTTAATCAGATAAAACATTTATGTTCTTATTGTTACAATAACAAATTATATGTTGTTGAAACCCCAAGCTCATGTTGTTTGGTCTTAATCTTTGCCCCTTCATAACTTGTAGCGGATACTCAGAGTTTTATTCTAGCTAACCCAAAAATTATTTTGAAATAAGGATGTATTTTTTCTGGACTTGTTATTTCACAAAAGTATTTTTATTGATATTAATGAGCAGAGAAAGGATGGAATAATTGAAGAAAATGATACAAAAATTAAATGACGAATTATTATATTCGTTCAACTCGTTTATCATGTATTAAACACGTTTTATTTTTGGGGTTTCTTGGTATCCTGTTCATGAACTGTGTTGTAGAAAGGATGTTATCTAACGAAGGGTTAACTTAAGCCAGCTTCCAGCTATAACGGCACAGGCAAAAAGAGTTAAGTATGTTCCCTCTAATTTCCTATTGACATAAACAAAAAATGCATAATTCAAGCATCTTGCCTTTTATTTTACTCACTCAAACTTTACTTTGCATGAAAAAAGTACCCTGGAATTTTTAATATGTAAAAATAATATGAAAAGTCTTTTATTTTTTTTAAGTAACTAGGGAAAAAACCACACAAAATTATATTTTCTTATATAAAAATTTTTTTTACAACATCTTCTTTGAGAAAAAATATTTAACTAAATTATAACTATATGTATACATATATTTATATTGTAAAAGAAACTGTGATATTAATTCCATCGCAGAAAATGGGCTATCCCTAGAAATATAATTAAATTTATGTAGAGGAAACCCTTTTTTTTGTGAAAAAATATTTTGATAGCGTGTGTATTTATATGAATGAAAATATTTTTAGATGAGTATTTTCTTTCTATAGAACTACTGCAATTCTGTTTAAGTTTTGAATAATTTATTCACACTTATTACTAGAGGAGAACAAGGTTAAAAGCGCCTCTTATAGTATCAAGTCCAATACATATTTTTTTTCCTCTAAATACTGAGACTATTTTGATGTTCACAAATAGAGAAAAAGCGTTATTTTGAGCAAAAATTAATCTCAGCTCCCTAAGTGATATGGTAATTAAGAGATTACTTTTTGCATTGATGAGTTAATATACATAGTTCGGAGACATAATGGGTGCATAATGTCCTAGATAGAAAATAGTATTGTTTTTTTAAATACATACATAAATATATTTAAATTGTCATGATACGACGAATATATAAAGAGCCAGAGGAAATTCACCATGATCAAAATTTTGCTAACCAAGAAAGGCAAAATATCCAACAAGTCCAAGAAGAAGGTATTTGAGCTAACATATACCATGGATAACTGTACAGAGGCTCAAAAATACTCTGTAGGTGACAAATGATCCTAGAGGAGTTATCAAAATAGCCGTAACGTCAAGGCTGGAAACAGATATGACAGTCTAGTAATTTCAGATTTTAACTATATGGACTGTTTTATATGGGAATATCTTGACTATCAAACTAATAGAAGTCATTATGAGAAAGAGAAGGTCAAAATGGGCAGGAGCCTCGAAATTGATATAGTGATTGAACCCAAATCTTATTATTTCGATTTAGTGGATACAGAACATCACCTATTGTTTATTGAAATAAAACGATTTATGTATATTTTTCATACCTATTTCGTTGCCGGAGTCTGTATTACTAAGTCTTTATTTTTCGTTCCATCAAATTACTTATTTGCTCAAAATTAAAATGAAATGTGGTTGGCTGATAAAAGGAATCAAAGATAATAATGGATAAATCCCCATTAATTGATCAGATGAACTTTTATGAATCCCAAAATACACCGAAATCATGATTAGTAGACAATAGACCATAATAGTACAATAAACACATTTAGTTTTTTCATTTAAAAATAATTTTTTAATTTCAAAATACCACTCCATGATGAAGATGCATAAAAATTTAAATTCAATAATTTTTTTTGTGGAAAAGACTTTGAAACCCAGAAATACATTAAAACACAAACCTAACCTACCCACTTTATTTTAAAAAAAATATATATCTATTTAATTAAATATATTATATTGTACTTATAAATAAGGGTTTTTAAATCATTTTCTATGCTGCATACTTATATCATTTATCAAAATGAATTTCAATGTAAAATATATAAAAATTGGTAACGTATTTTGAATGTATTCTTCATTCAAAGGAGGGAAAGGTATTTATAAATACGTAATATGAAAAAATTAAATAGTTTATACCTCTTTTAATAATGAAGTATCTGTTATTAATAATATATATAACTTGGTAAAAACAATAGTCGTCGCATGGCAGAATAAAAAAAAACTTATTTGTAGAACTAGAAAAGTTTTTTCAGTATTTTAGAGGAAGGTTAGTTAGCATTGAAATATTTTTATCCCAGTTTATAAAAAAGTTAAGGGGATATTTTACCAGTATGATTAAATATTATTCTCTCTACAGCTTTAGACTCCCCTTTTTAAATGTATAAAATATATTCCTTTATTTTAGATTAAAAAAACAACATATTACATTTACGTACGACCAAAAAAAATGATTTTTTTTTTTTAATCTTGCGGTGTTGGTTTTTTCTTGACATCAGGAAAAGATCAAAATAAGGCAAATCTTGACGACAACATCAAAAGTGAACAAATTAGAATAATATGAGATTGCAACAAGAAGGAAGTTTACTTCTTCTGATAGTTCCTATCAATAAAAAATAAATTATTTTTAATTTTTTGTACAAGTTACAACTTTATTGAATAATTAACTTGAATTTATACAGACACTAGCAGTAGTACTCGACATTGCCCAGAGTAACTAGTCAAAAAGACAAACTTTGTTCGAATAATATAGAGGAAAACTCCCCTAAAAGTCCTAAGTTGTCCTCTCCATTTTTCACAAGTACGCTCTCGCGTAACAACTCAATACTTATATCAATTCATACGTATTCTCTCCTCAAGAATGATCATAAGAGTTTGAAAAATTTGTTTTTCATATGATGTAATTACTGATGAGTACTAAAGTCTCTAAAACCCTCACTAACAAAAAGAATCATACCTGTGCTGTATAAAATCATTTTGTAAAAAAAATTAAGTATGTCTTCTACTAGGACTGAAGTTTTAAGTGATATGAATTTGTATAAGATACATAAAAATGTTAACAATTAATGCATTAATGTAATTTTAAATGACCCTACTTTAAACTATTCCAAGGAATATAAAGTATTTTTGTTTTTTCTGAATTAATTTTAATTTTTGGGTTCAATTATTATTTTATACATCAATTGCTTTTGAAAATATCCCAATTGTAAATTTTTTAATAATTGATTTCAGAAAATGTTAAAACATTTTTTTGTTCACCGTAAATTATATACAACAACATCATTAACAATTAGATTCTATAGCAAAATATAAAATAAAAATAACTAAAGATAAAATAAAAATAAAATATGAAAAAAAAACATAGATTTTTGAACGATAAAAAACTCCCTTTACACCCAAAGGAGTACATGTGTATTAGATTTTTTTTGGCAAACAGGATGAATTAGAATTATTTTATTAACTTGAATAATGTTTGCTATGATCCTAGAGACCTAAAAAATTAAAATTTATAAAAAAAAACAAGGGGTATCTCTTTTTCCATGACAAAAGAAAACCATTTTCTCAGTTGG
Source organism: Lepeophtheirus salmonis (assembly GCF_016086655.4). Lineage (NCBI taxonomy): Eukaryota > Metazoa > Arthropoda > Copepoda > Siphonostomatoida > Caligidae > Lepeophtheirus > Lepeophtheirus salmonis. The sequence continues at coordinate 34,220,035 of NC_052144.2, read as the reverse complement.
AGATTATATCTATGTATAATCTTTATATATATCCTGCGCAATTTGATCTTTTGTACAAGCAGTAACTAAATAAATAGAATAAAGTATTTTTTTTAAAGAACATAAAGTTGAATTGTGATCAAAATAATGCAGTGCTTGAAGCTCCACTAGATTTTACATCTATTTTAATTAGTAATATTAAGCATTGGTATATTGTGTAGTTTTTTATGCACGTCATAATTGTACAATGTACCCTAAAGCTTATATGATGAAATGGTCTACAATATGTAAGAATATTAAAATGAAACTCAGTAGGTGCAGTAGTACAATGTAAGTAATTACATGGCTGATTTTAAAACTAAACAAACTATTCAAACACGGAAAAAATATACCAAGTGTGATCCGTACGAATTAATAAAATTATTTATACACCATTAGATTTTTGTAGTGGTGAATATTAAATTATTCACTATTAGTTAAAAAACAATTATTTATTTTTGAATTTGCTTATACTTTAGTGAAAATTTAAGAAAATATAATACAGTGAAATAAAAAATGAACGATTTTTCAATTGTTTTTAATCCACCTTCGAGAAAAGATTAAAGTATTCATTAAATAACTTTGATACAATTTTAATTATATCGTTATATTTTTCAGAAATTCTTAAGACAGCTCTTAGTCCTGGTCAAAATGTCTCACAGCTTTCTAATTCTTGACTCTGATATAAGATTTAGCTACTATTTCCAAATATAAATTGGTCTTTGAAATCACATATTTTTGAGTTGGAATAATATCTACATGAGCTGAAAGTGGAATTCCCCTTCCTTCTCCAAAGTTTGTTTGTTTAGCTCCTAGATACCCCCACCCCATATACACACACATACTGGGGATCAATCTAGTATCACCCAGGTGGTTTGTCTATGACCTTATACCTCTACTATTATAAAATCAATCATAATTACACAACATATTAAAAATCCTCAAAAGTTGCTCCTCCATTGATATTTTCTTTATCACAGACTCCATAGTAAGTTCAGTCATTTCCTGCATTGTACAGCCACAGTCTTAGATAAGATGAAATGGTCTTTCTTCATCTTCTTCAAAGAGTCGACAGATAGGGGATGAGGGTTTTACCCATTGTAAAAAGATGTGTATTAAGTTGTATGTGGCAACTAACAATACCTACTATACTTAAGATTTGATGTCTCTTGTATTTTTAAACTTTTGTTCCGATGTATGAATCGGTTAAGCTCCTTAACGGTTGCCAGATAGTTCACCACTCATTCAAAGTTGATTTTCTGAGAGCTTTCTTAGCCTCACACACGGAATTGGGTACAGAAACTGGCGTACCCCCTTCTGCATCCTCCTTAGCCAAAGCATCGGCAAACCCATTCCCTGTTCTATTATTATGATCCTTAATACATCCAACTGGGATATCACACTTGAAATTCTCGAGAGTATTTCTACAGTAAGAAATAAATGCTTTCCATATGCCCACTGGTTTTATATTCAAACTATCTATAGCGGAGAGGATATCAGTTGATATTAATCTCCTTGTACCATTCATTTTGGGGATGAAAGTGGATTCAGTCAAATATTGGACATAAGTGCAGAAGGATTATATGAAAAAAGGTTTTCCTCTATTTCCATGACAACATTTTTTAATGCTGTAATATGTTTTGTCCTAGGATCCTCAGTTGTTGTATTGATAATTTTAACTTATAATAAAATATTGGACTGGAAATTATATACGAACGAAGTCTACCAAATAAAACATACAGCTTAGGTTTAAAATTAATCGATTTTATCGTGTATTAGGTAAGTTTAAAAAAATTATAAGAATCTTGATTTTTATGTTATTTTTTACCTTTTTCAGATAGTGATATTAATTGATTTATTCATAAAATATAATTATTGATTATTCAGTTTGTAAATATTTATACTCATTAAGCAGATATTATTTTTAGAAACTATTGAATATAAAAAAAAAAGTTTTAGTTTAATGACATGGGGTTGAACAAGGTTTAATTTACAAATGTTATAATAATAATCTTTTTATTTGTGATATAAAATAAAACATCAAGATAAAAATTATTAATCATAAATTTAGTTCAGCTACATACTGAGAGGAGTGTTACGTAGCTATCTGTTGATTGTTTACTGTTACTGATTATTTGGTATCTTTGGACTTTGTTGGTTTGTCTTCTAAGAATGCGTTACAGTGGGAATATCGCCGTACACAATATCTGTTTAGGAGTTGTTCTGACGAACATAACCTTTTTTTTATCAAACCCAGGGTGCTACCAATTCTTTTTGTTCTTGGGATTTTAATTATTGTTCTGTAATAAATTAGGTACTTTTTCATTCGGTTTAAATAAACAAACATAAGTTATGAATAACATTATTTATTTGAATTTTTAAATTATTTGACCACCAGCCTTTTGTGTCCAAATGCCCCCTCCCCTCCCATATGTCTGTGGAACAGGACAAACTTATCCTAGTATACTTACAAAATTTATACATATATAACTTAATTGTCAGTATGAAACTAAAAAATAATATCATGGATATGAACGAGGAACTTTTATCTATTTCGAGTATTTTGGATCGTATTATATCCGATGTTGATTAAAATGATTGAAATAACTTTATTTTAGTCTTTATTAAGAATAATGGTAAACTCTAACTGTGCATGAAAGATACTTGAAGTTATATAGAAGAAATCCAACTGGTAAACTTACATAGCTGTAAATACTTTATTATATAAGGCCCGTAATCTAAAAGCAAGCTAGAATGATTTTTTCTCAAAATTGAGTGTGGATAACATTAGTTTTCCTGAACAAATTATCGTCAATTTTCAATTACAAATTGTTATTTTCAACCCTTTGTAGAAGCTCCAAAAGGCACCTTAATTAACCAATATTGATCGTCACAACCAAATAAAAGTTCTTACCCAGATGCAAAATTATTGATTGACTTATCTAACTCCACAAATTGTATGTATATATGAAGTAAAATAAATAATTGGAACTTTCTTAATTTATGTTCGAAATTGTTTTTATGTTGACGCAACACATGTAAATGAAGTTTTAAATTATGAACTGTTGGTCAACATAATAACAAGGCCGATTTTAAGCCCCATATTAAGGAGAAAAACAACTCTAACATGTAAAAACAAATATATGTTATTCATTATGGATACTTTGACCAATATTTCTTGAGATGTCTAATAGAAAAATCAAGGTAGAAATCTAATTTTTCTAACTATTTGTTTGTGAAAAATTTGGCCAGAGTTTTAAATATTTTGCAAGCATTATATATTTCCCGTAAAATAAACCTTGTTATGCATCTAATTACAAAATTTGGTTTACATGCTTCAATTGGAATTTATATTTTCAAATTAATATATAGAAATATAAATTTAAGTATTGCTCGTATAGATACCTTAATACAAAGAAACAACAAAAGTATCGCATTTAAAGTTATTTTTCATCTTTTATCATATGAGTCGTTTTATTATGGATTTTAATACTAACATTAACAAATCCATACCCTCAGCTTCCAAGTCTCAATAAGTATATAGAATAATTCTATATTAAACCAAAGAAAAACTAATTGTATCTATAAATCAAATTACTCTAAAATAAAATACAGTAAGATTTTAAATATAATAAAACTGTTAAATTAAAATTGGGGGTATCTGGAATTTATAAATTACTCAAAAATTAAATTTGAATGAGTCACAAATCTTATTTGAGTTTTTTTTATTAATTAAGAAATTTAACATTAAATGGAAAGAATTAATTTTTTAAATTTACTTTTATTCATTTAAACAGAAATATTTTTTTGGATAAATAATATCAATTTGGGACCAAATAAAGTATATTTGTAGTAAAATAAAAAGTTAATTTTATATTATATGTATACAAGTGTAATCTCTAAAATCTAAATATAATCTAATTAATATACACAAAATGAGTTCTTTTTCCGCAGTAGAGAGCAATAGCCTTCATTTAACACTTCACAAAAACATATTTAGTCTATAAAATTATATTCATCAACAGTATTCAATACATGATTGTATATCATGTATATCTTCATTTAAAATACGTAATACCAATCTATTGGTATCTGTTAATATTTGTTGAAAAATTTTCTTCAGTCTAACATGAAGGGGGGAAAATATAAAAATTGAAAATTATTGTTATATATATTTTGGTAAAATAAACAAAACACAATTCATCTATATTAATAAAACAAAGTTTGTCCAGGAGTTTCCAATTCCACCTTTTCAGTGTTACAATTTGATCTAAGAAATAATATTGTAGCAACGAGCGTGTGTAGTTATTGCTCAGCGCGTCATATTAAAAAAGAAAAGCAAAAATGGAATCGATGTAGCTCTCTTTAAGTCATTGTGCGTAGATTTGCACCCCAGTTATTCCTAGAGAAAAAAATACACTTAAGAATATGGACTTCCCAAAATATTTATAGGTTAGATGGTGTAAAAAAGTGAAGAGGCGTATAGTTTAAAAAAATAAGGTTAATGACTTTAGATGAGGTTTAGCAACGAGCGTGTGCAGTTATCTTCTATATTAATCAAGGAAATCTATGTTATTTAAGCAAAGTTTTTCTGTATAGTGGGTGCTAATAATTATATGTAGTGATATTATTTAATGTACAACAGTGGACAAATTTCCAAGCAACAGAACTCATAGTTTACTATGATAGTTTCTTTCATTTTTCAAATTGTCACTCCTAAATCATAATGTTGAGTTATCAACTTACCACGTTTCTATTGATAGACGATTCTATTAATACTAATAGAAATATATTCTATACACAGGTACATTCTAATATTATATATACACAAGTTTCATTTTAATTAATCTTCTTATGAGATGAACTCACATCTCCCCCCAAGATAACAAATACATTAATATTATTAAAATCTAAAAATATACTAATACATAATATCAATACACTTTATAATATATAAAATATTAATATACTACACCAATGGTTAATTACGTAATACTAATAGTAAATCGTCTTAAAGAGATTCAGGTTGATACGTTTTAAGGAAGAGTCCATACGTATGTATGGTATAATTTTCTTTCCTTCTACATCAACAAATTAGGATCTTCCATCTTTCCTATTGTTAATAATTACTCCAAATGTGTCCCACATCTTTGTCTTTGTATTATGGATCCTAATGTGATCTCCAGGAATGAAAAGGTTTCGACTTGTACAGGTGCAATTATAGTTTTTTTTTGGTGGAGAGTTATTTCTCCCTCTTCTTCTCCCCCTGCCCTCCCAAAGTCGGAAGGCGACAGGCGAGTGCAGATAATGGGCAATGCTGGGACCTGAGTTCTTTGTGAGTAGCCTAATACCCATTGGGCTGTACTGAGACCTGAGTCAGATCATCCTCAACCATAACTATGTTGTTAAAATAATTATAACTTTGGTACTTTTTCTTAAAGATTATTTTTATAAACTCATCTTCCTGTACTGTTATCTACTTTTATACATAAAAAACGTGATTTTAGTTCTTACGTAATATTTTATTTTTAGAACAATACTCCTTCTTAGAAGACCTATTTATTATATAATAGATAATACACCATTCTTTCTGTTGGGGTTTTTATTTTACATTATAAACGAGATCCTTTGTTGGTATTTTCCTTTTTTCTTAAAAGCCACTGCTAACAAATTTGTAGAGGATTTTTCTGCTTTACCCATCAATATTATTTACTTGTTAACTGGTACTTTTAAAACTATAATAACTACTATTTGTAGGAATGATTGTGTATTGTGTATCTTAATTGACATTTTTACAGTCTTTATGAGCTTACATGCATATTCTGCTTTACTTTTAGAATTATGAAAAAGGAATAATAAATGTTTTGAAAAATAATAAGAGAAAAATACAAAAATCAATAATATAAAAAATATAATTTCTTTTAGCAAAATTTTAATACTAAATGGTATAAAAAACCAATAAGTACCATAACCTAATGGAAACAGCCTTGAGATAAGTTATTCCACCAAAACCAATGTGCGTTAGTACGAATTGGATAATGAAATTTACATATGTTGTATATAATATATATAGAATATTAGGAAAAATGCCCTAAAGAAAATTGCTCGTGGAAGATTGCCCCGGAGGAAAATTGCCAGGGAGGAAAATTGGCAGTTAGAAAAATTACCCGTATGTTGTTCAAACTTCATCATGAATAATAAGACATTATCAATCTGCTTAATATTATTTACGACAAATATCTAAACATATTTGTTTATTCCATCCACCAAGGGAGAACTTTCAAGTGAGAGTAATATTATTGCAATACAATTTCCTTGTAAATCTTTCAATTCAATTCAATCTTCTAAGAAATTGATTGAGAGGATTGGTAAGAAGGGGGAGAATAAGTGGCTGAGGGCCATTGAAAATATGGTTGAATACCCTCCGCCCTCAGATTGTCGCCGGGGTAGTGTGGGATTACTTAAACCTCCGCCAGTGCATCCAAGGAACCCCTCTAATACCAAAAAGTAGTTGAAGCCTCGGTTTGCAAATTTAAAACCCCATTTTTTCTGTATTTTTACGCCTTTTAAGTCTTTTTTCTTATGGATGCTACGTTACATGCAAATAACATTATTTGTATTTTGATAGTCATATCAACAATTGTTTTTTCTTTAATTTTGCAATGGGTACGCTCATTTTTAAATTACTTTTTTTTCTTTCCTTTTGGAAAGGTTAGAGTGTTTAACCCAATAATCCCCCTTCCCAATTTCTGTAATAAATAGTTTATATACTCTCGTAAGTATGTGGTAAATAAAATAAAATGTGAATAATTAGAAATTCGTTTAAACAAATATTTATATTTATAAATTCATACATATAATAATACAATAAAGTTTTTATAATAATTTTTAAAGACCTAAAATTATATGGTAAATCTTTTAGAAATACATAAATAATATGAAGCAAATTTATAATGTGTTATTATTCATCAAAAAGTTTGAACAAAATACGGGCAATTTTCCTTCATGGAAGTTTTCCGTGTACTTATAGAAAGATATAGGTTAAAAAATATGACAACAGTAGATCGTGATCTTTCAGTAATTGCAACATTAACAGTGTTATTTGTTTTACAAAGCTGTTATCCTTTTTCTTTAATTTTTGAAAAGTAATCACGTATGTTAAGGAGTTTTAAGTTTGACCCAATGTTGGACACAGAATAGAACTGAAATCTGACTTCGGGATAATTATTGTATACATATTTATTTGTTTTATACGGAGTAGGATGTATATTTATTTTTCTCATCTTTAAGTTGTTTGCAGCTAATCTAATTAAACAACATAAGAACTACGCTGTTTTTCTACCAAACATAATTCAAATTGTCCGGGTGATCACGTTAGTTTGGGAGGGTTTTTTTAAAAATTAATTATATTAAATTTTGGGGACTGTTATTTATAAATTAATTAGTTCTTATCAAACAAAATATGTTTGATACAGAATAAGAAATCTCCCAGTAACCTTTCCATCTCCCTTTTTCATAATGTCTGTTTAAAAACCTTCTTTTAAATCTCAGTCATGATTCATGAATTCCAGAAATTGATAATAACTTAGAATGTAAATAATTACCATTCCAAGAAAATTATATATAATAAGTATAGGATCAATTAAGAATTTACATATAAAATTATGCAAAATATGGTATACACATATTAAAAGAACTTTTCAGTCTCTTGGGTGAAGATAACCACTAGGGAAGTAACGAATAAAAGTGTTGAAATAACTTTGTATAATTTTACAATGATGGAAAAATTAATATTATTTTCCATTACATAATATATAAATAATAAAAACATAGTTATCCTTAAATATAAATTTATAAGTGGCTATATTTGAAAGTAACATGCAATATGCCCAAAGTAGGTAAGTTTTTTGACGCGTAGTTGTTATTTAAGAGTCGTTTAAGTGAGTTGAGGTTTGTGTTTTTTTTTTGTAAAAATGGACAAAATCGAGTATTGATCTGGCATTCCTGCTCAGTTACTAATTTTGTGAGGCCGCTAATGCTCATTTTTTCACTCGTATAGATATATTTGAATTGGACAAATCTTTATGATTGCAACTAAATTCTTGGAATTTATATAAATTATAAAATCCCAAAAAATGAAAAGAAAAGGTACAATAATGATTTAAAATTATATTTTAAATAAAAAAAAATACTTAAAATGATTAATCCAATGTTTTAACTATTAAATATTTGATTTATTGACAAATGTAATTTTTCTTTACAATTTTCATCTTTTAAAGTCTTGCATCCATCCTTAAATAACTAACGACCTTAAGAAAACACTCTCTTAACGATAGGTGAGGACGTAAGTGTTGTATTATTTCCTAAAAATATCTTATGAATTTTCGGGAAAGAACTGAAAAGATCTAAATTCAAAAAAATTTACAATATCAGTGGCGGTTTTATTTCTTTTGATTTAATTTTACTCCATTGGAAAAAAGCTTGATGCTGATATAATTGCCACTAAATCCTCAGGATTGTCACAAACAATCTCATTTTCAACTAGAAGGCTAACTTCCCCCACAAAGAGTTTTTTTCATATATTCTTGCAGTTTTATAGAATCAATCAAACATTTTAAATCTTTGAATAATGGATGACTAGTTGTAGTCAACAAGTTGGTCTTATCGTTCAAAAAAGGTGCCCATGTCTTTTTTTCGATTCCATTTAATAAATTAGAACACGAGAAAAATTCAGGTTTTATCCAATAGTAAGTTAAACTAATATATCCATGCATTGCAGCTGACCAATAATCTGCTGTAAAACAGATACAAATTTATTCATAAATCAGAATGTAATATTTTTGACAGAATTAGATCTAACAATTTTCAAATTTCTTTAATAAAAATTAGTAAATTGATAAAATTAGCATTCCCACATTCAATTCAAACAATATTAAGTGCTAATGAGAAGTGTAGTTTTCAGCTTTCTTTAGAATGGGAGATACCCGTGATGGAATGATTAAATTATATAATGGTCAGGACTCTGGACATGTATATCACTGCTGATGCTGCAACAAACCCATCTTCTGTGAACAAAATAGCATTATGATACTATTTTTCTATAATTCAAAAGAAAATAAAGACCAACGCCCAATTATTTCATTCAGATTGAGATTAACAACGATTTCAGTATCATTGCTTAGAAAGTGAACTCAATCCCATAGGACGGGGCCCTTTATTGAATATCTGAAACGAAAAAAAAATCCAAAAGAAACATGCATGAAGTTATTGGTTCTTCTTATAGTAAACTTCTAACTTCGGCCTAAAAATATTTTACCTATCGTAAATTATCCGGTACCCCGTAATTTGTATGTAAATTTTATAAAGACAAACTTAGAAAGCATGCACGGAAAAATTGCCTTAGAAGATTGCAATGTAGAACAATGCCTGTATTTTGTTCAAACTTCATGATAAATAATAAAACAGTATAAATTCGCTTAATAATATTTCTCACACTTGAAGTTACTTCCTTCGGGAGAAGGAACAAACCAATATGGTTAGATATTTGCCATAAATAATACTAAGCAAATTAATAATGTGTTATTATTCATCATGAAGTTTGAACAAAATAGCGGCAATTTTCTCCCGGGAAATATTCCTAACAGGCAATTTTCCTCCATGGCAACTTTCTCCAGAGCAATCCTCCACGGGCCATTTTCCTAGTACCCTATAGAATACCCTTTTCTTTGTATTATGTAAACTACTTACCATTTCTTATATTTAATGTTTTCTTTTATAGAAAATATACTTCCTTTCATTTTTAGATAACTCTTTTACGTGTAAGATCTAAAGGGATGACTCTTTAATTTTTTTTAGCAAGACAAATTGTTTATCTGGACAACATAAACTTTTTGAAAAAGTACATTTTGTAGACTTTAAGGACAAAGAAGGATAATAAAATCGTAAAGATCGTAAAACTGATGCGAGTGTTTTAATCTATGTATATGATCTTTATCATGAGAGAGGGGATAATCGATTTTTTTTTTTACGTCAACGAAGTTCAATAGAAGTTATGTTTTCAATTCCGTTTTTTTGTTTGTAGCAGGATTATTGGAAAAATTACTAATTAATTTCGGTGAAACCTTGTAGGAAGGTTAATTAGGTTAACAGTAAGAAGCCATTAAATTTTGAGAGTTCAAGATAATACAAAACTTTTGAACAAAAATAAATTTTAATTTTATGGTGGACATATTTTAGGTGGAGGTTGGCACTCTACCGGGGCCCATTCCAGTATAAACTATTTTTGCTTGTATAGTTTGTTAATCTTTATTAGTTATGTTTTTTGTTTGTTACAATTTGAATAAATATTGTATACCAAATAAAGAGCAGGAAAAAAATCTAGACGAATCCCATGTGTCTGAAATCCAATTTGGAAAACTAGGAAGGTTATTTAATTATCGCCCATCCGCAGATGCAATAAATATTGGCTGCATTAAGGGTAATTTTCCGGAAGACAATTCTCTGCATACGATATTATGTATGTATCTATCACGGGTATAAATCTGCGAAATACATTTCTTAATGAAATTTTCTTTAAGAAACTTTTATTGTAACGTTTTTCATATGACATTTTTAAACAATGAAATAAAATAAGATAATGTCATTCTTGAACGTTTATTCATGAATTGGATTATACTCGTCAACATATGTATATTTGCATTGAATTAAATGCATTTTTTGTTGTATATATATATATACATTATGTATATTTTGCTATAACTATAAAACTATACTGTAGTGTTGTCTCGCTCCTTATTTAGGACAAATTATAGAACTAAGTAAAAATATAATATGCTCGTATTATGTTGCATTATAATAAAAACATTAATATTTGTTACAAGATATGTGCCCTAGACAAGTATGATTTTCAAATTTATCGAATTTCGATTACAACCAGTGTAGAAAATTTGTCCTATGGTATAAAAATTACATATGCAAAGTTGCGTTGCCCTACGAGGTCATCTTTAGGTCGGACATCTCGATCAAATTATGAAAAAAATGAAAATAAGGGATTTTTTTTAAATAAACAGATATTTTGAGGCACAATAATTATTTTTTGAGCATAATTAAAGAAAAATGAAGTTGTCTACTTCTACGACTGAAATAACTATTTTTTGATTATAAATTTAGAATATAATGTCCTTATTAATTAATTTTCTCTGAGTTAAATTATAGAACTGAAATAATTTGTACGTAATTGTGAATTATATATATTGTCCTTTTAAGTTAAATTTATTCTGAGTCTAACTGAATCCAACATATTTCTATTAAATATCCTCATCATGAGTTTATTTATGCAGACATGGATTACAAAAGAAAAACATTACTTCATCTGAAATGAATTTGTTGGAAACCATTTTCAATTATGTATCATCCTCGTTATAGAATTGTGTTCATTCATGGACTTTAAAAGAAAAACAAGTTTTGTTGCATTCTCTGTACCAAGGAGGTTCATCAGCTTAGAATGTACGAGTCCAAAAGATAATAAGACTCATTCCACACCAACTGACGAGCCTACGGCAGTCATAAGTTGACTAACTGCAGAAAGAGTGTGATTGCCGCCACTGCCCATAAAAACTGCATGAGATTCCCCCATTCAGTAGCTGATATGGCCTTGGTCACAGGTTCTTAAACTTGAATGACTGAAAAGGAGGTGATCTATCCTGACACTTCATGATGATAGGAACAAGTGCTGGATATTCATATTGATGGATCAAGCATGGCAACAAGAATATGAGCCTTGGTTATGAACTTTTTCAACTCTTTTCTCACTAGTTTTTCCGCTTGCTGATTGTTTTTGAGGTGGTCACAAAACTCGTTCTAACTATTGACTGCTTGAGGAATAGTGTAATAGTACCTGATCTGGAGAGCCTTAGCTATTGGCTGTAATCGAGTAATGTATTTGGATACCTTACTCCTTAGAGCTGGATCAATCATATATCTCTCAATTTCACAGATATTCATTACAATTAGCCGGTTGTTTGCATAATTCTTGAAGCAGTCCGACATAGTGTTCGATCTAGTATCTTGGTCTAGTATCTATACTCCTGAAATATTTGAAACAAAACACACACGCTCTTTTACATTATCAATTTCTAGTTCATGAGATTTAGAAAGTGTGTTTTACAAAAATAGGAGATGACATTTTGCTCAGTTGATTCCTCAAGTAGTTTCCCATACTACCAACACTATAACCAAAATTATCTTCACATTTCTTGATAGAAGATTGTGCAAGTAGTAGAAGGCACACTCAACAGTGTGAAAATGGCTTGATGTGTCTACAGTGTCAATTAGAAAAATTTGCCCAGTTGATGTTATTAAAGTAATACAAATAATGTGTTCATTATTAATGTCAGACAAACTATCTATTGCAAGACATACAGTTTTATTTTTCAGGTAATTTGCACACTTTTCATATTCCTTCTCATTAATCATACGCAAATATTCATCAGCGATGTGTGTTCTCAATGGTGGAGTGTAACCTGGCCTAAGTGTCTCAACCATCTGCACAAGAGGAAATTAAGAATTTGTTACTAATATCATTCTAGCAACTTCTTCAGCTAGACTGGCCCTTTGGGAGGCTGAAGTTTTTATGATAAATATGTTCAGAGATGTTACCTGTTGTTTGGCATGTGCAGATTAGGCAGCAAAAGCTGTGGCTGGCCATAATCTTCTCAATGGTGCAGAGGCCTCTGCAAATGTAGATGGTGATGCTGTGGTAGGTGTTCCTGAAAAAATAAATTGTACACCTAACAGAAATAACAAAAAAAAACCATCATTGTTAGGTATTGGCATCAAATTTTCTTTTGCATTTGATGTCTTTAAAAACTTAAAAAATAATAGTACGTACAGTACAGTACTTGTTTACCAGATACTTACTTCCTTATCTGTATCATCAAGCTCCTCCTCTGTGGCTACCCCTTCTTGTTGTTTCTGCCGACACTTCTCTCTGTGGGATTTTATTCTTACCACCAGACCTTGGATCTCCAACTGGCAGTCTTTACACCTAGATCTGCAACTTTTACCAGATTTTGAAGGTAATTTCTTAAAATATTGCGGAAAGGGATCATGCTAACGCCCTTAAAGGTTTATTCGTAGGGTTGAAATCCTAGCTGTGTGACTCTTCAACAGGAACTAAAGCACTGAGTTAATCATTCTTCATAGGGAATATATTATTATAGGTCTGCACTGGATTATAAATTGTGCTTTCTACACTTCGTTTGTTTGGCGTGAGAAGCAAAATGAACAAGAACAAACTAGTGGTTTTGCTAAAGTACGTATATCATGTAAAATCAAACTAAAATAATAGATTTGCCGCAACAACCATGATTATGCAGTTGTTTTTTTCGAGGTTGCAGACTACACAGATTTATCCCGACTCGGACTCGCAAATTACCCAACAACTAGCGAGTCTAACTTCGATTCTTGGCTATAACCCCAACTCCGGGCAAGTTTGGTCTCTAGTGTTGTAAATGTTTGAATAACACTAGTAGAATCCATTAATTAACAATTATACTTGTATTACTGCTGTTAAGATTTTCTACATAAAAATCGATTTGAATCAGATAAATCAGATTTTTTTTGATTTTGTAGAAAACATATTTTCAGAAAGGAAATATCATCATTTACTTATTCTTTCTTTGTACTCCAAGTAAAACCCTCTGTCGTTCTTCTTGTTACTCGAATTTTTTTCATCGTACTAAAACAGAACAAACATCAAATTGTATTTTTTTTGTCAGTTCTTTCGAATGGTGCCAAATACCAAATGGTCAGACTTTTAGAACTGAGGCTTCCAAAAAGATTCTAATTTTTGAATCCTCACCCTGTATATGATTTTCCTAAAAAGTTGTACATCTGAAACTTTACCCGTAATCATGCATACAAACAAATAAACCGAAGCAAAATCATAACATCTGTTCAATTTTGTTAGGCGAGGTATTATTATTATTTTTTTTTTTTTCATAATATGTACTTCCACAAGGAAAAATTTCTAACTTTCATTTCATTTTGATTCACTTGTCTTTCTATTTTTTGAATGTTTGTGATTTGATAAGAATGACACCTCATCAAATTCAATTGAATCAAAAATTTGTGCTTATTAACAAATTGAAAACTTGATTCATCGATAAAAAATAATAATATATACGTTATCAACAATTGATGCAACTTAAATTTCAGGGCTAAATCTTAGATGAGATTTGTTACTTTACCTTGTTAGTGATGTTCCACTTGTAAAATATTTATTTAACCCAAGTGCCCCTTACCAGCAAAAGCATTTTTAGATTCAAGTACTGGAGCGTCTTAAGGATTATATTTTGGAGGAGGTTTTGGTTTCAGGATTTTTTTTTTTGAAAAGAAAACCAAAATTTAATTTTTTTGGAAAAAAAATTTCTAAAAATTAAATTTTATCGAAAGAAAATTCAAAAATCCAGTTTTTCAAAAAAAAATTAAATACTGTCGAAATAAAATTCAAAAATCCATAGTTATTCACAAATAATTAAATTTTTAAGAAAAATACTTCAAAAAACCATATATTTTGTTCAGAAAATTTCAAATGTTAATTAAACAAAACAAATTCAAAAATCTATAAGTATTGACAGAAAATTAATTTATTTTGGAAAAAAATCTACACTTATTGACAAAAAAGGAATTTTTGGAAAAAAAAAATTAAAAATTACATTAATAATATTAAAATTATGTTAAAAATCAATAGCTATACAATTTACAAAAAAAAAAATGAAAAATCTGTAGCTATTTACAAAAAATTTCAAAAATCTCCACAGTTCTTCACATAACATTAAGTTTTTTGGAAAAAAAATTCCAGTATAAAATTTTAAAAAAAATCAACTATTACATTTTCTAATAAAAAACAAACATTCCTTAATTTTGGGGTGGGTTTACAGCCCACCGACTACAAACGCCCCTGAGTTATGTACCACTTGTAAAATATTCTTTCAAAATCTCAAGTACCCCTGGAGTGCCTCCATGTACAGCAAGTGGTACGCGTGAGAAAAGGATGTACGTTGCTTCAGTGTGTTGTACGACGTGTAAAACAGTTATCAATTACGACAACTTCAATGTGCATGTGAAAGTTGATAGAATTATGGCTAAAAGGACATGCTATTGAGTCAATAGAAGGAAGTCAATTACTTTCCAATTTTGATATTTTGTGTCCAATTTTCTAATATTTACGTAAGAAGGAAACATTAAAGGAATGGGGTAAAAGCTGTTTGCTATGACATTACGCGGCTCTGGGAGATAGCAATTTACTTAGTGTTAGTCATGGTTATTTTATATATATTAGGAAAAAAATGAAATAAAAATATTTAAAATACAGGGAAATACAGTAATTCAAACAACGTTGTCAGACGCAAATAAAAAAACATTATTTAAGTAATATTTCGATGAATTATTTAAGATTGCACATACTGTGGCTCTTTTGGCTAACATTCACGGAAGACAAGACTTTTTTAAAAGTTCAACGAGAAAAAGAAGGCGATGTTACATAGTAGCTGTGCATCATACGTTTACTCACAGAGACACTAAAAACGCTCTAGAGAAGAAGCCTGTGGGAGTCAAACTGAGAAACACTGAATGGATAGGCTACAAAAACTACGATAACACAGTTTATATCTTCTGGTAGCATTTTATAAGATGAGCAAATGTCAAATACATCATCGACAACAACGCCTATCATTTGTATAACAAATAAAAATGCCAAGCCAATGGCACTGGATAGAACAAAATCAAGTGAAAGACAAAAAGTTATAGTAGTAAGAGCTCCTGCAGCATCAGTTGGTTGTAAAATTGATGAGATTTAAATGAGTAGAAGCACAGTAACAAGGAAATGAATTGGAGTGCGGCAGGATATTGCGGAATGACATAAAACAATTATTTGAATATGATATCCTGCTGAACGTTCATTTCATTGGAACCGAAAGATAATCCCTTATCTTCTTGATGATACAAATATGGAAACTTCCCATTATTGTATCCCGTGGAGGAAAGTCTAAGGTACTAGCTGTCCACACACTTAAATCTGTTATAGGAAAAAATATGGATACTGCTCATATCGATACTCAAGAAGATTGGGGAATGAGGAATAAAAGACTGTGTTCAGACCATTGAAGAGAAACTTGATAAGTCACTTTTGGGAGTACCATACCGACATCACGTGCTCAAAATAGTAAACTTAACTACCCATACAACTATAGTGGTATATTTACAGATCTCGTCTACGACAACCAAAGAACCTCATAAGTTAATATGTATCTAGGATTAATTGAAAATGGATAAAATGAATACCCTAAGTAAAAAAGTATCAATAACTTATAGAATATTTACGAACTCGAAAGTTTGCATGTCCCATCATTAATTTATTAGGACGAAAATCGGGACTTATACTACACCAACCATTCCTCAAAATATGCAAGGGTCTTAGTTCCAAAATATTAGCTTCAAAAAGTCGTCCCTTATATGTTAGACCAGTCAAGTATATATTTTGTAAAAATTCATTTTGAGTGTATCTGAGGACTGTGTAAATACTTGATCTAATAAATTTTAACATAAAGGAATGTTTATGTCATGTTAAAAGAGAAAAGAAAATGGACTATATACCGAGAGTAGTCTGAAAAATTTCCCACCTCAACGTGAGGATGGAAAATTACTCGCAAGCAAAAGCTACTCTTCAAAGTTTCACCCATTTTGGACGCATATTTGTTATGATACTGTCGTTTGAGTGAGTTCATTTGAGTGTTTTAGTGAAAAAAAATCTGATTTATTTTTTTAATATAGTCTCCTTGTAACTCTACAGACTTCTTCCGACGATGCTCCTACCTTTAAACCCCATCCCGTCTATAACTTTGCTGGAAAAAGCATGAAAGGAGACTATGTTGAATAATGAATAAGAAATTCATATTTTTTTTTTTTTTTTTTTTTAAATCACTCACATCAATTTACTCAAACGAATATTACATAACAACTGTGCATACAAAATGACTGAAACTATGGTGAGTAACTCTCAACACATGCTAGATACATTGGATTAGCTTTTATTTATGAGTGTTGCTATCTTCACGTTGAGGTCAGAAACTTTGCAAACCTCCTCCGTATATATATAGAGTTCAATATTACGGTATTTATAAATGAATGAAACCTTTAGACGTTAAGGTAAGCTTATTTTTGTAACAACTTTATACTATAAAATGGTATTTGAGAACTCCTATTTAACAACAAACGCGGGAAACGAAAGTACTTTATATTTAATAAATAATAATAAAGGTAACTTTAAATAAGAATTAGCAACAGGGTGTGTAGCTGAAACTCAGAAAGGCTGTATTTTGTATGTGATTAACTTTAGTTTGATCTGGGTTAAATTAAACATACTTTCAATTTATAAACTATTCCTTCATACTAATTGGATTTTTGATATAGCAAAAATTTGCTTGGCAGTATTAAAAAGAACTAATTATATAGACTATTTAGGGTATTACTATCTACATAAACTAGATAGATTAAATTGTGTGACATACTCCGTTACTATTTATACAAACATGTACATATCTAATAAATTTCAATTAGACAAACATTGTACATACAGAGATTTTGTCTACTATGAAGGCTTATATAAACATACATATCTAAGTAATTTATATTTTACTCTGTTACAAATTAATCAGAAGTATTTGGTTCTAATAACATTACTATGAACTGAATATATTAATTATAATTCACGTCTTCGTGATGGAACAGATAAATATAATTAGAGGCAGGGAATACCAGAGAACAACAGTACAGCAGACTCTTTTACACATAAAAAAAATACACAGAATGTACATAACAATTAGGTAAGGTAAAAAGTATGTAGCTTTGGAGTCCAACATAAATATTTGTGATGGCACGATTAATTGGAATCGGAGTATTGGTTGTTTTTTCTGGAATCAGGATCAGCATCGGGAAAATAATGTTTCATTTGCAATTCCAATTATTATTTATCACTGGTATTTAACTATTTATTACTTTTCTAGGTTATGAAAAAAATAACCTATCCAAAATTAAGGAATTTTTTTTAAACTTAATTTTTTGATTTTTTTCGAAAAAATTCCAAAATCAAGGAATGGAATTGAGTCTGATAGGAAAGATGCCCTTGTAAAAACTTAGTAATCTTTTGGAGGGATAGAACAACTGACAAAACTGTGAGAAAAAGTTATTTACTGAAGGTTATTTAAGGCTTTCCCTACAACGTGAAAAACTAATTTAGTTTGCACTGAAATCCACCTATATTCTGAAGAAAAATTATTCGCCATATAAATGCTGGCCCAGCATCACAATGTAAGCAGAACCATAATGACTAATATTATTAAAGATGCCCTTGGGATAAAAACTTAAAAAAAACAGTATTGTAATCTTTTGTCGAAGGGATAGAAGTAAAGTTTTGCTCAACTGATATGCAGTAAATAAGAATGTCATCATGATTTGATTTTTTTTTTTTTCAAAAATTAAAATTTTGGCTCACTTTCATTATTTTGTCGAATGACCTATTTTGAAATTAAATTTAAGGGCCTAGAGCCCTACCATCCCAATCCCTGCGGACGCCCTTGAATGACTACTTGGGTATATTCTATTTAATCAAATCTGAGAGGATCTCAAGTGTAAACACTAAGAGGAAGTTTAACTCCGTGGCATCAGAGAAAACTGAAAAAATCATACCACTAGAAAATTCTAGTGGTATGATTTTTTCTGTCATAATTATCATTTAAAATTCTATGTAGTTTTGCTGCACCTTGAGCAGACCCTTTGTTTTTATGATAATGTAGAAACTTTTCCTAATTTTTGTTGTAAGTTTATACAATTTTTTCAGAATTCATAAAATAATTATGTTTCATCCTGGATATATTTGAGAGAGATATAATTAATCAATATTTTGTAGGAGTTGTCAACTTTGAATAACTTTATCAAAAACGTAATTATGTTGTCAAATGTTTAAAGACAGATCGGTCATATATCAATATATATAGACTGTATATATTCATTTATCCTTCGATATTCTTTTATAACCAACATATCATTGAAGCCCTCCTTTCTATCCCTCCATGAATCAACGTCATTTTTTTTATCATATTTATATCGATAGTTTATGTATGATGTTCTAATTTAACGCTATAATTTCTAAAAATATACTGCTTTGTCTTTTAAAGAAAAAAATTATTTTTTCTAGATATGAGAATAAGGCTTCATCATTTGAGGGGGCTAAGCCCTAAAAGTTATTGACACAGTTTTATAATTATTCATATATTAAGATTTGTTCTATATTCATTTTGTGTACAAATTGCAACTTTTATAAGGAAATTGTACAACAAATAATTTCTTCTTCCTCAAATGCAATATTCCATGATAACTCTGGTCATTCTAATTACCAATTAAAGATTGATAATATCATTTCATTTTGATCTATTAAAATTAAATTGTTATTCTGTATTTATGAGCAAATTTTCAGGATGCTCCTAAACCTTCAATCAGACTATGTGCAATTATTTGTGTATCTTTTAATTTTCTTGCTAAGTATTTATTCGTATACTTAGAAATTTTTGATTGAGGTTTAGTTAATTTAATTAACTTTTTTGCGTAAAAGTGGTTGTTTTTTTATCCGTTTGATTTCTGGCATTCTTCTTTTTCAATACAATGTGAGGAAATGTAATTTTTGAAACAAAACAAAGAAATTGCAAAATGTTTTTTTAATTTTATACCCCTGAAATTGAAAACATTTTCAATTAGCTATCATTCTTTGTCATATGGTGATGTGTTATTTTTAAGAGAAAAAACTGTCGAAAAAATATTCTTTGAATTTGATAGAGATTGTGTATCGGGCCCTTCAAGGAGCTTGTCTTTATTTATTGTTGTTTTGTTTATAATCATACTACCTTTTTGTTATTTTGTTACTGTTGTTTCTTTCTGTTTTTATTAGTAATGTAAATAAAAACCTTATTGTGAAAGCATTTGTGTTTCAATTGTGAAAAGAGGTTAGCCCAGCCACATTGGGAAGAGAGTATTTGATTCTTACAGAGTTAAAGCTTTGTTGACTTGGATGATTAATTTTTATAACAAAACAAAAAACAAATAAATTCGTCAAAGAACAAAATAAATAAAAAAGTACAACTGTTCGAGATTAAATTAAGGTTTCCCTATTAATATCCAAATATTATGTAAAAAGACAACAATTTACCATGATTGGTTTTGAATAAGAACTCATTATAAAAGTAAACGGTTAATGAGTATATCCATGTTTCATTAAAGGAAAAACTGATCAATTTGATTTTTGAGAGCTATCCTGTGGGGATGACTTCTCTTCTTTGCAATGTATAAAAATGGTACTCATTCCTTCACATGGAGGATCCAATTTGTTTCTCTCCATCAACGAAGTTATAAAATACTATTAACTTCATCCTCACTGACTTATCTGATATAAGATATTCCTTAATACATATGAATAACTCAGTATTGAAAATTCTATGAATAAAAATAGTTTCTGCATAATTTGATTATTATTTTACATGTTAAATTCAAAAAGAAATAAAGTTAATTATAAAACTAACCTGGAAAATTTACATGTTACGTTTGTGTATAATTTTCCTTCGTTAGAAGATAAGGACAACTATCCATGCAAAATCAAAAGAGTTGGCATCATCACTCTAAACTATAGACACCCCATTAAAGATGTTATTATGTTATACATAATTTTAAACAAAAAGATAGCCTTTTTCCCCAGCCTGGATACTAAACAAGGACTAATTATTCAGCGCAACGACACTCTCCGACTACAACTGCAAATTCACAAGCCAAAATCAAATATGGACATTTTTATTAACATTTCTAAAAATTCAAGTACCATTTGTAAAAAAGAAAAAAGCTCAATGACAAATTTTACATCCTTATTTTTGTTTTGATACAAACCTGAAAATTGAAAAAAAAAATTCCCTGCATTCCTATAGAAAATTGTATTTAATAATATTAATGAACCCAATTATTATTATTTACAAATATAAATAAATTTTGTTTAAATCAAAGAATATACTATATTCAAATGTGAATAAGTAATTGTATTGCGTATTTTAGTCTTAATTAATTTAGTTGTACAGGCTTGGGCAGAAGTATCCTGACATATTCTAATTCTTTAAATATAGTAAGTTGATCTTGCTAAGCTTTAACTTCACCAGAAATAAGCGTCTTTATACTTAATCTATTCATTCATTTCCACCATGAAGCAACAGCAGAACACGTGTAAAGTCATAGTAAAGTTGTTTGAAGCCCAAAACAATGCTAAGGCCATCATATAAGTCACAAAATATAAAAAAATATAACATAGTCTCCTTCAAGCAACTGAAGGCTTAAAGAGGTTTTTCCGATCCTCATGTGACTCACACTGAAAAAAGTGGACTGACCACTTCCTGCCTGGGGTCAAGAGGTCCATCAAAGCCAATCCTGGTATATCAATGGCTGCTCATGATCTAAGGAGGTCTATCAGTAGGAGGAAGTTTGACAAGGGCATAAAGGATGACCATCTGACGCTTAATAACAAGATGGACAAGTCGGAGCCAATACCATTTTAAAATCTTCTAAAAATTATGTATGATTATCCCTTTGATATATTTTACTTTAATGAACATTATTTTTTTACATATATATGTCTCAATTTTATAAAATGTCCATATATTAATGTAATATTTGTGCAAGAACAGAATATACAAAGAGAGGCAGAGAGCAAATAACTATGTGGAACATGGTCCACAAGGGATCCATGTTTAGGGAATCAAAAAAATGATCAAAAGACCAAGATAAGTCCCCATCCCGATAAGGACAAAAATTACGAAACAGATGCCCCCTAGCAGGGCAAGGGGTGGTCCATTCCCAACCAAGCAAAGGGCTATGGTCCTGCAAGTTTCAAGTCTCTGCCTTCCTTATTTAATAAATATCTTAGCAATATAAAATGGTTAAACATTATACTATAGTTATGCTCCTTCCTTTCACTTAAAAAAAAATTATATTCATTGTGATAAACTACTGATTTGTTGATATACTGGGCGTAACAAAAAAATCCATACCCTTAAAAAAAAAATTTGCAAAGTTTACGTGATGTACTGGTTCTTAAAATGTTTTTCTTGTAAATGTTGGGGGGGGAAATGTAAATAATAAAGATATTTTGTATAACCTTGGGCTATATTGATCAATGTTTAGAGGTTGTGCACAGTCTTTGAACTAGTAAGTTTCAAAATGTTATGAAAAAAATGGAACTCTCAAAAACAATATATGACAATATGAAGCAGTTTCATAAAAAAAAATTAGGTCAAGAGAAAATGTAGCTTTCTTTTACTCTAAAATATAAATTTAATTCCTTTTGACAAGAATTATTTCCGAAATTTATATTCGTAATCAGAGGCGTCTGCAAGGGGTTGGCTGGAGGGGATGTAGCTGTAATTTTAAGAATTTTTGCTCTTTACTAGTGTTGAATTTTTTCTGCAAAAAATTATTTTTTTTTACCTGAATTTTTTTAAAAATTTCCAAAGATTTAATATTTGAAACTTAATTATTATTTATTTTTGAAAAAATTTAATTGTCTGTAAATAGCTATAAATCGAAAGAAAAAATTAATAATTGAATATTTAAAATTTAGCTTTTTAAATTTGTTTCCTTAATATGGGAAAATTGTTCCCTTAATATTTAAATTTGTTCCTTAATATTTGAAATTTTGTTTCATCCTTTTGATTTTAATTAAATAGGTGTGAATTTTTGAAAAAAAAATCGAAAAAGTGTAATTTTTGATTTATTTTTCCAAGAATTTTAATTTTGAGGAAGACTGACTGATAGAAACTGATTCATATTTACATATATGCCAGCATAAGCAATTAGTTACAAGAAGAAAAACTGCACTTTCTAGCTTACGTACAAGTCGAAAACATGACTCTTGAACGTGATCAACGAATTTCCATTGGCTTACTCCAAGCAGTTAATTGTCTTCAGGACCACCGTTTACGCCCTCAGCAAATCTGAAACATTGGAGAAAAGAAGGGATATGTCAAAAAGACCAAACTGGACACAGATTAATTAAAGAAAAAAACCAAGGCTCCTGCTTCTGAAAATGAGGGCTAAAATTGAATTTGATTTTAACAACCCTACTTTCTTCAGGAGTAACTTTCGGTGTACCTAAAGAAGTATTCACCAAAAATCGTTGTTAGGAATGAACGATAATTACTCATCAAAAAGTACAGGATGCAATTCCATTTTGAGAAAAAATATTTGGACTCGCTTTTGTGTTAATAGATAAGGAAAGGTTGGGGTTTTTTTTCCTTTTTTTTGCAATAGTAAGTTAATTTTTTTCTTCCTACAAATCAATTCTTGTAATAAGATTTCATTTTTTAGATAAGAATGACTATGTTCCTTAGAGTTGATTATTTTTACGCTTCATTAGGACTATTATTATTATATTTCTAAATCAGAATTACTTTTCCCTTCTTCTGAACTATCATATATACAGAGTGCGACAGTAAAATTTCCTGGGTCATTATTATTTATTTATTTTACTTTATTTGCCCTAAATAAGGTTTCAGGTGACATCGCAAACAATGTACCAATCCATGTGTTGCTTTTCTTGCAAATTGTTTCAATTTGATCAAAATCGGACAAAAAATGAATAAACAGGAATCAAAAAGGCAAAGGGTATTGGATCTTCTTGGCGCGGATGTTGACCAAAAAGGAATTCAAATATATTAAGTGTGACTGTAAAGGAAAGTCTGAAACATCAGGGTGACCAAGGAGAATGGGAAAGGAATCAAAAGGAAGGCAGGAAGTCGAGGAAATGTTTTAAAGCGAGACGAAACATTTGGAGGCCAAGATCAAGGAAGATCAAACAGCATCAATGCACAGCTTGGCTGACAAGTTCAACGTGGACGATCACCATCATGAGGGTAGTTCATGATGACATCTTCTCAACGACAGGATGAAGGCCTTAAGGCTTGAGAGACGCAAAAAAGTCTTAATTACTTTTCGAATCATCTATTGACTGTGAAAAAATTTTTCAGACAAGAAGATCTTCCCAGTCGACCAGGTTTTGAACAGTAAAAACGACAAATTTATAGAGTTATCAACTGAGGAAGTTTAGGGCGCCTTCAGACAAAACATCCGGCTCAAACAATGTGCTTGGGAGTCGTGGCCTCTGAAGAAAATGGATCCCTTCTTCTTCAACCCCTATGAGAAAATCGGGGCTGAGGCCTACTATAAGGTCCTGGGGTAGAAAATGTAGACCTGGCTTAAGGCTAACTATCCTGAGAATATATATATATGTGGACCCAAGACGGTGCCTCCAATCATTTGGCCAAGAAGCACATTGTCGACTTCTTGGACAAAACCATCTGTCCCCCTTCCAATCCTCATCTCAATCCCCTGAACTTCATTGTGTGGAGAGTTTTGGAAAGCAAGGTAGGGAAAACATCACACAGATATATTATTGAGCTCAGGGTCAGCGTCAAGAGGCAATGGGCCAACCTGTGTGCCGATTATATTGTGGCAACCTGCGCCAAGCTCTGACCTTGTGTGGAGGCTGTGATAGAGGGTTAAGGTGCCCATAAAGTTTTTTCAATCACATTTTTATTTATATAATTTTCTAACAAAAAGTTGTAAAGGTTTTGGTTTTGCTTCTTGATCGCAGATATTTTCCTTGTTGCACTCTGTATGATTGTTTTTTGTTTTTTTAACAACGGTATATTCAGAATCTTCATTATAGACTCAATTCCTTACTTTTCATGTATGAACACTGAACATGTACATATGTGGTGCACAATTTACATACATGAAATGTATTACAAAAGGACATTCATTCATATGGATGTATGATAATGAATTACATTGTTGTAACGAATTATTTATTCTTAATTATTTATACATATTTCTTTTTCTTCCTTCCCTTACAAATTAGGAAGAAAACGAATGATCCTTCGTTATTTTCCTTCCTTAATGTCTAATTATGAATATTTAAACCCCCATATTTTCCGTTCCAATACTGACATGAGTAAGACCTTGGGGTGTATATCCATAATAACATTAAAATAGATATTCTAGCTTTGAACAGGTTGGTGTTAACAATGACATGGAATATACAAATCCAAACGTCATTTCAAAGAAACCATTCACTGACACACGTCAAAAATGGCAAAAAATACAGACTGGGACGTTCTGTATTTTTACAAACAAGTCCCCAGAAGATCCTAAGGAGATAAATTGTTATTTTTACCAAAAATAATTGGAGATCTCCTTTCATTTATTCTACCAATGTTTAAATATTATTCCAATCATTAGTGGAGGAAGAGGTTTAGAGAAATTTTCATGTGAGATTGAGTCCCTCGGATTGGCTCATTGTAGCATCATCACAAAATAAAGATAGGTGGAAGATTGAGTGGCTCATCTCCAAAATACAATTTATAATATATGCAGTGAAGCACAGGTACAAAGAGCTCTTTCCGTGGCTCCAAAATTACGTCTTTCAGGCAATAATAATCCTCAATTCCTTTTCCATCGATGTGAGATACTAATACAAAATGTTTATTAATAAGTATATATCAGAACTAGCTAAAGATCCTCTCTTGATGATTTGATTTATTTATCAGATCTCTGCTTTTGCCGGTTTTTCTTTTTTTGTTTTTATCCTTATGTCGTTGACCTAATATTAATATAAGGCGCAGTTTTTTTGTTTTTTTTTAAATCAGAACATGATAATAATGTAACCATTGTTTTATAAATGTATTGTTTAAAATGAATCAATATATTTAACCCTTAAAAAAGTGCATTAACCCTTACAATTTGAAAATGTTTGAGCGAAAAGCAACTTAGATGTCGATGTAATTCATTGAAATTGCTGTGACAGCTGCAAGATGAAAGAAATAAACACTCTGAATCAAAGCAAGGACTCTGTTTTTGAGCATCCATACTATCCTAAGTTTAAGAGGTACTTACACATATAACTAGAGATAAAAACCGATTGTATTTTGGGCATCTTCAAAAAAACGAAAATCAACCAAATAACCCTAACAATTTGAAAAATGTTTTGGAGGAAAGGAGTTTAGCTGTCATTATGTGTAATGTATTCGTGTCTCCTTCCCTCTTATTCTCTTATTTCTCGTGTTGTCTTGTATGTATATATATTTGTAAAGTACTGTTTTTACCTTTTTATAAGTATAAATAGTTATGTATTTTATGTATGTATATACCAGAGTAGGGTTTTGTATTAATAAGAATGTAATTGTTCCGATTAAACAATCCTTGTATTCCTCCACGGCCTTTCCTTCTCCTCATTTCTCCCATTCGTCATGGATCCTCCTTTTCTTAAATAATTGGTACCTCGTCACCTTCGTCCAGACACAACATTATGTTTCATTAGATCAGTTGCAATCAGCTTTGTGAGGAGGGGGAGAAGGGAATAAACAAGGAAATGGGTAATAGTCACTTACATGTGGATCCTCAATTCTACTCTGAGTCCAACAAGGTTTCTTTTTGTCTATTATGAATACACACGAATTTTCAATCAGTTTTGAATATAATTGAATGTAGCATAAAAGGAAGTTAAATAATAAATACAACAACTAAGGAAAAGAATATTCATTCATCAGATTACAAATTCCAAAAAAAAATAACCAGGACATGTAAAATATACGTGCCATTTTTATCTTTACTTATAATTCCGCAATGAATCATCACCTTTCTGTTACTCATGAGCACACAGACTCAATATTTTATTTTATATTAATATGTTCTCTAGTTAAGAATGAAAAATTAAGAAATAAAAAAGCAACAAAACAATCTCACCCTAAAAAGTGCTTGGGATTTACAACTCTAAATAACAACTTTACTTACTCTTACTAGCAAATTCCCTTCTAATTCTAACTTGAGTTATTCTCTGGGGTATTTAGTCTCCCCAGGATTAAATAGGATTTAAATGGATATCGTTGTTACATACTATTTCTAAAATAAGCATCAGTGAACAAATTAAAAACTTTTCATCATTATATTTTAAACCCGTGAATTCATAATCTAAAATATTAGTTGGAGAAAAGAATAATTAATTTTGTATACCGTAGATTAGAATATATTACTTTTAAATTAATTAATCATTAATTATCCACCAAAACGATATTTTGTATACTGAATAAGACATATCCTACTCTCCTTAAGTCGACTTATTTATATTCATGCTTTGAGAACATACGCAATAAACATCATTCTTTGAAACCTCAATCATAATTAATTACATATTATTTTGAATAACTCAGAAACTAATTAAGTCAAACAGGATATAGGAAGTATATTATAAATTAAGAATTTACTTTGAAATTTGTGCAAAAATATGATATACACAAGATATTACAATTATATCGCCTTCTTTGGGATAGATAAACACCTCAAAAATGGAGGAAGGTTTAATATTCGAAAATCCCTTTTGTTGTTGTTTTAGCTACTATTGTTTTCGAATATGGTAAGTTGAAAAAAAATATATCATTATAATTTAAGTCAACATCAAATCAGATTTATTTCTGTGAAAAAATATCAATATTCTATAAAAGGACAAATCTCTAATTAGCTATTTTTGGTGTCATCTCTAATTTATTAATATGAATTTCTGAGTATTTTTACCCTTTTAATAGGATTTGAGCCATTTAACCGGTATTCCATCTGAATATAAATTAATTCCTTACAATATGGATGTTGATTTCCAATATATCCATATTTAGAATTATCCATTCCTCAGAAAGTGTAAATTTATTTTAAATTTTGTCACAAAAACCAGTTGGATAAGTAAATAATGAAATTGTGTGCTGAATTTTTCTTGGGTTACTATGGAGATTAAGGAAAATCAGTGATTGTAGGGCTATGTTGATCAAGAATAAGTTCATGGGAGAATCAGGACATAATCTTATCAACAGACTGTTTATGGGACCATCGGAGTAATTAGGGTCATGAAAAAATGTGAGCACTACTGGACACAGATGGATAGGTCATAGGAGTGAATTTCTAATAAAATTCTACAAACCATGAGCTCCAAAAAATCCCAGAAACTTAAATAAATATTTGGATGCATATTTCAGGGGAAGATCTTCAATAAACAGTGTTTTATTGTCAAGAAAAGATTGGAAAGACAAGAACTGAAACAAATGGTATAGGTATACGATCTTAAAATAATAATAAAATAGAACTTAACAGATTATTAATAAAAATGATTGAAATACAAATGTTCGGTCTAGACTGTGCTCCTTCTTTAAAGAAAAAAAATTATTATGTATTGCACATACCCTTTAAATTACTTAAATACCTTTAAAAAAACCTAATACGTGTACTTAGAATTTGAATGAAGTACTTGAACTCATCTTAAGTACATTTAATTTTACTTACCCCCATCTTTGATACCTACTATGAGTTAAAAAAAAATATTTTTTTTTGTTATATTTGCCATTATATATTCAGGAGATACCGAGGGGTCCATTGAAATCTGAACACTTTAAATATTAAACTTCATCAAGATATAATTTATTAATTAATAATAGAATTTCAACAAAATTAGTATGATAAATAGATGTGTGTCGGAGTTTTGTTAATCATTAACGTAGCTGCCCTTAGCAGCAATGATGTGTGGCCTCTCCACCCTCACAAGGCTCTTTCCATCCACTTTTTGATATTTCTTTCTACAAACTGTTGAAAACCCCGACATCTGTTGCATGGACTATTTTCTTTAACTCCTCCGCGTCTACTTTGGCGTTTTTTCCATAGCCTTCCTTCCTATCCAACGTTTCGGACTTACTGATGGCGTAGATAGTGGTCCTAGGGACGCCCAACTGTTTGGAGTGTGCGTGATTGAATTTCGTCAATCACGTTCAAGTGTCATTTTTTCGACTGGTACGAAAGAAAGAAGGCTCAGCTTTATTTTGCTTTGTTACTAATTGCTTATACTTTAATATATAGAAGTATGAATTAATTTCATTAATTATTGAATTAGTAAGTGTTCTGATGTCGATTTACCATCTGGTATGTCTTAATACCAATAAAAGGTAACAAAATCCGATGATGATTTTATATATTTTTATAATTCTGAAACGTTATTATTTTGTGGTTCCATATACTTCACCATTTCTTATTCGTGTTGACTAGACGAAAATCTGCCTCATTCTGATCTATCTCATTAATATTCGAACAAAACAATACTCTAATGTTATTTTATATTCATCCTCAATGAGTATCTATAAATTTATATCTAGTCAAAATAAAGTTAATTAAGTCAATCAAGAGATTTGATCATAAATGTATTTATCACTTATTTATATTTCATTTATAGTTAGAAATGTGAAAAAGAGCAATGACCGAGGATACCTTCAAATTATTGTTGGTTGACAAGCTATATCATATATTTATTTCCGTCAAAACTATTTTTATTATTTATTAGACCTCGTAGAGAACACTTTTATTTAGACGTTAGAAATGAGCTAAAATCCTACCTTAAGGTGTACACATATTTTGAAGGTTTCTGAAAAGAGTAAAGAGGTTAAGGATTTAAATGTTTTCTGTTTTGCCGAGACAAAAACGCATCAAGAAATAAATTCTTTTGTAACTCTTGCGCTTTCAAAATTTAGTTTATCTTGTTATTTCACTCATAGAAAAAAAATAAGATCACATGTATCATAGAGACGCATAAAATGAAACAAATACTATTATAATCCAAAAAAAAAAAAGTCAGCAATTTTAGTAAAATAGTTCAAACGAGATTATAACTTTAATTTTGGTTAAACAATTAGGAGGTCACAGAAACCATTTGTTTTATGTAAAGCTATGTACATTGTATACAAACTCAGGCCTATATTTTTTTAAAAAGGAGAGGGATAATACATAAAGCAGTATAGTAATTTGCTAAATATACTCGCAATCCATATAGATATTTTATAATTTTTGTTAGCCAACTTTTTAATGTAAACGACTTCATGTACTAATATTGCCTGGGACACTTAATTTTATATGCAACTATAAGGTAAATATAAGGACCAATTTCAATGGAATAAATATTTGTACTACAACTTGGATCCATCATAGAACTCAGACCCTGTATGAAGAAGTATGAAATATGTTCCTCATGAAAAAATGTTTCCTGGTCTTTTTCAAAATAAACCATATGTTGATTTTTAGAAAGTGGTGGAATATGATGGATTTGAATTCTTCCTTGATCTTCCAGTGTGGGTTTATCTTCCAATTTTGCATCACATATTAATTAATTATGATAACCCTGCACATTGAACTCAATATTGATCAATATTATACGCAAAAAAAAACAGTTATAGACAATTATATACTTTAGCCCTGAGTTCGGTGAATTGAAAAGAGAAAAAGAAAGAGCTCCACTGTCCTCACTTTAGTTGTTCTTTTACAAACATTGCTGTTAATTATTAATTTGTTCCATATGAAACGGAACCTTTATGTTATAAAGTACGAGTATATCTATTTTTGAGGTAATAAAGGACTTAAGCTCAGTAAACATTTAGAATATGAGCAAATTAAAAAGTATCAATTTCTAAGATATCTTTTAAATAGTAAAAGAAAAGAGAGACACCTACCACCTATTTTTTAACTAATGACAAAATAATATATTTTAAAACATGGTGCAAAAATGCTTGTGCATGGCCGACATAACTCTATTTGCATTTAATACATATACATATATAGGTCAATGAAATGTTTGTGAGTACTAACATCTTCAATATGTATAGAAACAGTTAAGAACGACATACAAGGTATATAAAGCAAAAATTAACCTTACTATCTGGAAATATTGTACCTGAAGCAAGGGCCAATATACAATTAAGGTAACGTCATTGGATGAATAATAAATACTGCATCAATTAGCGTGTTTAGGTCATTTCGTCTAGAAATGTCGGAGAGATAACGCCTAAGGCAACAAGTTTGTAAGTTTACTTTGTAAGTTCGTCCTTCTGAGATATCAAGGATGTTTGGCATTTCTGACTCATCAATTCGAAGAATCAGAACGGATTTGAAGTATAGGAAAATTTCCAATCCACTTCATGGTCTTGTGTGACATTGTATCGGATTGAAACGTCTTACCTCCATATTTCTTACCAATGGGTAGATTTGATTTGGATGGATACATTCAGGTTCTTCAGGACGTTAAAAAGCTCTGAATTTATGGGAATTATCCCAATATTTATTTATATTTGGGCACAAGACGGAGCTCTATGCCATACCAGTAATAAATCCAAAAATGTTGCTCCGACAACTTTGCCAGATTCTAGCCTAAGGAGAAATGGCCGCCATCATCACCAGATTTGAATTGACGGGATTTCCATTTTTGGAGCGACATTAATTTAAAAGCTTCAATTGTCTGGGAATCGGCTTCCGTTGATTCCACCAAAACTATCAGAGCATGCAAAAGCTTCCTACCTCGTCTTGAGGCATGTGTGCCAACAGATGTTAAACCATTTGAATATTGAATCGTTATTATCGTAGTTCTTAATAACTCCAATAAAAATTTGTTATATCGTTTCCAGTTTCCCTGTAATTACAATATGAAACTATTTAAAGCAGATCGAACTTCTTTGCTTATGTACATTAGAAGTGCATTGGTCCGATAAAATCTGTCAATGCTAGATATTTAGTTTGTCTCATAAAAGACATTCCAAAGAACAATTTGAAAACCTTGAGTCTTTGTAAAAGGTCGAATCCTCGTTATCACGAGGAGTAGTTAAATTGAAATTAATTATTAATTAAGTATTTCAAAACTATGCCTGTTTTTTGGCAACTATTAAATTTTCTATATTTATAATAGATTCTTGACTGCCCCCATAAGATATTAAACAGTAGTCTCTGGTATATTTTTAGATAAAACCTTCTTGATAAATTAAGTAAAAAAAATTAAAGTCAACTTCACAATTAAGAGCACAACATAATTTTTAGCACAATTTATTCGATAGATAAAAAAAATTAATTGTATTTTTTTGTCGCCCCCCCGAAAACAAAAGTTGTTCTTTTTTAAATTGAATCTATCCAAATATTGACTACGTATCCTATAATTATTTCAAAAAGATTAAAATTTTGGACATGACTCTCAATTTTAAATTATTATAGACAATTACAATTAATATCGTTTATCTGATATGGACTTACATAATTTTAGACACTTTTATAATTGTTTATCAATTATATTATTATAACAACAATTGATTTTAATTTTGAAACTGATGGAATCATTGAACGTCGTATTCAACCATGTATTTTATGATACTTATTGCCCTTTCTCTACCTGCGCTGTGAACATGAACAAACTACGACCCAGTGTCCAAAATTGCCTTTGATAAATCTGATCATTAGTTGTAATTTATTGAAGACCTCAAAAATCACATTGGTTGTGCTTATCGATTCCTTGAATTAATCCAAGGAATCGATAAGATATAATGACACCGTATAAAATATATTCCTTTCCAAGACGGATTTGAAAGTACGGATAAAATAATGTACAAGAAATTAAAGGGTGATTGTCATGGTTTTTTTCATAATGATGTTGTGTAAACAAACTACAAATGAGTAAAAAAACGTTGATAAGTGGACTGTTGTACATTATTAAGATCAAATACCCACAGTTATAATACTCGTAAATACATAGATATTAAATAAAATGATGGCATCAATTAATAATTTGTAATTAAAATGATTGATGTTGCAGCAGAATATAGTGTAGTGAGACGAATAAATTTGAGTTTGTAGAATCTGATTATTAGGTATGAAAAAAATATGGTTATGAAAAAGGGAGCCTATTTTTTTTTTTTTTTTTTTTTTCTAGAGCTGCTATGATTATTCTTTTATTCTTGAAAGAGTATAAGGATACAATAAGTATAGAGTAACCAGTAGTGCCTGTAAGACGAAGAGTAAATATGAGATTTTGTTGGGGTGCTATAATTGTAAGTCTCTGTTTGACTCAGAGTAGAATTGGGGATGAAAAACGGACTAAATGTGGGCTTTTGTTAATTTTCTTCATTTTCATCATAAAAATAGGGAACCAATCATATTAAAGAATGCCAATTATTCTGATACGCTGAATGGGGGAGGAAAAAAGGTGTATGAGATATGAAAAGTAGGATTTACCATCATGGGGCTTACATACACAAGTAAAGACGAAAGAGTGAGAGACACAGCTAGAAATAGACTAATTCATCTTCTTCTTTGAATAGCGAATATGTGATGTCATCAAGTCAGTCTTTAAACAAAATGATAGATAATGACTTGTGACTCGAGTCATTTTGTACTGACTTGTGACTCCGACCTGACATGAAAGAAATGATTTGCAACTCGAGATTGACTTGAACTGAAATGACTCGTGACTTGAATTCGAGTCGACTTGCCATCAGCTCATCTACAATCATCCGAAGTACCCATCTCAAAATATTTAGAAAGACACTACCACAAGTATTTTCTTGTGTAGCACGTATCAGTTTTGGTGGAGCAAGAAGCCGACTGACTCAATTTACAGAAACTAAGATTTGTAATCTTTCAACAATATCTTCTCATGTAACCCCAACTAAAAATTATTCATTCATTGAAATAGTTAAAGTCATGGGGACATCATGTTGAAACTCAGATTTTATGTTTTCAGAAACTCCCTTCGAAATTTTTTTTGTCTTGTATGTTTAAGATATAAGTTATTAAAATTATCTAAATGTCTACAAGATCAAGAATTAAGTTACTTACAGTAGACATCAGAATTAAAGAGATAGTTCTATAACTGAGTTTGGCAAAATCAAAAGACCTCAGTAGTTTAATATTCTACGCTTATTTAGTTGTTGAGTGTAGTCCTAAAGTAGATGGACCAAATTAAATCATCTTTGTGAAACTGACATTGGATGCAATGAGAAAATAAATTATGTAACACCACTATGACTGTGAATATACATTATGTAATTATTTGGTTTTACGAAATGAGAACAAAATTATAGATACAGAAAAAAATTAACAATAAAGCTTTACTTCACTATTCTAATTGTTAAATATTATTAAATTTCCACCAAAAATGCATCCAGTGTTTATATGACATAATGAACTAAATTGGGGGGTGCCCCAAAAAATTAAAAATTGTAGAGATTTTGGCATCACTCTAATATGTATACAAAAGTTATTATCATTGTTTTTTTCAGAAAAAACAAGGAGCGTATGACAATAAGTTTTATTTTATTGTTGTACGTAAAAAGATATTTTTTCAAATTGATGTACACATATACTATATGATTCATTCAAAAATAATCATATTTTGATTAAGTTTAGTATAAGTAAATATATACAGTGATATCAACTGAGTGCAACAGTGAAACCGTAGCATCCCGAAATAGTCTTATTGAAAACAATAAATTCATTAATCGCCTAAATAAGTAACTATTATGTACGAGTAAAAAATACTACGATTAAATTAATAAAAAACTTAACCTAACTGAATGATAGAAAACCTTAGAGTTGAGCTTAGAATTAATGTATTGAAAGTCTAAATCCTTGCAATTTCAATTTTGAAACGAAACTTACCCACTGTTACTCATTTTAATTTGACAAATTCAGAGACCCAGACTAAGCAATTTTCAACACTGGTTATAAGTGTAAATCCCTTATGTACTTAGACTAGTATGAAGTATCAAAAATAGAGTCCTTACTTTAAGTTGGAGTATTAATTTCCTTCATCTTACAGCCGTTACAAGGCTTTGACTTTTTTTTTTTTTTTTTTAAATATATAATAGTAGACCCCTTATAATTTAAAAAAACTGTAGAGTGGAAAGTTCATGGAATTAGGAATAACGGTGTTATTAATTAAAATCATAAGATCATTTGTATCCATAGATATTGTTGTGTGAGTCCTTATTTAGGACTGAAGACTACAGTCTCTGTCCGGTTCAGTTCTAGATATCACCCCTAAAACTTACATAGTTTGTTCCTTCACTTAACTTTATTTTTCTTTCTTTAATCAGTTCTAGTACTGTCAGTTTTAAAGACCGGCCCTAAGCCTAATAGAAACCAGTCCTAAAACTCTTTGGATTAGACCAAATAAATTAGAACTGGTGTAACACCAACTAATGTTAAACATATGTATATACTATACTTTTACATATTATCTCAATCATATTTGATCGTACATAAATTATTTACTTGATATATAAACTAAATATCAAATGATTAGAATGTGATACAATGGATCCACTTATATTGTTAATACATTTTACGACTGATTAAACCTCAATTATTAAATAATAGCGACATGAATCTTTTATGATTGAAAGCATCAACAACAAGGATCACAATTAGTAGACACACCTGTTTCTCAAATTAAATTTTCTATTACATATATCTTTTATTGACCCTTTCTGTAAATACATGTCAACTACGTATAGGGACAAACATAAATTAGGATAACATGTTATTACAGAAAAGGCTTATAATAATAGAGTTCAGAATCTAGTATAACTTTTCATGAACTCTGACTCCAGATTTACTCATATCATGTTGATTTATTGGAGGCACTGCGGAATTTTTTTTAGGAGGGAGGGAAGAGCTTTATTTACAATTTTGATGGAATTATTTTTCTCTTTTTATCATTAATGCCAAATTAAAAAAAAAAAAATTGTGGAAGAGACAAAAAACTTTTTCATAAAAATGGAAGATTTTATTTTTTATTTTTGGAGGGAGGGATAACATTTGAAGAAATAACTTCTTTTTTTTTGTAAAAAGATAAAAACATTTTTGACATTTAAATTTTTTTAGACCAGAAGAATTCCATAAAGTGGGGTCGGGCAGTCATTGACTTGGATTTGACTTAGAATCGTAAGGATATAAAATCAGAATTTTTGTTTTGCCTCTATTTGTTTGTTACTAACCGTGATTAGTGCAAAGGTTAAAAATATGATCATTATATGAGAGTCAGAGTATGCTGGCATTAAATGTTTGAGAGTTCAAGGTAACGCAAAACACATAAAATACATAATCAACCATAACTTTGTAGCAAATAGAAATATACAACTCAATTTGATTTTAGGTGGAGGTTTTCCACTTTACCGAGTTCCCATTCCAGTTTCCTCCTAAAATTGAAAAGGGAAATTTGCCGAATGGTGATAGTTTTCCCTATTTTGGAAGTTGGAGGCAAATCGTCTCTTCGGAGAAGACCTTGACATTATAGGATACTATTTATATCAACTTTTGTATCTATGGTTTTATATGTGTGTTTGTTTTTATACTTATTTAACACTGTAACCAAAGCACCTTTAAATATCCATCCTGTGTGGCTTGGATATCGAATCTTTATATTACTCTATGTATCTAGTTTTTAATCGGAATATGTCAACTACATATTTTGTAGTTGTTGATTTATTTTATACCAGCGGTAGTATCCGCCATTGAGTGGAGTAATTAGGCGTCGGATAAAAGACAAATTTTGTTTCAATAATATTGAAATCTTCCGTGTTACTCTCCCCTTGTTACTGATCAAGCATAACTACTAAATCCTTAT
Source organism: Lepeophtheirus salmonis (assembly GCF_016086655.4). Classification (NCBI taxonomy): domain Eukaryota; kingdom Metazoa; phylum Arthropoda; class Copepoda; order Siphonostomatoida; family Caligidae; genus Lepeophtheirus; species Lepeophtheirus salmonis. The sequence continues at coordinate 34,183,413 of NC_052144.2, read as the reverse complement.
GTAAACTATTATCTGTTCTATCTTCAAAAGGAAAGAACAGATAATAATAGTTGTATGATAAGTACTTTAGTCTCTAGAGCACTAACTAACAAAAACAGTGCACCCTGTGACTTAGTTTCATATATTCAAACATACATAGAGATAAACTTTGCTTCATTAATATAGATTTTATGTAACTTTTGTAGAATTTTATGATACTAATAACAATAAAAAGAAAATAAGATAATTCGATTTTAATGAATATCTTACTCACAAAATCGAACAAGCCACATGTGCAAAAGGAAGGCTTTTCTTATTGTATCTATCACATTCAAAAGAAATTTTCATATTGGTACTAACAGGTGTAAATTTAATTATGATTTTGCTAGAAGTATGATAAATCGCCCCAAAAAAGTTTTTAGGGGGAAATAATGCAATTTTTATTGCTGTGATGCTTAACAAAATATGCCTTCAGAGCATGCTGCACGCTAATGCAAACTTGTAGAAAGTTTATAGTGATATAAATCTTGCTATTTTTTAGCCGGCCTGCTTTTATGAATTGCTAATCTGAAGAAGGAATTTTCTTTCCCTCGGCTGTTGTGATTATTATTTAACTTCCTTTTCTACTAAAATTGATTAATTTGAAAAATATGTTTAAACATTCGTGTATACTTACATAAGAAGAATAATAACCTTGAGGATTTGTTGAGTTATAAATGTAAGTACTTGTTGAACTCCAAGTAGAGTTGAGGATGGACATCAGTCTTAGAGAGTCAAATCAAAAAATTGGCTAAGTATTTAAAGAACTCTCAAAGTTTGAATTTATCTTTTCATGATTTTTGTGGGATGCAAAACAAATTTCATTAATAGAGATTTGAATATTATTTTACATTTCTGAAATGCTGTACTACATATTATTGATCAATAGTTATTGACTCTTATTTCCGTCTTTATGGTTCTTTCAGAGCAGAATATGGCTCTAAGTTGTAAAATATAATAAAAACGTGACTTTTTTTAAAAGACTCTGAAGGCCAAGTCTGGATCTGTTGAAGATTTTGAACCTAATTTTCTTATTTTACTACTAAAAACAACAATATGTAATTAACGTAATTTCCCCCCAAAGTTATACCATAACCTGAATTTTTCAGATTTATTATATGTTAAAGTTATTGAAAAAATAGTTTTATCCGGGCCCTACAAGTAAAAGCCCCCAGTATTAAACTTAGGTTGGTCTATACTATGTTCCTTACTTTCTTTTATTGGTTCTTTTATTGGTTATTGGTTATGAAACCCATTCAGATACTTAAAAAAGGATTATTCTTGCCAATTCTGATGCATTGGTATACCTCTAATTGGTATTTTTTATTACATGTCAAATTCAACAATATTTCAATAGCTGAAAAAATGAATATATTTGCTATTAAATATTATTGTATATATGTATATCTTCAATTTTTTCCTACCTATTTTAAAAGAAACTGAGATTTTGCTTGGGAAAACCATTCAATATCGGAAAATTTAATACATATTAGGAATATAGAATAGAGCATTTTTTCAAGAAGCCCATCCTTCCAATAATAATAATTAATCTGTTGTATACACTATGGAAATAAGATTATATCATGCTGGAATAACATATTTTAAATAACAAAACTAAACTTTGGAGATATATATCAGGCCAACTGTTATTATTTACACATTTTAACATCAAAGTATTGAAGTCTATCGCAGGATCATTGGTGAATTGGAAACAATTTCACTAACTATTAATTATTAATTGAAACCCAAAGAACAAGTTTTAGTCAATGTATCCGCCCTCAGAATTGATGGTGAACTCCAGTTGGTGGAGGAAGCTGCTGCAGACACTTTGAATATATTCAGTGCTCATGGAGGCTTAGGCCTTGTTGACAGAGGTATTCATGGCAAGGGTGATGTTGTGGTGTCTCCTGCAGTCCTTGGACTCCATGTGCACTTAGATAGAATAGTCTAACGGGGTAAGGTCTGGGCTATGCGGCGGCCACAAGTCCTTTGCCCATAACTACATGCTGACCTGGAGCAACCCTTGTGTTTTCTTTGAGTGTGGGTAGGTGCTCCATCTTGTTGGAACCCCAGGGAGCATTGCCAACGATGGATTTGATCAATGCGAGAACTTTAATGTCCAGAATTTTGACGTTCTCATAAGCCTTTAGCCTGTATCCTAAAGGGAAACACACAGGAGTCATACCCTTTCTGTTGGATACAACCAGTCCTAACATCATCACTAAAGATGGGTGTTTGATCGTGAAGCCAAATGGGTATTCTTCTGTTAGATCCCCAAATGCCATTACCCGATCATTCGGCCTGTTGAAGATAGGTCAAATTTAAAGGTATTTTCATCAGAAAAGATCACAATGAGGACACAGGTTTCCTTGATATGGTTCAGGATCTTTTAGCTGATGCAGACTTTTTCATCTTCTGGGCCATGTCAGAAATTGAGGAATTCGGATTTTTTCTTTAAAGCTACTTTTGGTGGTTTGACGGACATGGAGGATTTCTTGCCTACTTTTTGAGAGTGTCTTAGATCCTTCCCAACCTTCAACCACATGGATACATTGTAAATCGTTTTCCATGAGTTCCCAATCTTTTCCCCAATGGTCTAATGGGAATATGCAGTGCGTAGGAGCGCTCCTATTTCAATTCTCTTTTCGTACTGTGTACTCATGGTGGGAACTAGGACAATGTTTTTCTTAGGTATCGACAGCTAATTATCTGTTCTACAATATTACTTATTGGAACATGACTATTAACATCTCAAAATTTGCATAATAAATAACGGTTGGCCAGTTTATATTTTTGATTTTATATTATATTTAAATAACTAAGCTTAAAAAAAGCAGAAGCATAATTGTAAAATAAAATAAAAAAGTTATAACATAAAATTAAAAAATATTTTAAAATAAAAATTGTAGGTAAAATCATTTATAAAAAAATAAATATGTTTCACTTTTAAGAATTTTCCCATTACCATAATTTCATTCTTTATTTGGTTAATGATACTAGAGGAAGGGAGACTTTGTGGCATCTAGCCGAAGGTATTACTGTCTATAACTTTGAAGTGATTGTCTCTACATCCGTTCCCTTGAGATAGTTGGCTCCCGTTGAGACTAACAAATCTCTTGTGGAGAGGAAATCTCCGTATTTTTCTACGACGATTGCATTCACCGCAAAAATTAGAAGGGCGACGAAGGAACACAAGAAAAATAGGTGCTCTGAGATTTCTACAGCCTCCTTACAGAAGGAGCATAAAACAGAATCAGAAGTTGATTTATAAGTTATATAAAATTCCTATACCTGATTAAGTTGAGCTCCGAATTTCGAACATATTCTCTGAACTATTTTAGAAGTAGAGTTCTAGAGCTGCAGCTCTCCGACTGAATTAATATTTCACTCCTTAAAAAATTATTTACCACAGTGGAAACATAGGTTAAAATTAAGGGGTTCATTTGGTCCTATTATGATTTTTGGAAGATATCTTTGATTGGGGTGAGTATGGCTGATTTTTCAAAGTTGACATTGAGGCTGGACTAAATACTAAACTTTTACAGAGCCCTTCCAACTTCACTTAGAGCTTCAAGAAGTTATTTTGTTGTGCCGGCGGTAAATACAAATACATCTTAATCTTCCTAGTTAATACTTAAAGATGGTTAATTGCTATCAAAAATAGTGAAGGAGCTAGTAGATCCCCTTATTTACAGCCCTTCTTTACAGAAAATATACCACTCCCATCTGGGATATCTATCCTGGAGATGGATCGGTCGATCTTGCAATAACCTTGAAATTTTCTCTATCAATCGGCGCTTCATTAAGCCCTTTTACAACGGGGTTATCATATATGAAAGTACTTGTGTTATTCTGGAGTTAAGGACTCTGTTTAAAATTTTGTAAGAAGTATCGAGTAAAGTAATAGGCCTATAACTCTTGATTGACAAGCTACCTTTCCGCTTTTTGGGGATAAGAGGGATAACGCCTGTGTTCATGAAGCTCGGGATGAAACCATTTTCAAAGATTTCAACAAACATAACCTCAAGAACGCTGAAAAGAGAACAAATAAATGTCTTATAGAATTCAAAAGGTAGTTCAGAGGGCCTTTGGGATTTAAATTTCTTTGCATAACCTTTAATATAATTAAATATTTCTTCTTTGGAGATAGTTGTATTCAAAAGTGCAAGTAATTTATAGGGAAGTGTGTCTTCTTTTCCCCTTTTTATCTTTATTCGATTGCAACGTGCCTCATTGCTTACATTGTAAGCATTTATTTTCATCCAAGCAATTGGAGCAATTAAAAAGATTATAGTAATAATAAGAGGGAACTTCGCCAGCTATGGCTTGAGGATCTGATGTAACCTCACCGAAGTAGAGCCTGAGGAATGAAATTCCCTTGATGGCTTGATTGGAATGCTCAATAGGTTTAATTTGTATTTTCCCCATAACATTAGCATCCATGAGCTTGGATGTGCTTTTGATGAGAGCCCCCATTGACTCGTATTCAATTAAGTCATCCAGTTCTTTTGTATGTTCCCTATTTTCTTTAATCCATATAGTACAAAAAGATGATACAAATTTAGAGTACATTTATTGTTGTAAGCTAGAATCTAGTCTTCTACTATGACTATTCCACATATATATTGACTAAAAGCTATTATCAAAGTATCATAAATAAATTAAACGTTTTAATTTAACATAATATTTAGTATTACTAAGGGAGCAGAATACTGAAAATTAGGAATGCATTTTTGTGCGTCATAGAATATATATTCTCCTGTATCATTCTTTTAAATATTCGTCTTCTATAGTCATAAATGAATTATATGTTTATAGCGAATCTAAGCCTCAATCACAATATAAATTGTGACTTTTTTATTTGTTGTACAAGTGTATTGAAATTTTATACTTACAAACATATAGAATAACATATGAGCAATATTTTATTTAAATTAATCATGATAATTCTAAACTTCAAAAGAGATTTCGATTAATGAAAAGGACAATAACTATTCTATGGCATATAATAGAAGTTTAAAAATGATTAGATCAACTGAATTGTTTCATTATTAATGTGTTTTGTTTGAATGATAGTATAATGAGGGGGAGATAAGAACTCTCGATAAAATGTGGAAACCTTTTAAATTAATATTTATATAATTGTTAGCTTTAATCAAGAAATGTGGAATTACGAATTAAATTACTGTGGATAGCTAAGCATAAGGAATAATATATTATGAAAACAAAATTTGTTTGCTTTCTTTATCATTAAAATTTCATTCTAAACATGACTTATAAATGAGTGCTTCTTAATAAACTTTTCTTTTAAAATTTGCTCTTAAGGTCTCAAAATATCCCGTTTGATGTATAAAAAGTACGTCTTAAAAAATTAAAGCAACATCCAGTAATATTTAGTGGTTGCACACAAATTTTAAGGCTTACATATTTTCTGAAATTTTGACATAACTATCAGATTTCCTTATAAATCTTCACACTAAGTAACGATACGGCACTTACAATGAAATACATATTTTTTGAATGATGATCTCATCTTTAAAAAAATCCTACAACTTTCCTCATAAATCAACAGCTTACCTTCAAAAAAAAATGACATCTAGAATGGTCACTTGGTAGAGGGCATAAGCGGTCCCTAAAATCAAATTAATTTTTTTCCAAATTTATAGTCGATTATGCATTTTTGACGTTATGTGTTACCTTGAACTTTATAACTCAAAACAATGGCCTCTTACTGTGACAATATATAATCTTTGTACCAAGTATGATAAAAATAGATCTGTAACTCTAATCCTAATGACTAACAAGCAAAGAGAGGCACACATAGAATCTCCGTTCAACTTACTTGACAGAGGTAATTATAAGAAAGGTTATTTCGTACTACGGATATCAAAATACGACATTTCATTCTAACAATCAAAAAGTATGACAACTTTAGGGTCCGTGATCAACTTCTAAATATTTATTGATCCAGCTCAGACATTATATCCCCAATGTTTGTTTATTTTTATCGAAAGACACATTTTGAGATCTTAGGAGCACCATTTTTTCAAAAAAAGTTTCTTAAGAACCACTATAATATATTACAAGACTTATTTGTACTCTTATTAAAATTTCATGAAAGCACATAAATATCATATGATGTTCTAAAAAAAGTTATATTTCCCTCAAAAGTTACAATTTGATTGTGCATCCAAATATATGAATAATTTGTACAGTACTAATTGAATTCCTAAATTACAGGTTGTTACAACAGTGGACACAATGACAGTTCCATTGACAGAGGTCTTCTTCCCTTCAGTTGTTGTTTGTAATATAAATCAAGTCCGCAAATCCTTTTTTCAAGAGCTTGGAATATATGACAACGAGACGTTTATACGTCAAATATACTTTGACTACATTGAGGGAAAAGCAGAGCACAATTCACCTAAAGACGATACTCAAAAAATTGCCCTCCATGAAAAAATTCTCAAGGAGTACTTGGAAAAAATAAACGAAACGACCGAGGCAGAGAAGTCTATTAATTGGGTTACTCATCAAAAATGTCAAGATATGTTCATCCAGAGTAAGGTACTAAGGCACTTATAAAATTGTATTAATCAATAATGAAGGAATGATGCTTTGATATAGTATTGTGTCGACTCGATCAATTACTAAACCGGCTCAACTTTATGTTCTATTGAGCCACCTTGATTTTTAGCAGTAAACTTTGTCAATATGCGTTTTTTCGTGTTGTCCCTAATGATTTTTTTTAATCAATCCCAATTTATAAAGAAAATCATCTTCTTATAACGTTTTTATAAGGAATTTCGCGATTTCTCAATTTACTAATTAATATTACCTCATTATTGCTTATAAAGAAAAGCATAATTTAAAAAATCCCCAAAATAGTACATGAGAAGTAGATAAGGAATATAAAAATGAAAATATTTCATTGTGTAGATAATAAATGGGGAGTAGACATGCGTAGGTGCTTAATTTTTATCTTCATGCTCGTTTTTAACTAATTGACTCGACTAAATCGACCCAAGTCCACACAATACAATTGCAGAACCATATGCATATATATAATTTATTTACAAAATATTATTGTTTTTGAAGTGGAATGGAACGAAAACATACCGCTTTGAAATAGATAGAGACTTTGGAACTGACTATGGAATTTGCTGTTGGTACACGCCACAACTCAACTTTACAGAAATTATTAAGCATCAGCACGAAAACAATTTATCTGAGCCAGACTGGGGCTATTGGTTTACTAATATAGCAAAAGTAAGTATTCTAAAAAGTAGGATTTGTTTTAAATAAAACAAGTAATTGATTAATTTAGGGTGCTAAAACTGGAAAAGACAATGGTTATACAATGCTTTTCGACATTGAAAGCTTTGATTATTCCTATTACGACGAAGGATCCGAAGGTTTGAAAGTAGCTCTCGTCCATCACTTAGACATGCCAATTATGCGGCAAACAGGATTTCATATCGCTCCAGGAACGGAAAATCAAATTGCAGTCACACCCACGTTAATTTCGACTTCAGAGAATGCGATGGTTCGTTTCTCTCCTTCAGAGCGGGATTGTTACTCAGAGGAAGAAATATCACTAAAATACTTACCCAGAGGGCATGGATATAGATATGAAATGAGTAATTGTTTGTTTGAAGCAGCCTTTGAGAATATTTTGAAGCATTGTAAATGTTTCCCAGGTAATGAATCTTATGGTTAAATAAAAAAAATTAAAAAATAATATAAAGTAATGAACAATAATTAAGTAAGGATGGAGAGTAAGTGTTATTTAGGACTGAAGACTCAAGTCCCGTCCAGTCCATTCTCGGGCAGTCCAGTTTAGTCCTGCATATAAGTCTTAAAACTTATTTAGTTGGGTCATTGATGACGTCACTGAGCTTTACTTCATCCCTTTTTAATCAGTTCTACTACTGATATTCCGAAGGGCCGGTCTTAAGACTTGACTGGATCGTACAAGACTGACTAAATAAGAACTAACACAATACTTTGTAACACAATATGGAATTGTTAGCGGAACAGCGTAGCTCAATGGACAACACACTCGGGATAAATTATTCTATTGAACTCAATGTGCGTAGGTTCACGTCTGGATTGTTCCTAGAGAAGGAAATATACTGAATGTATATGGACTTCAGAGACAATTCTTAGATCAGATAGAGTAAATTTAATACGATAATGTTTAGTTACATATAATTAGTACAACTCTATCTGACCAAATAAAGGAACATTAAGAATATTTTTTTATTTTTTTTTAAAATAAGATCGAAATTTATATTGAAGTATTTCCTAATTAATAGGTTTTCATACCATGGGAGGTGAGCACGCTATGGAACATTATGATGTTTGTATTGGTCCTAATTTAACTTGTATGAATGACCTTATGAATCGGATGGGTCAATTTGATCATGTGGACTACAACGGTGTACAAGTCAAGTGTAGATCTTCTTGTGAGGATCAAATAAACTCCCTCTTTGTTACAACATCAAATTATCCTAATAGAAAAACGTTGATATATAGAGAGGAATTTTGTATTCTGGCCAAAAGGTTGGTCGAAAAATGTACAAGTTCTAAAAGAAAACCGCTGGAAAGGGAGTATCCCAATATATGTGAGGTTCTAAAGCCTCTTACGAGGCATAGGTGAGATATATAAATATTTACATTATTAGAATTTGAAAATTGTCAAAATCCTCGTTAGTAAAAATGAAAAGAGGTATTGAGGACTCTGATATAATATAATTGTAAGTAAAAAAGGGACCCGTTTAAGGAAAAAACTAAGCTTAGCGATTAGAAAAGGAAAAATGGTCTTTACGTTTGCTCTTTCTTCTTCTTCTTCTTTTCCCCATTATTTAATGTTTTCTTGGTGTTTACTTCTCCCTCAAATAAACAGATCCAAATTTAAATATAATTATAAAATATTTTCCCAGGACTAATATTATTTGAAATGTTGAAGCTTCTCCTGTTTATGGGAGTAATTCATTTTCTCCTCCCAAAGTTATATAACAGGATACTAACCAGGATCTTCATTCTGTAATATCATATGTTTTGCTCCATATTTCTCCTCGGACTCTTAAAAAATCCCATCTCTAACTACTCCTCGCTTGCATATAGGTTTGAATTCTCTAAATAAGGAGGAACAAAGCTACAAGACAAGTCTGAGTAGTTTCATAATCTTATGATACCACAGATGAAGTCACTTGATTAATTTATCTCATGGTTTATGTAACCTTTTCTTCCCTTCGCAGAACTACATTTTTTAATTCAATTAAATGAGAATTCATGTGGGTTGCATAGATAAATATTGTTGAGTAGCCAACCATATTTAAACAATTATTAATTTGGTGTTCTTTGTTTCGTCACTTGGTTCATAGCCTTGGAGAGGAATAATTAGTGAGAAACCAAAAAAATTGTAGGTTACCAGAAAATATGGGTTTGGCAGTAAAATGTGAAATCGAGAGGTTGCTTTAGAAATACTTCAATATTTTCTTGTTTTCAATAATAACAAAAAAAAAGTAATACTTCCATATCTCACTTCACACACCTACTGATGGGCATAGCAGCCACGGAGAAGTCCTTGGCAAGGCGATTCATCGATTTGGTGGGGTCCTCCTTCATTATCTTCTCCAAGCAAAACAGGAACTCCAGATTACTCTTTATATTGTGACCTCCACTTACTTCTTTCTTGGAGAGGTCTTCCCTATCATTCTTCATCATGTCCACCATGAAAACCAGGCTCCTGGAGCACTTCACCATGTTCATAATCATCACCATCTCAAGTTCTGTGATGCACTACTTCTTGGCTTTTTTTTCACTCATGAAGACGAAACGTTTGTTATAGATTGTTTACCCACAAAAAATAATTGAACCAGATAATAACATTAATTGAAAGTCCATTTTTTACTCGCTACCCCTTGATATTTTTAATATATGCTCAATAGGATTTTCACAATTCCTCATATCTCTCTACATTATAATTTACACTGTTTGACTTTTTTCTTTTCTTTTTTTTGTCTTGTAGATATTGTGAAAACAACCATTGGGACCTTCTTCGGAATACTATACCTAATTGTAGCTCAAAATCTTGTCCAATCGAGGATATGATCCTTGATTATGCAAGAGAGAATTTAGTAATGTTCAATATATTCATCAAGGATCCATACGCCAAGAGATTTCAAAAGAATGAAAAAATCACAAAAACGGCATATATTGCCAACTCTGGAGGTTTACTCGGACTTTGTATGGGATTTTCATTGATCTCTGCTGCAGAAATTATATTTCATTGTTTTTTTGGCATGTTCTCAGTATTTTTTCCAAACTCTTCCGCTAAACGTTCTCACTCCATAAGAATTCCAGATGAGAACAATGATATTTCCTTGAATAAGAAATCAAAAAACAATGCATTTAAAAATGCTACCAGTCAAACCGTCTTAAATGGTCGAGTCTTTGTAGGTCCTGAGAGAATTATTTAAAAAGACAGAATAATATGATAACCGTCATCATGATTGTTTTATATATTTTCAAATCGAGAGTTTATTCTTTCTTTCCTTTTAAAAAAATCATTTATTACGGGTTATGTCGCTTGCATTTTAAACAAAACTCCCAAAAAAACAAAACATTTATAATCATATTTCAATCTTTAAGAAAGTCAAATAGATAAATTTGAACTATAAAATGATATATTAGCAATCTTTTTTTTTTTTCTTGTAGCATATCTATTATTTGTAATTGATTTTTTTCTAAATAAAAACTTTTCTGTCCTGATGAAAAAACAAGTGTGTTTAATTTCTCAACAAATAATAAATCAAGTTATTGGTCTAATAGATTCTGCCACATTTGTATCCAGACATATGTATCCGTGACATTTGTATCCACGACATTTGTATCCACATTCAACAAGTAAGACATTTTTATCTACGACATCTGTACCCACAGTAAATAAGTGCGACTTTTGTATCCACATTTTTTATAAATTATATTTTTTCAAACTGCATATTTTTATTGGTCTGTAATAGCCCACATAAGGGATGAAGATGGGCTGGTACGACAAAAGTGGAGGGATGAAATATCTAGCGCCCGAATAAATTACGATGGGATTGAGGGCTCATCAAGAAGAGCAAGGATAAGGGACCAGCAGAGTCGATTTTTTTCTATTTTGTCTCTAAATATTTATATCAGCTGCATTTACACATTCATTAAAAGAACGAAAATAGTGGTATCAATCCGAGTTACCACATTTACTGTGAGTGTAGACCTCTAATGATCTATAAACTTGACAACTTGACTATCACCATGGTTTCAATTATATTTGTGAGTTAATTTCAATATTTAGCATTTTAAATTTACATTTTCTCTTAGACATGCTAACAGGTGAATAAAAAATATTTTAAATGCCTAATTTGAAAGACTTTAAAAAACCTACAATTCAAAAAGTTTTACTTACTTTTATTTAATATATTTAGCATACAATATGATCAGTTTTCAAAAAGGCAACCATCGATAGAAATCCCGGTTTTCTAATTTGGACCTGAATTTGATAAACAACTAAGTTATCATCCTAGTTGACTCAATCATTCATGATGGTAGACGAGGAAGGAATTGAAGGTGAATGTAATTCCCTGCAATGAAATCATAATTAATGGGTGACAGATCTGTGCTACATGTTTTTTTTTTGTGTGTGTGTGTTTGTGTTATTGGGCTTGTTTAATAGGAAGTTAGACCTAGCAACTTTTATTTTACACTCCTTTGTTCGTGCTGCTATGATCATAAAAAGAAACAAAATATAATACATTTTAACGAATGTACTTTTTTGTAATGCCTAAGCTAGACACGGGGGTGTCTCCAGGGGTAAGCTGTAGGCCTATAGACACCCTCTGCACATGACTGATTTTTTCAGGATAGTAAAAATTATCGCTCTGGAACATAATAATTTAATGAGAAAACGGGGATTACAAAATTTTTTAAGGATTTTGTTGCTTTAAAAAGGAACGGTCATTCCACGCAGTTATGTTGTGGAGCAAAAAAATTAAATTGTTTCATCTAAGACAAAAACACACAATTAAATGATTTGTAAGTCACATTTAATCATTATTCTATCAATATATCATCATGACATGTCAAAAAGATTTCCTTTTCTACAACAAAGAATAAAAATTTGATTTATTTTAATTTATAAAATTGAATAATTATGTTTCCCAATCGACATAACTATTTAAAAGCCTTGATAAAGATCCTATAAAATCACCTATGCCTGGATTTATATACTTGCCTACATATGAATCTGAGGATAAATGTCTTATATTGTAATGTATCTATATTAGAAAATATCTGGATAAATACATATTTCGAGATGATTATCTTATAAAATCATATGTTTAACCAAAGAATAGTTAACAATTGTGGAAACTTTTTAGTCAGAAATCACTTTCAGTTTAAACATGAGCGGACAATCATCTCCAAGCATTATGAGGACTTTACCTCTCTTCTTCTTTTTATTAGCCTCTAAAATCCCATCTATTGGTAAATATATTCATGTATAGAAGTAAATTACTATCAGTTTGTTCATGAACGTGTTTTAGATGCAAATTGCCTAACAACGTCTGGTAGTAGTTGTGTATTTCCTTTCACCTATAGTGGAACGACATATACTTCTTGCACCACTGTTGACTATGGAACAACTCTCTGGTGTGCTACATCTGTAACAGGATCCGGAGAAGTGAATAATTATGGTGATTGTTCAACATCATGTCCAGGTAAATTAACTGATTACCATAACATATGATTGTATAATTTTATCAACAATAAGTCGTATATTTTATTTTTCATAGTTGAATCTACTGTTTCAAAAGCCGGTAATTATAGCGTGTAATGTCCAAATTAAGTTACAAAACAATTTACTCTTTTAAATTAGGATGTCCAACCACTGGGTCTCGACCTTGTGTTTTCCCATTTACCTATAATGGAGTGGAATACAGTACTTGTACAACTGTTGATTTTGGATCCACTTCTTGGTGTGCTGTTGCTGTCTCATCATCAGACGTAGTCACATCATACGGAATTTGTTCATCCTCATGTCCTAGTAATTACTTAATTTTATTCTATTTTAATCTTCATAACACAATTACATGTATTTATTTTTTACTCCAACATTAGAGGAATCAACATTGGCTCCATCAGGTGAGAATATAAAAGTAAATAGATTTTTCATTTAAAAATATTTTCGTACTATGTTCTGTAGCATGTGGTACAACTGATGGACGAGGGTGTAAATTTCCTTTTAAATATGGAGGAGTTACATACTCTGATTGTACTACAATTGATAATTCTGGGACTCCTTGGTGTTCAACTTCTGTAAATGCAGCAACTCTCGAAGTCATTAATTATGGTACCTGTAATAGCAATTGTTTAGGTGAGTTGTATTCATTTATTTCGATTTCAAGTCCTGAGCCCTACTAAAAAATACTTTATTTGGAATGCTGAGCCTTTAAAAAATTTCTTATAGCTTTGTTCTGATGAAAAAATAGCTTAGATTAATTAATTTTGTTTAATATATTGAATGAGGAATTAAATTATAATTTCATATAAAAATCCTACTAGTTGATGTACCAAGCACAACAACAACCACAACAACTACTGAAGCCACTACAACCACTACTACGACGACAACAACAACTACAACTACGACAACATCCACCACCACAACGACGACGACAACTACTACAACCACTACCACAACAACGACGACCACCACAACGACTACAACTACGACGACAACTACTACAACAACGACGACCACAACAACAACTACAACGACAACTACTACAACCACCACAACGACTACGACAACCACTACTACGACGACAACAACAACTACAACAACAACCACCACCACAACGACTACGACAACTACTACAACAACAACGACTACAACGACGACGACAACTACTACAACCACAACAACAACAACGACTACGACAACCACTACTACTACGACGACGACTACAACCACGACGACAACCACCACAACGACTACAACTACAACGACAACTACTACAACCACTACAACAACAACGACTACGACAACCACAACGACTACAACTACGACGACGACAACCACCACAACTACAACGACTACTACAACTACGACAACCACCACAACGACTACGACAACCACAACGACTACAACTACGACGACGACAACCACCACAACTACAACGACTACTACAACTACGACAACCACCACAACGACTACAACCACGACGACGACAACCACAACGACTACGACTACGACTACTACAACGACAACCACCACAACGACAACGACTACTACAACGACGACAACCACCACAACGACTACAACTACGACGACGACAACTACAACTACTACAACAACAACAACAACGACAACGACTACTACAACGACGACAACCACCACAACGACTACAACTACGACGACAACAACTACAACTACTACAACAACAACAACGACAACGACTACTACAACGACGACAACCACCACAACGACTACAACTACGACAACTTTACAAGGTTCATATTTTTTTGATAAATTGATTTTCCCTTTTAACATTTATGATTGAGTATTGTAGGTTGTTCAGCGGTGAATGGTCAAGCCTGTGTATTCCCTTTTTCATACAATGGAAATATGTATTCAGCCTGTACAACTGTGGACAATGGAAATGTTCATTGGTGTGCCACATCAAATACAGCTTCTGGAGAGGTCAATACTTACGGAGATTGTGCAACAGATTGTCCAAGTAACTTAGATTCTATTAAATAATATTAATGTACCTATTTGTAATTTCACACCTTTTTTTTAGCTGAGACCACTGTTTCAACAGCTGGTAAGTTACATTTATAAATCATTGTGAACTATAAATGATTGTTTTAATTATTTCAGGATGTCCAACGTCAAATGGAGGTAGATGTACTTTCCCATTTGTTTACCTAGGTGTAACATATGAAAAATGTACAAATATTGACTTTGGGACCATTTTCTGGTGTGCCACATCTGTTGATTCCTCGAACGGTGTGAATTCCTTCGGTACATGCTCCTCAACTTGTCCGCGTAAGTGTTATACATACCTGTACACATAGCATAGCCTCATAAAATTGCTCCCGTTTTTTATTCATTATAGGTGAAACAACATTGGCTTCGAATGGTTAGTATTCATTCTTCTTCTTTTTTATTGATGCCAAGTGAGCTCATACTTTCTTTTATTCCAGTGTGTGCCACACTTCGAGGTAGTAAGTGTGTTTTCCCCTTTATGTATAATGGAGTTACATATAATTCATGTACCACTGTGGACTTTGGAAGTACAAAATGGTGTGCTACATCGGTTGATGCATCATTGAACCAATTAACATATGGCATTTGCGGCTCTAGTTGTTGATGTTTTTTATCTCCTAATTCGTAATAATTTCTAATATTAAATTATATAAAATGAATGCATGTTTTGTGGAGTTAAGTATCAATTTCAAATGATGATGTTCCGCAATATAAATACAAAATAAATAAATATGATTAGCAATGAGATAGTTTTTCATAATTTTTTAACTATATACCCTTTTCATAAGTCGTTTTTGTAAATTGTTTCTCGACATTTTTACGGTTATCATATATTTTATTAAAGGTATGCCTAACCATTTCCTCTTTTGTGTAACTAGTTGATTCTCGTAAAAAAATATTTTAAAGGTAATGTATGGATATATTATAAAGATTCATTTTCTATGATAATATATGGTTTCTATGTTTTATATTTTTCCCTATGTAAATACCTTTGTGTATGATGCATTCGAGCAAATTGGTTACAGTTTGTATGTATTGAAACAAACTAGGGACACTAAGTGTATAAAACAATAGACGTGAATTATTGATTTTTTTTAAAGCTTTCTTGTTAGTTATTGAATGTAATGAACTACTGGAATGGTTCTTTAGAAGCCTGATTAATAAATAGCAATTCTAAGGTATCAAAATGACAATTTGTATATATAAAAAATATTTAATAGTAGCAGAACGACCTCGAAGTTTCTGCATTTATTGATTTTTCGATAAAGTCATATACATACTTTAGACATAAAATAAAAGTTGTCCAGAATGCTGAGTTATGTATTTAAGGCCATGTTTAATTCTGATCAGACCAGATTACTGAGATCTCTTGGACAAGTTTTGTTACTTCGGAAATAATTTTATTTTTTTCCATAAAACAAGATCATTCCCTGTGTTTCAAAGTTTTTTTTTAAGTATGGGTTGTCGATTCCAAAATTCAAAAAAAATCCAAAAAACGAATTATTGTACTAACGGAAAAAGGGAGACGAATCAAATAGGGAATTAGGAAGAGGATTAGCGAGTTTTTCTTGGTATGTATCTTCATTATGGTTGAAGGAGGAACATAATTCCAAGTATTATGTTGTCTATTTACAAGTTTTACTAAATTCTGGAGTTATTTAAGCCATTAATAAAATAATTCGAAATAAAATATATAATACGGGTAGGTCCAATTTATATAAAATATCATATAGTTATTTCTTAAATAGTATCTTCTAAAATAGAAATAAAATCCAAGTTTCCCTGGCACAAATTCAGCAATGTAGCATAAAGACGAGGGGAGTCTGCAGAATTATATATATATAAGTATTTATTTGATTGGGTTTTGGATTTTTTTTTTAAATCTGTCGGGAAACATCTTAAAATATTGACGTGCTTAGTAAAAGTTTTACCACTGTAAATAATTTTAGTAATCCTCAAAGTTCCACATCTCTCATTTTCATTTAGTTTTTTAAGTCTCAGACTGGAGTTATTTCCAATTGCCATTTTTTCCCTTCTCTCTTCTTCAACTACATTTGATATCCTGTAAGTACTGACGATATCCGAAGTTAAAGATCACCAAAATATCGAAAATTTGACAAAACTTCCCAAAAGTAAGAACAATGAAAATTACTCCCGAGTCTACAACGAAGAAGTTCTTTAAAGTCATCTTTCTCCAAGATCCGTTTTGGTATCTTGTAACCTTTATACGATGTTACATAATGAAATTCAGGATCAACATACTACGATCTGAGGCTGGATCCTTATGGTAAGATGCATTTCTAATATGGGAAAACAGTTTTAGAAATACTAGTGCCAAATCAATCCTAGAAGACTGGTCTCATCTTCTTTGTGAAAAAGACTGAACCCTTATTACATTCACCAAATCTATTTTTTAGATTAACTTTTGCAAAATATGTTTATTTGCATAGTATCTCCATACATCAAGATCAACGTTGAGATTTCCAATTAACAAAAGTAAGGTGGAGTCTTTCCCCTGGTCCTTGAGAAATGCTTGAAAAACTGTAATGACTTGTTATTGGAACTGTAAGCGTAAATTAGAAAAAAATCCAAACATAAAATGAGTATTAAAACTTTATGCCCATCTCCAGAAACCTATTTACTCTTTTCGAAATACAAGATTCTCCATTTTTTAAATGTTAATACCCCTCTGCATGATCTAGAGCCAGAAAAAAAGTTGAAACACTCAGGAGGCAGAAACAATCTGACATAAAGAATTACACAATGACGATACCCTTGATTTCACGTCATATAGGTATATAATGATTGATTTTTTTTTCTTTGTTTTTTGAATAACTATGATTTTTGTGGAATATTTTTCGAAAAATTTAATTTTAATTTTTGTTAATAGCTATGGATTTAAAAAAAAATCAACTTTTTTATTTTTTTTCAAAAAAAAAATCTAAAAACCAACCCTGCCTCAAATTAAAACCTGCGCCCCCAGTCTCATTGATATAGACTCTTGTGCCATCAATATATTTTAAGATATATGAATTGTTGGAAAAGATATGAAGGATGACAAATTAGAGGATGAGGAGAAAGACAAAGAAGTCACTTCTTAGAGATGACGCGGATGGAGATGAGGCAGAAAAAGAAAATGATGATAAGGTCACCACCTTAAGGGTATGTCTTAAGACAAAGAAAAAAATAAGGTCTTTGTGCCAATAAAGAAATTTAGGAAACTTTGTTCATGATAATTCAGGAATTGAAGAGAATAAGTGTCTAATAGAACTCCAAGAAAAATGGGTTCAAGGAAAAATAACATTTTTTTTTTTTTTTAATAATATGTTTTTAGTATATTTTGAATTCATAGTGCAATGATGCATATTTCAATATATTTTATATTTATATGCTATGTATATAGTTATATGTACGAGATGTGTTAAAAAAGTAAGATGACTTTTTAAATTTTGCATGCAAGGTACATTTGGTATACTCAATTTTTTTTTTTTGTGTGTGTGTGTGTTTGTACGTTCGCCAGAACATACATTTACTGTTTCACCTATATAATATGTTTATTTTATTTGTGAGAGGAATAACGGTTCTAAGTACTATGCTTTTTTTTATTGAAAAACATGGATCAAAAATGGGCTTCAAATTTTCGTAAAAACACTTGAAATGTTGACACTGGTAAACGAACTATTCTGAGTAAAAAGAATGTTTAAAGTGGTACAAACTCTTCCAAGATGACTAGGAAGATGCCAATGACGAGCATCACTCTGGAGGCCCAAACAACAGATGAAAACGTTAAAGCAGTGAAGAAAATTGTTATTGATAACCTTCGAATCACTACAGGTTGGTTGATGCCATAAAATTTTGTCGGATGTATTTGGTATGAGATGAATGTCAGCAAAGTTTGCTCCGAAACAGCTTAATTTTGACGAAAATATTCCAAAAAAATTATTGTCCAAAATCCTGCACCATTTTCACCAGATTTGGACCCATGTTACTTTTTCTGGTTCCTAAAACAGAAGTGACCTATGAAAGGACAAAGGTTTGTTACAATTGAGAAGATAAGGACTGCATCGCAGGAAAAGTTTTATGTTATTCCGAAAAGTGCTTATGATAAGTCCTTTAAGGATTGGAAAAAGCGTTGGCACAAGTGTATTGTATCTTAAGTAGATTACTTTGAAAGGGACAACATAAATATTGATGAATAAAATAATATTTTTTCCTAAAAAAATTACAAAGTCTTCTTACTTTTTCAATAAAAATTTGTAAAAACATAAACAATTATTATAATTTGGAGTATATTTATGTAAGAATATATTATAATTTTATTATCGGAATGTAATGTTAATTTAATATCACCCAACCAATTTCGTATGTAGATATTAGTTATGTTAATATAAATATATATAGAATATCACATGGCGCAGTGACAGGATGTCAGAATCCGGGATGATCGAGCTTCGAAAGCTCAGGAGGAAGTGAGGTGGTAACAAAGCCATCATCTCAATAATAATTTGTTAGTGGGTTATTGTATCCATTGGACGGAATTCGCCCTAGGATCCGATCAGAATACTTTGGAAGCGAAGCTAAACTCAGTGACGAAATTATTTGTTCTCTGGAAGATAAAGGTAAGGAGTACTAGTCAGAAGTAAATTATTTGGTGGAGCAAGAGCTGAGAGTCGATGAGTTGTGTTGTGATATCGAGAGGAGAGGAAGACAACGTTGAAGAAAATGAATGAGGAAGAATGTGCTCAGATGAATGAAACAGAAAAAAAAATCTATTTAAGCTTCCAAGTCCAGAGGAGCTGAACCTAGATACCGAGTTGGAGGACTTTGAGGAGTGGCGCTGGAGATTCGAAGAATACATAGTGTCAATGAAAGGGAGTCTTCGATCTATGAAGCAGCAGGCACCTACTCTGTGGATCTTGTTATCGAACAGTATGACTCGATACATTTGATATAATTTACAAATGCCAAAATACTTTCTATTCTTATTCATCTCTCACTAATTTCAGTCCATTATCAAAGTCTCTTATTTTTAGTATTACAAGTATAATATGCATAAAACTATTATAAGTTTAATAAAATTCTGAACAGTGTTTATTAGTTTACTATCGTTATAAAAGTAATTCTTCTAATGCTAGACGATTAACTTTAATAATAAACCGATAAAGGGATATAGAGTTGTTTTTTATGATTCACTCAATTGTAAATTCAAGAAACCGAATTTTAAGAAAAATAAAGCTTTCATTATATTTAGATTTATTATTATTTTTTGTTGCTTGTACCAAAAGGTCCCAATTAACTTTTAGATTTTCAGTTCTAACTGCAATAGCTGCCCTGAATCTAGTTTCTTTATTTGTAACATTCGTCAACTTTAGAAACTGCTGAGGGTTATTTGTTAATTCCTTTTTATAATAGATTGTGCTAACTGTTAAGTGTATCAAAAAGAGTAATAGCAAATTTATAATGAATATTGTTACTTTATCAACAATAAGACATCCAGGGATTAAAGTGAGGATTTGAAGATTTATTTTATCTATTGGACACTATTTTATATCGTTTCGATTTAAGAGGCTTTTTTTACCCTGCCGAAAATAAAACTTTAAATAGAGATTTGACTGTGGTCATATGAATATTAAAGCGCTTAGTTTCAAAATATTTTTTTTTGCTCTTACTTATGAAGCCGGCTAAACAATTATTCATATATTGTTCTTTGAAAGGACAACCAAGTGGACAGTAGTCACTCTCCTAGTGTGTATTCTCTGGATTTATTCTCCATCTTAGTAGATATTGAACATACACCTATGCCTGGTGCTGCTATTTTTTGAAATGTAACATTCTTATATCAGAATTGTTGTATATAAAACTAATCCGTAAGAAAGTTCTGGCTTTTTCCTTAATCATAGGATGAACTAATTCTGTGCTCTATAAGAGTAATCAACCATAGGAATAAGTTGATAACCCAGTTTTAGGTATATTCCGGGACTAAAAAAATCATATTACCGTGCAAAGACTTTGGCAAAATATTTAATGAAGTTATACACTCCTTTTTTGACTACCCTGCACTGTCTATTTGTCGGGATTTTATATTCCATAAGAATAACTATATAAAAGATTTTGTTTTTGATATTTGTTGAAAGATTATATAAATCTTATTAAGAAATTGTATGTTCAAGTATACATTTAATCACTATACGCTAATTTTAATATTATTATTTTTTTTTATTTTACTAATGTCTGCTTTTTTAATTGAATAAAGGTACATGAATAGATGGATCAAGTTAAGTTCTATCTATTTTTCCATTTTATGACTTTACTCATTATGATCAAAACAGATTCACTTTATTTTATATTGACAGTTTAATTTTCGTGAGTATAATTTAATGGTTACTTGGAACACAACACGTAAGATTTAAGACGTTGTCAAGTTAAATAAATAGGAAATTTGAGGACATTATGGGCATTTTTAATTAGCATTTCCCCTGTTAGTTTAAGTAGAAAGATAGACATATCGATGAATGTATGAGATAAAATCTAATCAAAATGCGAATGAACGTACAGAAGCCAAACTAAAAGGTTTAGAAAAAGCTTAATAATACATATTTTTGAACTAACATGTAACTTCTGTACACTTACAAATCAGAAATTCTAAGGTACTGACGATTTTCATCTTCCTTTAAATATAAGCCTAACTTTAATAATTAAAAAGTTTAAAACTACAATTTCTCAGATGCAGATATTTATTTACGACATATATAATAAATTATTTACAGTTAAATCATTAGTATACAAGTCCTACTTCAAAAAAAAAATAGTGTAAATAATATTTTTAAATATTCAGTAGTCAAAAATTGAAATTTAAAACTGGTAAGTAGTAATTTTTCCAAATTTTGAAGATAGATTATTATAAAATTCCTATAAAATAAAAGTGTTATGAAGTATTTTAGAAAAACAATTGTTTGGTCTTGTATTTTACTTATTGTTAGTTTAACATCCTGTTCCACAAATACCATAGGTTAATTGATTCTGACTGGAGTCAACTGAAGTTGCACACCAATTAGTGTTTCCAAAGTCAACTGTAGTACAGGAAGTGTACGTAACTCCACTATAAGCAAAAGGAAAAACGCATTGTCGACCTCCAGTTGTTTTACAGACTAATTACATAAAGACAAAAGTTATTTTTATATGAAAAATCCAAAACTGACTAAAAGTATGGGTGAATAAATAATACCTGATGGAGCTAATGTTGATTCAACTGAAAGAATAAAAATATAAAAAATCAAATGGGATGCATATATATAAATATAGCATAACTCACGTGGACAAGAACTGGTGCATAAACCATACTCCGTTACCAGGTTTTGAGAGTTAACATTTGTAGCGCACCAAAACTGATTATCAAAGTCTATGATTGTACATTGTGTATATGTTACGCTATCATATACAAAAGGGAAAACACATCTTCGATCATTTGTAGTAGCACATCCTAAAGTTTAGAAATAGTTGGTATCAATTATTGCAAATTATTTTCAAATAGTATTTTGATTACCTGCAGAAGTTGACACAGTCTCAGCTGTAAAAAAGACATGTTAAAATAAAAGTTGAGTTAGTGTAGTATATACAAAAATTTCTAAACATACTTGGACAAGATGAGGAGCAATCCCCGTAAGTATTCACTTCCCCTGATGATGTGAGTGACGTGGCACACCAATGAATGCTACCGTAATCAATTGTTGTGCATGCGGAGTAAGTCCTGCTATTGTATGTGAATGGGAAAGCACATGCTTGTCCAGTTGTGGTAGAGCAACCTGAAAAAAAAATTATTTACTCTGATATACTTCTACACTCGTATTTCGAGTATACCCTTGAGTGTGGTGGTTGATGTGCCAGTAGTAATGGTTGTTGTACCTGTTGTTGTTGTGGTACTGGTAGTTGTTGTAGCCGTAGTGGAAACTGTAGTTGTAATCGTTGTTGTAGTAGTCGTTGTGATTGTTGTAGTAGTCGTTGTTGTTGTTGTTGTAGTTGTGGTGGTAGTTGTTGTAGTAGTGGTAGTCGTTGTGGTTGTTGTAGTAGTGGTAGTCGTTGTAGTTGTGGTGGTAGTTGTTGTAGTAGTGGTAGTCGTTGTAGTTGTGGTGGTAGTTGTTGTAGTAGTGGTAGTCGTTGTGGTTGTTGTAGTATTGGTAGTCGTTGTGGTAGTGGTAGTCGTTGTGGTTGTTGTAGTTGGTGTAGTAGTGGTAGTCGTTGTAGTTGGTGTAGTAGTGGTAGTTGTTGTAGTTGTAGTCGTTGTTGTTGTAGTCGTTGAGGTCGTTGTAGTAATTATCGTAGTAGTAGTTGTGGTTGTAGTGATAGTTGTTGCAGTGGTCGTTGTAGTTGTCAAGGTTGTTGACGTGGTAGAAGTGGTTGTCATTGTCGTGGTGGTAGTTGTCAAGGGTGAATCGACTGGAATGAATACATTAAATTAAGAGGAGTAGGATGCTGAATGTCGTAAGAATTCTCAATATAGAAAATTTGTACATTTTATACAACATAAGCAATCTCTTTGATTTTTCCATATGGTCCATACTTGAAGAAAAGGCCGGCTAAATGAATCATCAGCTTATTGAAGATTGCACTTGTCAGTGAGGGGATTTTTCCCCAATAAATACTGTTTGTGATTATATTAAAGTTGTCCCTAGGAGGCTAAGAAAAATCATTGCTTCCGAGGATGACCAAATTGAGTAAAATCTTTCATAACTATGTATTGTTATATTTTAAAGATTTTTGCCATTTATTGAAAATGTATAAATCAGTTGTTCTTATTATAATTATACTATATATATAACTTTAATAATAATCCTAAAGTGCATCTCAATTATTTTTTTAGAACCCCCTTCCTCCGACTTTTACATGAAGATTAACATATAAATATTTTATTAGTTATAAAAAACTAGACGAATCCGGACTTCAATGTTGACGATATACCTATGTATCTTTTTATGATTATATTAACTCTAAAACATTATTACCCGAACAAAAATCATTGCATGTTCCATATGATGTGTATTCTAAATTTGTAGGATTTACTGCTGTGGCACACCAAGGTGTCCCAGTGTTATCAGCTGTTGTACAGTCTGTATACGTAACTCCAGAGTACATGAATGGAAATACGCATGCTTTTGAATCAATTGTACCACAGCCTATTGAAGAAAAAAATATATTTAGTTTCATAAAGTTTTAAAACAAGGGGATTCCCTAACTTTTTGAGGCAATCGTGGTTTCGACTACATGAATGTGCATTTGATGGTAACGAAAATAATGATGAAATAAGATTGATCAATTATTTGTTATTTTGATGCTTACTAGGACATGAAGAGGAGCATAATCCAAAGGAAACTGTGACAGATGAGCCTGTAACCCTGGTTGCACACCATAATGTATCTCCAAAATCAACTGTTGTGCAAGTATTGTATGTAGGGGAAAATACATGTTTTTCCATTTGTAGTGGGACAACCTATTATAAATTGTGTATCAATATCAAATTATTTTAATATTGAGCATACAATTATTATTATTTTTTTTAATTCATACCATTTGTGGTCACTGTTGTCTCGGCTACCAGAAAAAAATTGAAAAAGACACATTAGCTTACATGTAAAAATAACATTAAGAGGAGTATTGAGATAATGAGGCCCATACCTTGACAACCAGAAGAGGAGCAGTCCCCATAGGAGACGTAATCCCCTGATGAAGACACAGATGTAGCGCACCAGAGTGTTGCTCCGTTATCTACATCGGTGCATGCAGTATATGTATTTCCGTTATAATTGAAAGGAAAAACACAGGTTTCACCTGTTGTCGTAGTACATGCAGTAGCTAAATATTGTAAAAAAGTTGTTGCTGTAGCTTACAGATCATTTATAGACCTTTGATATTATACGAACCTACAACGGATAGATACAGAGTACAACACCAAAAATGAAGCTTCTTTCATCTTGTATATTTGATTATTTTCCGAGACAAGTAAATTATTTATGAAATGCAGCAATGTATATATACTTTTGAGAAAGAAAAGGTCAGTTATCTGTGGATGTCTCTTGATTACAATCTATCAATTAAGAGTAGTGTAATTACTTTCAATTAAGGAGAAAAATATTTTTAAATAAAAATCAATTGATTTATTGTCTAATAAAGTTGATTGAGGCCTCTTTTCCAACTCATACTGGGTGGCCCATTGAACTTAGAACAATACTAATTCAATATTTAATGAAAGTGGAGGGATTGTAATTAATTAATATTTCGATATATTAAAGCTTACACAATTAGTTACAAAAAAAACCTGAGCTTTCTTGCTTACGTACAAGTCGAGAAAATCACATTTGAATGTGATCGACGAATTTCCAATCGCGCACTCCAATCAGATGGGCGTCTTCAGGACGGCCGTTAGCGATTCTGAAACGTTGAAGACGAAGAAGGACCCAAATTAGACTTAGAAGAGCCCAGGACAATACTCTCAAGTCCTTAGGGGGCATGACATGCCAGAATTGTCCAGAGAGCTATAAAAAAGTGGACGGAAGGAGCCTTGTAAGGTTAGAGGGGCCACTTTGAACACCAGCAGGGAAAAACTATTTTTAAATGAGTCTTTTGAGTTCTTTTGGCACAATCAGTCAGCACTGGTACATCATGACAGAGGGTTAAATATGCAGCTGGTACCACCGCCTGGAAGCCATCATTTCTGCAATGTATGACTACAATAATCATTAAATGAGCCCAGACACACATCTATTTATAGTATTAATTATGTTGAAATTCTATTGTTAATTTATAAATTGTATCTTGTTGATGTTTAAAATTCAAATATTCAGATTTTAATGGACCACTCGGTACAACTTGACAAAACATGTTATTCATATGTGATGTTATTAGATTTTTTTGAAAGATCCTCTATAGACAAAAAAAAATCTATTATGCGCATAACAGAAGCTGTTCGTCATTATAATTCCTGGGTATGTTATTACTGATATAAAATAAAATGATATTTATATACATATATGTTGTGT
Source organism: Lepeophtheirus salmonis (assembly GCF_016086655.4). Taxonomy (NCBI): domain Eukaryota; kingdom Metazoa; phylum Arthropoda; class Copepoda; order Siphonostomatoida; family Caligidae; genus Lepeophtheirus; species Lepeophtheirus salmonis. Next base: position 34,157,544 of record NC_052144.2, on the reverse strand, counting down.
ACAGTTTATGATTTTTTACAAATTTAAGTTGTATAGATAGATTGTACAAATTGCAACCAAAAATGGAAGGGAAAACTTAGGGTAATTGAGATGGGAAAATATTTCATGGATGGTCGATAGATTAATGATGTAATTTTTGACTTTTAAATAATAATTAGTCATTAATAAGTATAACGTGACTAATTGTTATCGTCATAAAATTTGGAAATCTATATTAACAAAGTAAAATTTGTTTGTACGTTTGTCTTCTGTCTATTTGTATAAGAAACAGTCATGAGGTGCACTTTATAAAATGCCCCTAATGTAAATGGAGTCGTAGTATCAAACATGTATACAGGGTGAACTGTATATAGTGCCTTTGATGTATTTCATTTACATATTTTTGATCATCTGAGGTCATGAAGAGGCTGTTTTTGAGCGAAATTTTTCCTTTTATCTGTCTTTTCCCTCTTATCTTTTTCTTTGTCTCTGACCACATCCCTCACTTTGTCTTTAATCTTTTACCTTCATTCTTTATTATTTCTATTCCCTTCTATTCAGCTCTCTGCAAGAACAGAATTAATTTGTCGTTTTCATAGATCAAAATGAATTGATAACATCAATTAATGGAAAGGAATTAGAATAACTAATGATGGAATTAAATAAAGCATAATACAACGTAAAAGTTGCAACTTGTATAATCCGTTTATACAATCTTCAACTTGTACACAACCAAATATGAAAGGTATAACAATTTATTCTACATATAGTGTGTGTAAGCAAGACGTACCACTCATATTAGAGCTCTATAAAGCCATTATTACTTGCAATCAATGTTGGTTTAAAAAAAAAAAAACTTTCAAAATTTATCAGCTTTCATTCGTTGTAGTATTAGTTGCGATACGTCAACGAACACCTAGAATGGTTGCAGATATTTTCCGCGCCCGTCACTTTCGAAAAAAGGTCGGAAAATTGTGAATTGCCCTCGTGAGATGGTCCTTAAGAACTTTTATAAATCGTAGACATAGTACAACCCACTATTTTAGCGAAATCATATAGAATTTTTTATTTATTCTGGAATTTTTAACACTGATTTCCGTCCGAATGATCCCTTTTTCATTTATTACGAATAAAATTATTTGATTTAAGCCACAACTCAAATTATGACTTGATGTATTGCTTACAAATACCTCATAAAATACAATATAAGCTCTGGAAGAGGAATTTGAGAAACTATTTTCATCTGTAATTTTTTGACAATTAATAGTTCATTAAATTATCTGCCTTTTGTTTGAGGAATTTTACATTTTCATTGGAGTTTGAATTTTTCTTAGATGTCCAGTTTTGATCATTTATAGAAATGAACTTCACAAATGTATCAAAGATTACTTGATTATAGACTTTAATCTATGACAAAATATTTATGACCCTCTAATCCGCGGAACAAGTGCATTTAATTTTTAAATCTGTGATATTTACCTATATGATCAATTTATTTCTCAAAAAAAAATGATTTTCGTCAATACTTCCATCAACACAAATACGAAAAATTTCTCTAAGTCACTATTCTTGTATAAAGCTCATTTTACCTTAAGAATAGTTTTATTGTCTTTTGATATCCAATTCACCTTGAAAATTGAATCACTTTCGATATTTAAATGTTATCCAGTATCTTAAGGTGTACTTTTTTCTAAATTTGAATCCATCATATTTTGACATAATCATGGGCTAGTAATTTTGTTTTATTGTTTTATAAACAGTTAAAAAATTTTAAGTAAATCCTTTTTTGATTTGTCACTTGAAGTGATGTTGAAGTATAATTTTTTTTCTTAGGTAATTGGTTGAAGCAATCTTTTGTTAGAAGTGTAATATCTTGTAAATTTTTGCCGTTTTTCAATAATTGTTTATCAATGATTCAAAAAGAATAATAAAAAATTAATTCCGAATTACCTTCATTGTATTTTGATACTAAGATAATAAATATTTAAAGTTAATCATAACTAAGTATAATTTATTTTTTGTCCCAAGCACCATAGCGTCCGTCAATTCAGTACTTGTTGCAGAGATTGACTATAAATTTATTAACTAAAAGTGTGTGCTACATGAACAAGCCTATTAATTATTATCCTTTTAAAATTGAATATAATGGCAGTTCAATAATAAAATATTACATTCTATAGATAAATAGTAGTTATAAAGAATTAAAGATAGTACAAAATGTAATAAAAACCATTAATATTCAATAAAAAATTGATAAATTAGATAAATATAGGTGTTAGATGTGATTCAACTGTTGTTTATAGCCTTGAAAATATATAAAAGGGTTCATTTAAGTCGAAGAATCTACATATATTAAATAAAAAAATTTAGAATTATCTATCACTTTAATATTGGAACCGAAGAGAAAAGATCAAAAATATGGAAAAACTATTAGTATTGTATACTTTTATGGCTGTCACAGTCATATCAGTAGGTATGACTTGTGTCACAATAAGAAAATTGGGATTGTTGTACTTACATAGAGTACATAGTGCTCAATTTTATATGATTTGTCATTACAAAATATATCTAGATCAATCATTGAAGTGTATATTTTATAGATTCAAGCTGCCCAACATTATCTGGTAAACAGTGCGTCTTTCCATTTACATATGGTGGAGTAACCTACTCAGCATGTACTACAGTTGATAATGGAAATAACCCTTGGTGTGCAACGTCTGTAACATCCAGTGGAGAGTATCAAACATACGATGACTGCTCTTCCTCATGTCAAGGTAACTGTCAGGATATTTACAATGGATCTTGTACAGAAATTCAATTTTTAATTTTTATATTAATTTTTTTTTTCAGCCGCAACAACTGTAACATCTGATGGTAAGCTAAACTAAATAATTTTATTCAAATGTATATATATTATGGATCCAATTCATAATGTGTGCTAAATAGGCTGTCCAACTACAAATGGAGAAAGATGTGTATTCCCATTCAAGTACAATGGGAAAACATATGATGCTTGTACAACAGAGGACTTTGGGTCAACTATGTGGTGTGCAACTCAAGTTTATGGATCAGGAGAAACCAGAACCTATGGACTATGTACCTCTTCTTGTCCAGGTATGTTTTGTAGTATAACAATATCTTTTGACTCTTACAAATCGATTTTTTCATATAGTTGAATCTACAGTTGCCCCATCAAGTAAGTAATTATTAAACTTAACTTTTTGCTTGTACATATATGTACTAATATTCATTGAAAAAGGTTGTGCAACACTTGATGGTAGGCCATGTGTCTTTCCATTCATCTATGGAGGAGTTTCTTATCCAGGATGTACTGTTGTAGAAAATAATGGAGTACCTTGGTGTGCTGAAACTGTCAATGCAGTTTCAAATGAAATGACGACTTATGGAACCTGTAACAGTAACTGCGAAGGTAAGGTGTTTTTCCAAAGGTGTTCAATATTTCATGGAATTTCTTTTTATTTTCTATTTCACAATATTTTCTTTGAGCTCCATATAAAAATTTAATTATAGAAAATATTTGTGTTTTCATAACTTTATGTCACTTTTGTTAAATTTTATTATATTTTCGCTTACAAAAACTAATGAATCAAATAGTGGACCCAACAACAAAAGCACCAACTTCTATTTCAACCACAATCGTCACTGAAGGTTCAACATGTAAGTTTTTATTATATATATATTTTTAAAGCTTTTTGGCTATTGCTTGGATTTATTTCTTTTTTTAAAGTGACAAGAAATATAACATATAAATTTAACAAAAAAAAAGCTTAGGGGGAAAAATGAACTTTTGACACTTTTTAATATATTAAAAATTTAGATTAGGGAACGTATTTAATGATCATTATTATCATTTTGCCATTATATGGAACGAAATAAAATTATGTCTTATAGTTCAAAATTTCATTTTTATTTAATTATGGTATACTTCAAATAGTAAGACACACAATTCACGTATGTTTAAACATCAAGTTCATTTTTTTAATTTGGGTGATAATAATTCATGCCTAAAATCTTAAGTGATCAAAAAGAAGTTTCTTTAATTTATACTTTTAGTAGAAAAAGAAATATTTTTCCTAATGAAAGGAAATAACTAAGTTAAACATAAGAATTACGTTGATTTCTCCCAATGAACAGTAGTAAATTTATAATAATAATCTACAATATATTTTTTAATTCAACATCATTCAATTGCAATTAGTTTAAATAAAAGTAGGATATATATGAATTTCTCAAAAAAAATAGAAATAAATTCGTTATTTGAATCCTTGACAGACAACAACAACACGTTATTTATGAGTACAAAAATAGATTGAAAAACAATAATATATTGAATAAAATCCATTTTTATTTAAACGATATATAATTTTGAAAATATGTTGACAACACATGGGAACTCAAAAATCTTAAATCCAATACATCATTATAATAGTACTTGGTTTATTCATTTATGAATCTCTAATTAATTTTTTCGTATTCAATTCAGTTTTCTAAAATTTTCATATTAAATTTTGGAGTATTTTTACCCTTGCTTAGACTAAAGTTAGCATTTGAGTGAGACAAAAATAATTAAATTATTGATAAATTTTAGTTTACAGATTAAATTTTTTTTTCTTCATATATTTTATATCTAATTATCCAATACTGAGAAAATGTAATTTAAATAATAAATTACAATGTTATTTAAACATTTTTGTTTAACAAGGAATAAGCCTTGATTTTTTAACTGTTTGTTAAGCAAAAACGTTCATTTAAACATTCATAGTTAAAGGGGTTTTTTTTCAAAAAAGAGTATTGGCTACTCAGAGTTATTTTTCAGTTACAAATTGATTTTATTTTATTAAACAGAAATTTATCTAAGTTTAGAGATGGAATTTTAAACATTCCAAGAAAAACATTTACATTAAACACAATATCAAGCGATGGAACAGAAAAAATAATCCATTATATTAGTTGTCAAAACAAACTACCCCCACTAAATTAATCATAAATATTTTTCTCAAAATTTGGATAAAAGTTTTTTGACTTATTACTTTGCCTAACATGATAATTTGATTATCTAACGAAATTTTGTAAGAATACAAAGAGCATTTATCATTTGCTTTGTTAAATATTTGTGTAAATTTGTATTTTTCTTTAAAAAATATATTTTCTAAGTCTTCCACCTACATTTGCTGAGTAGTGGTGGAGGATAGGGTATTTAGAAATGGCACATAAAAATATTATATACATATATCACTTTTGATTGCAAAGAGTCTCCTTCCACACCTTTAATATTTAATAATAGAAATACGTATTTAAATAAAATGTCTAATGGGCCTTACCATTTGTGAGCCTTTTTACATAATCTATTTATCTCTTCTTTAAATTCGATAAGATGTCATCATAATAGATGTATTCTACAGTTGTTTATGTTTTTTTATTTATTTCCGGATGATTTGTTTTACATCCAGGACAATACATTGATTTGGAAATCTCATACAAAATAGAAGCATAACAAATTTTAAAAGCTTTTAAAAATAATAAATTAGTATACTCATTAAAAGTACATTCAAGAGAATAAATAAATAAAGTTAAAGAAAATCTTATGACTACGAATGTTATAGAACCCAGAAATATATTTTTTCCTATTCTTATCCTTCCCTTGTGAAATTTAGAAATATTTATATTGTAATAAAAAATCCGAATATAAATAGGTAAATAATAGAGCTTTTATGTATAATTAACTGAACCTCTTATAGATTATTCTCACAATCAAAAACCAAAACAAATCAATATTACTGTAAAACTGGATATTTTCATACCAAATGCTCCATTATAAATGAAAATTAAATTATTTAAATTGCAAACGTAAGAAAATTGAAAGTACGTGGTTGTATTCTTTTTTAAAGAAAAACATTAAAGTATAATGTTTTTTAACGTATAAAAGCACATTTGATAATAATTGAATGATTGCATATAAAAAATAAGCACATATAGAAATTAAAAATAAAATTTTGTACAGAAAAATTACATTTTAATACTGATAACTGATTTTTTTCGTACACAAACGTTGGCTTAAACCTATACAGAAAGTAAAAATATAACAAAAGTTCACATAGAAAATTATCAAAAACCAGATTAGATACGGAAAAAAATTATAAACTAATAATTTGAATGAGAGTATCTATAAAAATTGAATACGGAATTTGAAAAATTTAAAATCGTAAAATTCGTGTAAACTAGTGTTATCAGTAAAGAACATTTGTTCATTTGATGACTAGGAAAAATAAAATTAAAAAATCAAAAAATGATCACTATAGAATTAAAATTCATACACTTATATTTAAGTCCAGAGCTGCCCAACAGTATCTGGTAAACAGTGTGTCTTTCCATTTACATATGGTGGAGTGACCTACACAGCATGTACAACAGTTGATAATGGAAATAACCCTTGGTGTGCAACGTCTGTTACATCCAGCGGAGAGTATCAAACATACGATGACTGTTCATCCTCATGTCAAGGTAACTGTCAGAATATTTACAATGGATCTTGTACAGAAATTCAATTTTTAATTTTTATATTAATTTTTTTTTTCAGCCGCAACAACTGTAACATCTGATGGTAAGCTAAACTAAATAATTTTATTCAAATGTATATATATTATGGATCCAATTCATAATGTGTGCCAAATAGGCTGTCCAACTACAAATGGGGAAAGATGTGTATTTCCATTCAAGTATAATGGAAAAACATATGATGCTTGCACAACAGAGGACTTTGGGTCAACCATGTGGTGTGCAACTCAAGTTTATGGATCAGGAGAAACCAGAACCTACGGAATATGTACATCTTCTTGTCCAGGTATGTTTTTGTATTATAACAATATCTTTTGACTCTTACAAATCGATTTTTTTATATAGTTGAATCTACAGTTGCCCCATCAAGTAAGTAATTATTAAACTTAACTTTTTGCTTGTACATATATGTACTAATATTCATTGAAAAAGGTTGTGCAACACTTGATGGTAGGCCATGTGTCTTTCCATTCATCTATGGAGGAGTTTCTTATCCAGGATGTACTGTTGTAGAAAATAATGGAGTACCTTGGTGTGCTGAAACTGTCAATGCAGTTTCAAATGAAATGACGACTTATGGAACATGTAACAGTAACTGCGAAGGTAAGATATTTATCCAAAATAAATATACAACATATCATGTGATGATATAAATAACTTTTGAAAAATATGTTGATTTCTTCTTTTATTTATCTACTTAAATTTATTTTAAGTTACAATTTTATTTAAAAATCCTACCAAATACTTACCAATAATATATTTCAATTCAATATTTTAGTTGATCCTGATACTACCACTATGATGACATCCATAAGTACCACAATAATTACAACCACTACCACCACAATGACTACAACAACATCTACTAGTACTACAATATCATCTACAAGTACTACAACAACTTCAACAACAACATCCACGAGTACCACAACAACTACATCTACAAGTACCACAACAACCTCCACAAGTACAACAACCTCCACAAGTACAACAACCTCCACAAGTACAACAACCTCCACAAGTACAACAACCTCCACAAGTACAACAACCTCCACAAGTACAACAACCTCCACAAACCTCCACAAGTACAACCTCCACAAGTACAACAACCTCCACAACTACAACATCCTCCACAAGTACAACAACCTCCACAAGTACAACAACTACAATTCCACAAAGTAAATACGTATAGTATATTTGATTATTCAAAGGATTGCACAACTCAACAAATAAAAAACTAAGTTTAATATTTGATGCAACTACTAAAACTCAAGGTTAAGTGCTAAATTTTGTTTGAAAGTAAAGTAAAATTTATGTAAAGGGTTCGGGAACAAAACGTGGACTAAATGACGGATTAGAGATAAATGACATTAATTTTATTTGTGATTTTTTTTTTAACTTTGAGACACAACCCTTGTCCTCCTTGATCTTCTTCTTCAGGTCCCCAGAAGCTCAGAATCCCTTTTTAAGTTGTGCCCCCCCCCCCTACCTTCTTTCCCTGAGATGTCTTTTACATACTTTTTCATCTTGACTACCTCGAAAATGAGGTTTCTGGAGCATTTTACAATGTCCATAATCTCTGCCGCCTCAATTTTGGCATCTAGAAGGTCTGAGATCCTGTGCCTCTTTGTTTCTTTTTCAATCATGATGAAAGATTGGAAAAATGTTTATATTTATTTACTTAAGCAAAAAAGACAGGAGATTCGTAATATGTAGGGGAAAATCAAAAAACCTCGTTTTTTTAATTACCTAATTAGGATTTATTAACAGTCTATGTTTTGCTTCTGAACCCTGTGGATATCCGTTTTATTTTTTTCCTAACTTAAAAATTAATAATAACCTATAATACTCGAAACATTAAAATAGAATAAATAATTATTTGAATATTTTATGTGTGAGTAAAATGCTACTTCAATCAAATATTAAGCATTTTTGAAATTATAAAATAATAGCATATGTGTAACTTATATTGATCTAATAATAAATTTATAGCAATTAATGAGTGACAAAATTCTATTTTAAGATGTCAAAGTTACGGCAGCACCTATCTCAAAACAAGTAAATTCAAAAGGAAATAATTTGGCAACTACAATTAACTCCACGGTGTCTACTGTAACAACATCCACAAGTACCACAACTGTATCTTCAAGTACCACAACTACATCTACAAGTACCACAACTACATCCACAACAATGGTCACAACTGCTACTACAATATCCACAACGACTACTACATCAACCGAAAGTACAACAACTACAATGCCTCAAGGTAAATAGAAATGATCAATTCATCGATTTGAACAATTACATAAGTTTGGAAAAGGTACTCCATTTCTGAGGGTTTTTTCTTCTTAAACAGAATAAAAGTGTCAAAATAACTTACAAAACTCAAAATTAGATATAATCCAAAAAACAAAATGAGCTACAGATTTGAACTTCGTAAAAATACCCAAAAAGAATGTGACATGGAAATTGAAAGGTTTTTTATTGAGTTTCCGTTATAAAATAAACATTTTTGGTATTTGGTAATCTGACTACTGATTTTTTCCTAATCAAACACCAATAGGGCATCTGTTTATAATGATATTGACAGATGTGTCCCTCTTAGATTATATTCATAAAATTATGTTAAATTTTGATTGTTCCAAAAATATGTATAAACTTTTAGGAATATATATATTTTTTTTTTTTAATAGCCGAATATGTTTTACTTTTAAACTGAAATGATGGTACATCAAACAATAAAAAAGCATACATAAACAAATAAAAAAACTAAATAGACAATATCAAAATAATATGTAATATAATCACATTATTAAATGAAATAATACAGACTCAAATCAACCAAAACAATGACCTTCATCCTACTTTTTTTTAAATTCATATATGCCTCAAATACAGGTTTAAAACTCCGAATGCAGTATTTGTAGTGGTTGCCAACGATTATTTCAAAGCAAGTTTACCAAAACCTTGCACTTGCAATCATAGTTTGCTGTTTTTTTATTATCTGTAAATTTTATTTTGTTTCATTCAAAAATCTATCCCCTTCAAACATTCGTAGAATACATTTTCCAAGGGTGATATATCCAGGCATTGTAGGGGCTAGGATCAGGTTAATGGTAGTTTTATTTTACAGTGAGAGAAATAAAATTAATAAAAAAATATTTTGAGTAATATGAGTTTTGTCCCAAGAACATTGTCCCCACCGTCAAGCATAAAGGTAGTAAGAATGTATGTTTTGAAATTTATAAAATATTATTGAATGTTACAGAATATTTGAAAAAAAGGGCTCCCAATGTGTTCCTATTTATAACAAAAAAAGGTAATACAAAATTTAACCCCAATCCAGAAATATATAGACGCAGCACATATCGACTCTAAAATTTCCATATTCATAACTTTGAAAGTCAAATCAATAGGTATGAATGGTGCTATGTACATATAAACTGTAGATAGTGCACAATTTTGTACGAATTGTCATTAAAAAATATGGTAACATCAATAATTAATATATATATATTATAGAATCGAGCTGCCCGACAGTATCTGGTAAACAGTGTGTCTTTCCATTTACATATGGTGGAGTAACCTACTCAGCATGTACTACAGTTGATAATGGAAATAACCCTTGGTGTGCAACGTCTGTTACATCCAGTGGAGAGTATCAAACATACGATGACTGCTCTTCCTCATGTCAAGGTAACTGTCAGAATATTTACAATGGATCTTGTACAGAAATTCAATTTTTAATATTAATTTTTTTTTTTTTTCAGCCGCAACAACTGTAACATCTGATGGTAAGCTAAACTAAATAATTTTATTCAAATGTATATATATTATGGATCCAATTCATAATGTGTGCTAAATAGGCTGTCCAACTACAAATGGAGAAAGATGTGTATTCCCTTTCAAGTTTAATGGAAAAACTTATGATACTTGCACAACAGAGGACTTTGGGTCAACCATGTGGTGTGCAACTCGTGTTTATGGATCAGGAGAAACCAGAACCTATGGACTATGTACATCTTCTTGTCCAGGTATGTTTTTGTATTATAACAATATCTTTTGACTCTTACTAATCGAATTTTTTTATATAGTTGAATCTACAGTTGCCCCATCAAGTAAGTAATTATTAAACTTATTTTTTTGCTTGTACATATATGTACTAATATTCATTTAAAAGGTTGTGCAACACTTGATGGTAGGCCATGTGTCTTTCCATTCATCTATGGAGGAGTTTCTTATCCAGGATGTACTGTTGTAGAAAATAATGGAGTACCTTGGTGTGCTGAAACTGTCAATGCAGTTTCAAATGAAATGACGACTTATGGAACATGTAACAGTAACTGCGAAGGTAAGATATTTATCCAAAATAAATATACAACATATCATGTGATGATATAAATAACTTTTGAAAAATATGTTGATTTCTTCTTTCATTTATCTACTTAAATTTATTTTAAGTTACAATTTTATTTAAAAATCCTACCAAATACTTACCGATAATATATTTCAATTCAATATTTTAGTTGATCCTGATACTACCACTATGATGACATCCATAAGTACCACAATAATTACAACCACTACTACAACAAAAACCTCCACAATTACTACAACAACATCTACTAGTACTACAATATCATCTACAAGTACTACATCAACAAGTACTACAACAACTTCAACAACAACATCCACAACAACATCCACGAGTACCACAACAACTACATCTACAAGTACCACAACAACCTCTACAAGTACAACAACCTCTACAAGTACAACAACCTCCACAAGTACAACAACTTCTACAAGTACAACAACCTCCACAAGTACAACAACTTCCTCAAGTACAACAACTACAATTCCACAAAAACTCGAGGTTAAGTAAATACGTAAAGTATATTTGATTATTCAAATTTTATTTGGATTACACAAGTCAACAAATAAAAACTAAGTCTAATATTTGATGCAACGACTAAGACTCGAGGTTAAGGGCTAAATTTTGTTTGAAAGTAATGTTTAATTTATTAAGATATCCAATTTTTTTCTCTTACTTAAAAATTAATAATAACCTATAATACTCGAAACATTAAAATAGAATAAATAATTATTTGAATATTTTATGTGTGAGTAAAATGCTACTTCAATCAAATATTAAGCATTTTTGAAATTTCAAATAATGGCATATGTGTAACTTATATTGATCTGATAATAAATTTATAGCAATTAATGAGTGACAAAATTCTATTTTAAGATGTCAAAGTTACGGCAGCACCTATCTCAAAACAAGTAAATTCAAAAGGAAATAATTTGGCAACTACAATTAACTCCACGGTGTCTACTGTAACAACATCCACAAGTACCACAACTGTATCTTCAAGTACCACAACTACATCTACAAGTACCACAACTACATCCACAACAATGGTCACAACTACTATAACAATATCCACAACGACTACTACATCAACCGAAAGTACAACAACTACAATGCCTCAAGGTAAATAGAAATGATCCATTCATCGATTTGAACAATTACATAAGTTTGGAAAAGGTACTCCATTTCTGAGGGGGTTTTTCTTCTTAAACAGAATAAAAGTGTCAAAATAACTTACAAAACTCAAAATTAGATATAATCCAAAAAACAAAATGAGCTACAGATTTGAACTTCGTAAAAATACCCAAAAAGAATGTGACATGGAAATTGAAAGGTTTTTTATTGAGTTTCCGTTATAAAATAAACATTTTTGGTATTTGGTAATCTGACTACTGATTTTTTCCTAATCAAACACCAATAGGGCATCTGTTTATAATGATATTGACAGATGTGTCCCTCTTAGATTATATTAATGAAATCCTGTTAAATTTTGATTGTTCCAAAAATATGTAGAAACTTTTAGGAATATATATATTTTTTTTTTTTTCATAGCCAGAATATGTTTTACTTTTAAACTGAAATGATGGTACATCAAACAATAAAAAGCATTCATAAACAAATAAAAAAACTAAATAGACAATATCAAAATAATATGTAATATAATCACATTATTAAATGAAATAATACAGACTCAAATCAACCAAAACAATGACCTTCATCCTACTTTTTTAAAATTCATATATGCCTCAAATACAGGTTTAAAACTCCGAATGCAGTATTTGTAGTGGTTGCTAACGATTATTTCAAAGCAAGTTTACCAAAACCTTGCACTTGCAATCATAGTTTGCTGTTTTTTCTTTTATTCTGTAAATTTTATTTTGTTTCATTCAAAAATCTAAAAGTCCCCTTCAAACATTCGTACAATACATTTTCCAAGGGTGATATATCCAGGCATTGTAGGGGCTAGGATCAGGTTAATGTTAGTTTTATTTTACAGTGAGAGAAATAAAATTAATAAAAAAATATTTTGAGTAATATGAGTTTTGTCCCAAGAACATTGTCCCCACCGTCAAGCATAAAGGTAGTAAGAATGTATGTTTTGAAATTTATAAAATATTATTGAATGTTACAGATTATTTGAAAAGTAGGGCTCCCAATGTGTTCCTATTTATAACAAAAAAAGGTAATACAAAATTTAACCCCAATCCAGAAATATATAGACGCAGCACATATCGACTCTAAAATTTCCATATTCATAACTTTGAAAGTCAAATCAATAGGTATGAATGGTGCTATGTACATATAAACTGTAGATAGTGCACAATTTTGTACGAATTGTCATTAAAAAATATGGTAACATCAATAATTAATATATATATATTATAGAATCGAGCTGCCCGACAGTATCTGGTAAACAGTGTGTCTTTCCATTTACATATGGTGGAGTAACCTACTCAGCATGTACTACAGTTGATAATGGAAATAACCCTTGGTGTGCAACGTCTGTTACATCCAGTGGAGAGTATCAAACATACGATGACTGCTCTTCCTCATGTCAAGGTAACTGTCAGAATATTTACAATGGATCTTGTACAGAAATTCAATTTTTTATATTAATTTTTTTTTTCAGCCGCAACAACTGTAACATCTGATGGTAAGCTAAACTAAATAATTTTATTCAAATGTATATATATTATGGATCCAATTCATAATGTGTGCTAAATAGGCTGTCCAACTACAAATGGAGAAAGATGTGTATTCCCTTTCAAGTTTAATGGAAAAACTTATGATACTTGCACAACAGAGGACTTTGGGTCAACCATGTGGTGTGCAACTCGTGTTTATGGATCAGGAGAAACCAGAACCTATGGACTATGTACATCTTCTTGTCCAGGTATGTTTTTGTATTATAACAATATCTTTTGACTCTTACTAATCGAATTTTTTATATAGTTGAATCTACAGTTGCCCCATCAAGTAAGTAATTATTAAACTTATTTTTTTTGCTTGTACATATATGTACTAATATTCATTTAAAAAGGTTGTGCAACACTTGATGGTAGGCCATGTGTCTTTCCATTCATCTATGGAGGAGTTTCTTATCCAGGATGTACTGTTGTAGAAAATAATGGAGTACCTTGGTGTGCTGAAACTGTCAATGCAGTTTCAAATGAAATGACGACTTATGGAACCTGTAACAGTAACTGCGAAGGTAAGATATTTATCCAAAATAAATATACAACATATCATGTGATGATATAAATAACTTTTGAAAAATATGTTGATTTCTTCTTTCATTTATCTACTTAAATTTATTTTAAGTCACAATTTTATTTAAAAATCCTACCAAATACTTACCGATAATATATTTCAATTCAATATTTTAGTTGATCCTGATACTACCACTATGATGACATCCATAAGTACCACAATAATTACAACCACTACTACAACAAAAACCTCCACAATTACTACAACAACATCTACTAGTACTACAATATCATCTACAAGTACTACATCAACAAGTACTACAACAACTTCAACAACAACATCCACAACAACATCCACGAGTACCACAACAACTACATCTACAAGTACCACAACAACCTCTAACAACCTCTACAAGTACAACAACCTCCACAAGTACAACAACCTCCACAAGTACAACAACTTCTACAAGTACAACAACCTCCACAAGTACAACAACTTCCTCAAGTACAACAACTACAATTCCACAAAGTAAATACGTAAAGTATATTTGATTATTCAAAGGATTACACAAGTCAACAAATAAAAAACTAAGTCTAATATTTGATGCAACGACTAAGACTCGAGGTTAAGGGCTAAATTTTGTTTGAAAGTAATGTTTAATTTATTAAGATATCCAATTTTTTTCTCTTACTTAAAAATTAATAATAACCTATAATACTCGAAACATTAAAATAGAATAAATAATTATTTGAATATTTTATGTGTGAGTAAAATGCTACTTCAATCAAATATTAAGCATTTTTGAAATTTCAAATAATGGCATATGTGTAACTTATATTGATCTAATAATAAATTTATAGCAATTAATGAGTGACAAAATTCTATTTTAAGATGTCAAAGTTACGGCAGCACCTATCTCAAAACAAGTAAATTCAAAAGGAAATAATTTGGCAACTACAATTAACTCCACGGTGTCTACTGTAACAACATCCACAAGTACCACAACTGTATCTTCAAGTACCACAACTACATCTACAAGTACCACAGCTACATCTACAAGTACCACAACTACATCCACAACAATGGTCACAACTACTACTACAATATCCACAACGACTACTACATCAACCGAAAGTACAACAACTACAATGCCTCAAGGTAAATAGAAATGATCCATTCATCGATTTGAACAATTACATAAGTTTGGAAAAGGTACTCCATTTCTGAGGGTTTTTTCTTCTTAAACAGAATAAAAGTGTCAAAATAACTTACAAAACTCAAAATTAGATATAATCCAAAAAACAAAATGAGCTACAGATTTGAACTTGGTAAAAATACCCAAAAAGAATGTGACATGGAAACTGAAAGATTTTTTATTGAGTTTCCGTTATAAAATAAACATTTTTGGTATTTGGTAATCTGACTACTGATTTTTTCCTAATCAAACACCAATAGGGCATCTGTTTATAATGATAATTACAGATGTGTCCCTCTTAGATTATATTCATGAAATCCTGTTAAATTTTGATTGTTCCAAAAATATGTAGAAACTTTTAAGAATATATATATATTTTTTTTTTTCATAACCAGAATATATTTTACGTTTAAACTGAAATGATGGTACATCAAAAGATGAAAAAGCATTCATAAACAAATAAAAAAATACTTTAGACAATATCAAAATAATCACATTATTAAATGAAATAATACAGACTCATACACAATCAACCAAAACCATGACCTATATCCAACTGTTTTTAAAATTCATATTTGCCTCAAATACAGGTTTAAAACTCCGGAAGCAGTATTTGTAGTGGTTGCTAAGGATTATTTCAAAGCAAGTTTACCAAAACCTAGCAGTTGCAATCATAGTTTGCTGTTTTTAGAAATGATCTTTTTCCAGATTCTGTAAATCTTATTTTGTTTCATCCAAAAATCTAAAAGTATCCCCTTCAAACATTCGTACAATACATTTTCCAAGGATGACATATCCAGGCATTGTAGGGTCTAGGATCAGGTTAATGTTAGTTTTATTTTACAGTGAGAGAAATAAAATTAATAAAAAAACATTTTGAGTAATATGAGTTTTGTCCCAAGAACATTGTCCCCACCGTCAAGCATAAAGGTAGTAAGAATGTATGTTTTGAAATTTATAAAATATTATTGAATGTTACAGATTATTTGAAAAATAGGGCTCCCAATGTGTTCCTATTTATAACAAAAAAAGGTAATACAAAATTTAACCCCAATCCAGAAATATTTAGACGCAGCACATATCGACTCTAAAATTTCCATATTCATAACTTTGAAAGTCAAATCAATAGGTATGAATGGTGCTATGTACATATAAACTGTAGATAGTGCACAATTTTGTACGAATTGTCATTAAAAAATATGGTAACATCAATAATTAATATATATATATTATAGATTCTAGCTGCCCAACAGTATCTGGTAAACAGTGTGTCTTTCCATTTACATATGGTGGAGTAACCTACTCAGCATGTACTACAGTTGATAATGGAAATAACCCTTGGTGTGCAACGTCTGTTACATCCAGTGGAGAGTATCAAACATACGATGACTGTTCATCCTCATGTCAAGGTAACTGTCAGAATATTTACAATGGATCTTGTACAGAAATTCAATTTTTTATATTAATTTTTTTTTCAGCCGCAACAACTGTAACATCTGATGGTAAGCTAAACTAAATAATTTTATTCAAATGTATATATATTATGGATCCAATTCATAATGTGTGCCAAATAGGCTGTCCAACTACAAATGGAGAAAGATGTGTATTCCCTTTCAAGTTTAATGGAAAAACTTATGATACTTGCACTACAGAGGACTTTGGGTCAACCATGTGGTGTGCAACTCGTGTTTATGGATCAGGAGAAACCAGAACCTATGGACTATGTACATCTTCTTGTCCAGGTATGTTTTTGTATTATAACAATATCTTTTGACTCTTACAAATCGATTTTTTTATATAGTTGAATCTACAGTTGCCCCATCAAGTAAGTAATTATTAACCTAACTTTTTGCTTGTACATATATGTACTAATATTCATTTAAAAAGGTTGTGCAACACTTGATGGTAGGCCATGTGTCTTTCCATTCATCTATGGAGGAGTTTCTTATCCAGGATGTACTGTTGTGGAAAATAATGGAGTACCTTGGTGTGCTGAAACTGTCAATGCAGTTTCAAATGAAATGACGACTTATGGAACATGTAACAGTAACTGCGAAGGTAAGATATTTATCCAAAATAAATATACAATATATCATGTGATGATATAAATAACTCTTGAAAAATATGTTGATTTCTTCTTTCATTTATCTACTTAAATTTATTTTAAGTTACAATTTTATTTAAAAATCCTACCAAATACTTACCAATAATATATTTCAATTCAATATTTTAGTTGATCCTGATACTACCACTATGATGACATCCATAAGTACCACAATAATTACAACCACTACCACAACAAAAACCTCCACAATGACTACAACAACATCTACTAGTACTACAATATCATCTACAAGTACTACATCAACAAGTACTACAACAACTTCAACAACAACATCCACAACAACATCCACGAGTACCACAACAACTACATCTACAAGTACCACAACAACCTCCACAAGTACAACAACCTCCACAAGTACAACAACCTCCACAAGTACAACAACCTCCACAAGTACAACAACTTCCTCAAGTACAACAACTACAATTCCACAAAGTAAATACGTAAAGTATATTTGATTATTCAAAGGATTGCACAACTCAACAAATAAAAAACTAAGTTTAATATTTGATGCAACCACTAAAACTCGAGGTTAAGGGCTATATTTTGTTTTAAAGTAATGTTTAATTTATAAAGATATCCAATTTTTTTTTTCTTACTTAAAAATTAATAATAACCTATAATACTCCAAACATTAAAATAAATAAATAATCATTTCAATTTTCTAATGTGTGAGTCAAATGCTACTTCAATCAAATATTAAACATTTTTGAAATTTCAAATAATACCATATGTGAGACTTATTTTTTTTTTTTTTTTGACACCTTTTTTTAAGATATCAAAGTAACCGCAGCACCTATCTCAAAACAAGTCAATACAAAAGCACCTCCTATAACTACAATTACATCAACAGTCTCTACCACAACAACTCCGACTACAACCACCACCACAACTACAACCACCACCACGACTACAACTACGACGACGACAACTACAACTACTACAACAACAACGACCACAACGACAACGACTACTACAACTACGACAACCACCACCACGTCTACAACCACCACCACGACTACAACCACCACCACAACTACAACCACCACCACATCTACAACCACCACCACGACTACAACCACAACGACTACAACCCCCAACACGACTACAACAACTACTACAACCACAACGCCTGCCATAACATCCTCAACACTTATTAGTACTTCTGGAGGTTTGATTACGCATCTTTGAAAAAATTAGTCAAAAAAATGAAGGTTTTTTGATTTTTTGTAGGATGTGCCACAACTAATGGTCAGGTCTGTCTTTTTCCGTTCGTATATGAAGAAATTACCTACAGTGCATGTACCATGATTGATAATGGAAATGTTCATTGGTGTGCCACCTCTGTCGAATCTAATGGTTTGGTAAACACCTATGGAGACTGTTCTGCTTCATGTCCAAGTAAGATTGAAAAGACACATAACTCGTAAAATGGGTATGCTAATTCTATTTTCATATTATATAATAGCTGAAACAACGGTTACTCCTAAAGGTAAGACTCCTTTTCGATATATTAGTGCAATCATTATTTTCTTCATGGAATATTTCCAGGTTGTCCCACAACCAATGGTCGTAGGTGTATCTTTCCATTTAGGTATAGTGGCTCTGAATATAACGAGTGCACCACAATTGATTTCGGATCCAATTTTTGGTGTGCTACACAGGTAGCTACTACTGGTGATGTAACATCCTATGCGCTTTGTGGTAGTACTTGTCCACGTAAGTTCATTACTATTATTCATTTACTTCAAATGATCTCATTGAATTCATTTTTGAATCTCTTTAGGTGAATCGACTTTAGCTCCCTCTGGTATGTTAAAGATATATCTTTTAAGCTGTAAAAATGAAATATAATATATTTTTATTATTATTATTATTAGCTTGTGCCACAACTGGAGGTCAAAAATGTATTTTCCCTTTTATGTACAATGGAGTCTCATATGCCTCATGTACTACAGTTGATTTTGGAACCACAAAGTGGTGTGCCACTTCAGTTGATGCATCTCAAAATTATTTGACCTATGGTTTATGTGGGCCGAACTGCTAATGTTTGGAAACTATTTTAAATGTTCCCGACTTATCATTATTTATATTCATTATTTTATCCTTTAAGAATTATATGATTTATATATATGTATATGTATATCTATAAGTTCACTATTTAAAAAAACTTTTGTACATAAATGGTTTTATGGTTTTCCACAAATGAATGAGTTATTTCTGTTCAATAAATATTGTGTCAGCAGGCAATAATTAACATATTAATTTATTGAAATTGGTTTGTTTTATGTATATATACTCTGTCCCAATTATATTGATTTTATATTAAATCATGTGTTTAAGTTTTTTCAATAATATATTTCTTATAAATATATTATTATAAGTGCACAAAGTTTATTTTATCAAAAGGCGTGAATCATCCGTGCTCTTCATAAGCTTTTTTTTGTCATAATTTATTCATGAGGAATCTGATTCTCCGGTATTATATTCCTTAGAATTTTGGGCATTTTAAACAAAAGAACACGAAAATCACGATGGTAGCCCCAGCAACTTGAATAACTTTAATAGTTATAATATACTTGCAAGTCATCAAATAAAAACGTTTAATTCCTTATTTTGGATGCAAATATAAATCAAAGTTCGGTAAGGATTTTTTTTTTAATTCTATGCTATGTACATATAATATTGATTGGGGATAAATTTACATAAATAGATTCATGAGAAATCTTTGTCTTATAAAATATGAAATTGAATAATACCCTTTTTTCATTATTATTGGCCTTAGCATGCATTTTAACATTTACAATTTTATTATAATAACACATTAGACTGGAAAAATAATTCGTTGAAACATGTAGACAAACGAAAATTAAAAAGACTAATATAAACTATAGCATAATCAAGAATATTTAAAATAAATATTTAGAAATAGCATAAATTGTACGATAACCTAAAAAAAAGAGTTTAAACTTTCAATATATAAAATTCCATCGAGGTTGTTTTCTTTTACTGTGCGTAATTAAGAAACTATATATTGCGTTTTAATAATAATTACATCAACTCTCTTATTATTTGAAGTAGAGAAGAAATTGTCATTATCCAATTGTTTATTGAATAATGTACAAACTATTTTAATAACGTCCCCATAATTTTTTTGACTAAGATTGATATTCCCACAAAATATGATCGGTTCTTTCTTTTGTACATTGGTGGAAGCGGGAAATTCCTTGTTCGTCATTAAATTATTTATCAGCAACCTCGAGAGTCCAAGATAGTATTCTGTATTTAAACCATTTTTTCTCAGCTTAAAAAACCTATTGGTCATCACCTTAAGGCTTTCTTGGCTACAAAGATTTAATTGCAATATTAAACTTTTATAAATTGCAAATGATTAAGTTTGTATGACTTGTGTTGATCAAAGAAGATTTACAATTATTTATGGGTGACTACGTTTTCTTAAGATATGAAAGTGACGGCAGCACTTATCTCAAAACAAGTCAATACGAAAGCACCTCCTCCAACTGCAATTACATCTACAACATCTACAATTACATCATCAAGTAAATACATTAAAAATATGTTATTGCCGATTGATACGTCTACACAAGTCGTAAAATAAAAATGTTAGACTCTATATTTAATTCTCAAAGTGATTTTTATTTGACAAAAATCCAAATCCAACCCTTCTAATAATTAAAACCTATATTTATTTTTATTTTTTTCGAAGAGAGGAAAAAATATTTACTCTTTAAGAAAGTTGTATTTCATTAAAAACAGATGAAAAAAAAGGCGGATTATTTTCTAAACAAAACTGTGTACAACGATGACATTATTAAATTAATATTGTTTTTATGAAGATAAAGTTATCTTAATTTAAAAATTTCATAATATAATTTGTAATAATTTCATAAAGTTGTATCAAATATTAAACATTTTGAAATTTTTATAATTATATTCGTATGGCTTATGTTTATCAAATAAGATTTATAACTGTTTATGAGTGACAACTTTTTTTAAGATATCAAAGTGACGGCAGCACCTATCTCAAAACAAGTCAAAACGTGAGTTCATTATTATTATTCATTTACTTCAAATGATCTCATTGAATTCATTTTTGAATCTCTTTAGGTGAATCGACTTTAGCTCCCTCCGGTATGTTAAAGATATATCTTTTAAGCTGTGAAAATGAAATATAATATATTTTTATTATTATTATTAGCTTGTGCCACAACTGGAGGTCAAAAATGTATTTTCCCTTTTATGTACAATGGAGTCTCATATGCCTCATGTACTACAGTTGATTTTGGAACCACAAAGTGGTGTGCCACTTCAGTTGATGCATCTCAAAATTATTTGTCCTATGGTTTATGTGGGCCGAACTGCTAATGTTTTGAACTATTTTAAATGTATTCTATTTATTATTATTTAAATTCGTTTTTTATATTCTTTAAGAATTATATGAGATATGCTCTTTATCAAGATTTATGATGCCAATATTTAATATTATAATCCACATATCAAATTAATTGAATTGGGAATTTATAATAAGAACTGCAAAATTTCAAAACCCCACTCTTTACCAATCCCCTCGATTCATTTCTTAGAAGATTGAATTGAATTTAAAAAAATATAAATATTTTGCAATAATATTACTCACACTTGAAGGTAGTCCCTTGGGGGATGGAAAAACAAATATTTTGTCATAAATAATATTAAGCGAATTTACAATGTATTATTATTCATTATGATGTTTAAAAAAATATGAGCAATTTTCTCCAGGGCAGTATTTTCTAAGCAATTTTCCAAAGGGCAGTTTTTCTAGTACCCATTTAATAAAGTTTGTAGTACCGAAAATCCCAGTTCACTAATGAAGGGTTAATTAACATTTTTGAACCTTTTTTTAACAAGGAACAAGAGAAAGGATTATTCTGGCAAACTAGAGTTGTTGAGGGAAACGTGATATCAATCATTATCTTCTCATGTTTCGTCTTGTTTTGCAGTCTCCTCTTTGCTGTTCACTGATTGTTTGGTATCCAATGGGACCGGAAAAGTAAAATTTTAGTATGTCAAGTGAAAAAGTACGTAACCCTTGGACATTAAGGTAGTGATTTTGAGAGGCCTGAATAATTATAAATATGTAGGTAGAATATAAATCAATTTTGCAAATAACACCACTGTAATTATAAATCACAATATTAGGTGTATTTTATCATTTCAATTTAATTTTCCAATTATTGGTTGCTCTAAAATCGTGGAAAAAGCTAAAACATTTATAGTATTAAAAAAAACATTTTAATGATTACTATAAGGGGTAATATTTCTTCTCACTTATAAAATCTTCATAGGTTGCCGGGAGTGAGTGTAGCTACGAGGCATGTTCAGGGAAAGGGCTTAAGAAAGCCTACGATATCGTTGAAGGAGGACACTGGCTTTTTTGATGTCTCCAGAAGCTGACGAAGATATGAAGATCGAGATACTTATTATGTGTTTTATTTTTAATGTTCACATAAATAAATACTGCGGAGTCCAGTTAAACAGCTCAGTAATACCAAAATGGATTGAGGAGGAAATCCATGCACTCACGCAGCTACACTAACCTGTCTCTCTTGTCAGAAATGGTTTCAGTTCTTTTTACTTTTTTTTTAATTATTATTACCCGTAGTGTGTTCCATTATTGTATTTTTTTAATAATGGATTTGTTTATTTGGAGAAGGGGAGAAAAAGAAAGATGGTAATTATAATAGGGAAACGAAAAAAAAAAAAGAGTGAAACTACTATTTTAATAAATTAATTTTTTAATTATTATTCACTTTTAGAAGCTTCCCAGAGAAAATATTAATGAATTAGTAAAAATCCCTTTTATTATAATTTAATTTATGTTTATTTTATTATCTATATGATCTTATTTACTTATTTGTTCATAATATTTATGTTCGCCTGCTTCGGTTGAGAATAAATAATAATAAATAAATAAATCTGTATAAAAGATTATTTGACTTGTATATTAAAAGTTTGATCTTTACGGAAATGTTTATTTTTAGATTTTATATTCGACCAATCCATGTAGCCTTAAATGTATTTTATTTAAAGACATGCTGAAAAGTGTATATCCAAAAGGCTTGACTAAAAATTCAAAGCCAAAACGATCAAAGAATTCCTTAGAAAATACAAGTTTTATAGCTTTATACTTTGTACCTTCAATTTTGTTTGTCAGATATGTTGTAGTTATTATTGATCATTTTACGATAAAATTTCCCCACTTTAGACATGATCTTCCCACGATTTGATTGAATTTATAATCGAAAACTGAGTTCACTCCTTTTTATTTGTAATTTGCACGATTAGCTAATTAGATTATTTTTGCATATATTTTTCAAAACTATTACACATATTAAATATGACCCAATAGTTGAACAATTTGTAATACCATAGTTTTGACTCATATTGATCGTCAGGAACGTGATTTTATTTTTAATTTTTGGACCCTATGCATGGGCCAAAATTGAATTTATTTATTACTATTAGCTATTTACAATCATCGACAGTACAAATGCTCAATAAACATTTTGAAGAGAACAAAAAGAGAATTATAAGTGATTAAACGAGCATTTATAAGGTCGGCCACAAATTTAAAAAAAATATTTTTTGTTGTGCTTCGACTCTTGCATCAAAAAATAAGGAATAAAATTAAAATTAATTTTAACCCCTAACTTAGAGTCTCTTTAGACATGAGTTTATATGTACAATTTTTTTTTTTTTTTTACATTAAATTGGAAACAAACAATATTATTATTCCCTACAATGAATATTAATTGATTGATATTGTAGTATTTTGAATAACAAATCAAGATTAAATAATAAGTAGATATGTTCAAATTAAGTTATACACAGTTGTTGCAAACAACTTTAACAAACAAAATGTTTATCAGATGATTTTGAAACCTTTTTTTTAAGCTACTATCGTCATTTATTGTAATCCAACATCAAAGGTATCAATTTAATTAATTAATTAAGAAAATGATATAAAAAATATAATAATTATTAGAAACAACAAAAACATTAAATTTAGTTGAAATAAAATAGAATAAATACAATAAATCTTTTTATATAATAAAAACAATGTTTGTACGTCTGTTCATGTCGTAGAAAAAGTTTCTGGCTTGTAAACTCCGAAACTATTAAACGTACGGCAATATTCCATAAAGCAACTTAAAGTTGTTGTGTTTTTTTAATTAGCATTGAAATCTAGTTTCTAAATTTACAAACAGTTATGGCTAAGGCTATGAATGTGTGTATATACCTACATATTCTTCTGTTTAGTTGCGTGATTTTCTTTCACTAATTCATTGCGTTTATTTTGATATTTCTATAATACTTTTTCACTATTTATTTTAAATCTGTTCGAAAAAAAGGATGTCTAATCATAATTAATTATCACGGATTAAACATATTATGGAACATTGTATATACTACTTTTCGGTTATTCCTGAAATAAGTGTACAAATGAAGTATTTTTCTTGTACTTGAGTACTGAGAAAATCCTACAGTTGATACTTTTTCTCTTGTTGTAAAAACTATACAATAGACTTAGTTTATTCTTAACTCTTTTTTAGTTAATTAAAATTTCTTGTATCTCAAAATTGCTTCAAATTCTGTTTCAACTACAGGGTAGTGCAGTAAAACGTGTACTCGAAAGATGGAGCTAGAAATATCATACATCAATCATTTTATATTTGCAATAATAAGGAAAAAATAATGTTAACAAAATATGTAAAAGGGGTTTTTGCAAAACTTTTGTCACTCAATATGGTTACTTCCTACTTTTATACTATCAACACGTCACGCGTAATATATTGGAGCTTAATTCGTTTTTGAGGTGTTTAAAGTTCATTTTCACATTTATATTAGGTTAAAAAGTGCACATTCTTCCTCTTCTGAACTAGCATTGGACCTCAGCCATCTTCATTCTACTACTATCGGGATCTTCAATTTAAAGGACAGTTTTTATTTTATTTTTCTTCTGCAATATGTTATGTATTTAATATTTCCTTACATGTTTTTAACTTCTTGCATATTCGTCTATGTATTAAAGTACTATGTTTTACGTATTATAAATAGTCCTGTATTGTGTAAATAAATTAGAGTATAGTTAGAATACACATGATCTTATAAACAGTGTTACATTATTCCTCCACGTGAATTATTCTCCTCATGTCTCTTGGTCATCCTGGATCTCTCCTACTATAAATAAGCTTGTGTCTCTCCCTCGTCAAGACACAACACAATATAAAAGGCACGTTTCTTATAATAAGAAGCAGAATCTCTAATTGAGCCGAACACTTTATCCCATTTGTCACTCAACTTGACGATGGAGGAAAGTGAACAGTGTAATAATAATATTCCAAATGTAGAGCCAAATAAAAATTGAAATAACGTTAACCTGAAATGGGAGACCATCACATACAACAAGTGCGGTAAGAGGGTACGAGTCCATCCCAGGATAGGAAAACGAGATTCCAAAGAACCTCAAAGCAAAAATAACAAACTTGGATTCAAAAAGCCGAACTCCATGAAAAATAATAATAAGAAAGAGAGCAACTCTCTGCACATGAAAAAAACTGAAAATCAAGGCCCTCGAAGTAAGAAAAGAGATAGGAAGGGTCACTCTAACGAAACTCATCCATCCAAAAGGCCTCAAAATTCAAAGCAGGACTCTGTTGAGCTACAAAAGGTTGCACAAACGAAGCCTAAAGGTAAATTTCTGTATGAAGAAATTGGCAAGGAGGCCACAGAAATCACCATTATAAGAAAAAATAGTGATCATATCTCCCTTCTTGAGTGGTACAAGGTGTGGGTCGTCGTGTTCTTTGCCGTATGTATGTATAGCTTTATAATTTATTAATATCTGTACTATTTTATAATGAATGTATGTGCTAATGTACTATGGTAAACAAAAATACATTCTTAACTAACTAAACTATGGTCACCTTTATTATGAATCATAGCCTTTACACGTCTCCTGAAGGCCATGAAGGAGTTGATGACAAACTCCTTTGACAAGTTGTCCCATGCAGCCACTATGAACGACATCAGTGAGTCCATATTTGTGTGTGAGGTCACTGTTGACTTCCCTCTCCAAAGTGCCCCATATAGAAAAGTCCAGTGGGTTCAAATCTGGTGAGGAAAGGGGCCATAAATCTCTTTGCACTCCAGCATCTAGGAAAACTGAGATGCACTGCATTTTTGCTTGATGCTCGCTCATAGTAATTAAATGATTAATAAAGTTTGTTTATGTAAAAAGGACGGAATATCAAAAACTAATCATTAAAAGTTTTCATAGTAATGAGAAAATAAGCATTTATTAACCGTCCACGTTTTGCTGCTTTACCCTGTACATTGTATTCCCAAAACACTTTACTGTACTCCTGAAAAGTCCAATCAAAATAAATCCTAATATTTCGATGTTGAAATAATGTATTTCCTTGGAATTGCACGTATATTTTTAATTTAGGTTTGGTGAATGGAACCCAATCATGGATCTTCTTCTTTTTTAAATTTAAATTAATCCTTTAATTGGTTAGATAGAATGCACAGATTAAGTATAAGTAAACATTCTAGAATTACAACTAGTCCATCTAACCTAGCAATTATCTTTGAAGTTCATATATTTATTATATATTATTTATTTCTTATTTCCTTCTTTAGGATGGACCGTGAATCGAACCATTGAATGCTAGAGTTTATTTACAGGAAAGAAAATTGGCAATTTTACTCAAGATGGCCAAAGTAAGTGTTGCCAGTAACACTTAAATTTTACATAAACCATAGGGTATATATAATATATAGTATAATAACTTTTGTATTTGAGCTTTTACCATTAAAATTTTGCTACAATAAATGCATTTCCCCTGTTGTGTTTTTCTATTTTGAGTAAAATGATCTAAAACTTTGCTAGAATGTGTATTCGGCATATCCAGAAAGTATGATATTTTGCTTAGAAATAAGTGTCAATGGTATAAAAAATAATAAATACAAGATTAAACTGCTTGGGTTTGCATATAACCACTATGTGCCATAGATTATAATCAACTAGTAGAAACTTATTAGTGTTTACAGATTCAGGATAATAACCAT
Organism: Lepeophtheirus salmonis; assembly: GCF_016086655.4. Lineage (NCBI taxonomy): Eukaryota > Metazoa > Arthropoda > Copepoda > Siphonostomatoida > Caligidae > Lepeophtheirus > Lepeophtheirus salmonis. The sequence continues at coordinate 34,129,950 of NC_052144.2, read as the reverse complement.
GTTAGAGTCGATAAATTTCTCTAGAATTTCCAAAAAATTATCGGGAATCGATAAATGAAGTTTCTTTAAATTCCAAGGAGTAAACACCAAGTATAAAAATTTGATTAATGTCCTACCCCAGGGCACTAACTACATACGTTAAAAAAAGGATATAAAATAAGGGAGGATTAAATAATTAATTTTAATTTTATTTGTCTAGATGTCTTCTTTAGTTATCTTAAAATTATTACAGTATTATAATGGTCTTTAAAATATTACCTCATATCTAATATGTTCATTTTGAGTGAGATCATCTGTAAATCAAAACGTAAGAGTTAAGTAAAACCACTTGAAATCTAAAATTGCTGCTTGTAAAGGCTTTTTCTTTTTAGAAAAATTTTAAACTATAAAAAGTATTTAGTTAAGCCTTGCATGTACCAGTCTATACTATCAGAGCAGTATTTCCCTCTATTTAATAAAATTGAAAATAAATGCTTTGACAGTAGTGTTCGATTGATTTCAAACAATCTTTGATTGAGGCAGGTTACCACATCTATCGTGCGTGTACACGTCTAAAAGTATATGTTACCAGCAATATGTTTAATTATCATTACCTAAAATACCTAAGTAATGTATATAATGCCTGATTGTGTCAGGCAAACTATATAATAAAGGAATTTTATTAATATTTTTCCTAGGTATGTTATGACCAGTAACTGTTTAGGCAAAGTATTAAATGCTGACCGGATGGGATTAGAAAACCTTATTATGAATTAGGCATTTAAAATAATAAAAAATTTATGCCGTCAATAGTTACTTCATGAGTTTTAACTAAAAAAACAGACCACATAATAAAGTCAAAAAATTACTAACAAATTCAAAATAATTATGAAATAAGTTTTTCTTTTCTTATGCTTTAATTGTAATAAGCTTTTTTTCTTTTTTTAATTTGATCTCATTTTGAAGTACTTCCGGAACGCTGGAACTTTGATCGGATGGAGAGTAACAGTTTTTGAAGGTACAAAAAAAAATGGAGGTCATTACCAATACCTAAATACATCTCATGCTTCATGATAATTTTGAATTTGGTCAACTTTAAAAATATCGAACACTCTATTCGTCAGGACTCCAAGACATCTCCTCGCCGGGACGATGAAGGCGTTAAGGCTATAGAGATGTAAAAAAGTCCTTAATTACTTAAAAAGTCATCTGTCGACTGTGAAAATCTTCTTGACTGAGAAGATTTTCACAGTCGACAAGAGTTTGAACCGCGAAAACGAAAGATTTATAACAGCATCACCTGAGGAAGTCTAGGGCAACTTCAAGACAAAACATCAGGCCCAAAAAATGTGCTTGGGAGCCTTGCCTATGATGGTAGGAAAAGGGAAACCCTTCTTCTTTAAGCTCAATGAGAAAATTGGGGCTGAGGCCTACTATGAGGTCCTCAGGTGGAAAATCTTGCCCTGGCTGAAGGCTAACTATCCTGAGAACAAATGTGTGTGGACCCAAGACGGTGTCCCCAGCCATACGGCCTTGAAGATCCAGAATTTCTTCAACGAGGACTTTGCTGACTTCTGGGATAAGTCCTTCTGGCCCTCTTCCAGTCCTGATCTCAATCCCCTCAACTTGAATGTGTGTGGAGTGTCTTAGAGAGCAATGTTGGGAAGACATCACACAGAAATGTGCAAGAGCTCAAGGCCAGTATTAAAAAGCAATGGACCAACATGCCCACTGGTTATATTGTGGCAATCTGCACCAAGTTCCGACCTATTGCTGAGGCTGTGATAGAAGCTGGAGGCGGCTATATAGAATAATTCTTTCCAAGATTGATTGCTAAAAGTTTTTTTTAATAACATTTTTCATTAAACATCTTAACAAAAAGTTATTAAGGTTTTTAGTTTGCTTCATCATTGCAGAAAATTTCCCTGTCACATCCTGTATATATCTGTATTCAAGTGTTTTATAATATTTTTAATAGAAATATGTCCCATATTTTGCGTTCGGGGACTAAACTATGACAGTTTCAAAAAAAAAAAAATCTTAGCAATTGAAAGTCTTATTTATTTTGAAATTTGAAAGTAAGTTCTCGTTTATCTCGTTAGTTTATTTACCAATAAGAGACAACCAATAATTTTTCTTTATTTATAAAAATATTTTGAATTCGTTTTTCAAATTACATATTTGATTGATAAGGCTGTGTTTTTTTTCTGAGAAGGATTATAAAATTTTTGAAGAAAGACGGATATTGAATTTTGCAACTAAAACATTTATTAATTTATGTTTATACAAGGAAGTTTTTATATATAATTTACTTTAGTTGGCAGAGTGAGTTCATCAGGAAATTATCAGAGGAACTACTATTTGTTAGAGTGCGGTATTTTCGTTATTATTTCATACCGTAAGCTATTTGTAAGTTTTATCATTTTTTAAGCGTTGTTTACTCCAGCAAATTATATAAAATAGGTCAAAATTCATGAAAGAGTAAGAGGCAAGCAGCATAACTTAAACTTATTTTCATTTTGGATATGAGTCATTCCCTATAAAATTCTGATACCCACTACCTCATATTTTGAAGAGATTGTCCTTTATACAAGACCTGCATAATCTTGAAGTTTAAAATCCTTATGAAGGTTTGACTACCGTTCTATTTTATCTATTCTTTCTCCTTAAATATCTACAGAATAATTTTTATTTTTCAAATTACATTATAACCCCTCAATTACAAATTTAAAAAAATGTCCACTCATTTGGGCGCGCTTTTTTGGGCCTGCATCTTTTTAGCGAGGCTCTTTTCAGCGCGGATCATTTTAGCTTGCTTCTATTTGGCAAAGTATCATTTATTTATATAATATTAGAATTACTTTCAATGAAAAGGTTAGGATCATGTCATCACTAGTAGTCCAATAACAAAAGAATATATTATCCACATGCTGAAACAAAGCACGTATGGAGTCTTCAGATAAGGAGTAACATTCCATTTACTTAGTATGTGGCATGTAGTATGCCTGCACTGAGCCTTGAAATAGACTCGCCTATTATACCGGAGGAGTCTTACCCAACGCAATGACCAAAAGAGGGGGGTTGAACCAACGTGTTGGAAAAGCGGAAAAGCTTTTGCTCCTATAATGTGCTGGGACTGTTCGAAGTTAAATCTCGCCCAAGATCTTAATAGGAGAAATTGAGTGCAAAGTGAGATGATAAGAAGTTGATAATTTGCGGAGGAGATCCTGTTCTAGAGATTAGTCCTGGACGAGGAACAGTCTTTCGATCACTATTTGGCAGGTTGAAAAGTGCTGATCTATCACCCTCAGTAGAATAGCTTAGCAAATATTGCATATCCTCATAACCAAGACCCCTAATACATCAATTGAATAATATTTATTGTTTCTATATCTATCTTCCTCGCTTGTTTGTGGTAAATCTCCTTCTGAGGTGCTGAAGGAATAAAAGAAGTGAACAAGGCTCCATGGTCAACTCCGTGGACTAAGAAGATCCATGACGTCTTCAACTCTTATCTGAATTTAGTTGATCTATGGTGTTTTAGAATAAACTCCTATATCATTTTATACACTTATGTGCTCCGCCTCTAAGGGAGCCAGAGAATTGGCAAAAAATAGTGTTATCATTTATCATTCTCACTCTGAAAATCAGTTTATATCAGTTGACCTATTTTCTCAAGTGGGATAGAACATGATTTATCCTCTCTAACAAGGAATACGAGTAGAGTGACAAAAGCATGGATTAGAAACCGTCGATTAAGAAGAATGCACACTTGCATAAACTTTTCTTAAAATTGTAATCAAAATTCAAGGTATTTTCCACCTATAATATGGAATAGGGGCTCCCCGTTATGCAAATTGCATGAAAATTGAGTGTTTATTGATATGTTCCTCCATGATACTTTTTGTCATTCAAAATTTCTTATTTTTGATAAGTACTCACTGTTGTTGAGCTACAGAGTCATTTCTATTTGTTTATCTTCCTTTTAGATCTAATTTCTTGATTATCCATGTTACAGAACTCCTTTAAACTCCTTCGGTACATCATAGTTAAACTCTACAAAAAAAAATTAAATTCTGACTCTTCTAGGATTTGGTGCTTGATACAGTATGGTCAGAAAATTAATGCTTTGGACTCTAGTTGAATTTGTCTATAACTGAAGAATACTTATACACAGACTCGTCAAAAGCATATGCTAATACAGAACAAACTTCTTAAACTTGTTCTCTGAAAAAACTGTTCCTTCCTTAGTATAAAAATGAACTATTCCGAAAATTGTCAATGAAATAAATGGAATTAAATGTTTGCTGTGGAATTGTATAGATTTAGAATTACATTTCTAAATTAGAACAGAAGACAATTTACTAAATGAAATTATAGTAACACAAAAATTAATTATATAATGTCAAAAGTCTTATTTTTAAGCTTGTTCTTTAAAAAGTAAATTAGAAACATATAAATTATATTTATTATACATTCATTTCAAAATTAAATGCACATCCGCGCAAGAAATCTAGTACTGGTAGTAAATTCCTCAATTCAATTAATCTTTCTAGTGCGAGTGTGATTCGTCTATATAGATTTTTCTTTCTTAAAGGATGAGCGCCTGATAATAATTGTCACAGAACTACGTCTTGGAGTCCATTTTCTCGCGTGATTACATTTATTAATTTCTAGATTGAGGGATGCTGGCACTGTAGAGAGGACTGGAAAACCATATGCCACGACTCAACAGAATTATTTGTCCTTGGTAATCCCTGTGCCACTCTATCGTACATATTCCAGAGAGCTGGTGGATGCCTAGCAACTCTTCTGGCTAAACCGTACGGTCTACCTATGTATGTTTCTTCAAAATAGTCTGCAACGACTCGCAGTTTTTCTGGAAAAGTATCTGTCAGCTCTAAAAAGGCTCCTGGAACCTGGTCCAGAGGTAAAAAAGCCAAAAAAAGTAGATTTTTTCCCTTTAATCGAAAATCTTCGCTAGTTATGTATGTTTGCCTTAGTCCAGAAGTTTGGATATGTCTCCAAAGGGATTGCCCCAAATGAAAGAAGCAACCAAGTAATTTTGTTTATGGAAACGCATCCTGTGTTGCTTTTATAGTTGCCTGTTCAAAACCTGACAGGATGATTTTAGGATTGAAGACTCGGCCATGGCAACTAAGGAAAAGTCCATTCCAAAATCTTCTATAAGTCTCATGAGACTTGTTGGGAAGTAATCCATAGAGACATGGAATTACTGTCCCCATAACAAGTACATGGACAGTGAAAAGTTGATAAAATATTGTAGGACAGACTTTAAATGTCCCATCCACGAACCAATGCTTATATTTGGGCATTAAGTCCAACATTTTTGTTGTGCCAAATATTTAATTCGATGTTCATCATACAGGAAAAATTGTTCCCCAGCGTTCGTATTTTGAAATTCCTCTGGAATTTCAAATCCATTTCTTGCTCCCGGTGATGGTGGAGCCATGTTATTGTGCCGTATCCTCTGAATAGTTTGGGTCAAGTTACTATTAGTTCCTAAGGAAGAAGATGCTTATTCGCTTAAATTTTGGACATTGTTAGCAATAATTGCTCTAGTGGACTCGGAAGATGATTTAGCAGAATTTTTTATGGAAGTGTACAATTTCTTGATTTCTATTTTTATGGGATTAGGACATGACAATGGCTCGATAAAACAGAATGGGCGCATCCCCATTCTCTGGACTCAATTGTGTCTTCACTCGACCTTTGCAATTTGCTTCGATACACCGCCAAGTCCAGGTTTCCGTAGATTTCCTGTCAATTCTATATCCATCAAAGCACAAGTGCCTTGATCCTCTTTTGCTTTTCAAAAACTCCATAGTTCAGACTTTGAATTGTTGCTATGCTTTCAATATGAATAATTATGAAATGGTGGTAATTCAAATCTTTAATTATCAATAGCAGACTAAAAATTTGTAACAACAATATCTTTAAATCTATTGTTTAATATTCTTTATCTTCATTCAGAAGGGATAGATCTCATCTATTTTGAATTTCGGGAGATAGCTACAAATTACTAATTCAATTATATCTATGGAGTAGGATTATATATATATTTTGGAGGAAGGGCAGCATAAAAAAATTCTTCTGGGCTTGAGTTTGATCAGATGACTTTTTTTGTGATAATTTTTTTATTTTGCTCGAGACAAAAATTCCCACATAGCGGACACCCTTGCTATGGTTTACATCTTAGCTCTAGTCAATTATATAGAATAATTAAAAATATATTACAAATGTTTGAAGCAGGTCCTTTACATTGACTTTAAACCATTAGTATTAAAAAATTAATTGGGTAGATTATTTATGGAGCATTTTTTGTGAACGACGATCACCAAATTTGATCTGCATGTAAAAAAAACAGTCCTGGAGTATTTTAGTATAAGATTGTTTGAATAAAGAATAGGTTTTACTCGGCTAAATTTTTGCTTTCAATAAAATATTTACCTCTTCACTTATGTATATTCCATACTAATCGAGCTTAAGATATCATTACATGTATTCTTGCTATTTATTACTTCTTTAACGTGTAGGTGCATTCTCTATTATGAGTTTGACTAAAAATTTTAATTGATGTAACAACAATATCTTTAAATCTATAGACACATTAATGGCATTAATATTCTTTATCTTCATTCAGAAGGGATAGATCTCATCTAGTCTAGGTGAATACCTTGGACGTACCAAATTGTGTAAAACGCGATTATTCTATAAAAACTATTATTAATATGGTAGTCTACTTTTAGTTACAATGTAACTTTGATCGACGGCATCCTCGTCATTTATGAATATTTTCAATATATTTTCCTTAGTTAGGAATGAACATTATTTTTTTAATACTAGGTATATTTTTGTCATAAAAAAGTCATCAAAATAGTGGAGAAATAAGTAGTATATTAAGAATAATCGGATATTATGTAATAAACATGAAAGGATCATGTCAAAAACAGACTAATAGTAAGATCTTAATTTTTCATTTATGCTGGATATAATAAATATAGAGCTTAATATAATGATCTTACTAACATAACCAAATATGATGTCTTAAGTAAGGCTTGTGATTTTGACTATAATTTCTTCAGAGATATATTTTTGCAAATATTTAAATGATACTCAGGAAATAAAATTTTCTAAAGAATACCTATATTCATATTGTTTGAACAGTTTGATACACAGACCAATATAATAGTTCTACAAGTGATAACAGTAATAATTTTGATAACTCGTATGTCTACAATTACAATAATTAAATAGCATTTTCCTTTCAAAATAAAGTTGAAGGAATCAATAGGATACAAAAATAGAATAACGGATAGCTCATAAATAGGGAATTAAATTTTGAGGAATATATTTTATGTTTTAATTTATTTTTTCAATCAAATAGTATTATTATTTTGTTACATTTTAACTATTGTCTTCAATAAAACACATTATAATTAGTTCTTATGGAAAACATTTAGTTATTATCTGTATTAAATTTATTAGTGTGGACATCCTAGATATTTATAAGAGTAATACTCCAATATAGTGAGAAGCTGTTTAGAAAAGGATTCCCTACTTAATAAGTTTGGGAATTGCAACGACATTCATATATTCCAATTGAAGTACGCGTAAGTCACTTATATTTTTTATAAACACATATTTACTTAAAAGTTCCCAATAACAATTTATATGTAAAAATATAACAGACAAGAATTATCTTTCACATGTTTTCCAATGACAAAATAGACTCAAAAGTAATAAAGAAATCAAGGGTGAGCTTGAAGTGTTCAGGTTATATAATTAGCCCTATAGACCTCACATCCCAAACTCCATCTTATCAATTGAATTATATCAATGTGATAGATATGAATGATTTCAGCATTTCAGGACACTGAAGGACTCTTATCAATGAATGTTTTCTTAGAGTAGGAGACGAATCAGAGTTGACTTAAGGAGGAATGGACTCAATAATTTCATTGAATGAGTTGTGGATGGAGGATGATTATTCTGTGTGTAGTCCTCACTGGGGGTTTAGTCGATTATTCTGTCTTTTTATGAAGTTCCTTAGTTCTTAAAGAAGTATAAGATGATTCCTTACAAGATCTAGAGGAATTGATGTATTCTTGAGCATAAAGGCGATGATTCACAAGATCAGAAGTAGCATGTTCTTAGATAAGATTTTCCAGAAAAAACTAGATACTTTCTCGTCCCTCGTAAATAGATCTGTTTTAAGATTTGTTTGATGCTTTACCAAAAAATTTATGTGTTTCTTGAGGCCCTAATTTTCAATTGAATCCCATTTCTCCAAAATTGGAAAGTTTAAATATCGACACAGGAGTCGGAAGAAATTTTGTTTAAAATGATAAGTAATAATTAATAAGGCTTAGAAAATTAATTAAATTAAATTAGAGAACCATTAAGTTTATCATATCTTAATCTGTTATAATGTATTTAAAGTTAATCATTCAACAAGTTAAAAGTTTTAATAGTTTATTCCTCAAAAAATATTATATAATTTATATTCCTTAACTACTATCTCAAATTTGATTTTTTTAATTGCTGCAACACCCCCTTAGCTCTGAAAATAATTGCAGCATTAAACAAATCGCATTTGAATCCAATTTTGGAAAATAATACTCTCTTGTATAATCTCTATATAGATTGAAACAATAGCAGACATATGTTAGTATCTACTAAAGAAACTAAAAAGTATCTTTAGTGTGTACTATCTAGTATTTAAATATATCTATTTTAAATATATACTCAGAATTTTTTTTTAGTCACTTTAACCTTTTTAAAAAAGTTTCCTTTATTTGGTCCATTGGAGCATGGATTACTTAACATCTGGATAAACTATTCACTATTAAAATTACAGGCCTCTCTTTTACAACCATTACTATTTTGATTCAATAAGTTATATTATTTTATCTCCAATTAGTTAAAAATGATTATCACTTGATGATATCACCAGCAAGTTGTAACCATCAGGATGGATCATACAGGGCCATCCATATGGGCTAAAGAGGGTGCTGTTAAGAGTTGTTTTTTTAATTCCAAAAATGTAATATTTGAACTTGAATTTTTGAATAGCCTTGGATTTTTTATAAATTTTTCGAAAAAATTTAATATTTAAAATTTCAAAAATAAAATTTGTTTCCAAAAGAAATCAATTTTTTGTGAGTAGCTGTGGCAAAATTGCAAAAAATTCAATATTTGAAATTACATTTAATTTTTGAAAAGCCCCGCCCCAAGAAAATAAATATCAATATGTATAATACTGCAGATGCCCCTGTGTTACAACTTTAGGGCATGAAAAAATTCAATAATCCACATAACAGAAGCTTCATTTATTATCTCTTTTTTAGTTGAGTTCCAGTACGTGCTGAATTTTTATATTCAATCCTCCAAATGTAACTAAATTTACATAAAAAAACACCAAACACTGTGGTTCTTTTTAAAGAAATTGAATTTTTTTTTCCGCCAAAGAAACTCATTTAAAGTGTAAATGACTGGGGGTTTATTTAAAAAAAGATAATTAGTTTCTATTAGGTCTGATTCAGCAGTAATATTGATTAAATTTCAATTTTATTCGGGAAATCATGAATATGTTATTGAGATATAAAAATCAATTGTTTCTCAATTTAGAATTGGATATATTAATTTCCTTTTTATACAAAATAATTAGTTATCACAAAGTTTAAACAATTTCAAATTTTAAAATCTTTTCAAAACAAACCTTTTCAATATTACCCCAAATGATGAGTATTGCATTTGAAATATAAGCACATATTTGAGACACTCTTTACTTTTTTTACATAGATTGGATAATAAGGAATTGTCTTTTGGAATCAACATAATATGTTGCAACCTAATTTTTATGTAGATTATCAGGGGGATCTGCAGGAGGTAGGTTGGAGGGCTGTAGCCTTCCCCAAAATTAAGGAGAGTTGTTTTTTAATAGAAAATTTTATATTTGAAATTTTTGTTCAAACATTTTAATATTTAAATTTAATTTTTCAATTTTTTTCCAAAAAATTTAATTGTCTGTGATTTTTTATTTACTGTAAACAGCTATGGGCTTTTGAAAAAAAAAATTAACAATTTTTTTATGCAGGCAGCTAGGAATTTCCGAGAAAAAAATTTAATATTTGAATTTTTTTTTTAAATTTAATAGATATTTGAATTCGTTTTCGACTAAATTAAATTTTTGTCAATACCTGTGGATTTTTGAGCATTTTTCCACAAAATTTAATTTTTGGAGTATGGCTATTAATTTTTAAATTTTTTTTTCAAAAATTTACCCTCCCTTCCTCCTAATAAATATATATGTATATATAATCCTGCTGCCAAACTCTTAGAAGAAAGATTTGGATAAAAAAACAGTTTATTCATTCCTCAAATGATCCATGCAGACCTACATACATTTTTTGGAAATAGTTGAAAGCCCTTACGTTTTTATCGCTTGATGATATTACCAGCGAGAAATTTTTTTAATTTTTTTTTTTAATTCCAAAAATTTAATATTTGAAATTGAATTTTTTTATGTGAACAGATGGGGATTTTTGAAATTTTATTCCAATAAAATTTTAAAATTTGAATTTTTATTTATTTTTAAATTTAATAGATTTTTGAACTTTTTCACCGAAATTAAATTTTTGTAAATAGCTGTAGATTTTTGAAATTACTTTTAAATTTAATTTTGTTAACTCAGTCCCCTCTCAAAATATAATCCTACGATCGTATTTAATTATTCTCAAAATTTTATGAAAACCATAAAAGTGTAAAAGTAATCAAAAAATACATCATTGAAAACCAAATTTGATACGAAAAGTTGAATTAATGGTTCATGATCAACTTGTCAAGTACTACAAAAATTGAATATACTGATTTATATTTAAATAACTATATGAATATAAATAAATGTTTTTTGGCTTTTGGTTTTTCGTTTATATTATTAATCTACTCAAACGATGACTATAAAATGGAAGGGAATTTGGACTAGGAGATATCAAACTCTATATAGAACATGTATAATTTAGTAATAATAAATTATCTATAAAATCTAATATTAGTTTCTCCAATAAATATTTTAGATTATGAGCTCCTAAGTATAATCGTAAAAAAGTATTCAATTTGCTCACGGATTCTTTTAGTATCATATGTACATAAATTGTAACAACTATTAAGGACGAATAAAGGGATATCAAATATCTATTTACGCTAGTAGGAGGGCTAAAAAGACCAAAAAGCACTCACATTAGGATTTCAGGAAAGTTATAGGAGGGTTAAAGAAACAAAATTTTCGCTAAAAGTACAAAACAAATATCTTCATACAGCAGAGAAAATAAATATTTCATGCCTTGCGGATTTTGTAAGTTTGCCGACTGAAAAGAAGGTTCTTTCATTTTAATGGTAGGTTTATTTTAACTGTGAGAGACATAATATGAACAAAACAAAAAAGTGTTAGGAGGAAGAAAAATACTGAGTATATCGCCAAGATCACCATTCCATACTGTCAAGCATGTGGCTATAAACACTATATATTGGGAGTGTTTCTCCACTAAGGGGAAAAAACGACTTCACCACATCGAAGAGTGGATAAGCGGGGTCATGAATACTCTCCGGAAATCAATCCCATAGAAAATCTTGATCAAGCATACAGAATCAGCAAGGGATCAAATACTGATTTCTTTCTCTGTATACATATATATAGATAGGGGAAGATTTTGATAAATGATTTATATTTTTTATGAGGTAGGTCTATGTAGTGTGTAATCAGTGATATATTAATCTATTACACTGTTGCTAATGTATGTTGATAATAAGGGCACATAATGACCATTTATTAGTTATATATCTTCCTTCCATTATCTTATTTTTGACTTTCTAGTTAGAGAAGTGGTTATCATCCTACAAAATGTAATCCACAAAACTTTAAAAGTAAAGAAAGCTCTAGGCCATGAAGAAAAAAAAGTAAGTTTACTTTTAATAATTACTATGTTTTATAACAGACAAATACGCTTGTAATTTTTCTTGACCTCAAATTTCAATTTTCAAAAAACTAACATTTAACAATTACTTACCCATAGGTCATGTGTTTAGGGACAGTTTTACGATAAGCGTGGCATATGACAAATATAATTGTGCAAGACTCTTTTCTATTAATTCAATTTCAAATTTAGTCCTTGTTTATAGAAAATAAATTGATTTTTTTTATTTAGGTATTAAAAAATCTCGTTTTTTAAAAGAATATAATTTAGTTCAAAGGCCCTACATTTGACATTAATGGGTCTAGTTCAAGTGTGCTCATATAAAACCGATACTACCCATAGCATAAGATCTAGTATTTTATTACTTGTCCAGAGAGGAAAGGAAAAACGGTTGCTGTGTATGTTTTTGCTTCATTTTTGTTAATCCATATTAAGAAAGCAATGTTTGTCTTTTTGTCTGTTTGAATGTATGGGAAGTCAAGTCCTCTATGTTTTATATTATAAGCATATCTTGATTTAAGAAATAACAATGTATTTGTATTAATGAAATATTGAAGTGGTGTGCGTATAACGGTGCGTGAACAAAATTTCAACCGCCAAAATGTCGACAGACAAATTGTCGAATAGACTAAACGTCGATTAGAAAAAATGTTGAATAGACAAAACATCGACTGACAGAATGTCGACTGTAGAATATAAAAAAAGGGGCGATATATCCCATTCAGACATTTCCCACCTGAAACATACACCCACCACTCCTATATTAACCACCAGTAAGGGTCCCTCCCCACCCCCTTATGAAAATGGAATGTTGGGGCTGTTTTCGGGTACGGTCTGGTCCCATAATGGGACGAAACCCACAGCCACGATTAAAGCAACCACAAAATCCCCCTGCAATCCCTATTTACCTTCCAAATGTTGGTGCTGTTTCGGGTTGCCGCCGGACCCAAAAATGGGATGAAACCCACCACCACTACTTACATTTATCTGAAGTCTCGTCTCAGGCAAGGCATCCTTTCCAACAAGTTCTTAAATCTTTGTGAACAGAACTTTACTTTAGAACTTCAATGAGTTTGTGATGGCGTAGCGGGAATAAAATAGATTAGGAGAATAATAATGACAGCTTTGGTAAATAAAAACATATATTCAGGGAGGGAGCACTCTCCCTGATTCAAGTAATACAGGTGTGCGCGTCTAAAACTGAACCATACTTTAAATTTTAGGGGTTTTTCCTTGTAAAAAGGCTTGAGGGCTTGACGAGGGGTTCTCTTGTAGACCTTAAGGGCAAGATCTTTCTTAACTAGCCGGTCCATGGTCCTTCTGCTGACGTTGAACTCCCTGGAGAGGCCACTGACCGTGACCTTGCCTCTCTTGTCCTCGACACACTTTTTCACGGCAGCAACCATTTCGTCCGACTTTCGAGGCCTTGACTTAGATCTTGTGGTCGCCTCAGGAGTCCCTTTGGCTAACACGCTGTAAACGGTGGTGCAGCTCCAGTTCAGAACCTTGGCAATTTCAGTGGGAGTTTTTCCCCGCGCGGAAAGTTTCAAAATTGCGACTCGACGTCTCTCCGTATTATCGGCTCTTGTTTCACTTTTGCGATTTAGATTTTGCTGGACACTTGTTTACAACTAGTCAAGACCCTTGTCTCGAAGTATAAACGGGTTTCAACTCAATAAAATCACGAATATGTGCATGGCATAAAATTTAAAGGAGTATTCAGTTTTAGACGCCCACACCTGTACCTGCAAAAGCCGGCCCTCTTTTAAAATAGTTTTTTTTCATCTCCTTTTTTACATGCCTCACTAGGGTGAAAATCGTGTGTATAACGGGCATGTTTAGAAAAAAATAAACCAAAAATCAACTTGGTAACCTTGACGATTTGGAGGAGATCAGCATTGATCAGCTGTGACAAGGGAGGAGGGGGAGAAAGAAATTAACAAGGGAATTTGCTAGAATTACTCCGATGTTGATTCCCAATTCCATTCTGAGTCCAACAAGGACGTACAATTGGAACACTGCAACACGTCATCAATGTTACGCTTCGCGTTTGATTAGTACACACGAATGTTCAATCAGGTTTGGTATAAAAATCGAATTCATTTAGGTAGGAAGTTCACTACTCAAGAATGAAATAATAATGTCAACTGCTAAGGACAAGAAAATTTATTCCTCAGATTACCAATTACGAAAAAACGGGCCAGCCTAAAAATTCATACGATTTACATTACTATGTCTCACACTCTACCATTGCTGTGGATAAAGAAGAAATTACCCACATTTGTTATTTTTCCTTTTTCGAGTTGTATATTTATGACAAGTAGAAATTACCCACCGTTGGCAGGGTTACATTTGAGACGAAAATAAGTTAATAATTTGGGCAATTAGATTTTTGTATTATTTTCATTCCTATCAGCTGTTATCTCTACTGCTCGTGTCACTGCATTTCCTCCAAGCAGCATCCCTATCCCTTCTATTTAATTATGGACGGGGCGTTTGCCCAGGGAGTAGTCCATCTACTTTTGGCCTTGCTCTAGTAAGTTTTATCAACATAGCTGATGGTCTTACTCCTGATGATGATTCTTGTTGAGACATTACAGGAGTCTAGATCCTGGGCGTGGAGGTTAGGGCCCCTTTTTGGGTGCAGGTGCTGTTGGAGGAGTCACCTATGTATAGGTCTGCCAAGATAATTACTAGATTGACTTAAGCATGACAGGCTTTCCTGTGTATAAACCATTGTCGATTGTTTCAAGGAGAGCTTCGATGATGAGAGGATATTAAAGTTCATCTATTTTTTTTTAATGTAATGTATTTAACCTGATATAACTAGATGATAATATGATTTTTAAGAGACCAAATACAGGAATATGACAATGCTTTATAATCACTTAACCTATTAAATAAAACAGTAATATTATAATTAATAATAAATCAAAACCGAAGTCTAATTAAATGTGCATTATCATCATGCCAAATCAGAGCAAATTTTCAATGAAAATGTTGTTCAAAAGTGGATATATCGCTGTATATGTACATACAAACATACGTTACTGGCAAAAGAAGTAGATTGGGATTTATTAATAGTAATAAATTAACAATAAATGGATAATTGAAGAGCAAAACTCACTTTCTTAAAAACATGTTAATAATTTTTATAAACAGGTTTATATGTCTTTTAAACATTTTTACTTAAGATATTTAGCAACTAGATATGTATGTTTGTAAATAAGGATTCGTTTAATGATTTTCATTTATACATAAATGCCAATATATAGTTAAAATGAGAAAAAACATTAGGTAATTGACTAGGACAACAAACGAAAAAAAGAAAATATCTAGATATAAAGATAAAGTATATCTTTTTCTCGTTATATAGTAAATACCTCGGAGGTATATTTGTTCATGTCCTTTACTCTTAGAGCAAAATAATATTTATGACGAAAACACAACATATCTGTGATGTACCAAGTCTCATTAGAGTTATATTTGGTCCTAAATATCAGACTTAAAATCGGGGCCGTCCTTTCGTCAGCCCTTGAAAAGCTTTGCATATTATTAAACAATCTTGTCATTATCACAAATAGCTTTCCACGATTCCTAAATTTTTATCTTTTTTATAAGGAAGGTGTGAGTATTTAGCTAAGTTTCTGTTCTGTAAAATATGTATATATTTTTTCCATTACAACTCTTTTTGAAGAAGTATATTTAATTCTTTTAGCCATCGATGCCTTGACACCAAAAAAAGTGTCCTTAAGAACAGAGTGGAACTGCTAAAAAAGTATTCAATTTAACAAGCAAAAATCAAAATTTAGATCAAACTGTTAAAATGGAATGGACAATAGTGAAAATTATAATTTATTAAATTTATTTTTGTATTATTATATTATATTATTTCAAATTTTGTCACTCTACTTTCCTTTTTCAAGCAATAAGTTTTAAATTTCAATTTGAGAAAAGAAGAAAAGAAAACAATAGTTTTTCCTTTTAAGTTATTTTATTTTTGTACAAAATATATTCTTCATTTAACATTATAAATTAATATTAAATTAGATAGTACTTTACTCATACAAATAGGCGATTCGTTAATTTTTAAATACTCACTACTTTTTTCTTGCTCTCTGTCACTTTGATTTGAAAGTGAAAATCTATTGTTCTCAAGAACTTGAAGAATATTCACTAAGTTGTCCTTTATTCTAGCTTGGCCCAAAACGTCTTGCGCTATCTTCATTCTTTTTCTGTTCCATCGTTAACCACAGACAAGTTATTGATTTTCTCTTCCCTTATGCAAAAGCCAGGATCTGATTCCCATTTTTCAACTGGTTTCTGGAAGAAACTTTTATTTAGCCTCATAATGTCAAAAAAAAAGACCAGGAATCTTAACCAAAAACCGCGATAAATCTATGTCATCTACAGTATCCTTTGGAATCTGTGGGAATATCTGTTTTCAATATTTTGATCCCTACCTCTTACTATAGAATATTTGTTCTAAAGTCAATAATTTTGATTCAATCTTTGTTTTGATGTCGTTTCCAATTTCATCACAAAATAATGCAAATGGTAGGAGTTCTTCAGTTAGGTACCACAAATGTACAGAGTATACCTTTTATTGCTGCATCTACACAAGTTTATCGAACTTTTATAACTGATCAAGCTATTGAGTAATATGAAAAATATATACTAATATTGGAGCAATCATATTTTCTACAAAATAAGTAGCTTTCCTATCAGTCTGATTAATTTTTCTACCAACTGTCTGTGCTCTTTTGCTCTCTTCTAAGATTTTTCAATCTTTTTGGGCAAAAATGGCATATTTGTTGGAAGTTGTTCTTGAAATTCTTTGATTTTTAGGTACTTAATTCTCCTTTTGGTGTATAATTTTTTTAAATGAACATTTTCTTAGTACAGGACTTGAACCCTTTCAGCCATATTAATTTTAGTGGTTGTAATACTGCGAGCCTTTTGTTACTTAGCATCACTTCTTGGACAACAAGGGTTGCAGGGTTTTTTAGATCCTCCCTCCTTAATTTCTCCAAGTTTTTCATATAAGATAGCAGAACTTGATTCCATTTTCGGAGTCTAGATCCAGTTATCGCGAAATGTTCGGTCCCTGGCGTCTCGAGTAAAATATTCAAACGAGTATTAGAACCTCTAGTGCACATATTAAGTAACTAATGCAATACACAACAAAATAAGGAGAAAGTATTATAGAGAAGCCATCTGATTCTCAGGATGATTTATAATTTGAGGGGAACATCAACACTCTAAATGTGGTTATTTTTCATGTATGTAAGAATATATATTTATATTATATTAAATGCTTAATTAGTAAGAAGAAAAGGAAGACAGTTTATCTTTTTTGTATGTATTGAAGTTTAGTCATGTCTATCTTATTCAAAAAACGGTCTAACCGCAATCACTTATTACTCTATACAACCAAGGAAATTTGAGTACCCAAGAAATTATCAACAAGACTAATCTTTATTTTGTTCATAAAAATATTACATTAAAGTATGTAAATGTTTTTAAAATAATGCACAACAACAATTTTTTACTTCATACGTGTGTCTACTTGCCTAATTGCAGTACCAAAATAAGGGTTCGCTGATTATAAAAAGGATTCCTAATTTTCATAGACAACTGCAACCCTAATGTATATCCTCTAAATATGTTTGTTAATACTGGCTAAATTGCGGTGAGAGTAAATTTAAAAAAAAAAGTAAATGTTGATTAAAGCTGAATATGAATGCTTTTATTAGTTATTTCTCTCTATTTTGAAAATTTGAACGTATTAGAGAGCCAGGAGCACTATAATTTTTATTAGTGATGTGTTATGAGCAAAACTTGTTAATTAGTACTGCAGTATTATGAAGTCAACAAAAAAGACAAAAAAACCTCCTCTCGTGTGTCTTAAATGTGAGTATTTACTCGTAACTCATGAAAAATTATGTTTATCCCATGTTTCTTTTTTTGAGAATAATCAACAAAAAGTTTTTTTATTATTCGAATACAAAAAGTTTCATCTCCACAAGAGGAAGAAAGCTGCTTCATCCGGCCCATTGAATCTTCTTATCACTTATTAGAGAAGGGAAAACAATTTTTAAATAACAAATTATTCTATATAAAATACGATTTTTTGACTGACGAATTTGTTAGTGGACAAAAAATGTTGAGTAGAGTCAGTGGCGTCCGCAGGGAGTGGAGTGGAAGGGATATAGTCCCCTTAATTCAATGAATTTTTGTCTTTGTCCCCCCAAAATTATCAGTTAGACAAAACTCGTTAAAAAAAACAACTTGTTTAACGCACAAGTATTAAATCGAGTAACGAGTATTCATTTGACTAACAAGCATTTAATTGAGTAAGAAGTATTAAAACAAGTAACAAGTTACACACTCAAAATACTCGAACCATATTTTTTAGAACATTATTTCAGGCATGGTTTGTACGCTCGCCGCAATCTAACCAATATTCACATCCCTACTTATAAGTATTGAATGTTAATTATTCCATAATCTATGTAGATTGATGATGACATAATTGGTTTATACCTATGATGATGTAATTTAACAAAGATTATTCCATAGGACATATTTTTGGTCTGATTCAGACACGTACTTAGGATTCGGGATGGGAATATTAAAAATTAGAGACCGAATTTTTATAATTTTATGCCTGGGATTTAACAAATGGAGAGTACGAGCTTTTATCTAGAAATGAGTAATATGGTGTTTTCCTCAAATATGATAGTTATCCACAGTTTATTTATGATCATATAGAAGAAAATGAATGCTTTGATAAGATAGAAGCATATATTTGCATAGTTTGAAGTAATAATGTAAATTGCACATTTATTTCAAGTAGAGTATTGATTCGTTTATATCTTTGCGGAGACTGATAAAGTGTTTAAACGTGATACAAAGCAGTGTAAAAAGTTAGAACTTCTTTGATTTATCTACATACATAAGCCTGATATATGTAAGTTTGCACATAATAGATAAAGGTAAGAACGGAAAATGATTCAGATTCACTTTAAATATATAGGTATCTAAATTCTATGTACATATTTATCAGTCTTGAGACTCGGTCCTAAAGGACGATTTTTTGTTTCTGGACGGATATTTTGGTGCAGACTGTGATCTCAGACCGAAATATTATTTCGTTTTCAACCTATGCACCTGTGCATAATAAATGATCAAGACCGTTAATGTGCTCAATAATTAAAAAATATAGCTAATGCGCAAAATCATTCAAATCAAAAATTTCACATTATCTTCCGAGAGCCTTTCCAGAGACAAAAAACTGAAGCTCGGATATGCACCATCTAGATTATGAGTAAGTAACCTTCGTCAATTCATGTATTACAATCAGGTACGCCATCAATTGTGACCCCTGTTCATATCCGGCCCACAGGCTGTGTTGAGTGCCAAGCTGAGTAACAAATGTACTAGAACCCATCACCAGCTAATGAAATATCATCAGAGACGCTATCCATTATAGCCCCGGTTGATATGCCAGCCCACGGGTTTTATTGAAAACTCGTGGACAAACGGGTTGTAATCAAGAACAAGAATTGGTAGTTGGTCACAACCTGTTTGTTAGTCGAGTTGGTACGCAAGACAACCCGTGAGCCGGAATATCAACTGTGTCTATAGTGGATGCAGTTGATGATAATATTACATGAGTTGGCAATGGGTTACAACCAGTTTGTTAGTTGTGTTGGCACGCAACACAACCTGTGGGTCGGGATATCAATCTTGTCTATAGCGTCTCTGATGATATTACATCAGAGTGCGGTGGGTTCCAATACGTTTGTTAGTCGCATTGGCACGCAAGACAATCCTTGGGGACAACCTGATGATCGGGTTGATTACAACAAATTTGTAAGAAGTGAGGGAGATATCCCATGAAATCTGCTACAAAAAAACTAGTTTTCATATCCAGATGCTCTTTTTTTTTTTGTGAAATGTGGATATTAAATTCATAGGATTTGTGATCTAAGTCATGGTTCATTAACCAAGTCAAAAAGTCTAAGACATTTTATGTTGCTATATTGAAAAATAGATAGGAATATATTTAACCTCTATCTGTTGTAATAATAGGATTGTGTATACAAGTTGAGTGAACATTGCAAAAAGGTGAACAGTGTTTAAACAATTGGCTACTAATTCATTCACATTGAAGCTGTGAGCTGTCTGATCTGTTAAAAAAACTCCCCTTTCTCTATCATTAGAAAGATTAATCTCATATAATAGCTCCATCTACATAAGAGGTTGCAGGGGCGTCGGTAGTGAGTGAGCTGGAGGGGCTGTAGATCCCCCCCCCTCCCACAAATATAATCTTGCTGACCCCCTGAGTTGAGAGAGGAAAATATATTAAAAGGAAAGTATTAAATGGAATCAACTGTAATTGCATGAAAGTTGGAGAGAGGCCAAATTTTGTAGGGTATGTCCGTTGATTGATAAAAAAACACATTTTTGAAACCACAAGACCTCAGTTCATATTTAAAGGGGATCCAGCTGTCAAAATCAAATTTTGTAAAATAATACCCCCCCCACCTGTATAACAGCATTTACCGAACATTATAATCTACGTCCTTTTCTTAGTAAGTTTTACCCTGATTTGCAGGAACTCATATCCCTACACCAAGTACACCGATCCTATTAAAAGGAATTGTAGAAACCTATGGTTAATATATTTTTCAAAAATATATGTGTTTTGGGGGTTTGAGCGTCAGAAGTTTAATTGGAAGCCAAGGGGCCGCCAGCCCGAAAAAGTTTGGAAAAACCTTTAATAAACATTGCAGTGTTTATACTAATTGCGAACTTTGACCAAAATAGAGACAGAAACAGACTTTAAGCATTGAAATAAAAGTTTCCAGAATTTAAAATTACATTTGGTATAATATATTTTACACTGATCAGACGAGACTCCTGGGTCGTGGAGAACATCTTTGTTTTTTCGCTTATAAATGGATTTTTTTCCCCATAAAATAAGATTGATTCCCTGAGCCTTAAAGTATTTTTTAATGTACCAAAGGTTGTTGCTTTGAAAATGCAACAAATAAGTAAAAACCCTAAAACTAAATTATTCTACAAACGGAAAAAGGGAGAACGTATATTGAATTAGAGTACTTTCTTTGTAAATTTCTTATAAGAGAGGGTTGAGTGTTTCTCAGTTTTAGTGTGTCTGTTGACCAGTAGAGATATAAAATTATTTATTCGTATAATAAGAATAAAAAATATTACTTTGTTTTTCAGCTGTCGATTCCTTCCTCTGACTTGATACGTCACAGCTATTTCATAGTTCATTCTTTTTGTTAAATAAAAAAAATTTAAATAATTATGCTCCGTTTTCAAAAGGACAGGAATACAATTTTTGTTGATTCCTGGTCGCATATATATATATATATATATAACGGTCATCTTATTATTTCTATAAAGAAATTGTGGCTGTCATTTATCTACATTTTTAATAAAATATTATAATACAGTACCGAATAAAATACTATGTAGGATTTTAATATTATGAGATATATATAAGTAATTCATTTAATAATTGTGAAGAAAAAATAGTCTGGGAGTGCTTATGTAGTACTTGGTGCGATTGACTTATTTTGCTAGTTACCAGGGTTTTTGTTCAGCCCATCTCCTCCCGACACACCTGCTATGTCCTTGAAAAGGCTTTTATTTGATGAAATGATCTCCCTTTACACTCTACGTTGGATGTCATCAGGTACATTATTTATACACACTTGATATATTATGTTGTACAAAGACAACATGGCTCTCCTTATTAATGATTTATGTGTTTGTAAATCTATTCAACTTACAATGTACATACACTGACATGAGTTGAGGTTAATATTTATAACATCTATCTATGTCAGAGCATTGTTTACTTATAAGATATGCACAGTGCTCTAAAAAAACATGTCCTGTCAGTTTGTAAAAATAAAAGCAACCGAAAATGAACCTTGTGATCCTGACAATCAGAAAAATGTTTGGAGGTAAAGCAGCTTAGAAGTCACGACCTTTCATTAGACCTGCTGAGAGGAAGGAAATAAACAAAAATCCCACTCCTTATATAGTAAGAACATATAGCCTGGAATTTATTCAATGTTAATCATAAATTCTACTCAGAGTCCAAAAATGAAGGAATTTTTGTTTTGTAGCCGAAAAAAAATTATGAGAGAATACTCGTAAAAAAAAGGTCATTCGACCTAATTATGCAGTGGAGCAAATATTTTAACTTTTGAATTTTTTTCAAAAAAATTCAATAAACCAACTCTCCCCATCACCCCAAATATAATCCTATAAACGCCCTTGTATACATTAATCACCATGGTTGCAGAAACAGATTGGGAATTGGTGACTTTTTGGTGGAGTCGAACAATTTGCACCGACTCCTACTCCGGCTACCAAAATTATTATAATTTATTGAAATAAAACTTATTTATAATCTAAGGCTTCCATTGAGTGTCCTTAAAGTTGTTGTTTTTTCTAATTGGTTATACATTATAGGCCTTAATTACTATTAATTTATTAAACTTGTAAGCTAACTCATCCATAAGTTTACTTCACAAATTTCAAACGTGCTCTGTAGTCTATAAAATCCCAATTCCCAAACATTCCTAAAGTCTAAATTATTATGTTGGCTAGATCATAGCCATTAGCCAAAATAGTTTTATAGTTATTCTTGTGAATAGTCAAAGTCATCAGAGTAAAGGGTTTGTACTGTATTTCCTCGGTTACGAGCACTTAAATTATGTTCAGAAACTTATGAACACATTAGCTATCGATGGATTGCGATCCTTTTCATTTGTTAATTTTTGTTCATCTTGTTAAATATATTATATTTCAATTTTTATTTTATACCTAGTGCAGTTAATCTCCACATAACTACAACTAATAAGTTATTAGTAATAACTATCTATCTATGAAATCTATATATATAATTTCTAGACTCCCCTCAAATGACTCAATAGTAATTACATATATGGGCTATAAAATATGTTGTAAAAAATTGTTTGTAGGAGTCAGAGTCGGGCCTTTTATTTACTGCCTCCGCAGCCCTGCTTATAACTCCCCAACAGCTCTTCAGTGTTAGTATCTGTCTTTTATTAGAAGGCGCACTATTTATTTATATTATATTTAGATGTTCTCAAGAATTAAATGATAACGGCTTTAGTAAATAAAAAAATCCTACGGGTAGCAACTACAAAAAGTCGCTCCCACTTTCTAGCACATATTTTATACAGCTTTAGATTTACATTAAAAAAGTGTATACCTATGATGATGACAAATATTTTGAATAAGCTACACTCCAATAATAAACCCCGGTAACACTTGAATATAATTATGTTGTTATGATTACTTTTAGAGTAGCGTTGACATACGAGATCAAGATAATATCTTAAGAGTATACACATGTTTAGGTTATTACCTCATCATTAGATAAGTATTAGAGATAGGACGATTAATCAGAAATCGGAAAACGGGTGTTTTTTCTGAAATCTGCATTGGGAAAATAATATTTAATTTGCTATTCCGATTCTTATTTCTTACTGGTATTTATCAATTTATTACTTTTCTAAGTTATAAATAGTGTGTCTTATTTGACATAAATGAACAACGAAAGTATATTTGATAATAATATATCAGACACTTTGTATCACATAATGAGAATTGAGTAATAAAAATGAAGAAAAACATCAAAATAAATCCGCGTGATACGCGGTACCGAATGATAATATTTTTTTTTATTTGCAGCACGTTTGAAGCTAAACTAATCGTATAAAAAGGCCAGTTAGAGAAAGATTGTTGAAATATTGTTGCAGAATATATGTTCCATCTATAATACTTGATTAAATAAAAATCCTGTACCTGGATTCAAATAGATAATTTTAAAGAAACAACATCAAAATTTCCTTTTTTTTCTACATTTTACAGATTTTCAAATCAAAACGGGTTCATAAAAGGCCATTTTTTTAACGTTTGATGGTTATTTTCTTGTTTAGAGGAATCAAATGCAACATACAAAATATCCGGCGATATCAAATTCCCAACTTTTTTAATTAGGGTACACCCTACTATATATACACTTGAACATGTACACGCACAATAGATGTGGTAATCTACCTTTTGTTATATTAAAATTTGGAAAATTTTCATGCAATCTTACATTACATATTTATTAAATACTGCCTAAGAAAATTAAATGTTTATCATGTTTCAACGTAAAATAAACTTATACTGATGAAATTGCTTAAAGTTGAATATTTCGCATTAATTATTAGAACGCTCCTAAACATTCGAGAATATAAGAAGTTATTTGAGTAACTCTGTTGCGAATTTTCCATTTCCAAATTTAAAAAAAATACTGAATCATAATTTCATAAAAGCTCAAAATAGTTTTAAAATATATACCTATTTTCTTTCTGAAAAACAATATCCATTTTTATTTGATTTAGAGTAGTTTATAAAGTAGTCCGTATGATTATTCATTATTGTAATAATACTTATATTTGAACAATTTTCAGCGTGCTGTAAAAATTAAAAAAATAATTTATCAAAATTAAGGAATCGAACGGTATGTTGATAAATTTTCTCATCAAAATAACGGTTATATATGAAAAGATACTTTTATAAGAGAATATACCTCAATCTACCAATTCAACCCTACTTATAGCCTATAGCTATATTTTTTCTATGTTATTAATTGGACGGAACGCTTAGAAGCCTGAAAATGATGACAATGATCAGGAGCATTTTGATATGTTGATAGGATTGACTTTATTGTCTAACTACTAGATGACTTTGGGCCTTCTTTCTATTTCTTTTATAAAAGGTTGCGTCATAGAATAAAGTTAACAATGGGAGTTTTATGTAAAAACAATTTTGGGAAATAGTATATGTTTCATAAAAATTCAATTATTTATCGCAATGCTTCTCAAACTTTTTGACTTACATGTCTTTCAAATAGCATTTGAGCAATTTCACCCCTCCTACCTTCATTCTAATGCAGCTCAAAAAACAATTATACTTTCGCTTGCCCCTCCCCTTGAATTAGCTGAATATTTGTTTAAGGTGTGTCCCACAGTTTGAAAAGGGCTGATGCATATAATCAGTGATGTAAATACTGTGAATTTTTTAACTGGCCCGCTTTTTTGGAATTGGTAATCTGTAGAATGAATTTTCTTCTTCTTAGCAGTTGTCATTATTATTTAATTCCTCAGTATTGAGCATCCTTTCCTAAATGGATTCAATCATGTTCAAAACCTGATTGTACACTTGTGTGGGCTCATAAAAGACGGAGAGTAACCTTGAGGATTTGTTGTAGAGATATAAATGTAAGTCCTTGTTGGACTCAGAGTATAATTCAAGATGGAATATATTCTACATGACAGGGTATTTATTGAAAAATTTAAAGGCACAAACTTGATAACAAATATTTCAAGAAATTATTTTGTTTCGCAAATTTCCTACTTAAGCTTGAACCTTCGCAAGCAGACAAGACGAACTAAATCTGAAGCATACATGAGGCCTCTACTAACATAGCAACAATATTAATAACTTTCTATTTATTGGAAAAAATTCCATCTATTACCTAATTAAAAACTGATCCCTCAATATAAATCCTCTTGAGGTTTTGCTTTTGATATTTCTTCAATCCCTGCTGAATTTTAATAAGATTAAAGATTACTATTGGAAATAATGTACGATGATGTTTTATGTTCAGGACTATATAACTAGTAATTACTAAATAACTTTAATTACGAGTCAAACTCAATTCAATGTTAGAGAATAGCGTAAAGAAGTGAATATTATATCAAGTAATTTTCAAGAACTTGAGGGGATCGTAAATTTTTTGACTCTGTAATATAAAAAAAAAGACTTCTTATAGCATTGAAGACCATGAAGTTGAATATTTGGGAGATTTGTAATTAAAATGACAACATAATTAATAATTACGTTCACAATTGATTCAAATTAGGATAAAAATGATTTGACTTCCAACATAATTAAATTGATAAACTTATACTAAAGGCTTCAATCGAACTTTCTTTTGCGTCTTCTAGGAATTGCTTTCCTGAAGCGAAACAGTTTTTTTCTCCTAAAGAAGGATACACTGATAACACTTACATCTTACACTGATACACTTGATCTTCCAAGAAGAATATATTTTTTATTTTCGGTGGATAATAAGAACGAAGTTAAATACCATGAATATAAATAATAGAATCAATCATATTATGTGTATATGATAATTAATAAAACTAAGTAACTATGTGTACTAAAAATAAATACATTAATCTGTGAATGAAAAAATGAACTACGAAATTTAAGAGATATTAGAATAAGAATTTATAAGAATTTAAGAATATTGACGAGGTATGTTCAAAAAGTAAGATGACATTTCAAATTTTGCGGCCAAGGTACATTTGGTATGCTCGATTTTTGTATAGTTTGGTTTCTTTGTGAGAGGAATAATGTTAACAAGTATTTTGTGTATTGGGCTATGTTTTGCTGTTGAAAAACATGAGTCAAAGAACATGCATCAAATTTTGTGTAGAGAATTAAAATAAGTGCTCCAAAACAATTGAAATGTTGACAATGACATAAAGTGAAACTGTTATGAGTAAAAAAAAAATTCGAAAGTGGTACAAACTCTTCCAAGATGGCCGGGAAGGTGCTAAAGCCTCGCTCTGGACACCTAAGCACGTCAACAACAGATGAAAATGTTGAAGCAGTAGAGAAAATGGTTTTTGTAAACCGTCGAATCGCTATCAGAAACGTTGCTGAGGATATTGACATATCGGTTGGCTCGTGCCATAAAATTTTTTCGAGCTTATTGGGTATGAGACAAATGTCAGCGAAGATTGTTCCGAAACTGCTTAATGTTGACCAAAAGAATCGTCGCATGAGCATTGCTCAGGAGCTGTTGACAGATGTAAATGATGATCCTGATTTGCGCGAAAGGGGCATGTCACTTTTTCTTGTTCCCAAAACTGAAGAGACCTATGAAAGGATGGAGATTTGCAACGATTGAGGAGATACAGACTGAATCGCTGGAAGAGCTCAAGGTTATACCGAAGAGTGCTTATGAGAAGTGCCTCAAGGATTGGAAAAAGCGTTGGGATAGGGGGGGATTACATTCAAGGGGAAGGCATACATACCTATTGATGAATAAGTAAATATTTTTTCCTAAAGAAATGCAAAGTCTAAATTGAACTGGAAACCAATTATTCATAAATTCCAGCAATGCGGAAGATGTTTCCCAAATCATCTTTTCTGAAATTATGTTTAAAATTTTATGGAAATTACTATTTACTAAACTTCAATCGTACAATTTAATTTTTTCTAATTTAATTAACTATCTGATAGGAATCACTACAGTCTTGTTGTTTGAGCTGGATGGGAGACTTTCATAACTTATACATAATTTATAAATCAAATAATTGATAAAACAAGTGTTGAGTGTAATGCTACGGACTGTATAATTAGTCATTACTAGACAGCTTTAATTACGAGTCAAACTCAAATCAATGTTATTATCTCAACTATGAAACTGAATTTCCAGACATTCTCATAATTTAATATAACTATTTTATACTTAATAACAATTGCCACCAAAGATCAGCAATAATGCTTACTTCAGGGTAGAAGTTAACACCAAGACGGCCTATTAAATAATGAACAAAGAAGAAGAAAAAGCGCACCCATCAGCCATTTTTCCTTTTCTAATCGCTAAACTTAGTTTTTTCTTCACACAGATACGTTCTTTAACTATACATAATTATTTGTTTATACAGGGTGTCCACGATAAATTGGAACTATCTTAAAATCCAACCTGCTTGATAAAAATGGAATTTGGAGTGTATTTGTTAATATGAAAAAGTTAGACATGATATTAAACAATAAATTTATTCAACATGTCCTCCCTCAGCAGTCACCATCTTCTCCATCCTGCCCCTAAAGGATTTGCATGCCCTGATAACTTCCGCGGAATCGACAGCATTCCACTCCCTCGTAATGGAGCCCTTCAGAGCCGCGATGCTCTTGTGGCTGAACTTGCACAACTCCCTCTCCATTTCCCCCTACCAGTAGTAATGACACGGATTGAGGTCGGGTGAGTTGGAGGGCCAGGTGTTGCGATCCCAGAAAGTGATGTCGTGGGAGTTGAAGAGGTTAGTGGTCCTCATGGCGATGTGTGCGGGCAGGGAGTTCTTGTTGGAATATGAACTCCCTCCCAGCGGCCGTATCTTTCATACAGGGGATGACGAACTCCTCCATGACTTCGCAGTACCTTATTGCGTTAACCCTTTCCTTGGGATTGAAGAAGAAAGGAGGCATCACCTCACCGGTGCTGCAGATGACACCCAGGGTCATCACGGAGGCCGGGAACTTTGTGGTGAAGACCGCAGGGACCTTTTCTCTCTCCTTGGCAAGCCACCTGTCATTCTGGACGTTGTAGCTTCTGTCGACAGGTCAGTTCTTCTCGTCGGAGAAGAAGATGATTCTTCCTCCATGGCTTTTCAGGTCATTGAGGAGATGCTTACCGTTGGTGAGCCTGGTGGCCTTCATAGATGCCGTGAGGATGTGTTGTTTGGCCATTGGGTATGACCTGTACCCGAGGTCCTCATTCACAGCCTTGGATACCAGCTGCTTGCTCACCCCACGGTTCTTGGCCAACCTGGACAAGGAAGTCCCCGGCGAAGCCTTGATGGACTTACGGAAGCCTTCAAGGAAGCGGGGAGTGCGGATTCAGTCACTTCTCATACTGTGGGCCTTGCAGCAGACCTTCCCCTCAACCTTGCTGGCATTGAATGGTCCAGTGGTCTTTGGGTAGTTAAGAAGCATGTGGATAGCAGAGGGCTTGTGTCCCGCGCGAGCCAATTCGAGGATGGCGTCTCTCCTTGCTTGTTCCATGATGACTATTGTTTGTTGTCAAAACAATTGTGGTGGAAGTTATAGTGTATTGTTCATGCAACCTTTTATATTAGTATGATTTAACCCCGAATATCCACATTATGGATCTGGATGAACTTTAAAGTAGTTCCAATTTATCGTGGACACCCTGTATGCAGGCATTGGACACAGTATGTATTTTCAAATGCAGTCAATTCCTTTTTTTCATCTCTCCTTCATAATAGCTCGAGATGGTTTTTTTATTAGAGACCGAGGAGAAAGCGGGAGCGAGGCATCCCTTTCTTAATAACAGGTGCCTGTTTTAGGATTTTGGAGGGAGAAAATGAATTACTAGAGGAGAATCTTTTGCATTTAAAATAGCATTAGCAAAGGGAAATTATGTAAAATTATTTTTAAATGCATAGTTATTTGTTTACTCTCTTTAATTATAACTAAAGAGGGGATGTGTGTAAAGAAAAAACTAAGTATAGTGATTAGAAAAGGAAACAAGTTGATTTGTGTGCTCTTTCATTTCCTTTTTTCATTATTTAATCAGTCGTGGGCTGTTAACATCTCCCTCTAAAATAAGTATTATCGCTCATGCTTGAGAAAATTGATTTAAAAATTCCATATAATAAAATAAATATAAATGAACTTAAATATAATTATAATATTTTACTCGTACAAATACTATTTTAAATGTTGAAGGCTCTCCTTTTTATAGCGGTATTTCATTTTCTTCTTTCCAAAATCAAAAAACAAACAGCTGATATTAACAAAAGTCTTTATTCAGTAACAAAATATTATATGTCTCATTCCCCCCTTCTCTTTGCACTCGTACACAAATCCCATCTCTAATTATAAATATAATAACAGAGGCAGAGAAATAAAAGAGGGCAAATAAGAGAAGTAGCTTGAAGAAAAGCAGAGGAGAAGAAAAAAAGGAATGAAATGTTGTAATGTAAGAATGCCATCCATACCAAAAAGAGAGAAATTTTATACATGGACTATAAAGAAACCGTACAACTTTAGAAAGAAGATAACCATCATGACGTCGGCATTACATATTGATTGCTTATAACTTTATTCTATACCAAATACTTCATATTATATTGAATGGTATCCTTGAGATACAAACATAGGATGATGGATCCCTGGCATCCTCTTTAAAATCAAAGTGGTGAGAATAAGCTTTTTCCTTTCTTTTTGTATTTATTTTGTTTGTAGGAGGAAGAAGGTCTATGAGCATTTTTGGATACATATATGTATGTGGTATGCACTACGTACAAAGCATGCTTATACCATGTATTTACAATTATATATTCTGTATGTGTTACATGGGTGTCCGAAGGGGGAGAAGGCTGTGGGCTTTAAGTCATAGGCATAGTTTGAAATACAAATACTAGGGATGGAGGAAGCCAAATCACATTATATAATAAATACACCATGAGGATCAGGGGGCTGGCTCCCCCACAAACTGGGTTCTCATCAATGAAATGTATTATCATATGAGCATGTATATTTGATTTAATTACTCATTAGTATGTAAATAAAAAACAATTTGGCTCTACTTTCTTATACAAATTTTAAACTCTTCCCTTTCCTAGTATAAATTTCAAAATCTCTCTATGATTTTATAAGCCATCTGCCCCCTCCAAAATACCTTTCATATATATATATATATATACGAAAGTTGAAATTGAACCAGCCCCATCCCCTTAAAAATTACCCGCAGACACCCCGGATGTATTTTAACATAGACTGACTTTGCAAGAGGATTGGGACCAGACATAAACATTTATAGTGCTATAAATCATGCAAGTTTTTTAGGTTGTCTGGTTTTCTTTTGTTTTTGTTTTTTTTAATTTGGTAATCTGACCGCTGAATTCTCTTTTCCTTAGCATTTGTCCTTATTATTTAATTCCTGAGTAGTGAACTTTATCTCCTATATAGATTCAATTATATTTAAAAACTGATTGAATATTCGTGTGTGCTCATAAAAGACGGAGAACCCCCTTTAGGATTTCTGCGGAGTTATAATTGTAAGTCTTAGTTGGACTCAGAGATAATTAGGGATCACATTCGGAGTAATTTTAGCAAATATCCTTTATTTATTTTTTCCATTCTCCCCCTCCCCTTGTCACAGCTGATTAGTGCGGATCTCCTCCAAAACATTTCTCAAATTGTCACGGTTACCATGATGATTTTCAATTCCTTAATTTTTACAACATGCCCATAATACACACAATCTTCATCACTAAGTATGTATGTTTTATACCATTCAAAAGTGTTTCCCCCAGCACAAATATCTTTTCTGATGGGAAAAATAAAAAAAATGACTTTTTAGATTAATACAAACATTTAAATGAGAAAAAATATTGTAGGCCCCTTGGGCCGTCTCAAATAAGTTGTTATGAGTCAATAATTGTACTTTATATATATTGGACCTTGTTTTTAATCATTTAAGAAGTCCAGTATGTACTCTCTGTTCAGACATTAAGTGTACCTACATTGTAAAAACGTGTATTTTGATTTTCAATATAGCAAGTGCCTACATATATATTTAAAAGTATATCCTCCTTATGATTTTTAAAGTTTCTTTAATCTTATTTTTTATGCATAGTTAGGTATGTATTTCATTTCTACAAGAAAAAGCTACAGCTATTGAAAAAAGTTTAACATATTATATAATTATGTTTTTATTTTCTCATTTCTCATGTAGATTCAAAAATGCTTCTTCTTTTACATTGTGGAGGGCCCAAAAAATTAAACAGATTTAAATATTAAGATTTCTACAAAACTTTGTGCATGTAAAATGAGATTATTTTTTTAAAGCCATAGAGAAAGTACAGTAAGGATTTAAACACCACTTTGAAGGCTGTGAGCTGTTGTTAACAGTACCTTATTGGATAATGTAATTATCATATTAACGAATAGGAGTCGTTATTGTGCATATGAGTTGTCTCAAAATTAATTCTGGATTGCATTTATATTATTTTACTAATTTTTGGTTATTTTTACCTAACACATTATTCTGATTCATCCTTTGGAGGCACCGCAAACAGTACTTACAGCTTCAAAAGTGTATTGTCACAATTCAAGAATTATACATTGATAAATTATATTTGAAAGATCATATTGGGGCTAAATTAAGTGTCATAAATCAATTGAAGGCTTAAAATCATAACTATCCTTCTTGAGTATTTAAACTCATCCCAGAAAATTATAATATAAAGCCCATTATTGACAAAAATAACCCATAAAATACTTGGTTGTATATGAAGTAAAAAAAAGGATTGGGAACTTATCCTTACTTGATTTTATTCAGTAACGCTATGAGTTTTTTGAGTGCTCAGGACTTTGAATCCCCCCACCCCCACACTTCCCAAAACTCAAACTTTTAATTACTTAACTGACTATAATGAACATCCAATAAATACATCATAATGAAGACTAAAAAATCAACTTGGTGGGCGTGGATGAGGGCTGGTTCTGGCCGTTTAAGAAGTTTAATAGGGGGATGCTAGTTGTCTTAAGAGATTTGTAGGTCAAGAATAAAACTCATTTTTTCCCCTTCTGAATATTCGTAATTCCTCCATTTTTGGGGACCTCTGAACTAAACAGATTCCTTGGTAATAGGTCATTTGACAGACCATTGGATTAAAATATTTTAATTTGTGGATTAGTGTTTAACAGATTAGCGTTTTATGGATTAACGAAAAATTAAGGGGTGCTCACCTCTGCTGGTTCGATAATTAATTATATTTGCATAATGTTCTAAAATTGTATGATGGTACCACTATATTACTATGATATCATCAATATTTCAGTCATCATATTTTTTTTTTTTCGGTGAAACATGTAAATCATATATCATTATTTAATTTTTGATTGTACTTATATTATTAAAATTAGTGATGGATAGACAGTATTATGTAAACTCAATAGGATATTTCTAGCTTTTATAATAACATTAACTGCTGTGTTGTAATGGTGCAGATAAAAATATTTATGTGTTGGTATTTAGTAATGAATTCTGTGAGAGTAAACAAAAATAAAGTGATCAGAGAAAAATACTTTTTATTTATTTCTTTACACTAATGGAATATTATTGACTACGAATGCAAAAATTGTGTGTGTGTGTTTTTTTTTTTTTTGTAGATTCATCAATAATAATAAAAAAATTATTTATATTTCAGCATAATAATGTGGACTTCAGAAATCCATTTTTGGATGGCTTATGCTTTAATGTCGTTCAATAATTTGGAACTTGTTGGATGTAACTTTGACTTTTATATTGATTCACATCAAACTAAACTTCTCTATGGATTGGATTTCAGAGAAATATACTTCATACG
Source organism: Lepeophtheirus salmonis (assembly GCF_016086655.4). Lineage (NCBI taxonomy): Eukaryota > Metazoa > Arthropoda > Copepoda > Siphonostomatoida > Caligidae > Lepeophtheirus > Lepeophtheirus salmonis. The sequence continues at coordinate 34,096,712 of NC_052144.2, read as the reverse complement.
GAACGGAGTCATCAATCAAAATGCTATCACTTTTCTGAATGAGGTGATCAGAAAAATTGTTGTATGATTATCAAAGGATAATTATTTATCCTTTAAATTATAATTGAGGTGTTTTATTAACTGCATAATTTTATTTGCAATTATATTTTATAGAAATTAAGATCAATGATAAAATTTAACGACAACAATTTCAAATCACACGATTAAGGAAAATACAGTTAACAAATGAAATAATTACTGACAATTTTGTCAATATTTTTCACATACAAGTTTAATAATTATTTAACTCTTAATATTCAAAAGGAGTTTTATCTAATATAAAACTAAAAAAAAAAAGTATATTAATTATATTTAGGAAATCCCTACCTATGTGGATCGTCTAATATTTCATTGGCATTTATCACAATCAAGAACTAGTACATCTTATCATATGCAAGTTATTCATTTACCCGGTCCTATAATGAGAACACCCATTCTCAATATATCCTCCAATGGATTTTTGTCCTTTGAAGATACCGTATTTTCTATTGAATTACCATGCACGGGCAGAGTAAGGGATCATGTAGATATTATGATCAAGGTAAAACTTGCCGTATCTATATCTGAAAGTTATCTAATTGAATCTACTATTTTAGATGACATTTATATCAAAGTTACTCGATGAATATAACCAAAGCATTGAACCCTTGAGTTTGAACTTTAAAAGAAGAAAGTTATGTGCAAAAAGCTCTAATTATATGATGGATGGTTCAAAGGCCAATGAGAATGACGATTTGGAATACCCAGAACAAAGATTATCTCCTGTTGCATCAACTTGTATTGCTTTTGGATCAGTATTAACAACCATTATCTTTCTTTTCGTTCTACTTGGGGTAAGGTCTCAATCTAAGATTTTCAGTTATTGCCTATCTACAAATATTATTATTTTTTTATTTTTAAGTTCTTGTATGTGACACGTAAAAAAAGGCATCCAAATATACCTTTAAATTCCTTGGTTCATTTGGACTATATACCCCATCAAAATTTTCCAACTAATGGGTATAAATGCTATTCAACCCCTGATAGCTTTTCCAGATTATCAATGGAAAAACTTTGTTCAATGAAAGAAACAGGATACCAAGGATCTCCTCTTAATTCATGCTCCAAATCTTTTTCCCTTCACTTTCGTAATAATACTGAGAATAGCCGACAACTCCTACAAAATTACTCCTCTCCATCCTCCACTTCGAATCATGATCCTATTCATTCTAATACAATTTATAAATATTTACCAAGTAAAGATGAGAGTTCGAGTCTAAGCAATATTTCACCTAGTGTACCACGCTCACTTGTTATAGAAGATGGAGTCTTAAGACTCTCATCCTCAAGTGGATATCCACCTCCCACAGCAAATAAAATCCAAAATATATCATCTTGCTCTTCTTCCTATTCATCCTCAATTTCACTAAACCCTCAATTACATGATCAACAACCTAAATCCATCGTATCCTCTCCCTTGACAGCAAGTTCAAACACGGATGATTTTTTCCCAAATGGAGAGACACTTGGCATTAAAACACTTTCTGAAAAGGACGAGGAACAATCAGGAATTAGTAAAAATGAAGGTACAGGAAGTGATTCATCCTATATACCTCATCTGTATTCTCATTTAATGCCAAAAAACATTAAAAAAGCTAGCGGAAGACTTCCTAATACTGAAACCCAAAAGTCTGTTGTCATTTGATTTTAAAATTACAAATATATCGTATATAACATATTATTTTCGGACTCTAAAGTATATAAATAAAAAGAATATAAAATTATACTGTACTGATATACATAGACTAATAATTATTTATTTGTAGGTATTATATTGTAAATATTTTATTTTGAACTTCAAATGAAATATTTGAGACTTGTTACTCAAATATAAAAATTTTAATGAAGGTCAACCATCTATACAATTATGAAGATATTAAGCTAATTATGATCAAATCTTGGTATAACTTTCAAACAATATTTGAAAAATAGGTAAATATAAATTTATCTTATTTCCAATATCAATCCATTTAATCATAATATAAGAAAAAGTATCATGTCTTAACATTTGAGTCCAAGTCAAGTCTCCAGTTTTAGCTTGCAAAGTAAAATTTATGGATACTTTTTCAGTTCCAAATGATGTCATTGCATAGTATTTAAAAAGATGAAGAATGTACATATTGAAGAAAATGAAACAATTTTTTACTTCATTGGGTGGTAATTGTTTCTATTGACTTTTGAAAGATATTGAATACATGATTAACTTTATAAATTAATTGTATGAGATTAATATTTAACTAGTGATTTTTTAAGTAATGATCATGTCAAGCTAATATATCAAAAGAAGTCTTTTTAATGGGCAAAAGCGTATTGTTACTTAACCGATATAATAAAAATAGTTTTTTTAAATAATTGATAACAAATGAAGGAATGTCAATAACATATATTAAATGTTTGGTGAGGAATGCCATAATTTAGTAAGAAAGAGACAACTCATCATCTTCTGTAGCACTATCAGTAACAATGTATAATACATCTTCTTCACGAATTACAATTGTGTCTCCATCTTCTTCTTTGGAATCCATAGGATCCCTTGAAGATATTAATTCCTCGGGAGGTCTTCTTGATATTAATGAAATATCTCCCACAGGCATTGGTTCAGCACATGGTCCGGATTTAAATGTCGTATAAGGACTCATACCGCCAAATGGAGGTAATCCGTCAGTTCCAGCAACTATTGCTGCTTCACGAGACAAAATTTCAGGAACATGTTGTTTATCTTTATCCTTAGGTTTGTCTACGACTACGTCAAATGAAGATTGTTCCGATATACTCCCTTTCTCAGTATCAGTGTTAGCTCCATAATTTCTTTTGATATTATCGACCCTCAAATCTTCTTCACCTTGAACTAAGCGTGATACCAAAGCATCATTATTTCGTATAAATTCGTCTGTTATATTTTTAAACATATAAAGAGATATCAAGGGTACTAAGCACATAAACAGAAGAATCATTCCAATTAAAACCAATGTAAACGTATTTGTGGGTATAATATGTCTGTATATATATGGTATTTGACGGAAGAAAAAAGGTGTGATCAGAGTTAAGATAGATGCAGTAAAAATAAGTAAAAATGCAAATCCATTAACCATAATCATTTTGCCTTTATTAGGGGCCAAAAGTCCACCCATGATTCCAAAATAATTCTTTACTTAATTTTCATTAATATTTCCAATCTTCCTTAATCAAACTATCTTCCAATAATTTAATTTACATTATTAATTTAAAAAATATTTTTAGCAATTTATAATTAAAATTTGTATTAGTGTTAAAATACACCTTCTTATTGTCTATAAACTAATAATTTCTTTAAAAATTTAGTGAGTCATATTTCCACCTTTTTTGATCACGTATTATTAAATGGGGTTTTACTAAAATGTTTTCAATTGAAATTGATACTTATTTATTTCTTATATAGCATTCATTTATCCGATTTTTGGCTCGTGAAATACTTTTTTTGAAATGATGATGAAAGCTTTCCAAAAATATTATTGCAATATTATCATCGATCGTTATGAGTAAAAAATTTACTGTACTATCGAATTTGGATATAACTGTCGTAAAATATCAAGTAAAGTTGATTTTAATAGCATGAAAATGGAATAACTAACATTTTGTACACCTGGCTTTATAGTATCGGCTAACTAACAATGCACAAAAAATGAACTAAATTCATATAAGTAAATCAATTTTGGTAATTATATTCAAATAAACTGAAAAATTATTTCTCATTTTCATAATATTTATTTCTCCTAAATTAGCAATAATTTAGCACTTTAAAAGAGAATAACTTAACAATATTTTTCATTTTTATAAACAATCATCTCTTCATGAATCACGAGTACATCATTATCATCTTCTAAAATATCCTGAAGGCAAAAATTTCCAATTTCAAATACATTAGACGCACTATCCGTACACATAACTTGTCTTTTTCGAATGGTTGACAATGATCTACAAGGAGATTCTGATTTTATTCCATTTATTGACTCCTCAGAAGCACATTTTGATATTCCACACTCAACAATCTCAACAATAATATTATCATCGGAACCGGCTGGTTCCATCATAGAAGGAAGACATTCATTTCCTTGATCTTTTTTATCGTCCAAATAATGCCGTCCTTTATCTTCAAATCCATATGATGCATCATAGTCTTTAATATTCTTATATATGTATAGGTACCAGCATAGGGATAGAATAGGCACGATTGTTAATAGAAGAACTATTAAACCAATAAGAACGATTAAGATTGTTCGAGGAAAAAAGTCGATTCTATATATTGAAGGAATTTCACTTAGAAAATAGGGCGAAAAAAGTAGCAGTACGGAACATACAATTAAGTTCATAAGAGCCACTGAGTTCACGAATACCATTTTAGGTACACTTGGTGATAATATCTTATACATGTTTAGCACAAACTTTAATTTACATAGCATAGACACAATAACTTATATAACAACTTAAATTAGAACCCAAACATTTTTTTTTTAAATAATTTTTTTTCGTTATTGGCAAAAAAGAATATCATATAATTTATATTATTTATTCAATCCAGAATGATAATTAAAATTTAACTAATACAACTTAGACGTGGGGTGATATCAAAATATTTTCCGACCCGATATTTAGAAACGATTAGATATTTTTTACAAATTGGTTTATTTTGTTTGTATCTTGTTTTAGCCCTTGTTTGTTAATGCTTTACTTGACCTAAAAGGCTGACTCTTGAGTTATCAATTTGATTCCGGTTCACTAATGTTAGCAAGATGAGCGTTTAAAAAAATAACAATTTTTGTAGAAAACAAACTTGACAAACCATTGAAATGAATAAATCCAAAAATATCTAAGCAAGAAACAATAAGAAGCGTTACGAAAACTCCTACATTCAAACTACTTCATGGGGTGAAAAAGGAATAAATAAAATGATTTTGCACTTTTTATGAAAACAGTTCGTGTGATAAACTATAGTTAGTCAGAATATTGATATACATATGTGACAAACCCGTATTTAAAAAAGATTGTTTCAGTATTCATAGACACTTAAGGATTGATTAATCCCTTTGAAAATTCTGAAGCATATTAATATGACATTAACACTTTAAATTATTTTCTTATTTATCAATTGTAAATAATGGTGTAATGCACCTACATAAATATGAGCTTTATTGATTAAGTTTATTTTTTTTATTTTGTCTTAATTGTTTAGCCTTATAGTATATTTGATAATTGATTAATTTACACTTAAAGCAATTATATACTTCTAAAGATCTCGGTATGTACATATGTATTTGTTAAAAACATAAGATTTTTGTTGACTACTGGTCTTAGGTTTATACATCATAATTCATAAGTGCCTTGCATTGAAATCCATCGATATGTTGAATAATTTTTTTCCTTCCAGAATGCCATTTAGTTCCATGGGATCACAGTCTAAGCAAAGTTACTGTTGATCTTACTTTTCTCAGTGTGTACGCTTCGTTATACAATACTTTCATAAATTAAAAACAACATGTCCATGTTCTTTTAAAAATGTCCAAACAAATATTTTCACTAATGATAATATTTTAAAACTAATAACAGAAGACCTATACTTCCTGGAAATTCTTGATATTGAATTTGATGAATAGCATTATTATGACCGTGATGTAATTTTTTAGTGCATTGGCAAAACAATTATTTTCTGAAGAATATAATAATATTCAAAAATATATCAAAATAACTTCAATTAAAATGAAAACTAAAGCATAAAAAAATGATTCAATAGTTGAGTGGTGGGGATTAAAATGATTATTTATTTCATTAGGAATATTGATAATGTTCTTTAACCTTTATAAGAGTTTTCCTTGTATAATATTATAATTAATATTAAATGAACTCATAAACTGACAACAATCTACTCATCAATGAAGTAAAAACATAAGAATACCTGATATTGTATCTCTTTTCGGAAGCCTTCTCTTCCTTATATTTTAAGTATTCATTTATAAATCTTACCTTGGATTTGTTACCTAATTTAAACTTTGTTTAGCCTCTTTTAAAGAAGCACACAACTAGTCATACCAGAGGCATTCATTCAATCATCTAAGTGTGATTACTCTGTGTATTAATTTGAATTATTCACTGGTTACAATAATTAAACCACATATTTTTCTTTTATCATACTTTTTTTCTCATTGTATCATATAAAATATCGGAGCAAATATAAACATTTCTCAAATACGGTACATATACTGTATATTTTCCCCCATTCATTAGTTTTACGATTTTAATCCGATATATCAACCCACGTCTATTACAAATTAAAAATTTCAATTAAGAATGTTTAAAGAATTATGAACGTTTTTTAGATATATGTACACTATACAATGGAATTCTAGAGATTCCATAGCTATACACAATAAATATTGTTGTGTACATTTTGATATGAGTACTTTCCTAATTTTTAAAAATAAAATATAATATAATACTCAACAGAAAATAGAATAATATCTATTATGCAGGCTTAATATAACTATTTTAATTATATATCACAAATAATTATCCTCCTTCCTAATAATCATATCCAAGATCACTTTGAAAAGATTAGAGGTTATGTTAGTATTAAAAAATGTTCCGTGACTATTTATAATTAGTTATCCAGCAGTAATCTGTATATTCATACATATATACTATGTCCATGTATAAAAGAGAGATTGTGTATGTGTCCTTTATGCTTGTACACACTGTTGAACCTAGGAGGCTGAATTTTGCATGGATATCTCTTCTGAACCCTGGTCAGGCTAGAACACAAAAACTCGATTTTTTTTTTTTTTTTTTGGGCTCAAGGTTTATATATAGGGGTTGAGTTATAAATCAAAAAGTGATTGGCGTTTTAAAAAACAACTATACGAATAACTACATTTTCTAAATTTACTCAAAATCAAAAAAGTTATGCACAAAAAAAAGAAATCCGTGAAAATTGCAATTTTGCTTATTTTAGGTGCAAAAAAAACAAACAAAGAATTTCCAATGAAATATTGGATTAGTAAAATAAATAAAGTTTGTAGAAATTTGTCTGTAAATTCGTTTACATATAAATTTGACTCATAAAAACGGATGTTTAACTGAGAAATATCTATAATTTTCTGAATAATTTTTCTTTTTTTTCTCATTTTTTCCCCAACCGTCAACTTTCCATTTTTGAAAAAGAAATGCCTCAAATGTTACATTTTGGACATTTAATTTTAAATTTCAACTGTATGATTTTCAAATTTCAGAACCTTTTATAACATAATTTTTGCAAAATTTGCAAAAATTAACCAGTGATCGAGGGTTATTTTTTCGACAATATTATTTTTCGTAACTTTTTTTATTTTTGTAAGTACGAAAAAAATAATGGTAGGTTTGTAATTTATATTCCATTAATTGTTTTTTACAACTTCTTTGGAAAAATTAGAAAAATAAAAGTTTTTTTGCAATTTTCTTCGTGAATTTCGATTTGGAAATTTTTAAAGTAAATATAAAATGGACTTATCATCTAGATAATTTTTTAGAGACATAAATGTTGTTATTTTATTTGAAGTTAATAACACAATATTTTTTATGTTATTCATAATAATAGAACTCGAGTTACAAGAGGGAATTAATAACAGTATTTATTTTCGTGGGGAGTTCCTTTGAAGAGACTTTGTGGATTACCTTACTTAACCGGATTAATAGTGAAGATTCCAAAAGAATTAGAATTATCAGGATCTTTTTCGATAACAACGAAACATTCATATGGTAATTAATAATTATAAAGTATTATAGAAGTATTTTCTGAATATTTTTTTAATTTTCACCCTTTTCAATGTGATTTCCCTCTCCCTCCCTGGCCCGAGAAACGCCGAGTAAACCTTTGCTAGTAAGTTTACATAAGTAAGTATTGAATAAGTATAAATAATTAATCAATGATCATAAATGTATATAATATTTATAATTTTATAATAGCTAAAATCATTGAAGTAAAACTTTTTTTGTCTTGTTACAAAAGTAATAATTATCCAAAATTTACTTTTGTAAAAAATACAAGTACGAATTGAAATATTATTAATATAATATGTATATGAATTTAAATAATAATTCAAGAACTACAATTTACATATTCAATTCTAATTTATTTCATTCAAAAAATATGATAATAAAAAGTAAAACAAGGTTTCATAAACAAATTTTATTAACAATAAACCAAAATCATCCTATCAGAATGGGTTATGGTTGTGGCCTTTCATATCAACTCTCCCTTCCAAATGTTTATTTAACGTTGGATCTTAGTTATAAGAATGGATTTTACAAGTGTTAGTGTATCTTATGGTTATCAATAATATAGAGCAAATCTTCTTCTTGAATAATGATTGTATCTCCATTTTCTTCTAAGGCATAATCATATAAATATTTATTTCGTTCAACATCTGTGACTATCGAAGGTTGCTTTGAATGAACCAAAGAAAACTTAGACGGAGATTCTCGTCGGTCTAATGATTTTTTACAAGAAACTCTTGAATAGTTTGGCGCATTAATGAAAGAATTCAAGTCAGAGTGTGAAATACTTTTTCTTGTAGCAGATTTATGTGATACGTCTGTTGAAATAACAATAGGTTCCATGCCATACGCGTTCTTATCTTCAATCGGTATTTTAACCCTTTCGATATCAAGAGGCACTTTTGAAGCGTCTGCTGATGTAGCTCTATTAAGTTTCAATTTGTGATCCAACAAAGGTGCTTCAATTGTATCAAAAGAATGAAGTGAGAGGTCTTTCATTATGTATTTATACCAATAAATTGATATTAATGGAATAATAGCAATCATCATTATCAAAACTCCAAACATTATATATCCTGCTATGTTCATGGGGAATAGTACCTCAAAAGTTTGAGGTATTCCACGTAGAAAAATTGGTACTAGTAGAATCAATGAGGAAGTTACCAATAGGTGTATGAAAGCAAAAAGATTTACGAAGACCATTTTGCTTCTATCCACCATGAAAAGACCCATATCGAAAAAACACAATCAAATTATAATCTTAACCAAATCCCTTCTTGAGCACATAAATTGGCACTTTTTTAAAAATATTATCAGCATATTGAAAAGATAAGCTAAACATCTATTGAGTATTTGCATTATGTACATTCATCAAAACTTCTGACAATTTTATCACTTAACAAGTAAAATTAATTGTTGCTATTTTTTCCATATCATTAAACTTATTCCTTGTTATTTTCTCATAAAACAGCCATACAATAAACTTAAGACCAGATTGATTAATATTTTTAGAAGTAATTGACTTATCCAACAATATATCAATGTACTTAAAATACTAATTGAATATTCCTGTTCAACGAAATGTATAATATTATAATTAAAACATTATTAATTACATAAAACAGAGCATTTGTTTTCAGTAATACATAAGTGACTTGCTTACGATATTTTGTACATTGAATTCAGTAGTTTATTGGATCATCAGACAACAATATCTAAAATGATTAAAAAACAATTAATATATGTTCTTATTGTCATATGCTTAGTTGTTGCAGTTGGTAATTGATTTGTACTTATCTTTGTTTAAATTTATAATTCAAACACATATGGATATATGAAAATATATTTTGTTATTGTAGTATCTTCATCTTGTAAAACAAAGACTGGAAAGACTTGTAAATTTCCTTTCAAGTATAATGGAGTGACCTATCGAGATTGTACAACGATAGATAATGGATCTACCAAATGGTGTGCAACTTCTGTTTCAGAAACTGGAGTCCTGAAAGACTATGGTGACTGCGCTGGAGATTGTTCTGGTAATTTAAAGAAAAATGATCTATTTTGCCATTCATATATTTAATTATAGTTTTTTTTTATTAAACTATAGTTGTCAATAAACCAGATTCGATTGGAGGTAAGTCAAATCACAACCATTGAATTTCGTCCTGTTTATGATTTTCTTATTACAGGCTGTCCCACTACAAATGGACGACGCTGTGTGTTTCCATTCAAATATAATGAAGTAACTTATAATGAGTGTACTAAGGAAGGATTTGGTGACACATTTTGGTGTGCTACAACTGTTTCATCAAATGGTGATACCATTGCATATGGTATATGTACTGCAAATTGTCCCAGTAAGAATTTGTTTGAATGTTTTATCTTACTATTAATAAATTTTCATTTCATTTAAATTTTATCAACCAAATTAAGAACCATCCACATTGTCTTCTGAAGGTAATAGTTTCATAATTTCCCATTATATGTACATATTATATGAACCATCTGTTTAATATTTTTATTAGTATGTGGAACCATAAATGGTAAAGCCTGTGTTTTTCCTTTTGTATATGGTGAGGTAAGTTATAAAGCATGCACTTCTGTTGACAATAATGATGTTCCATGGTGTGCCACTTCCACTAATCCTTCTAATCATCAATATATTTCATATGGTAATTGCAAACAATCTTGCAAAGGTTCGTTTAATCAAATTAATTAACTTAACGCAGTTAATTTGTAAATATTTTTTAGTTATAATTGAAACAGCGTCTTCTTTAGCTTCGACAATTGACGTTATTTCTATTTCTCAATCATCAGTGTCCAATTCTCCTGTTAAACCAGCTATAGATACTACAATTAAACCCTCAAAGATCGATACTACTACAGTTCAGCCCTCAAAGGTCGATACTACCACAGTTAAACCATCAAAGATAGATACTACCACAGTTAAACCCTCAAGGATAGATACTACTACAATGGAACCACAAACATCAGCTCCAGCTCAGTCTATTAATTTAAAAAAACCAAAAAGAGTATCTCTTAAAGGTTCAAATAATGTAGGCGGAAAAAGAAGAGGAAAGGGCAGCAATAATGGTCGTTAAGTATTCTTTGATTGATACTAATGAATATATGCATTTTGATTGTATTAAATTTTTCTATCACAAAAAAAGTTTGAAAAGTATTTATAAAATGTACAAATGTGATTGTCCCTTTGTACCTTATTGCAGTTAATTAATTAATTTATTATTATTCTTGTTTTAAATTATTTTAATTTATTATCAATAAAAAATAAGCTTATTTCGATAATTTTAGTTATCGTTATATTTTCCTTCAAACTTAATTAACAGATTTAGGTTATATATTAAACATAAATTTAATTCGATTAATTTGTGTTAGATACGTCTGACTTTAATTAATTAAGGGTCTCATTACTATTTGGATAATTGTAGGATAAGGTTTTCATTAATTTATAAATATTATGTATATTCAAAAGGGGAACGTAAGGAAAATAATAATAATATCCAATCTCAACTTCTCATCTGTTATATATATAGGATGTTAATAATTATTTTTATGTCATGTTTTCTTCTTAAATGCTTTAAAAGCCTATTACAAAAATTTCATCAACTCGTATATTGGAATGTTGAGTTTAGAAGAATACATCGCTAGAATATTGTTAAAAAAAATAAGGGTCATAAAAAATTAAAACAGTTGATCATTGTAACTTTATTTATAGAATCCATAAATCTAAAACATCTTTCGAATTAAAGAATTTGTAGAAAATTATAAATGCCACATTATTCTGGTAAAATAAGAAACATTTTCGGGTTTGTTAATATTCTTGGGTTAATATCATAATTGATAGATCATGGACAATGAGTTCTAACACTATCTGGAGGAGCACAAGCTTCAAACACGCAACCTGTTGTGGTGATAAGCATATTTTTGATGATAAATTCAACTAAGTGATATCATACATACATGAACTACTATACTACATATATGGATGATCATTGATCACTATCTGGGTCATTCCACGTCAAGTTTACACACTTTTTTTGAATTTACGGCATGATCATCACCGATGTTGAGGATTTTTGGTGGTGAACTATTTTTTCTATATGTAATAAGAGTGTGTGTAAAATATTAGGATTCCGTCACTCACCTGGGACGCTCAAAGTCGGACCTAATTCGTTGGACTAGTGTTGTTCAGAAAGCCATAATTCAGCTTGTAGTGGCTCAATTTTAACAAAAATTGCGTCCAAAGATGGATTAGAACACAATCTATAATTTATATTCCATCATAATGTTATTTTAATCGAAAATGGCGCCCCTGCCATGCAGCAAAACCGATTTTATTTTAAACTTGGTAAAACATATCTCCGTATATGTTTCAAACATATCAAAAGTTAAGGACGGGATCAATTCCAACAAGAACATTAGTTAGAGTATGTATAGCCGCTTTTATAGTATATTAGTATTATTATTCTATATTTCATCTCGTATTTTATATAATAAACATATTTTCTGTTGATAAATTAAATAAATTAGGATTCTTTTTTAAGTATAATATAATTGAAAATTTATATATTTTATAAAATAACAATAAATATTTATAGAATTTAATAATGCCCTTAATTACCTGTGTGTGACTCGTAAAAAGTAAAGTCCTGAACAGCTGCAAGTCTTTGGGAGTCCTTATTTCTTCCTTAAATCACGAGGCGGATAAGTATCTACTTCATTGTCGTCATATAGGATTCAAGATGTCAAATTTTACTACGAGGCAGTAAGAGTAATTCTTTGCGGTGGTGGAGGATATCTCCCTCCTTAGAAAAGGACTTTTATGAGAGGAAGATGAAAAACACCAATCTGGTCCATCATTAATTTGGATGGGCCCTTCTAACCTTAAAATTTATCAAGGAGGGATATAATAGTCTATGTTGCTGGATACATTTCAGGATCATTAGTACACGAGTTTTCTTAATTTACAAACTACAACGTCAACATATAGGATTATATCTACAATATCTTTAAAATCATCAAACCCGTCGAGGTTTTCGAGGAAGAGTTATCAGCATGCGTACGGAGATATATCATATTCTATTCATATATAATCTAATAAAGGATTTCCTGGTGGGCCAATGGGATGGTTTCCCTCACCACAAATGAAATAGTCCCATCAATGACTTCTTCTGAGTTATTTTCCTTACCACAAATCTTACTTTCATCCTTTTGCCATGACTCCAAAACCTTTGAAAACGTAACGTTCATATAGCAACTCCTTTTGTCGTTTCCTCTACTGTTGACCCCATCATTGACTCGGTATAAGCCTCATATCAATATATTTTATGAGACGATTGATTATCTTCTAATGATATAAATTCGATATATCAACTTTTTCAAATAGTGTACATTTAAAACTTAAGGAAAAATGAAAAATTCAATGCTGAAGGTTATCAGATTATGGTATTTGTGAGGTCATTAATTTGAAGTATTTTATTAAAATCTTTATTAAATTTCAGATTTAGTGTTTCTGAAATCTTCATCTAAAATAATGGAGACTGTGACTGGTCAATTTAATTGCTTGCTCCAACTACATATAGTTATAAAGAAACTTACAATGACTTTGCTTCATCAATATTTCAAGAAAATAGTAGTCGATTCAGAATCCAACTACTTTGAAATCTGGATACCTATAATAAACAATCAGAACAACGGGATATAGTCCAATTAAACGAAGTGTATTTTCATTTTCAAAATAATATTATATTAATTTAACTATAAACCTACTATTTAGATAGTCTGATCTCAAAAGTTTCTAATTATTTAATTTTGAACCGCAAAACCTAACCAAATAAGGAAATTTGTTTTGAATATAGTGTTGAGTATTTTTTATAATTTTATAATACAATTTTTAAAAGCTGAAATAATATTTTATATAGTTAAAATTTCTTGTTGGTTGTATTTGATAATTATTTAATAATAAATATTTTTGTTTTATAATTGAATTTTTGATATTATTATATAAAATAATACAAAAATCACTACTTTCAATATGTTAATTAAATTTTATTAGACCTGCATAGTTTTAAGTTATGAATAAAAATTGAGCTTCATTTTCCAGCCAAATAACTTGCATTTCGTTTGGAACACAATTCAAATGTAACCTTTCCTTTAATTCAGATAAAGATAAAACATTATCCTCGTCCAAAAAAAAAAAATCAGACATTCGATCAAGTTTATTAATTTTTTCTTCTTTTGTGCTTCAGCACAAGAAAAATTTGATATTCATCTGGTGTCCTGCTAAATCATGGATGTATTATGAAGATTCAACTACGGAACTACATATTACTTCAGCGAACGGTGTTTATTAGAGAGGATAGAAAAATAAGTAAACAAAAATCCTATTCTGTATCTATTGTAAAAACATTGCCAAAAATTACTGTGCAGTCGATCCTATACTCTAATCTTAGTCCAACAAGGACTTTTTATTATAACTATAATTATAACCTTCCACCAATGTTGTATATTTAAGAATGGTTACAATATTAATCCATTATCTCACTCAGTTTTTAACAAGATTAAATGACCGACCAAATGTTCAAATTTAAAAAAAAGGTTCCAGTTCTAGATCATTTGAGTCCTAAAATGGTAAAACTCTGAATAAAGGTATGCGAAGAGTAGACGATATGGATCCTTAACATTACAATATCAAACTGGCATATCCCCTAATATTGAAATCAAATTATTATTTCCAAGAATCGGATTCAATATTATGTAGAACGTCAAAGAAAAATTCCATCACCAAAACCTTAAAAAAACAATTCAAATAGTTTAAATGTATAATTGTGATGGATATTACCGAAGTTTGATTAAAAATTATATCAACTTTAAAAATAAAGACTTAGGTTAATTTTATAGCATGTCTTCCTTAATGTCAGATTTAATTTATACACATTCACGTTTTTATAAAATATAATGCGTATATTATAGGTATTTTAATTTTTTTTAAGTGTATTTATTCTGGGATACATTGGACCTACAATTTCAATATTACATACTTTGGTTATGAAGAATTTTAACATGTTTGAAATGTATACAACAACAATAAATATATAAACAATTATATTGTACTTTTCACATTAAAAGACATTAATTTTCCTTTTATAATTGTTATATATAATTTTAATTCCTTTTTCGCTATTAAAAGGAGAAAAAGTATTGATTTATGGCAAGGCTTCAATATTTTTGTCTCGTGGCCTATGCGGTTTTGGGATCCAAGTCTTTAGAAAATTCCCATTTCAACAGCATAAGAAAAACTGTAATGCCGATAATAATTTGAAGCTTCATTCAATGTATATAATTGAATCCAGTCCTGATTATGCTAATTTTATGTCAGATATGAACAAGATTTACATCTCCTGCAATTTCTCACTCCAAATTGATAGCCATCCAAATCTTGTAAAATTTATGAAACTTTATATTGGAAAAGCCATTCCTTTTCGCTACATCATCACAAAGTAATTGGAGTCCCTAAGTAAAGTATTGTCGTCAAAGATTACAAAATAACTTGTAAGAAATGATAATCTTCTTGTCTTGAACGAAACTATTAACAAAGACTGCAAATTGATTAGTACTCTGTATGGTAGTTGTTAGGTTGCCCATATTTAATAAACTTTAAAGATGTTAACAAGGCTAACAATAGAACGGTTGAAGTCCAAAGTATTAACAATATTTTTGGCTCAGATTTCTGTGGCAAGAGACTAAAGGTTTTCATTATCGATGGCACAACTTATTTTTTAAAATCAGTCAATAAAACTTAAGCAAAATTTCCAATTGATGTTGAATGTCACTTGACTTTCTAATGTTCCGAACACAATATCAACAGTCTCGCCAAATTACTTCGAAAATACCAAGTAAAGTAAAAATTTTGTTTCTTAATTCTGGTGATCAAAAACGATTAATTAGTACGCCGATCACTTCAATTCAGTCTCAATAGTATGGATAAAACAGTGATGTAATCGATAAGTCAAAAGTAATGACGTTATCCATTTACGACATATAAGACATTTTTTATCGTGAAGCTTGTACACACAACTTAAATATGTACTAATGAATGAGACCTTTACAATTTTCGTCGAAGTTGTCCTCAATACAACCTACATAATACAAAACAATATAAGAAACCAAATATTAAGATATATTTTTAATATTATACTCTTATCTACCTATATTCGTAATTTTCATAAATTATATTACATATTCATTTAGATCCTCTTCATATTCCATAAATAACTATTCATTCTAAATAGAGTCAAAAACTGTATCGGTCATGTAGTAAATACTAAATATAAATAAAGAAAAGAGTAAAGATCTATTAAATCCAATATTCAAAATTTATTTCAGTCCACCTGTTCAATGTTCAGGCAATGTCCTCATGCTCCGGTTATATGGGAAAATAAGTAATGTCCAAATCCACCTGTAGTCTCGTCTATGGCGGGAAAAATATTAAACTTAAATGTGTACTTATGAATGAGGACGCTACAATTTTCATCGAGGTTATCATCAATAATACAGTCAATATAAGAAACTAAATATTAAGATATAATAATATACACGTATCTACCAAAATTAATATTTCCCATTAGTTATTTTGCATCTTCATTGTAGATCCTCTTCATACTCCATAAATAATTATTAATTACATATTCATTCTAAAAAAAAATCACTAAATATAATTAAATAAAAGAGTAAAGATCCAATATTCAGAGCTGTATTTGAATCCATCTTTTCAGTGTTTAGATAAAGTCCGAGTCATCATGCTCGGGATTTTTCTGGTCTCAAGTCATCAGGCTGTAGATTTTTTGGATCCCGAGTATAATTTCTTACGCTCCATGGCCATGTAAAGATTAACAAAGTCAGGATCTAACTGTAGTCTCGTCTAAGGCAATATATCCTTGCTTCAAAAGTTCTGCCTTAATCTTTGACGACACTAATTTACTTTTGGACTCCATTGACTTTATAATGGTGTAGTGATGATAAAAAAGAATACAAGAATAATGATGACAGCTTATGTAAATAAAAACATATATTATGGCACGGAGACCCTCCCTAAATCAGGTAACAACTGCAAAAAGCTATTTAAATAGCATTTATGCAACTCTGCCAATGATGTGAATCCATTGTGTTTTTTAGCCGGGTCGTAAATTAGTAGTTGGTAGTATAAAAATGAATTTTCTTTTCCTTAGCAGTTATTATTATTTAATCTTATCCTAAATAGATTCAATTATATTCCTGTTTGAAAGTTCGTGTGTGCTCAAAAAAAGACGGATGATTAGTTGCAGAGTTATAATGTAGGACTCAGAGTAGAATTGGGGATCGTAGTAATTCTAGCAAATGTCCTGATTTATATCCTTTTCTCCTTCCTCTCTTGTTACAGCTGATTGTAGCTGATCTAATGAAACGTGATGAGCAATATTCTTTCTCTCCTCCAAAACATTCTTCATATTGTGAGGGTTACCATGTTGATTTTCGTTATCATTTTTTAACATGCTTATTCCACACTGGATTTTCACATTTGCTTATATCAATTAATATGACGTGTTCTCTCTTCAGGAATGAAAGAATAATAATAAGAGCTTGAGAAAAAAATTAATATGTTCGGATGTCTGATGAATGACGATTGATTACTTTCGCCTAAAGGACTATAGGAGCGCTCACTAATAAAAACAAACAAAATATCGCCATTGGGGAAAATAATATTTAATTTGCGATTCTGATTCTTATATATTATTATTTATTAGAGGTATTTAATTATTTATTGCTTTTCCAAGTTATGAAGAAAAAAATAGTCCACCCTAAAAAAATTAAGGAATTTTTGTTTTTTATTGGAAAATTTAATACTTGGAATTTTATCGAAAACTTTAATATTTGGATTTTTTCAAAATATTTAATATTTGAAATTTAATTTAATTTTTCAATTTTTTTTTACAAAAAAATTTAATTTAACTTTACAAATTTTTTTCTAAAATTTAATTTTTCAAATTTTTTTTTCTAAAATTTAATTTTTCAAATTTTTTCCCAAAGAAATTAGTTTTTTATGAACAACTGTGGATTTGTTAATTTTTTGATATAGTTGTGGTTTTTTCAAAAAAAAAATATATTTGAATTTTTCTTTAATTTAATTTTTCAATTTTTTTAAAACAAAATTTAAATTTTCAAATTCCAAAAACCGAGCTCCTACCCCCGCCCTCCAATGATATAAAACCTGTGGACGCCTCTGATAGCAAAATGGTATTTTTTTAAATATTAAAGTTTCAAAATTGGCATTAGGAATTTTTACTAGAATCGCATTGCAATCAGCATTGGATTTTTTTTTTTTTTTTTTTTTGAAGCGTTCCATCACTTATTTTAGCATACCAGAGTATTACACTTTATTCAAATCTTAATAATTAAGCACATGAATTATGAGCTATGAATATAATTGATATGTTACTTAGTTAAATATTTATCATTGCTTGCCATAAATATAATGCTTGTCCGTCAATCCAAGAGACTTGTCAAATATGAATAGTCTAATGATATTGTAATTAATAACGGAGAATCAAGTGATTAGCACTCCTTCCATTGGAACCGCTGTCGTGTTTGTTTATTTTTCTTTTCTCTTATTATATATTATATTGGTGATAGATATTATATCAGTTTAAAAGAATCTCTCCATTTTTTCCATTTAGACACTTTTCCTTTTTTTTAATGCTGCCATTTTTTCCTTTATCAGTTACCATTTTTTCCTGAAAACCATTTGTGCTACTTCAGCAGATTCTAAAGCCTAGTTTACATTAAAATTTTGTTAAATAATATTTCTTATTTTTTTAAATTTAATAAATTTTAGATTACGAATGTCTTCGTTCTCCTCATTCATGGCTTGTTATCTTTCGTAAGATAAGGCGGGGCATCTATTGATGAGATGGTCTGCACTTTTGCAATTCTCCCATATCGACATTGTACGTTGAGCTTATGTCCTTCCACCTGCTTAGGTGGACTAGAAAAGGGCCATGCCCAGTGTAGGCTTTTACAATGAGTCTCACTTTTTCTCTTCCGAGCTTGATACATTTCGACTTTGGTTTATTAAGCCTATGTGTATGTTTGACAATTTGATTTTTTTTATATCAGTCACACCAATATTGATAGAAGAAGTCATGAATTACCTTCTTTATGTACCTTGAAGGTGTCTCAATAGTAAACTGGGTTTGGCTCTCAGTACTCCTCTCCGCAAGATGGTGTACAAATTCATTTCCTGTAATGTCAGAATGTCCTTTGCACAATTCTAGATGTATATTTTTCTCATTCATTCCTTTGATGATGGTTTCTTTACATTTTAAAACTTCTTTATTAGTAGTAAATGGATTAAAGATTGCAGCAATTGCTGATGAGGAGTCTAATCTGATTATTACATTGTTCAGTGTTTTTTAGTACTTGAGAAGAGCTTCTACACCTTGGTTTATGACGAAAATATCTGCTTGAAACATAGAAGCTTCTTTTTTAATTAAGCGATTAAATGACAAATTAATGCATCACTTTTGATTATTGGCGATCCAGCCCCAGTGTTTCGTCTTTAGACCCGTCCGTATAGATGATCGTGTCAGGATCCCTTCACCCATATGAAGGCATCTTTTTTTATGGGACTAGAAAAAATATCAGTCTGGAAGATAAAAATTTAATAAAAATCAGAGTAAAATTTTTTTGTTCTCTTAAAAAATGCCATTCGATCAAATTATGCAGCAGCGCAAAATTTTTGTCAAAAAATTTAAAATATATATATATATTATCTTGCAAACTCCCCTTTAATATGAACATTAATTCCATCTACAGGTTATCAGTTGTATTTTGTACATATAGATATATGTTGTTCAACAATATTTACACGTTCTACATTTTTTTTTATCTCCTTCTTCAAATATTTACTGTGTAAATTAGAATTGATTATCGGGAATTATCTAGTCAATGGGATTTTTATAAACTTCTTTGATCGATTCCTGGATTTTTTTTCCCCCGATTCCCGGGAAACTTATCCACTCTAGTATTTATATGTAGTATTGAGTATTGTAATTATCCTGAATCTGTAATAACTACTAAGTTTCTACAAGTTAATTATAATCTAATCCACATAGTGATAAAATGCAAGCTCACCCAATTTAATGAGAAAAAAAAAATTATAATTTTTACCCTGGGAATTTTTTTTGTTAAGTGTTATGTATTAGGGTTGAACGTAAAATAGATCGTCGACAATTTATGAATAAACAGGGAGTAGTGAAGGAGTATGTAGAAAAAGGGTATATTTTGGAGATAAGAGCAATTATGTACCAAAAAGGTAAAAAGATTACGTACGGATATAAAAGGATAAAACTAAGTACATTTATAAAAAAAGAAAATCTATAACCGGGATAATCATCCCACCCATCTAATCAGGGTAACAAATAAAATACATGACATTAGTCCTCAATCAAGACAACCTTCGAGGGCGGAGTTGATTAAGGTGTCTTCTCCACACATCATCTTGACATTTGACAAACTATAGAGTTGCACCAAATAGTTTAACTAGAGATCCCAAAACCAACTTTGGTTTCCCCTGTCCGTAATATCGGACCCAGACTTTCATATTGTAGTGTATTTAGAAACTACAAAGGTTCTCCTTTCTTTCCTTTTTTCATTCTTCTTAGTTTTATTATTATTTAATATGCATATATGTAAAGTACTGTTTTAGCTTCTACCTTAATAGTATAAATAACTGTAACTCTCATGTATTTAGTAGAGTAGTGTCGAGTAACAATGATATCTATAATATACTTGTTTATATATAACTCCTTTTAGTCTAATTCCTCTACGCACTCTACTTGTTTCTCTCGGTCGTCCTGGATTTCCAGTGTTGAATAGTTTGTGCCTTTCAACCTCGTCAAGACGCAACACATATTATTCATATTTCATCACGGCTGATTCTTGGAATTAGGCTACAATCCATGCAAGTGAATACGTAAAGGACGAGAAAATAACAGTTCTGCTAGTGTTTTTCAACATTCCAACTGTGTTACCCTATACCCAAATAGTAGTTCTTCAATTGACAATGATTGTTATCAGGCATCAGTGGAAAGTGTGAGTGGACGTGTAGGATCATAATGTGTGAGAACAGGAGCGTTAGCTGAAGTGTTTTTATCTTCTGAAAACTAACGTTGTACTTCTCTGACTAAGAGAAGTTACAATCCTTCTTTGTAAGTTCATGTAGCGGGGCTTCCTCCAGGTAGAGATTAGGAATGAAAGTTCCATAATATTGCACCATCCCCAGAAAGGACTTGACTTCTGTACACGAAGTATGAGATGGGAAATCGAGAACAGGCCAAATCAGTTCTGGATACACGTAGTGACCTTTTTTAGAAATCCTGAATACAAGGTAAGTGAGTTCATGGGCTCCAGTGTTACATTTCCTTGCCTTGAACCTTGGCCCAGCATCTTGAATCCGAAGAAAGACTTCCTTCTAAAGTTCTAATGTGCTCCTCCTTACTGATTGGGAAGAACAATACATCATCAATGTAGACCTTGACAACTTTTATGCCTTGAAATAACTTCTTCTGTGCTGCTTGAACGATGGCTGGAGCAGATGCCAATCTGATGGGGCTGTACATTATACCTGAAGAGGCCCAACGACGTATTGATAACGAGGAACTCCTTAGACTCTTTTCAACTCGTGAAACCAACTTTGTGAAGAAAATTCTTCCTGCAAGATCTGCAAACATCTCCTCCGGATGCAGTAACGGATAGAGTTGAGTATTTATCACGGAAAAAATAGTATGAGTGAAGTCAGCACAAATCCTGACCTTTCCGTCTGGCTTCAGTTTTGACATAATACTAGCCACCCATTCAGCTGATTCCACCCGACTTAGTATTCCCCTAGCAACCGTTTCCTCATTGACCTTCTCACAAATGGTACGGGGCGTGCCCTGATATAGTGCAGACCTGCACCCTCTTTCAAATGAACCTGAACTCTAGTTACTTTGATCTATACAACCTCGCCATCTTTAAATACTTCTCAAAACTTGTTTTTTAGCAAAGATTCCAGGGTTGAATTCTGTCAATCAAGATAGCGACGTAAATTTGGATGGTTCTTCACCTTCACCATACCAAAATCATTACAGTCCTGAAAAATAAGAATAGGCTGGCCCACCTAAGTTACCACAAATCCCCCACTAACAGTACTTTTGCCATGCAAAGAGACTTTCGGCCGGGCTGTCCCTAAATTTTTGACTTTATCATCTCCAAAGACGGAACCAGGGTTTTCTTTTAAGCAATCCCATTTTACAAATTTAATAAGAATTATGTTGACGTTGACACCCAAATCCAAGAGAAACTTGATTCTAACCACAAAATAAGTATAGGTCCTATCTTCAAGACCGTTGGCTACATCAAAAGTAATGACCGAAGCTTAATGGGCCCATAAATTGTAGCACACTGCAAAATGTCCCATTACGCCACATCTCGAAAATTTTCGTGTATTCGCCGGGCACTCATTTTTTAGTAATACATATTTACGGTTGCAAAAGAAACATTTCTTTTCAAGAGGAAGATACTTGGGCTTGGAGATCCAATTCTCGGAGCTCTTTTTGATTAGAGATTTTGGCCCCTTGTGCTCTATTAGAAAAATATTATCTTTTCGTTCCATCTCCCTAACATTGGGGGACAAAGTCTCTATAGATCTGCCCAATTTAATCACTTTCTCAAGGGAGGGAAGCCTTTCTCAAAGACTGATCGTCGCAAATTAGAACTGGAGGTATGTCTCAGAATGGAAGACAAAATAGGACCAAGATTTACAAGTAAATTTTCCAAATTTGGCCTTGCCTTGAATCGTGTAACAAAATCATCAATAGCCTTGGGATTGTTTCATTTCTAACAGCCTATACTTTTCAAAGAGCACAGATTCCTTGGGAGAAAAAGCCTCGAACTTGGCTCTGATGACGGTTTGAAAATCCTCCTCCTCTCCCTTCTTAGTAAGTTTTAATGTCTTGAACCATTGCTATACTTCGCTTCCAGCGCAATATAGTAGTAAAGTCTTCTTTTTTTCTGCCGACGCTTCCCCAAACAATGAAGCGTAAATCAAAAATTCATTCAACCAGGACGCACACCTATGACCACGATGAATAACGAAATAACTCAGGACGAAAAGACTTGACTGACTCACCCATAAACTACGACCAGAGAATGAGGGTGTCTCATTTACAAGAATTGTGTCATTATTAGTAATCACTCTCACAGGTAATGAGGTACTCCCGAACTATGGAGTCTACTTCGGACTCCTGTATCTGTCTCTGTTTTTGAAATAAATACACTGGTTATGTATTTTTATAAAATCCTATAATATAATGTTACTAGGATGTACCCGTATTATATATTTTATTTCAAATTATTTTATTATACACTAGCACAAACATGCTATCTTAAAGATAGCCCATGAAAAATTAAAAAGATTTTATTTATATATAACTTATGTATGTTAAAATTCTAAACTAAAACGATTTAATGTAAACTATTATTTTTGTGTTAGTGAGGTAACGCCGTGGTATCTTGTAACAGTGACAGATTCATTTTCAGCAAACTTTCTCGTGAAGAAGTTTCTTTGATTTTTTATGCCACATTTCATGGACTCATAATTCGCAGAGTGTAACGTTCCAGAAAACTTTTGGTAGATGTTTTGCTTTCTTTGTGACGACGAAATACATATTACGCAACTAGCTTTTTGGTTCTTTATTTCCCCAAAGAAATACTTTACTCTCGACTCTTAATTGAAAACGCGACACCCGGTGCCCATTTCTCTTTTTTAATAGTCATGATGAAGAATGAAGTAAACGGGATCTCAAAATGAAAGAAGGGTAAAGATACATAATTGTGGGATACCTAAACGGAGATGGAGAAAATGAATATAGCTCCTACTGGTGCTACATGTGTACTGAATATATATTTCTTGAAATGCGTAGAACCACATAAAGCTAGTAAAAGTGATTTCAAATATATTATGCATAAAATACACTTCAACAATAGTAAATGTAAGGTACATAACAATCAATACCTGATAGTTTTCCGGACAACATATTCAAACTTCAATTTTATCCCAAAGTTTTGCGTTCCATACGTTTTATAAAGCAAATTCAAGTACCGTCGGCGGGTCAGATGAACTTACGTCGAGGGCTGGGTCTGACCCCTGAATTAGATTATAAAGATGAGTTCAAGTTGATATTGGTATGATTAGATTATTAACCGACTGATATCGAATTATTATTATGCTTATTTTTTCAATCTTTCGACGCCATTTTCATATTCATATAAATTATAATATATTTTCGTCATTAATTCCCCGATTCGTTCTTCATCTATTGACGATTTCTCTTATATCTGAACTTCGGAGCATGAAGACGTTACCTTTCGTGATGTGGATTTGAAAAGTATCTCGAAAATTGTTGTTCTTGTTCTCTAGGACCATTGGATCCATTAGGAAACGAAACTCCAGGTTTTAATTAGTTTGATTATAATTGTGTTATTTAATAGAGGGATCAATACCAAGAAATGTGTTCTATTTCTCCATTGAGTCATAAAGCCTATGTGTTTGGACATTTTAATGCCCTGGAAAGAGAAGATCAAAAGATTAAATTTAAAATTAGTAGCTAGAGAGTTTGTCTCATAACATTTTCCTTCGTCAGGCTATGGGAAAATCCAGAGTTCAGGGACTTTACACTCATTATTTGAAAAATAGGTTCACTCATAATTAACATAAGTTAAATGGAAATCCATTTAATAACCCATGCAATCGAAATATTAATAAAAGCATCTACTAAATTCCATTTTATATCCTCAAAGAAGAGTTGATGCCCACAAATACAGTGGTATAAATGGAGAAACCTTTTAGACGAGTTTTTATGTCCTCTAAATGGAATTTAGATCTATCATCCATTCACCTTCAAATCTACTTCTCCTGGAGTTGTACACGTGAAAGAATGGTCTTATGGGTCACAAACTCTTATTAAAACATAGAATTTTGTCCAGTGAATTGCCTTTCTTGATTCCTGAAGTATATTATGAAGAAAAAAAAACTTATCGGAGGAAAGCATTGAATACCCTATGAAAAATATCGTTCCTTTGATTTCTTGTAATGAAAAAGAAATTTTTTTTTTTAAATCTATAAAACATGAAACGAACTTCCCTAACAAAGAATGAATAAATATTCATTTTCCCTACATAACGATTTCTTGCCTACGTTGACTTCGTCTCCTACATCCGTCACTTTATCCAAAGATTCTTTATCATTTTTATGTTCGGCATCTAATTATTTGGGAGAAGATACTCCACCAACATTATCGGCTAATTTATTACAAGGTATCACTCAACATTAAATTGTTTCATTTAACTAATTTCGAATCCACCCCCCCTTTTCTATTATTATTAGACTCAGCATGCTATTTTGATTGAACTGATCAACCCATTTTGATCCAGAACAAAGACTCTCACATGAATAGGCAACTGAAGTGTTTAAATCACATGGCAACAGGAATAAAATGTTTTATTCATGCTAAGAGTGTGATTTGCACAGTAATTATTTGAAGAAGGAGATATCACTTGAATAGGCAACTGATGTGTTCAAACCACATGGAAAAATAAATAAAATGTTTTTTTTCATGTGAAGGTCGTGATTTGTACAGTAAATATTTGAAGAAGGAGATAAAAAATGTGGAACTTGTAAAATATTGCAGGAAAAAATATCTAATAACAAATCCTAGAAAAGATTGATATGTTTGAAATACAGCTGATAACTTCTGGATGGAATTAATGTAAATATGGTTTCTTTTTCTTATGGAATAAATCCTTAATAATTTGGTATTTGAAAATATTTCTAGGGAATTACTTCTACATTTCGAATTTTCAACATTTACGTCATTTCGAATTTTGTTAAAAATAGAAACAATTTTTTCTTGATCATTGACATATTGTGATCGACGATATTGTTTGGTATAACTTATAAGGTAGTTATCATTAATTATTTATTCACTTAAATCAAGTGTGAGGTTAATATTTAAAGATAATCTTTGTCATTTGGGATATGATATTTTAAATGAAAGAATTGAACTTTATAAGACGAATTCTACTATTAATTTTTTTGTGATGCAACAATACGACATTTTTAGTTCATATTGTACATATGTTCTTTATCATATCAAATATTATATTTAGCTGTTATTGATAATAAACCAAGCATTGATTTATTTGTATTTTTTTGTTTTTAAATTTATGTGTAATTTTTTAATCATCCAAGAATATCTCCATAATAAAGAAATATGAATAAGTATTGCTTATTGAGTATTTAATTAAGGTCAATTTAGTTTTATACCTACAGTCTGGTTAAACTTCAATTATATCGTCATAATAAAAATATATATGGAAATTAAGAGGTACTAGGAAAACTGCCATGGAAGAAAATTGCCAGTTAGGAAAATGGCCCGTATACTTCATGATGACACATTATAAATTGTCTTAATATTATTTATGACAAAATAGTTCAAAGTCCTCGGGTTGTTCATGGTCCCGAGTGTTAGAGTGGGATACTTAAAAACCACTATTAGAGTATCACATACATCCAAGGAGCCCCTCTAATATCAAAAAATAGTTTTTAGCCCTCGGTTTTGGGCGTGAAAGTCTTGGTAGTGTTAAAAACCAAGTGTCATACGCCAAATCAACATGGTGCATGTCTCACATTCGCTAAAAAAAGTTAAAATCTTATAGGATATGTTAGTTCAATGTATCCTTCTGTTATATTACTTTTTTTTAGATCCCGGGTCAATCCACGGGTCGAAGGTATTCAAGCAAATTTTTTTTAGGGGCCCTAATCTATTTATTCCCTCTCCACATCCTTGCCAATCCTCTCGATACATTTTTAGAAAATTGGATTAAATTTAAAAAAATCCAAGGAAATTGTATTACAATTGTATTACTCACACTTGAAGGAACTCGCTTGAGGGATGGAAAAAACAAATATGATATTTATGCTCTGAGGCTAAACAAGCAATGGATAACAAAATTGCAGAAATGTTGTTTTCGGGAGCATTTGAGATAGTTACTGAAAGGGAATAGTCTCCTTTATTCCTTTCCGGAATATTTGCTGTTCCTGAGAAGGATAACTCTCGATGAAGAGTAACAAGAAATCTCAACACCTTTAATAAGTTAATTCCAAATTTAAATTAGAATCAGTTGATTCATTAAGATTTTGGCTAACCCAGGATTCTTTTCTTTTTTATGTTCTTTAGATCTGTTTGATAAATATCATTTTTCTAAGATTTTTCCTGACCACCGTCGCTTTTTAAAAATTTTGATCCAGAAACAATATTTACCAATTTAACGTTTTATATTTTGGTCTGACGTCAGCTTTGATAATTTTTACCAAGCTCTTGAAACAAGTGATTTCATATCTCAGATCAAAACTGCAGATAATTTGTAGCATCTATTTAGATGACTTAATTTTGCAGGCCAATCTCTTTGTGTATGCCTCGCTCTCTTCGTGTTTAGCCTCGCTGTTATACACAATCCTTGGGTTCAAGGTCTATTTGAATCAGAGTTCTTGGATTCCAAGGACGCAACTTATTCATCTAGGGTTGTTATGGGACTATGTGTCCATGATTCTTAGCCTTCCTGAGGAGAAAGCGCAAAAGATCCAAGGTGTTGCCACTTAATTTCTCCTAAGGCGATGATTGTCGGTCCGAGACCTTCAACAAATAACTACGCAAAAGATCCGAGGTCTTGTTGCTAAATTCCACAAAAGTGTGAGATCAGCGTTTGAGTACCCCTATTCTTTCAGAGAAACCTTCAGTTAAATTAATAGAAGGGAAATTTCGATGACCCTATCAATCCATAAATTCAAATCTCCTCCTAGAGAAAGAAAGATATATAATGGTGGGAAGAACTAAGAATAGTCTGTACATCAGTGAGAAGAAATTTAATCCAACCCTGGAAGTTTTGACGGAAGCTTCCTTACCAGGTTATGGAATTTCATTATGATACGGCTCCTTTTAACAGGGTCGGTGGACAGGGAATGATCGAGATCTTCATATTAAAGAGCTCTTAATGTGATCTGTAGATAGAGCGTTATTTCGACTTCCTATCACTCACAGATATTAGTGTTCATGTGGATAATACAACTTCTCTATTTAAAGAAGGGCTACGCCAAGGTGAAATCGTGTCCATCGGCCAACTGTTTAAGGCATTTCACGGCAAAAATTAACCATTTCCAGTTTTTTTTATAATTGGAATAAAATAGAAAATCTGTTATAGCCCCACTAAACGGTTGTTTTTTCAAATTTTCTTATCAAACGGCTCAGACATGTATGAATTATGTTCTTCTAATGCATTTAGGTAAGTCTTTTACCGGGTGTCCCGAAAGTCTTGACCGGTACGTTCGATGGCTTTTTTCGAGATTTGAGAGACTTTTTATGTAAATGTTGCGTAAATAAAAGTTAAAGACCGTTTTCAGATTAACAAATTTTGTATCAATAACATTTCGAAATTCATAATTGTTTTTGACATGGAGGCTAAAAGACATGAAGTAGCTGCTCTGCTTCGTGCAGGAATCAGCCACAAGGAGATCTCTGAGGCCACCAGCATGTCCGCCAGCACCATTGGCAGAATTAAGAGGAGGTTGGACAAGGGGGAAGGCCTTGAAGACAAGCCTCGAAGTAGGAGACCTGTCTTAAAGGCCACCAAGGCCACTAAGAAGAAGATCAGGGCCCAGATCAAGATAAACCCTCTTCTGAGCATCAGAACAATTGCCAAGAAGAACAACATGGGTAAGACTACTACTGCCAACATTGTCAAGGACATTGGGGGCAAGTCCTTGGTCTGCACCACCCGTCCCATTTTGTCCATGGCCAATATGGAGGTCAGATACATCCGATGCAAGAAGATTTTGAACAACATGAAAAGCAATGGGGACAGAATTCTCATTTATTCCGATGAGAAAACTTTTACAGTGGATCCAGTCTTCAACCGCAAAAATGATCGCTACATTAGCCTTAATGGTTATGTGGGATCTGAGAAATATGTATCCATGACTAAGCACCCAGCCAGCATCATGATGCTTGGAGTTGTTGGCTCAGATGGTAAAGCCATGCCTCCAGTCTTCTTCCGAGAAGGCTACAGGCTCACTTCGGAGGACTACATCAAGGTGCTCAAGACCAAGGTGGTCCCATGGATCAGGAAGGAGTATCCTGGCAAGAGGATGGAGGGTGTGTTTCCAGCAGGATGGGGCACCCGCACACACAGCCAAGAACACCCAGAAGTGGTTGAAGGAGAATGTAGAATTCTGGCAAAGGACTTTTGGCCCCCCTCTTCCCCCACCTGAACCCCTTGAATTTCAGCATCTGGGCGCACATTGAGAGGCAGGCTTGCAAAAAACGCCACAGCAGTACCAAAGCTCTCAAGGCCAGTATCACCAAGGCCTGGGCCAAGATGAACCCCACCTACATCAAGAACACCTGCTCCTCCTTCCGTCCCCGTGTTGTGGTGGCTGTTATGGAAGCTAAATGCCAAATTGTTAAAAACATATTATAGATTATAACCAAGCAAAGTTTTTTTATTTAAAACATTTCTCTGTATCTCTACTTTTAGTCCTTGTAGATCTTAATGAAGTTGGAAGTTAGAAATCAGTCAGGACTTTCCGGACACCCGGTATATGAATTTGTATATCTAAATTAACACGGTTAGAATTAGTTTATATAATAAACGTCTATATTTATAAACAGTCATTGGCATTTAAAAGTAGCTGAATCTCGAAGTATTTATCAGACATTTTCTGTCTGTTTGACCGAAGCACTAAATTAGCTTTCGAAAAGTGTTATGTATTTAATATGTCCTTTCTGGTTTTTATCTTCTTATATAAGTACTGTGTTTTACGTGTTATAAATAGTATCGTCTTATGTAAATATATCAGAGTATAGTTAGAATACACATGATCTAGTGTTACATTATTCCTCCACGTGAATTCTTCTCCTCATGTCTCTTGGTCATCCTGGATCTCTCCTATTATAAATAAGCTTGCGTCTCTCCCTCGTCAAGACGCAACAAAAAGAGCCTCTCACTTGAGGCACTTGTCGGGAGGATGGTATTCATCTTAAGGAATACTTTCTTAATTCTGCTGTACGACAGTATAGAATAAATATCACTTGATTCATTAGACAGGTATCGGTTGACTTCTTGGTCAACAGTGTCAGTTCTCCTTGGTCTTTAGATATAAAAGCTACAGGAAGCTGTTTCCATCTGCACTGTTTGGTTGGACACAGATTCTGAATCATCCATTGCTCTGCGATCTTAAGTTAGATATCTTTGAGCTAGGACTCTATGCTCATGTTCTTCCAAGAACTCCACTTTAAATTCGGGGAAATAGACTGAGGCAAGAAGCATCTCCCTGGTTTCTATACATTTTCTTGTTGAAAATCATTCAAAGTTTTCACCTGACCGCGGCTTTCGCGTAATGTCCAAATCTTATTATAATCAACAAAAAATTGAATGTGTGGAAAGTTTTGTAGAAGTTGTCGTCAAAGTATCTACTAAATTCAATGTTATATCTTCTAAAAGTGGAAGCTCACAAATACAGTGGTATTAATGGAAAAACTGTATAGACGAGTATTTATGTCCTCTAAAAGGAATAAAGAATTATCAAATATTCACTTTAAAATCTACTTAAAATCCAGGAGTTGTACACGTGAAAGAATGGTCTGATAGTTCACAAACTCTTATTACAACATGGAATTTTGTCCAGTGAATTGCCTTTCTTGATTCCTGAAGTATATTATAAAGAAAAAAAACTCATCGAAGGAAAGCATTGAATATCTTATGAAAAATGTCGTTCCTTTGATTTCTTGTAATGAAAAGAAAAACTTTTTTTTAAATCTATAGAAAATGAAACGAACTTCCCTAACAAAGAATGAATAAATATTCATTTTCCCTACATAACGATTTCTTGCCTACGTTGACTTCGTCTCCTACATCCGTCACTTTATCCAAAGATTCTTTATCATTTTTATGTTCGGCATCTAATTATTTGGGAGAAGATACTCCACCAACATTATCGGCTAATTTATTACAAGGTATCACTCAACATTAAATTGTTTCATTTAACTAATTTCGAATCCACCCCATTTTCTATTATTATTAGACTCAGCATGCTATTTTGATTGAACTGATCAACCCATTTTGATCCAGAAAAAGACTCTCACATGAATAGGCAACTGAAGTGTTTAAATCACATGGCAACAGAAATAAAATGTTTTATTCATGCTAAGAGTGTGATTTGCACAGTAATTATTTGAAGAAGGAGATAAAAAAATGTGGAACTTGTAAACAGTGCAGGAAAAAATATTTTTTTAAATTCTGCGAAATATGTACGAAATACAACTGATAACCTCTGGATGTAATTTATGTACATATTATGTAAATATGGTTATTTTCTTATTGAACGAAATTTTTAATAATTTGCTATTTGAAAACTATTTCTAGGAATTACTTCTACATCGAACCTCGAATTTTCAACAAATGACATTTATCTCTCCATATCTGTGTGTTTGTTTTTTTCTCTTCATCTACATATTCTAAGGCATTTCTAACCTTGTTAAAAAATTGTCATCATTTTTTCTTCATATATTGTGATAGACGATATTTCTTGATATGGTAGTTTAGAATATTGAAATAGCGCGTAAGCTTTCTATTTGAAACTATTAATACATGGAAAAAGGTTCTAGGTAATTTTGTCCCAAACATTTTCGCCCCTACATTTTTTGCACCTACATGTTTTCCGCTGGTAATTTTTCCTCGAGAAGATTTTGTGGTATGAAACCTATGCCTCTTTTTTATGCTTTTCTATTGTCGGTTCGAACTTTGCCGTTGTATCTCAATCAGATTAATTATAAAGTCAGGAGACGAAGAAAAAAGGAATAATGATGAAGAAGTGATCCGTCATCTTGTGCTGTTTATATATTTAATATTATAAAAAGGAGTAAGGAATCACGGATCTGGGATGCTGAGTCTATTTCGGAAGGACACATTGACTTGTGGCACGTTAATGAAGTATAGTCGTGACCTTAGTTGAGGCTTGAAGAAATGGAAAAAACTCAATCGATAGAAAGAAAAGAATATTTATTGATAAATCTTCTTGTCCCAAAATGGTGGGTTGCCTCATATTTCTCTACCGTATCTACTTTTATTATCAACTAGATTAAATAGCTCACGAAGGCGCATCTCTTTCCTTGGATTAATCTTACTTGGTCTTAGTCTTATCCCATTGTGTAATATATTTTATTAATATTAGTTATTACGATATTATTACTAATTATTTCATTCTTTTTAGACTCCGGCTCGATTTCCCTCTCAAGCTGGAAATCACCAAAGAATCTTATCAGGACAAACTACTTAAGGCTATGTCTATCCCAGATGGTTGGGAAAATTGTCATACTGGACTATCTCTTAATAAGTGATCTCCTTTTTTATATTTCCTGAATTACCTCCATTACTCTCCTAAAGCCTTTTTCCCCCCATCTTGGAACTCTGCCTCTTTCGATCATGCTCACTTAAGAGGGATATATTGTCAACTTTGTTTGGATCATTGTTTATTAGAAAAGACATCCTCCCTGGAGGATACCATGTTTTCTATACTCAAACGTTGTGGAGTACGACATTTAATCCCTTAATACTTACTTTATTACTTTTTATTTGACGTGATTTTGCATTTTTTATTTATGTGACACCTATTTATACATACTTTTTGTTCTTTTAAATTATCAAGTCATTAGTTATAACTCATAAAAATTAAATATTTTAATAAGACGATTTTATAGCCTTCATTTTCTTAAATAATGATAACATATTGAATTAGTCAATGATTAAAATAAGAAGACACATAATGTTCATAGACATAACTGATTCTAAAATTTGTGAAAATTCCAGGCAATGCTTTTCATATATTTTAATTTTTCCATTGTATTGTAATTTAATACTTGGTGTTGGAGTCTTTCACTTACGTCTTTGCTCATTTTCTTTCTTTAAGTACAATCACCTCTTTCTATATCCACTTTTTAGCAATTACTTCTTCTTTTCTTAAATAAGTAATTAATTTCCACAAATTTGGGTACATGGTTGTAATATAATATTTTAATTCCCCATTTTTTAGGGATGACATAAATAATATATAAGAACAGATGATGTGTAAGTTACTTTTTCAAAAAATCTATTTGATATGGTATTTTATTAAAAAAAGAAAAATTAAAATAACTAATTTCACCTAGAAAATGCATACAAATATGTTTTGTTGAAACTTTCAGATCATTTAGTAATTATGCAATTCAACACTTTAGATTTTATTAATGATCCTTAAATTTTGAGTGATATCGACTTTTTGTAGCTCAAAACCATTTGTTGCAAGTGTTACCTATGTGTAAAATAAGTACAAGTCTAAACCTAAAGTTTATGAGGCTAAAGTAAAACTGATGTCTTGTGCCTCCAATTCCTAAATTGGTGGATACTTTCTGCAACAATCGATACAATTATCAAAGAGCAAGATAATGTAACGTGGATAATGAAATCAAAATAACTTCTTAGATATAATTCCTATAAATATTTAATTTGTTCCCAAAAATCAACCCTTGGAAATTAATAGCCAAGCACATTCGTCAAAGATTTTATTTGTTGTTCTCATTTTGACATCCAATAGTCCAATATTTTCCTTGATATTAGTGGAAAAAGGGATTTCATTGTCATAATCCCCCCCCCAAAAAAAAAAAAACCCTACATCAACAATTCTGACGCCACGTAAAAACCTTGTTTATTTGCAATTATGGGGAAGAGGATATTTAAGTATTATAAGCAAGTTAATTACTTTTTTGTTATTCTTTGAATATTCATTATATAAGTACTTATTGCCTTATTTTTATTCTAAAAATCCTGATAAATTTTATTTTAAATTAAAAGATAAATTATTTGCTTAAAGGACAAAACACAGAACAATCGTCTGCCTTATCTTACATAATTGTATAGAGTTCGAAGTTAGATATAGATAATATTTAGTTTTGAGTTAAATTAATACCTGAATATAGAAAGTTTCATTCATTTTAAATCAAAAAATAGCATGGATTACATGTTAAGGATCTTTCTTTTTGGCTTTTGCTGCTTCTTAATAGAAGCCCATGCTGACAATGAAGGAAAGACATGGGTTCTTCTTGTGGCAGGATCGAATACATGGGATAATTATAGGCATCAAGCAGACGTTTGTCATGCCTATCAAATTGCTAGAACTCATGGAATCCCTGATGGTAATGATTAACTTACTTCACTTGTCTTTTTAAATATAATCTCAATCAATGGTCTTGTCGATATTAAACTTTGCAGAAAGGATTGTGGTTATGATGTATGATGATATTGCATCAAATAAGGTGAATCCAACTCCTGGAAAAATGATCAATAAGCCTGGGGGTAAGGATGTATATCACAATGTGC
The DNA here is from genome assembly GCF_016086655.4 of Lepeophtheirus salmonis. Classification (NCBI taxonomy): domain Eukaryota; kingdom Metazoa; phylum Arthropoda; class Copepoda; order Siphonostomatoida; family Caligidae; genus Lepeophtheirus; species Lepeophtheirus salmonis. The sequence goes on along the minus strand of NC_052144.2, from coordinate 34,062,290 downwards.
CCACTGATTATACTGGTGCGGCTGTAAATCCATCGGTCTTTTTGAAAGTCCTAAGTGGAATCAATCCGAAGACTGGGTCCCAAAAATTCATCAACTCAACTTCCAAGGATAATATTTTTGTATATTTTGCTGATCATGGAGGTCCAGGACTCCTTGCCTTTCCAGATGATGTTCTTCAAGTTGGGGATTTAAATAGGGTTGGCTCTTATTATTTTTCTGTGTATTTGTATGTTGATAAAAACTTATTCTTTATTTAATAGACAATTCATAAGATTCAGAAGAAGAAACAATTCAAGAAATTGGTTTTCTATGTCGAGGCATGCGAATCCGGATCAATGTTTGATGGAGTTCTTACTGGTCTAAAAAATGTTTATGCAATGACTGCATCTAATTCTGAAGAATCATCTTATGCCTGTTATTATAGTGAACTTTACGATACGTATCTCGGCGATGTTTATTCAGTCAATTGGCTTGAAGGTCCGTACTCATTAATCTAACAAATACATTGATACATTATAGTAAATTTCTTCATAACTTCTCTTAGATTCTGACAAGGAAGATTTGAAGAAAGAAACCATTGAAAAACAGTTTGACATAGTTCGAAAAGAAACAAACACCTCACATGTAACTCAATTCGGCGATAAAAAAGTTGCTGAATCTCATCTCTCAGAATTTTTGGGACAAAAATCCGGAATATTTGAGGAGCATTCAGAGGAAAGTAGTCCCATGGATACCATTTCATCCCGTGATGTAAGCTTAGACTTGATCTTTAGAACAAAAAATGCGGCTCTTATCAAACTCACAAAAGCCAAGCGTCAATTTATGAGGGAAATCTTTGATCAAATTTATTTAGGTGTACAAGGGATCAATGAAAATGATTTAACCTCAATCAAGACTGACAAAATCTTATTGAAGCATTCAGACTATTCATGTTACTCTCAGGTAGTGGATGGTCTGCATAAGAATTGCTTCAATTTGGCAAAGCATTCCTATGCACTTGAATTCTTACAGCATTTTGTCAACATTTGCCACTATAATATCAAAACAGTCCATGTTTTGGATTCTATTAATAATGTATGTAAGCACTGGATATCAACTTTTGATTCTATTTTATAAGGAAATAGCCATTATAACTTTTAAAATTGTTTTTGAATATAGAATGTGTCATAATAGCTCATTTTTTAACATTTCCAACGGATTAGAAATTTAATTTTAGTTTGTTTAATTGTTCAAATGTCATTTGTCCTGATGAATAGATAGCTACAGTCTACTAATAAAGGTCTAATTTCGTAATAAATTAATTCATTTGAACCATAAAGTCTATATATTTATCAAAATAGGACATAAATTTCCCTAAAGAGCTATACATAATGATTCATGTGTCTTCCTTATTTTCTAGAAAAAGTAGTACATTTAGAAAGAAGAAGAATAAATCTTGTTTTTGTTTCCAAGATAAAAATAAAGACTTGTTAAAAATATTAATCCGATAATCAGAAGGAAAAATATAAGTGTATAAAAATCGTTTCTTCAAATTACGTATATTATGGAAGTTAATATTTTGAAAACTATTGATTATATGTAATTATAAAACAAACTGTATTATTATTATTATTATTCCTATAATGAGTTGATTACTATTAATTAATTAAATTAAGACGTACATAACCAAAATGAGTGAATAACTTTTATCTTTAAATTCTACACAAATACGAACACAGAGATTACATAGATACAATTCATTCATTGATTTCCATGATGCCCACCAGGTCCATGACCACTTCCCGAAAGTTGATGATGGCCTCCGTACACTGCACTCCAATCAGAGAGATGCTGAATGAGCCCATGCATAGCATAATGCGGAATACCAGGAGTCTGAGCCGTTTGATGGTGCTGGTGATGAGACTGAATGAAACTCGGGGTGACGCTCCTTTCAGAAGCAGTATCACTCTGATCATCCATAGGAATGGGAGTACGGGTTCCAGTCAAATGCATTTGTTGCTGTTGCATTTGTTGTTGTAATTGCTGTTGTTGTTGTTGCTGCTGCTGCTGCTGTTGTTGTTGCATCATTGCTGCAGCCACTGCAGGAAATGCATAGTCCATGGCAGAGGGTTTTAGATCTTGTGACATAGCAACAGCTGCAGCAGCTATACTCGCAGCATGAACATTTCCACTAGATGCAGCAGAGGGAATGCGTAGAGTAGGGGTGGTAGGTGTGGCAGAAGAAGGGTTACACTTAAGGGAAGAGTTTAATATTGGGCTTGGAGCGACCGGATGGGGAGTTGGGGTGGTTTCGTTATTCCGATTATCAATCATAGGCTCTACCGCCAAATTACTGTTGGTTGTTGGAGTTGTTGTAACAGGAGTACTGCTTGATGGAGTTGGATTATTGCTATTATTGCTAGTATTAATTGAGTTTTGATTGTTACTCTCATTGTCATTGTTGTTATTGCTTGGGTGATTGTTATTTGAATTTGATGTGTTGACAGATGGAAAGTTATGACGATGGAAAATATGTTCACTTTTAGTTGGGACAAATGCTGATGGGTGAATAGGAGGCGGTTTTCCCTTATTATTTTGATGCATAATTTTTGGAACTTCCTTGCCATGTACACGTAGGTGCTTTTTCAAATTTCCAGATTCGCAGAAACCTTTGCCACATACTTCACAAACATATGGACGCTCACCTATGTAAATATGACATAATCAATAAATGTAAGTACATAAGCCTTATCTGCTCTTAAAAGGATGGTAATTAATTAAATCCTTACCTGTATGAAGTCTTGTATGAACGACCATTTTATCCCGCTGAGTAAAAGTCTTGGCACAATATTCGCATGCATAGGGACGGGTATCTGTGTGTATTCGCTCGTGTTTACGAAGAAGATCTCTTCTTTGAAAATTTTTTGGACAATAAGCGCATTGATAAGGTCTTTCACCGGTGTGAACACAACGGTTGTGAAGTTGAAGCTCAGAACGACGAGCAAAGGCAAAACCACATAATTCACAGACATATGGTTTCTCTCCAGTATGGGTGCGGCGATGTTCTTCCATATTACCCTTTTGACTGAAGGTTTTGCCACAAAAATCGCAGGAAAAGGGTTTGAAACCACTATGAACCCTTAGATGTGCATCTAAATTGGCTCTTTGTGTAAACCTATTAAATAAATGAATATATCTAATTAAACATGTAACGAACTGGAGGATATTTCATGGGTAATAAGGCTCAACATTAAAAAAAGGATTTGTTTAAACAAACAAAACAAAAACAATTCAAAACCCACCTCTTTCCGCAATAATGACAACAGTGTGAATATTTGAGGTCTTCAGGACCATGAATTTTGACATGTTCAGACAAGTCCTTATCATTAGTAAATAGTTTATTACAGACAGGACAGTTTTGATTTCTATTAGTGTCCGTATGAATAAACATGTGTCTGGTTAAAAGATAATTGGGGGGATAGCGTTTACCACAGACCGTGCATCTGAAAAAATAGATATGAGTTAAAAAACATGAATAACCATAACTTGTCAATTTCTGGACAAAAAGTCAATCAATACACCTATTATGCAACTTTTATTTTTAATTATTTTTTCTTTCCTTTTTGAAAGTGCAAAAATGATGATGAAATTTGAAGATATGACCTCTCCTTCTTGACAATACAAATATTAAAAACTGTCTTAAAATTTCAAAATAAATGAGTAGGACATGTAGTCTGGATGTGGCTATATAGTAAATACTTTACAAATATTAGAATAATATCTAAAAACAATCATTACTCTCAAAAATTCTCTGATTATAAGAACCTAAGAGTATGAATTAGTTAACTAAACCTGCTAATGCACTTGCGATTAAAGAAATCAAGAATTTCAATTTCTTTAATGACTGTCTTGGCAAAAACTAAAACAATAAGAGTGCGCTCAATATTTTCAAGACATATATTAAAAAGAACACAATAGTTTATGCTGTCTTTTCAATTTAATATATAGTAGAAGTTGAGGCAGTTAGTAACATCGAGATGAAAGACTTAGCATGCAAATATTTCCCTCCTTCCGACACCTTTTCATTTCCAAATGAAAACATCGCATCCACAAAGTAAGCAACAACTCGCATTGCAATATTAAAAGAACCATTATTTTGTCTATAATTCATTGTAATGTTTATTGATTTATTAGAGGTAATCTTGCAAAAATCAAGCTTATAGTTAATTCTAAATTATTATAGATTAATTTTTTTAAATTGCTGATACATCAGGAATAAAATATGACATGAAATAGAATAACCTTAAAATCCAGATATAATTACAACAATTATGATTACTTTTAGGTATAAGACCAGCATAATCACACCCACAAACTTCAAGGCCGTTTTAAATTATATGGTAATATAATTTAAAATAGGAAAATGACATAAATCTAATTTATATATAGGATACTCATTTCTGGAAGGATGAACCAATGGTACAACATTTAAACTTCCAACCATATCCTAAAGGTATTTTTAAACATACATTCAAACTCGAATATCATTTTCAAAAAAATATAACAAACAAATCCACATTTCTAGTGACTGATGTGATCATCATGGACTCTTTGAAAAAAGGAACGAGCATTATGATAACTGATAAACATACACAAAGCATCCTTGCTGTTGGAATCAACGGAACTTTGACAATTAATGAAAAATATCCTGAATATGATGATACAAAATTCATGAAAATAATTAAAGCTCTTAATGACTTATACGTACAGGGTAATATAATTACTTTTAATAAAATGTGATTTTTGTTTTTGTTTAGTTATATCATGACATTATTCAACCCACAAAATTATGAGCGGAGAAACAAAGTATGATAGAATATTCCTTATCTTTAAAAAAAATTGACCATTTAAAATTAAATCAGAGCAATGAAAGTTCCTTGAAGAATTTACAAAGTATTTTGAATGCACTTCAATAAATATTCTACAAAACAGCATGCATAGGTTACATATTATTATAATGATACATTCCTTTTATCAATTAATTTAGCTGATGAGAAGCACGGAAACATTTTCAAGCTTTTTGAAACAACAAATTTCTTTGAAATAAGTCATTTATCTGTTGCTAAAGAGGTAACATGGATTTATATGTATTATGAAAAATATGAATATAACTTATTTTTAGGCAAGAGGACGTGGACTTTGCAAGGAAATAATTAAAGAAACACTCAAAATTGCAAAAAAACTGGGATTTCAGGCAGTCATAGTCGAAGCAACGGGTAAGGATTTTTACACACCTTGTCTTTTATCGTCTTATATGAGTGATGACAAAGACAAATAAAATAATAAAAAAAGTGAAATACATGCAATCTGTTCCGAGAACTAATTACATAATCGTTAGGGGGAGAAGAGCATCAATTAAGAAAAATATATTTCTACATTAGTAATCAATTTAAAGTCGCCAATTAATGGTAAAGTAAAACAAATTTGACATGAATTGTGTGGGTTTTACAGATCAATCAATTCAAAAAGTGGAAAATTAATTAATACTTTTTGCACATCAAAAAATATTGATTATCTAAGGAAAATTGTCTATTGGTATATATGTACAAATACGCAAATATATATATAAATTTAATAATTTGCTCAAGACATCCTTATTCAAAAATGTATTTCAAACAACTTGTTTTACACCTATGAATTTCAAAACGAATTAATAAACTTTTTTTTATTTCTCTTATTCTAGCCAATCATTCAAGAAGAGCTCTTCTTCATGAAGGATTTATCGTATTGTCGGAATTCAACTATGAAGATTATACTCAGGGTAACAATAGAGATCCTATTTTTAAAGGAGTACCACATGAAAAATTTTCCCTGATGGTCAAAAAAATACTCACGTAGATAAATTTCGCGCGGCCAATTTCGTCCTATCCTTATGCCGAAAGCGATGTTTGTTTACTTCATCCGTTTGTTTCGACTAGAACACACAAAAAAAAGAGAAGAAATATTTAGCACATATTCTTTCAAGTTTACAAAAAATTGTCTATATTATTTATTTATCTAATAGCATTTAATCTAAAATTACTCAAAGGACTAAATAAGCATTGAGTCCCAAACTTCCTCTTCTGTAATACATAAAATCATATGTTTTGATGAATTTATATCAAAAATATTTACGTCTAACTTGCAAACATTTTTTATCTTAAATTTATTAATATTTTTAGAGAAAGTAATTAAAATCCTAAAATAACGTCAAATGTCAAAAAAAAATTGTTTGATAGAAAAATTCAATAATTTTCATTTATCTAAATGCTCATAGAAACTCAAAATTAGAATAACACAGGAATCCAAACACTAATGAATATGTTGGTATGTGAAATACATATATAAAATAGAATCAAAAACGATATTAAATGGCAAGTATTTTTTGAAAAAACTAATTAAGAATATATATCCTTTAGGATTCAGATACGTTTCCAAGAAAGAAAAGATAAATTATAAAATAATTAAGCAAATTCTAAATCCATAGATACTATAACTATTCTATCTAAACGAAATTATCAAATTACACTCTGAAAATAAAAACAATAATATGAGTTATAAATGATAATTAACGTATGTAATAAATAATTTTGAATGATTCCCTTCTAAGCGCAAGAAATATAACAGAGCCATACCTCAAAATCACATCCTTTATGAGTACATTTATAAAACGTTTCTTTGTCTGGATGTTTTTCTTTCCAATGATTTAAATTAGAAGCGTGATCCTGAAACTCTTCTCCACATTCGGCACAAGTCTTTAATGAAAGAGATACAAGTGGTTTTCTTCCTCGTTTAGCCACCTTTTCCTTCGAGCCATTGTTGTTTGAAAGTGAGCTATTAGTTGTTGAAGCACTGGGTTTAGGAGACAATTCATTGGAAGGACTAGGAGCATTATAGTCAATATCAAAATCATCAAAATATGGATCGTAAGACACTGAGGGTTTTCTTGGCCGTCCTCTAGTCCGTTTGCTTCGGATACGAGTAGAATCTGGCATTTTGAATTCTGAAAGAAAATCAAGTTCAAATAATCAAATAATGTCTTTCAACATCCCGTCACTTCGCAATCCATACAAAGCACTATATTAATGTGAATGTAATGACCTTTTTTCGCCCAAAATAACAGTACGTTTCAAGTAGTCAAACTAAAAAAAGAAGCCAATCGCAAAAGAATAATAATATTCGTTTGAAACAAATGTGCTACATAGGATCATTCTAGGATGATCAATAAGATTCTTGTGTAGATGCATCCCCGTAAAATAAAGCATGAGCTAAATATTACAATAAAAAAAGATTTCACTTAACTAAAAGGGATGATTCAAATTAGTGTTACAAAAGAAGAAAATAAGGAACATCAAGAAAACTAATATACAAAAATTGAATAAGCACGTTGTTAAGCAGATATTGAGAGTATGGACTTGGATTGAGATCGTAAATAAGGAATGTGAAATATCTCAAACCAAACTAAACAACGCAACAAATTCCTGGATATGTGTGGGCTCTTTTTCTAACCTCCATCCATGTCCTTGTTTTCCCGTAATGCCTGCTCTTCCATCTCTTCATCTGGTTCGTACTCATCTTCTTCGTCCGCCTCTTCGAAATCCTCCTCCAAGTCCTCTTCTTCTTCTTCTCCGAGTTCTTCATCGAACTGCTCCTCCTCGGGGACACTCAGGTCTACATCACAGTAGGAAGAAGGCTCCAACTTAATTGGGGAGGCAATGGGCCCATTAGTGAAGTGCCTAACGTACAAGTTGACTTGTGTCTCCAAGTCCGTCACTTCCGTCACTCCATTTTCTTTTCGTAGGCGAATCACCAAGCTTTGGTTCGAGTTGAAGCAGGACTCGAAGAAAGAGCGAACAGACTCTAATTTTTGTGAGCAAGGCGGACAAATCGTGGTGGGAAGGTCATCGTTTTCGGATATCTATTCACAAAAACCAAAGAGTAATTATAAACAAGTGAAAGGGGTTGAGGAATGAGATGCTTCTCGCTCCTCTCTCCAGACTTTACCAAAATAGGCAAACAACGAGCCACTTTCTCGGGGAGTCCCTTCTGAATCCCTTCATTACTGAAGATCTGGATCAGCTCTTCCGAAGAGGAGGCACACAGCCTACACACTGGAGTCAGGGCCAGAGTTCGAGCCCTTTTTACGGGTTCATCCGACATTCTTTCATTACACTCATTCACAAACCTCCCATGGATGATGTTGGTTGGGCCTAGAGTTTCGTGTTACAAATACAATACAATACGCTCTTCTTTTTGTACAAATTGTAAAAGTAAAACATGTGACTATTTTTTTTGTAGTGTTTATGTAAAGGAAAGGACGCGCCCTCTTCCCCTACACAAATGAAAAGGGAAAAATTCTTCACCCAAGTCGGCCAATACAGTACATTCATTTTATGCTAAACATAAAAATATGTAATGTATACTATGTACTTTATTTATGATTCTATTATTGTAGTTATGTAATAATTCATGTTATCTTTTATGGATGAATCAATAATTCAACTATCAAAATGCATCATATTGCATTAACTTAATAAGAACTCTGTACATTTGTATTATAATTATGATATTAAATATGTAAATATGTGGCCTGTTATTCCTCAATACAAAAGTAAGATGACAAGAATGATTTTTCTCAAAATGGAGTGTGGATTACATTTGTATTCTCATACAAATGATCTGAAAACCAATTATTATTATAAACCCATTGGAACTGAATCCAAGTGGCATTTAAAGTAGTCAAAATGAAAAGTCACAATAAAAGAATGATTGATAAATTAATTAATTTGATTTAAAAATGAGCATATGGGGCCCAATATAAGTACATCAAATTAGGGGTGTCCCCAGGAAGAGGACTGTAGCCCCCCAATCCAGGAATTTTTTATTTTTACTAGAAAAATTAATATTTGAATTTTTTTTTTTATAATTTTATATTTAAAATTTGATTAATTTTTTTTGTAAATAGCTATAGATTTTTGAAATTTTTCTTTGAAAACTTTACTATTTGAATTTTTTTTTCAAAAAAATTTTATGCTTGAAATTTAATTTTATAATTTTTTTTTTCAAAATTTTTAGTTTTTTCTGAACAGCTCTACATTTTTGAATTTTTTGTGACTAACTATGGATTTTTGAAATTTCTCTCCGAAAAATTTAATATTATTTATTTGAAATTTAATTTTTGAATTTTTTTTTTTCCAAAAATTTTATTTTTTATGATTTTTTTTTAATTTAACTTTTTTGAGTGTACTTCACTTTTTTTCCTAAACATTGTAATTTAACCAAAAACCAAGCTGCCAACGCCCCTGTTAATCAATTAAAGGTCCTAAAGGATAGCTAAAATTCTAGGGTATCTCAATTTGTCCCACAAATTTGAATAAAAAACCTATAATTGAATTAAATATACTTATGGCATATTGGGCTGACTGATAATTAAAGATAAATTGGGTTGTTTTCTTTTTCTTGATTTTTGTTCAAGATTGTTTTTATGTTGATACACTACAAATACTTAAACCAAGACGTTTAATATATAACTATATGTTACTAAATGCATTGTATATTGCATAAACTTTATAAAATTAAGTAATCAAATGTCCATAGGATGCAAGTTGAACTAAAAAATGAGATGAATATTTTTAAATGAAGGATTTATAATCTTTTAGATTCTGATAATGCAATATTTGAATACTAAGTATTCTGTGTCACATTATAAAGTTAAAGTGCCCAAAGTTATATTACTCATAAATACATAATAATCATGTAATTTTAATAAGTCAAAATGAAATGATAGTATCAATTATTAGTTAGAACGCAATGTTGTAATTATATAATGCATTTTAAAACAAAGAAATCGCCACTTGTATAATTTGTTTATACAATTTGAACTTGTACTAATCATATATATAATGTTCTCAATTATAGGAGATTTATTACATTGAATTGATAAAAATATATAACAAGTAACTACCTCAACGTTAGTTGAATGTTTGCTAAGAAGCTGTCAAATTTATTGTCAAATGACTTTCTTATACATATTATAGTTAATAGGTAGGGATCTAAATTGTATGTATTTTGTAGATGGACCACTTTTTTGGAATTGTTAATCTGAAGAATGAATTGTCTTTTCCTCAGCTGTTGCCATAATAATTTACTTCTAAGTAGTGAACTTTTTTCCTACTACCTTCCATTGTATTAAAAACCTGAAAAAATATGCATATGTGCTCATAAAAAGCAGAGAGTAAACCTTGAGGATTTTTGGAGTGTTATCATTGTAAGTCCTTGTTGCACTCAGTGTAGAATTGAGAATCGACATCGGGGGGATTCTTGCCAATGTCTTTGTTTATTTCCTTCTTCCCTCCTCCCTTATCACAGCTAATTGTAACTGATCTAATTAAACGTCATGACAGCTAAGCTGTTCTCTTCCAAAACATTCTTCAAATCGTAAATGGGTTACCTTGTTGATTTTTGCTTTTTTTAACATGCCCAAAATACACACGAATTTCATGACTATTAATAGGGCAATTTATGAGGCAAATTCTCTTAAGCAAAAAAAGATTGTTAAAAACTTAAATTTTAAGTTTAGGAACATGACTCTAAGCTACAGGGACCAACCGTTCTCTTTTGCTCAGACAATATCTCTTTTTACATTTTGTCGGGAGCGTCCGTGAACTTTTTTATAAATTCATAAAATGTCCAGTTTTATACTAAAAATAAGTCAATTTAAATGATGAAAGACCAAAAAAAAAAAAAAAAATGTTTTTAAATAAAACCAAGATAATAAATAGGAATCAAAATTTATTAATGTTTTATTATTAAATCTTAAAAAAAATTATTTAGTCAATTTTATTTGACTTTGACAAAATTAGACTCCTTGCTAATATTTTTGTAACAAATTTGTAGTTGGTCAGAAATTGAGAATTTCGGGTTATTTAAAGTAACTGGCTGATTGTTCTTGTAAAAAAATGAATGCTCTTTTTCCTGTATCATCTCTAAAATTAGATTTGTAATTTTTTGAAAACTCACGGTTTTATACTTATTCGATTACGTAATACGATTGCAACATTGAAATACTTTCATCATTAAGAAGTGTTTATTTTTCGTTCCATTCACTATATATTTGTAATTGTACAAAAAATTGTGAAACTGCTCCAATCAAAAATTCATACATAAAATACGATACCTATAGGGTTTAAGGGTTAAATATATATATTTATTAAAATGCAGTGGTTCTTAAATTTTTTACCTCAATTATGCCATTTCAGAACGAGGACAAATCTACACATAAAATACTCCTCATTAATCAAGTACATCACTACGATTGGCTATATTCAGGGTGCGCGGAATGTTCTGTTAAATGTTTAACAGAAGTATTAATGATATAACTAATTACATAATTTGCATATAATTATAGACATAGGTTCACAGAAGTTTCAAAAACATGTGGGATAACTTTCAATCGAAATGGCCGCCCTTAGCCTTGACCACAGCCCGAAGTCTCTGTAAAGGATTTGCACACTGGAAGTGCTATGTCGACGGGGATGGAGTCCCAGGCAGCCACCAGTTTGGCCTTCAGGCCGTCCAAATTCTTGTTAGGGTCACACAAGCTCTGATCTCAAGAATGGACCACATGTAGTAATCCAATACCACTCAAATCTCCCTCTCATCCATGCTTCGGCTTTCTGGATGTGTGGATTTCTTGCAATCCTTGGGGCATCATCCTGGTAGAAGGTCTAGTGCTGGGGTTGGACCCTCAGGGCTGGTGGAACAAGATCTATTACCTATTTTCATTATATCTGACCCTAAAATATATTAAATGTTATTTACATCCTTAAATAAATTTTTTATGTGCCTTGTTTGATATTATAGATAAAAAATCTAAATAAATATTATAATGGAAGTAATCAGATATTTTTTCTCTAATTATTCTACTCTGTTCTTCCTAATTAAAAAAAACAAAAAAAACAAATTCAGACATTTTTAGTATATATTATTTTCATTTAATTCAAATATCAGTGTATATCTCATTTGCATTGAAACCCTTTTTTTCTTAATATTAAGTCAAATTGGATGTCAAAATGAGGCCAAGAAATAAAATGATTTACAAGTAGTACTCAATGCAGATATTAAGTCTTTTTTATTCACTTATTTTGCAATTTATTACGTCAGCAAAAATGCTTTATACATTCGCATTTTTCCCCGAACATGTCTTGCACTAATGTTGTTTTACTTCAGGCGTATACTGACAACTAGTGTTACGAGGTGGGTTTAAGGAAAATCAGCTATATTTACTTCTAAAAAAGGCTCAAAATATACTAATTTTAAAAACCGAAGGCAAAAATGGGGTGAATATTTTTTTACATCTAGTTCAAGGCCTTGACTTTGATCTAATCTCGTACCACATACTATTTACAAGTGATATACAATTTGGGTTTCTCTTCTTAAAAGTTGCCTTATTACTTCACCCCCCTCATCTACATTTGAAAACGTTATGCTGCACATGGGTTAGCTGGTAAAGTTGATAGGTCCTGGGTTGGCTATTAGATAAAACATTGAAACTTTCCATTTTAAAGTAATCAATGTACATAGTATTTACACATTCAAAATCAAACCCATAATTTGTTATTTATGCATATTTCGGATATAACTAGAAATCGGATACAAATCACCTAAAGTATTACAAAGATCTGCCAAATTTTCTGGCTATCGGCTAAATGATAATTGTTTCGGGTAGGCATGTTAAAAATCGGACTAGATCCAGTCAAAATTAAGCTAAACTGGCAAAAATGTTAACAACTGAATTTACTACATTTTATGTCCATAAGTATTTGACTTATTCATTTTTGATCTAAATCAACATATATCTATATACATATTTAATGTGAATGTCTGTGTGTATGTTTGTCCTTCAATCACAGCCAAACCAATGGATGGATTTTGCTAATATTTTTCATGTAGGTTCTTGAGGCTCCAGAAACGATTATTGTGACCATTTTTTTTGGCCTTCAAGACCATGGTGGCTTTAAAATAGCACTTTTTAGCACTTCACATGTACAAGTTATGTGTAAAAAGTATTTGACTTATTCATTATTGATCTAAATCAACATATATCTATATATTTAATGTGACGGGGTGTATTTTGGACACTAGAAGTGTTCTTTGATGCTCAGGGAAGCGGCAGTGGAAGAGTTCAACTTTCCTCAGGAACCAGCAGCCAACAACCCATTGACGGGTTCTTATTCTAATACATTAGAAGGGGTTGTTAGTGCTTATAAATGCCGTGCTGGTAGAGTTTAAACTGCATTTTGGCTCAGTACTTCACCTGTACATTTTACAACCTGAGAAATTAGTTTATCAGTCCAATTTCTTGAAAAAAACTTCAAATTGCGTTAGGGGTATATTTTGAGAATTTAAGTCGTTTCTTTGATGCTCAGGGAAGCACCAGGAATCCTTGCTAGATACAGAGTGGAATGCAATGTTTATTTCCCTCGCCTGCTGCTTGATTTTTTATTATTTATTTTATTGTATTTGAATAATAATTTCCATTTTGTTTTGTTTGATTCGACTATGGCTTTTTTTTATAATAAAACGTTATAGAGAGAACAACTCATAGTCAGTAAACCGAGGGGGCAAGAACCATAGGGGCTAGGCTCATCTTCTTTTTTTTAGACGAAGTGTAATATTTATATGATCAAATTGTAAGGTTCCGGGAATATAACATCACCATCTTATAATTTGCTGTCCTACCTTCCACTTGCAAATGCATTCCGGTGCTGCTAGAGGAGGCTAACCATGATTAAAGTTCCGAAACGCTAGGAGTTAGGATATCACTATTTAGCAATACTACATTTTCTCCCCAAAAATAATATAACAGACAACTGATATTAACAAGGTTTCTACTCCTCCGGCTTTGCAAAATGTCCATTCCTATAGTAGGTAGGGTGGCAAAACGTGTACCCGAGAGATGAATTTAGAAATACATCAATAATTTTATACTTTCTATAATAGGCAAAAAATGAAAGTTTACAAAACATGTTGACAAGGATTTTGCAAAACTTTTTTTCACTCAATATGGCGACCTTCATAATCAATCACAGCCTTTATACGTTGCTTGAAGGTCATAAGGAGTTGATGACAAACTCTTCTCACAAGTTGTCTCATACAGCCACTATGAAGGACTTCAGTTAGTCCACATTTGGGCGTGAGGTCCTCTTCGTTTCTCTCTCTAAAGTGCCCAATATAGAAAATTCCAGTGGGGTCAAATCAAGTGAGGAAGGGGACCATATTTATTTGAATTAGAATCGATCCATGTTATCTGCGGATTACTTTTTGCACTTGGCGGACGTGTGAGAGGGAGCCGTCCTGACTCCAGACGTAGTTACTCTCCAGATAGTTGGTCTTCAGCCTTCGCAAGATGGTGTATCTAAGCAACTTTAGTAGGCCTCGTGGTCGATTTTCTGTCCAGCCATGAAAAAGAACAGAGGGATCTTCTTTCCATCAAAGGCCACTTCACTGAGGACCATTTTTTGGACCGGATATTTGGTGTGGTAAAATCTTTGGACATCTTCTTTTGTTTCCACAAGCCAGCGGTCTTTCCAGTGGTTGTGGAATTGATTAACTGTGAAAATCTCCTTGTCCGAGAAAGTTTTCACAATTGACCTATTTGCTTTGATCCATGTGATGATTTTCTTGTACCTCTCGAGCCTCCTGGCTTTCATACCCTCAGTCACAAGGTGTCGGGGCCCTAATGAAAGAAAATAATTCCAAGTTGTGACTTATAGCCTTCCTGATGGTTCTAAGAGCCACAGAGAAGTCGTTGGCAAGGCGATTCATCGACTTAATGGGATCCTTCTTTATATCCATCTCCAAACTTAACAATAACTTCATATCGCTCTTTAAATTATGCCCTTCACTTCTTAATATCCTGGAGAGGTATTTTCTTTATTATTTCATCTTGGGCGACTTAAAAATTATGTTCTTAGAACATTTAACAATATCTGTAGTCGCCATCACATCAACTTCAGCATCTAAGTCTGAGATGCACTGCCTTTTTGCTTGTTGCTTGCACATAATAATGAAATGACTAAATTATTTGTATAGTTTGTTTAAATGTAAAAAGGACAGCGGAAACAGAATATCAAAAAATAATCACTAAACCTTATGATTGTAATGAAAAAATAAACATGAGTTAACAGTCTACGTTTTGCTGCCCTATCCTGTATGTATGTAGGATACATTAGGGTTACCATATTTGAGTTTGTAAAAAATAGGACACTTCTTTGCAGTTTTTTGTTTGTTGGTGGAGTGTATAGCATTCACACTATGACCATGCGAATGCATACAAATGTCAAAAATGAAATGAAACAAAGGGATTTCTTCGAATACTTTCAGAGTAACTATCGACACAATGTGGGGCTATCAAGGAATTAACAATGACTTCGGTCTTGGTGCAAGCACTTGAGATTTTTTAAGCTGTCATAAAATCTGGGAACTTTTTTCTTAGCAAATTAGATATGCAGTCACTTGATCTGTAGCTCTTGTGATTCTTTATTTTGTGAAAATCGAGGGTAGCTTCTGCAGCCATAACAGAAGTGGCAGTTTAGTAAAAAAAAGTATTCGACGAGCTCTCTCTTCTTGCTGCAGTTTTGTGTTTTTCAGAGTGTACGCTAGCTTCCAAATCGCTGCCACTTTTATTTACTCCTGACACGCACGTGCTTGTTCTGCATGTAATGGACTCAGTTTTCAAAGCATCATGGCCAAAACGAAAACATTAGTTTTTCTGTGAACTTACATTCACGTTCAGGCATGACTACAAATCTAATTCGCTGTTGCGGAAAATAGCGGACGAAGTGGAAGCACCAAGGTGCTCAATGTAACTGGTAAGCTATGTGAAAGACCCTAAAACCCAAAGATGCGACAAGGCAAAAAAAAGTATTAATAATATTTTTGTGACGAAGCATTTTTGGAATCCGAGGAAAAAAAGGACGTCTGGGGTATTTACAAGTTTGTAAGTCAAGATACAATGTCCGCCAGACACACTTGGAAGGTGGCAGATCTCCCTAGTTAAGGAACGACTCTTGCCTTTAACTGCCTAACCACTGTAAAGATAGGAAAGCAGCATGATGATGAGTCATGTAACACTTGATAATTCAAATTTGAAAAAAAGGATATAGGAAACTAAATTGACTATATATTTGTCTAATGTATTGATTAACTATCCTCAAAAGTCAAATCTTATTCCTACACTAGCTTAATAATAATAATTCCATCCTAATTTAAAATACATAACACCCTAAAAAAAAATATTAAGCTAAACAAACAAAAGGAAAGAAAATCATTTAGGTACAATATATTATATGTTCAACATAATAGTAAATATATGCAGTGTTGGATTCAAGTCAAAATGTTCGACTTCTAGAATTTTCACATATGTGACCCGTCATCACAAAAGCAAGATACAATAACTTCTTTTTAATTTAGCGTGGATTACATTTGTATTCTTATACAATAGGTACCGCAAATTGCATCTAAAGATACCAAGCTTCATAATAAAGGAATGAGAAATTGGCAGATTTTGTTTGAAAGACCATATCGGGCGTATTTTAAGTTTCTTAAAGAAAATAAAGGTTCTAAACTATAGTTCAAATTCTTTAGTATGTTAACTTACACAAGTAATTTGAATACAAAGCCTATAACTGATTCAAAGATGTCAATGAAATATTTACCTATATGTATATATAAAAAGAAAAATTAATTAAGTTTTTCTCTTTTTTTGATTTTTGTTTGATATCGTTTTTATCTTGACGCACCACATATGTAATCGGCTTTCTTCTATTGATTACCAGGCGATCCATTGAAGTCTAAACCCTTACTAATTATATATTTAATGAAGGTTGAGTGATTGAAATTAATTTATATTTTGATAAAATTAAAACATATATAATTAGATACAAAATAAAGCAAACTTGGGGTAATACCCCGGGATTTGTTGTGGTATTATCTCCTATATTATTAAAGCAAAATGTGAATGTTTTTTTGATGTTAATATACACCAAATATAGTTGTATTTAAATTTAAAGAAATTTAAAACTATCATTAATTGATACAAATGGACCCACTTTATAGACCTATTGGAATGACCTTAAATCAAAAGTAGCTATATAATAAAAGATCATTTCATAACTAATTAAATCAAAATTTATGTATGGATGATTTATTTTTTTTCGTATCTAGAATTTTTCAAAAAAAAATTAAATTGTTGCTCCACGGCATAATTTGATCGAAACACCTTTTTTTTATAAAAAATAAGTCTTTAAAAATTTATTTTTCTTTCATGTCACATATTTTTCCAAAAATTCCTTGATTTTTTTTTTTTTGCGGGGGGGGGGGGCTACAGCCCCATCAGCCCCACCCTGCGGAGTCCCCTGTTTGTATACTTCCGAATGGTTTCACGACAATTTATCATTCCATTTGATGAACAGTATGTTTACACTGTATTGAAGATATTGGAAACCATTTACTACACTTTAATTCTTCCAGCACTTCTGTAGTGACCAATATTTCAATATAGACTAAAGAAATTTGAGATATATGTAGTAAATCAAATTTAATTATTTTAAAATTTGTTATATCAGTTTCATTAATTTTATTGTCACTTTTATTTTTTACTTCTACTAAGGGAGGAAAATAATTTTCAGCATTTGCAATAATTAAAATAATTTTATAACACTAATAAGTGCCTATATAAGCACTGTTATTTAATACTCGAATTTCATCTTTTTTTTAAGTAGTCTGAATATCACTACTTGTTCATAGAAAATAATAGTTTGTGAAAATAGCTCATATTTTTGTTTATTGCTTAAAAAAGGTTAAGTTTTTCACATTTTTAGTGCTAAATGTATATTTTCAAATTTGACAAAAACTTTTGACAACATAATGTTACTTTTTTTCATAAGATTTTTGATCGTTTTATAAAATATTACAAATTTGCATTAACAAATCTACCCGTAGTCACGTGACTCTATTTTATATGACTTGCAAATTACTTTGCTGAAATTGGTACGGATGTTGTTGAATTTTATAGTGAAGGTGGGTAATCAATGCTTGGACTTTTATTTCTAAGAGCTATGCTGAGGTTAAAAAAATATAAATTTGAAGATCATACTATTTTTGTGATTGTTTCCAGAAAATAATTTATAATTATTGACCAAAACTGTCATCATTATTGGTTTATTTTAAGAGAAGGTACAATAAGTATAAAAGCATCACAAGTGCCCCAAAGACAAAGAGTAATATAGGATTTTTCAAGTGGTGTAAGTCCTTGTTGGACGGAGATTAAAATTGAGGATCAACATCGCTCTAATTCCTGCCTATATCATTGATAGATACAGAATATAGTTTCTTTTATCTCAAAGCTGCTCACAACTAATTTAATAGAACCTCATGACAGCCTTTCCAATATCTATAGATATGGGGGCTCTCCATCGGCTCTCCATCCCAGCCCATGCAGATACCCCTGTAAATTGTCTATACACGTATTGCGTTTACGCTGTACATGCATGATAGACGTGGTAACCCACCTTTAAATGCTTTTTCCTTATAATGAATATAATATATGGTTCTTTAGGAATAGTTTGTAGGTACAAGCCATCGGTAAAACTATCTTCAATTTATATATTTTTACCCTTGTGTGTATTTTTAAGGCATGAACATCAACATGAATAGAAAAATAATACATGGGATATATAAGAACATACATTCATAATAAGATTTATAGAGCAGTTCCTCGTATTTGTTTTTGTTTCTAAAAATATATTTGTAGAAAATCCTTATGTCCATTCTCCAGAGTAATGATAATAAAAACAACTAAAAGCAAGTATGGGCATAAATTTGTCCATTTTGCAAAAGATTTATGTTCGAAATCATCTATTTTCATTACTATTAATGTCTGATTTACTGTTAATATTTGTGTTATCTTTATATATTAATTGAGTTTATAAAATACATTCCAATACAAATGGGAAACTTTAGAGGCATAAAAGAAGAAAAGAAAAAATAACTTTGAATTAGACTGAATTTATTGCTTGAATCTTTATTGAAGCAACCCCCGTTACATGCTAAAATGGGCGTGATGTCTAATGGGGGACATTGTACATTTTATTTTATTTGTACCAGAATGATTTATATGTTTAGTCGTAAAAAAACATATTGAAAAGATTCAACTGTGTTGAAGCCCGGAAGGTGACCTCTATCCACCCCTCCTTTCTCCAAAGAAAGCAGTCCTTACATTTGGATCTCTTGATTCTTGCCGGGATGAAACACAATCGTATCCCCACAATATCAACAATTTTCTTTTACTTTTTTTTTACACCAGCCATACAGCGCTGCAACTAATGAGCCTAAGGGGCCAATTTTTTAAACTAAGCGGGAGATTTAAATAATAAAATTGGAAGTTTGTGTGACTATGACGACCCCATTATATATAATTGACACCCATATTCCGGGATGCTGCACCAGTCCCTTGATAGTGTTTTAAACATTGATTGGTTAAACTCCAATTAGTTGTAAACAATATATATTATTATTGAATAATAAATCCCCAGTTGGTAAGACTATATTTTACGAATGAATTATTATTCTATAGATGGAAAGAAGTAATCACCAAGTAACAAGAGTTTATTATAAGCATTTTCATTTGAGGAAAAGTTAAATATTGCTCGAATGCCCCTACTTACCCCAATATACCATATTAATTATCCAACTATTGATAGTTTCCCCTCATTTTCCTTCTCGTCGCCTACACCTAGGGATATGATCTGAAACACCACTGTCATGTTTTGCTTTAAATAAAGAAAAATATTGTCTAAAAAAATACGAGGGACTTTTAATTCATGTGTCTTCAAATGGACATTGAAGAGATCTCAAAGAACCATGTACATTCTTGAATCTTTATTCAGACGACATAATATTGTGTCATGGGACATTGAAAATCCAGTTTTCCCTCTTAAATTATTCAATTGAATACATACTTTCCGATCTAATAAGAAATATAAGATGGGGGATTACTTACTAAGGATAAATCTCTCTTTAAAATACTTATTGAAAGAATCTACAAAGATGAAAAGAAGAGAAAATTTATAGTGAAAGAGAGATAAAAAGAAATAAAAGGTAATTTACATCCCTACAAAATGGATCAATTTATATAAATTGTGAGGAGATTTAAGACATAAAAATTATCTAATTTATGTTCATGTTTTATTGATATAATACTCTACAATATGTTCCATATAATATGTGGTATTAAATGAAAATATTATACAATGTACATAATATACTCTTTGTGGATAAAAGAATGAGGTTTCGTAGAGTATTAACAAAGTTCCGAGAATATGAAAAAAATACATGGTAATGAGATATATATGTATACTATAATAATGAATGCATTGCTGTAGTGTCTCAAGACTACTATTGTTAATTGTAATCCACTGAACATGAGTGCCGTTCAAGTTTTCCGTTCTTTTTTTTAAACGTCTGATCCCCTGAACGGAAGACATGGAACGATTAACATGATTTTTTTTTATAAACAGCTTTCATTTAGAAAATCATATAAATATGATTTTCTAAATTCACACTTAAGATACCGATAGGTGTTACTAACTTCATAAGCTAGTAATACGTTGATAAAAAATAATTAGTTCTGCGTCAGTCTTTAATTATTTGGTAGTGCCCAGTCTTAGGATCAGTCCTTGGGACCGGTTCTTAATACTTAAATAAAGTCGAGTGACTCCATCAAGGACCGATGTGCAGGACTGAACTTTAGGCCACCGCAAGGAATACTAAAAAAACTGGAAGTGTGTCTTAAAATCGCACTCACTTTTTTTCCAGACGATGAGGCTGACACATTCTTCCTTTGTTTTATAAATTATAATAAACTTAAAGGAAAACTTGGTTCACAAAAGTTAATTAATTTTTTTGTTATTACTTAATTAATAAGGGTATACAAGTGTCCTGGTCCTGGATCCAAGCAGGGGTATGACGGCATTACTAAGGATCCGGATGTGAGCTTTCACAAATTCCCCATGAAAGACTCCAAAAACCTAACCAAATAGCTAGGGCCATGCCCAGAGATACGATTAAGTAGGCACCAACAGCGAATTCAAGACTATGCAGTCTGCATTTTAAAGTGACTGATTTTGTCACTGAATCTTTATATCAATCCCGTAATAAAGGAAAATCACTCCAACGAAGGTAAGCAAATCTCCAAATACTATGAAATTGATTCATTCTTGCAAATCTCTGAGACGGCTCGTTTTTTGCTTAATTTCCTTTAAAATATTTTTAGAAGCACTGTCTGATGCTTGTCTAATGTATGGATAAGAAATTATACCATAGTTAAGAAGCATTCCTTTCAGATTCTAAATTATGCACTTTATTATTGCAATTTCTTCCCTTGTAATTTTAGTAATCAATAATACTTATAAATGATATATATTCACAGGCGGTTGAAAGATGATGTCATCCCATCAAAGTGGCTAAATCTGCCAAGATATATCTTATTACCATCACCCCCCTCCAAGACCAATACATATATCAACTAACACCAAAGGTATGCATTTGGCGAATGAAATACAAGAAGATCTGGAGTATGCAATGTTAATGGAAGAGACGGTTATGTCAGCAGAAGATCTCTATGACAAACTCTCTTCGGAATCATTCTTGTTGCTTAAAACCCCAAAAGTAAGTTGTACTTGTCAAAATTATACATTCAGATATGAAAGGGCTAGATATTGGAGCTTCCTGGAGGTGGAAGAAGACATATCCTTCAGGATCTTCTGTAACAATATCAAACTAAATCACACTACATAAATTCAGACACTAAAATTAACTCTTTGTACTGAAGCTATCAATATTGCAACTTTTCTGGGCTCCACGGACAGAGAAAGAACATTCTACATTTGTCAACAGCTTCTTAATTTCTTCAACTCAGCATTAATGCACCAGGTTAAATCTTCCCAGTTCTCGATCATAATGGGACAGATGGCTCATCTCTTCTAACATCCTAAAAGTAAAAGATATATTTTGTGCTCCTTCCCCTTACTTTGATATGGCACAATTCCAGTTCACAAAATCAAACATTTAAAACGGTTAATATGATTTACGATAACAAGAATGGCCTGTAGTTGTTACCAAGAAATACTTTGCATGATATCTAATTTATATATTTAAGATATCTGCCTAGCTAGTGTAAAAAAGAATAAACTAAAAGTGAATTCATCTTGTCTTATCAATCTGTGATGTCTATACTAACAACAGGAATTAAGTGAATGTAATAAGTTCTAAATGAATGAAAAACTTAGTATTTAACAAATATCCAAAGGCTACTAATTAAACATGAACTGTTTCCTTATTTGACACCTCTTTCAAGCCCATCTATGCAAAGACGAAAAAATGATAATATCTAAAAATACATCAATATTACATGCAAATTGTGGGTAATTCCAGACTATTATAGAAAATTTCCTAACTATAAGACTTTTTTCTAGGATCTTCAACAACAGCAAGGAAAAGTATTTTATATTTACGGATATATACCACAATCATTGTTAATACTCCAACAGAAAATTCTACGAAAAGAAAAGTCATACTTCTAAAACGGTTTTATGTGATTTACGATATCAGAAATGGCTTGTAGTTACTAAGAAATAGTTTGCATAATACATGCATCAATTGAAGATATCTGCCTCTAAAATAATAAAATGATTATAGTTATTGCATTAAAAAAACGAGCAATCCCTCCCAGCTCAATCTCGGTCCCGTCCAATTCAGTCCTGCATATCAGTCTTAAAACTTATAAAGCTCAGTCCTTGATGATATTACTCAACATATTTTTTTCTTTTTTAAATCAGTTCTAGGACGGACTATCTGAAGGACGGATGGTCTTGAGAACCGGTCCAAAGTACTGATAGGGCCAATCCTTAGACTGGACTGTACCAAATGAATAAGAACTGACACAGTACTACTTTAAATCCATTCAACAAATACATAGATAAACAAACCATGGGATTCTAAATACCGAGTGATCCATTAAAATCTGAACACTTTGAATTTTAAACTTTAACAATACATAATTAACCATAGAATTTCAACATATTTAATACTACAAAAAGATGTCTGTCTGGGCTCCCTTAATCATTAATATAACAGCCCTTAGCGGCAATGATGGCTTCCAGGTGACGGCAAAAAGCCTGGCAACCGCTGCAGATGTAGTCCTCTGTCATGGCGTCACAAAGCCGCCTGAAAGTAGTTTTGAGGGCCTTGGTGTTTGGATGACGGGCACTGCAGGCCTTTCCCTCGACATGTACCCAAAAGGTGTAGTCGAGTGGGTTGGCGTCAGGGCTATAGGGTGGACAAAAAGTCAAAAAAAGAGTGCTAAAAACTCATTAAAAAGAGTCTTACAACGGAGGAGATGGGTTTCTTTCATTGCTGGTGTCAAAAGTGGCCTCCCTCCATCACAAGGCTCTTTCCACCGACTTTATTAATAGCTCTCTGGCAGTCTGCTATAAAACCCTGAGATGTCTTGAATGGACCCTCATGGACTTGACGGGATTAGCGTGGGCAGTTTTTCTTTAACTCCTCGAGGTCCAGTTTAGCCTTTTCGTCAGAGTCATCTTCCTTTCCAACCTTTGGGACTTACTGAATGACACCCTTTAAATGAAATTGAGTGATTTATCTCAATTTGTTCATGAGTTATGATCGATTATTATGTATTTTTTACGTTTTTTGTTATTTTGACATTGACCTCTCAAAATTTAATAGTCTCTTACTTTGACTATCTTCGTACGAATTTTGATAAAGATATATCCGTAACTTTGGTCCTAATCCTTGTGACTAACAAACAAACAGGTGCAAAAACATAATTTCCGTTCAACTTCGTGGGCTGAGTTTGGCGGTAATTATTATTTGATACTATCTTTTCATTTTGATCAATTAAAAAGAAATGGTTATTATTGTATTTCTGAGTAATATATAGTGAACATTTGAACTTCATAATGTGCTTCTGAATACTTATATTCTTGTAATTTGTATTAAAATAGTCAAAAATGACAGCATTAATAAATCCCTAATCCATGGAATATTCCGTACTGTAAACATTTAAATATATACATCGTATTTTTTGGTTGCAACTTGTACAATTTGCTTGTACAAAATCACAACTTGTACACTACATTTTATATATTTTATACACTTAAAATGCTGAGTTCATAATTTGTATTTGCAGGGGCGTCCGCAGGAAGTTTTAGATTTTTTTTCCAAAAAGTTCCAAAAACAAGCTCCCCTCCCCCCCAAAAAAAAAATATAGAGAGAGAGTGCTTTAATCTTTTTTCTCACTCACGTATTAAGTTACTCGAACAGCTGATCCATAATAAGTTTCGTGACACATAAAATACCATAATTATGTACATCGTTTAAATCATAAATTTGATGACTTTTTCTTAAACAGATTATAAAAAAATTACCCTAATAATGTTATAGAGGGGTTTCAACTATATTTTTATTGCAAAAATTCAAGAAAAATTCGGAATATACAGCTTCATTTAATATATTAAAATGACCTTTGAATTGGTTTAGACATTTTGGGCGAAAAATGACCCTTCTAAATAATAGATAATTTTTTTTTTTAAACTGAAGAAGATTGATCATTTTTCTATTTATTAGTAAAAAATATATATATAAATTATAGACAGAATCAGTTTTTTATGAGATGAAGAAATTTGTTGTCGCTAATAAATAATAAGACAATTTTTTTATTTTCAAATTGCCTTCGACGTTTTGGGCCAACAATAATCCTAATAATCAATAAAGAATTTGTTTAAACCTAAGGAAGCTGGAACATTTTTCTATTCATTAGTGGAAAAAATATAAAAATTGAGAAAAGGATCAGTTTTTATGAGATGACGAAGTTTGTAGGGCCTAATAAATTATGAGAGGAGTGCCTATTTGTGTTATGCTTATTATTTTCCGGTCACTGAGCCTCGTACAATTCACATCTAGGAAAGTGTAGGTTCCGTGATTCAAACTACGACAGTACTAAATGTAGAAGGACATAATTTGAGTAATATAATAACCAACAAACTCCGTGGGTCATATTTAATACGTCAGTCTTAAGAAAAACCAGTTCTTAGTACGTGCAATTCAAGGAGAAGAGGCATTAAATTTTCCACTACGAATCTCCGTATTTCTCAGTGAATAGGCAATGTATTTTCATAATTGAGGTATTTATGAGAAAAAACTCTTCATACACAATGTAAAAGCCCCTTTTTAAATTCATATTTTGACTTTTTTCAGACCTTAGTGTATATAATCCTGCGGACACCCCTGATTTGGATTCCTTTTTTGTTGATTATTCTTTCAAAAAAACATATTCAACGATATCTGTGCTAAGTTTTTTTTTTAAGTTACACTTTAAAAATTTCGTAAAAAAATAATTGTTGTGACTAAAATTTGTGATGAAAAAATATAAGAAAGACGAAACTTTGATGACATTTGTATATTCAGACCTTTTTTTAATCTATTTATTAAAGCACATAGAAATGATTTTTTTTACTCATATGGGAAAAATAAAACTACTATTTTTATTTCAGATATATAGCACGTTGTTTACCTCACTAACACAAAAATTTATTGTGTGTTTAGTTGTCAGCTATATATTTTTTTCCTTCCCTTCCTCCTTAATCAGTTACTGGTTGAATCAGAATTAGCCTGTGAACACTACTCAACAGTTATGGAATAATCATATCATGGTTGTGAGCAATTGGCTCACTATCAAGTGATTTTGGGCCTTTTTATATATATATTTTTTTTTTTGAATGAAAGATTGTATGATACAATAAATGTAAAATCATCACAAATAAGAATAATAATGAATTCTTCAACCCTTCCTTCAACCCCTTTCAACGAACGACTGTATATACATATGTATGTTTGTATATGGTGTAAATTAATCATTTTTAACGATGAGAAGAAGCTAGAATTAATAAATTAAATTAAATTCTTTGAAATGACAATCAACAAAAAAAGAAGGAGTACTACTTTTGAAGGTGTTTAATTTTGCGTGGAAATCAACGTATAATAAAATATATTATACAGATACAATAAAATACATGGAAAAAAGAAAAAGAAGGGAAAAAACACATTAATTTCACATAACTAAGTGTGAATGTGAAATATTTATTTGTATGTACATATATATATATATTTAAGAATACGCGCTGCTCAGAATCAAAATGGAGAAATGAGCCCATTCAGAGTTTATGCGTCGTCAAATTCAAAAGAAACAGGAAATTATATTAATAATAATAACTAACTGAAGATTCTCTTCTCTCTTTTTTTTTCTTATCCCCCCTCACCCCCCTCTTCAACAACCATAACAAACAGACTTTCATTATTTTTTATTTGTAGCTATCATAAACACATCTTCTCTAGCACACTGTAAGCTATATGTAAAAATATCTGTGTTTGTAAGTGTAAAGGAAACAGAAACATGGGGTTCGAAATTATCATGAATTTTAAATAGCTTTTACATACCATACACAGGGTGGGTATTTTAAATCCGGAACAAGTTTGGACCTCAATATCTTGGCAGTCCGTAGATCATTCTATATGAAAGTAGTGTGCTTGTCAGATTTAGCTACAAAACTGCACAATAAAAAATCCTGAGATAGCCTTTGTGTACCTCCGTGCCGGGTGCACGTCCAAGGACACAAATAACTCAATAGGTAATTATGCTAGAGCTAAATGTATGTTAACATATTCAGTGTCATGCTAGAATACTCAATTGTTGTGGTTGGTCCCAAAGCATTAATGAGCGCCGCTCAAAATTCTGGAGTGGGATCGTGCTCATCATTTTTAGAAGAGCGATATAATTACTCGAATTTTCTCTCATTTCAATAAGCTTTTAATACTTTGTCTGCTTCTACCTCTTATATTTCAAGATGAACTAGAATCTGTTTTTCTATACTTTACTCTTTGCTGTTTTCGGTGTATCTAGTTTGATCACTTAAAGACACCACTCAGACATTGGTTCCCCCAGAGACACCGGCAGCAGTTCCTTTCTTTGTAGAGAAAGCTTTGGAAGAAAGATCTTCTTTCTTTTTTTTGCAAACGAATTATCTGACCTGAAATTCGATTTTCTTATATCTTTATGTATCTAGTAAATTAACATAAGATTTCAAAATCTCACACAAGTATAGGTTTAAAAACTGGAGAAACCTTTATACAAGCTCAAACTAATTATCAGGCTTAACTGGATGATATTGCACGAAACCTTCTAAATACATGTCCCTAAAGACAGGGGTGCCCAAACTATTTTTGACCAAGGCACACCAAAAGACAAATAAAAAATTACTGACACACCTATTTTAATTTAACAAAAATGTATATTAATTTGTCTTAAATTTTCACGACTTAAAATCCCCAACCTGTATAAATGTAGAAAAATAACGGCAAATCAGAATGGTATGTCACGTGTCATTAGAGAAATATAATATCCCAATCATATCGTATACAATATATGTACATATCATAATGCCAAATTTTAAATCGTTTCTTTTTAGGCTCTTGATAACATTTTATATATAAAATTTGATTTGAAATAAAACCGTTCTTGTACATATTTACAGGCAGGGCCGTTGCAACTGAGGGAGGGGGGAGGATAGAGTATCAGATACGAAATTTTAATTATGTTTGTGAACACTTTTAAAAAATAAAAATGAAGCCCCTTTTTAAGAAAAAATAGATTCCCTTTTCCAGAAAAATGAAAAGATAGAAATATTCCTTTCTACAAAAAAACAAAACAAAAAAACACGTAATTAAACTAAACATCAACAGCGTCTAGATAGAAGGATCAAAAATGCCCTTTAAAAATATTTAAAAAACAATGAAGTTCGATTGAAAATAACCAAATAAATTAACAAAAAGCATTTTATTATTTTTGGAAATCTTTAAGCCTCTCAAAAAAAAATCACAGCGCTGGCCCTGGATGCTAGTGGTCCGATTCTTTCGATCAGTCTTGGGTGGATTTAGATTTTTCTCTCATTCAAATTTTCCAACTGTTAACACAATTTAAATTATCAAAAAAGTCACCTCAAATCAGAGTATTTGAGGTCCTCATTTTCTACTCAATTACTAAGTTTGATTTTTTGGAACCAACATGCGCATTTAGATAATTGTAGAAAATATGACAGCGGACGAGTGCAAGATATTTTGTAATTGTATTCTGAACATTGTTTTTCATTTTTCAAACCTGTTGTCATTATTATTTTAATCTTGAAGAAAGAACATCACATACTTTAATCACAAGAGCGCCTGCATATGAATAACAGATAGTGAGAGGAAGGATTACTTGGGGTGTTATTAGTCTACAGGGGCATCCCCAGGATTTTTGTTTAGGAAGGACTTGGTTTTTTTAATTATTTTTTTTTACAAAATTACAAAAATCTACAGCTCCTCACAAAAAATTAAAAAATCCACAGGTTTTCACAAAAAATTAAATTATTTAGGAAAAAATTTCAAAAGTCCATAGCTATTCACAAAAATTACATCCGGAGCAAGTTTGGACCTCAATATCTTTGCAACCCTGAGATCTATGTCAAAAATTTATAGCTATTCACAAAAAAATTAAAGTTTTTGAAAAAAAAAAAATCAAAAGTCTACATTTCTTTCCAAAAAAATTTTAAATATTAAGTTTTTTGGAAAAATATTTCTAAAATCCATAGCTATTCACAAAAATTTTCTAAAATCCAACAAATAATTACAAAAATATTATTTTTTTTGCTCTGAAACATAACTTGTCCGAATGAAGAATATAATTTATAGTAACAAGCAAAAATTTCTGAATTTGAGGGGGATGCAACCCCTCCAGCCCATCGCCTGCTCTCTTCTGTCACATTCTTCAGATTGAGGATTAATTTTTTGCTTTATTTTTTTCTAGAATACCCACAGGGCTTTTTTTTTTTTTACAACCCTATGCATTGCAGTCCTTGCTCCTAAATGTGAAACAATTTACTCTGCATAGTTATTGTACCAATAATATTCGTACTTCTCTCTTGAGTATTATAATTTCGCCATAATAAAAGTATATGAGATGAGTTGTATTCAATTGAATCCTTTCTTCACTCCTCCGTACTTGCTGCTCATCTCATCACTTAAATTCTATTCAATCCGATACACTTGAATAAAAGGATTGAAAGAAACAACAATTTCAATAAAAAACACATAAAAAAAAAGAAGAAAATAAAAAAAAAACTCCTTATTGTGGATCTAATTATCAATTTACATTTTAAGTACATATTATTACATAGATGGGTACTTATCATACATTTCTTGTTCTCCCCCCCCCCTTCCTGTACCCCTTTCCCTACTCCCATAGGACAAAGTAAGTAGAATAATAAATAATATAATGTTATGTATAAGTAAGTAAATTTATTTTATTTTATTTTTGTCAAAATAAAAATAATGTAATGAATTCAAATAATGCATTGGGAGTAGTTGAGAAATTTCCCTCATGGAGTATCTCTTTATTTATAAAGATGTTATTTTGTACACTATCTTGGTAGTAAATGGTACTCCTAACATTATGTTCTTCATTTCTGTTCAATTTTTATTTATATTTTTTTCCTTTGACGGATAATTAATATTATTAAAGTACAAGGCCGTACTCGTGTTATTTATTATATTAATGCTTTAAATAACTACAGAACTCAGAAAAACTTGTCGATGGACAACATAATAATTAGTCCTCTTTCAACCATAATGAAGATACATACAAAGACACACTTGCTAATCCTCTTCCTAATTCCCTTTTTTATTTAATATATCTATGTTCTCCCTTTATTTATGTCGAAAGTTTGTCTCTTTCTCCGTTTTTGAAATGAATCCCCGGATTTTGGGCTTTTATTAGCGGACAAACTAACAAACAAACATTAAACATTATAGTACACTAGAATGGACCCGTTTTAAATATTTTCTAGTAAAACAAAACTTGTTAATCTGCGTGTCATATATATAATAGTAAATGTCTGTCCGTCCATCCATCCATCTGACCGTCTGCTAATAAAAACGCATGACCAGGCTATTTATTTCAGAAACGGAGACAGATACGTCCCTCAGACATAAATAAAAGCTGTTCAGAATTCTGAGTTATATACCTAAGGCTATGTTTTGTACAAGTCCAGAAAATGTCACTTGAAATTCGTCGTCGTGATCGTTCAAATTCCATTCGCGTACTCCAAACGTTTGGGCATCTCCAGGACCACCATCGACGTTGTGAACAAGTCCTAAAGGTTGGAAAGGAAGATGGGTTCTAAAAAAAGGGCAAACTGGACCCAGAAGAGTTAAAGTAAACATCCCAGGCCAATCTCATCGAGTTTAGGAGAGCCCATGCAAGAGATCTCGAGGTTTTACATAAGAATGCCCAGGGAACTATAAAAAAGTGGTTGAAAAGAGCCTTGTGAGGGTAGAGAGGCTATTTTTGACACCAGTAATGAAAGAAACCCATCTCTTCCGTTGCAAGACTATTTTGATTCCTTTTTGGCACTTTTGGTCCCCTACAGCCCTGATGCTAACCCTATCAGTCTATTGATCAATCTCGTATCATTTTCAAATATAACTATTTAGTTTTTATTTGTTTCAATGTGGTTTTAGTTTATTATTCCTGACAAATGACTCTTTCAAATAAAAAAAATATGTTTTGTATTTTATTATTAGCTGTTATAATTAATTTTCATAGGTTGACTCTTTTATTTTATAAAGTAGTTGACTCTACGTACTATGAACTCAAAAAAAAAAATATTATCCAGGATTTGGATTTTTATATTAATTCTTATCAATCAAGAGCCTTCCTTCGTATAGGATTCGTATCATTTCATACTTTTTTATTGATAATATTATCAATTCAATATATTTAATAATCAATAACCAATCTTTAAATAATAATTAACAGTTTGGAACAAGAGAAATACAGAAGACTAGCTACTTTAAGTTTTGACCAAATTTTCCCTTTCCCTTTTGACGCTCGAGGTTGAGAGTTGATAAAAAAACTAATCGTGTTTAGAGGTTGATTCTTAAAGATCGGAGAGAGGGCATAAAATGAGAGAAGTTAGGTCTCTGGACGAGGTCAAAGAATCCCCTTAATATTGATTAAAAACCAGAATAATGTCAAAGACTGCAACCTCTTAATTGAGAAAGATATCTTCATATATATTACAAATTTCATCTGATGGCGAGGGAGAGAAATCATTTTGTGCAACACTATGACCAACATTTCATAAGGGCTACCACGTTTATTAGTTGGAATCCTTCGAATGGCTAAATTATGTCTTATAGATACTAATAAAAAAAGTCCATTTATTACAATTTGGGCCTATAAATTTTCCACGTCATTAATTTTTTTTTTTTTGCGCTAATTATTTAGTGTTTTGTAGTTCTTTATTTATTTGGTCCAGTCCATTTCAGTCTTAGAACCGGTCCTATAAGTCCTTGGGATCAATACTTTGGACTGTCAGTACTAGAACTGAATAAAAAAAGAGGAAATAGAGTTTATCAGTTCTAGGACTGATATGCAAGACTGATCTCGGCTGGATTAATACTGAACGAGACAGGATTGTAGTCATTAGTCATATTTTATAAACCGATACCACACTAGGTATAATTGTTGTGGATTAAAAAAAAAACCTTTTGTGAATGCATTGCCTCAAAACATTTGATGGGGTTATGAGGGGAAAATCAAGCCACGTATATAAAGTCCAGTGACTCTTT
The DNA here is from genome assembly GCF_016086655.4 of Lepeophtheirus salmonis. Classification (NCBI taxonomy): domain Eukaryota; kingdom Metazoa; phylum Arthropoda; class Copepoda; order Siphonostomatoida; family Caligidae; genus Lepeophtheirus; species Lepeophtheirus salmonis. The sequence goes on along the minus strand of NC_052144.2, from coordinate 34,030,466 downwards.
TTTTCAAATATGAAAATCTACTCGTTATTTAAGCAGAATGGATAAATATTCGAGTTAGCACATCACTAAAGTCACCAAGATAAAATATGATCCAAATCCTAAGGAACTATTTCTACTACTACTTGTGACTTAATTTCATGGATGCAGTCAATGAATCAAAGAATTTCACGGTCTCTAGGGAGGGAAAAAGGCACGTGTCAGTTATTGAAAGGGGATGAAAGGAAACTGAAAAACAATTTTCAATACTCTATTCTATTTATGTGTGTGTGTTTGTATGTATGTCCTCCTTTAACTGTTATTATTATTGATATAACCCCTTACTCATGTTTCCATGGGATAGCTTTTTATCTGGAATTAGTAAGTCATTATTTATTGTCTGACGTTACATACAAAGAGAAAGAAAGAAAAAGAGAAGAGATCCAGCTTATTGTGATATCCGTACAAGTACAAATGCTATTATTTTCATCTGTATTTCTTCAGAGTTTATGGGAGTTTTATTTTGAAGGTCCTGTCCTGTTGAAGTCATTTTTCTAATATAATATTAGATGGCAACTAACAGACAAACCTTGCTTTTATAATATAGATTTCCTTTATTTATAAAGAAGATAACTCCTCATCAACCCCTTAGGTTTACATTACTTTTTCATGTGTATTACTCAATACTTATATGTTCTCTCCTCAAGAATGAAAAAAATAGTGATAACAGTTTGAACAAAATGAACATTCTTCCAGTTGCCGACAACAACAAAAAAGCCGCAAGGTAAAAATATTCAAAAACAGAGTCCTAAATATACCGGATGTAGAAAAAGTACTGAGACCTGCCTCTAAATATTCATAAAAATAATCATAATTGATGAGGATGATGTTGTACATAGAAAATTTTATTTTATAATGTTTTTACTATTAAAATGCACATTCGTTATGAATCTGGCCACCATCAGCCTCATGACAGCATCTGGAACCCCTTGCACAAAGTGGCAACATAGTCCTTTTTCATGATCCTCCACTGCTGGTTAACGGATGTCTTCAGGACATCAATATTAGGGTGGTGGATCTTGTAGGCCTTTTTCTCAAATTGCTACCACATGGAGTATTCCAGTGGATTCAGATCTGGGCTCTGAGGGGGTCAAAGGTTATTGGACCAGAAGTTCATGTTGTTACCCATTCATTCTTTTACCATATTAGCAGTATAGTCAAGAGCTCCGTTCTCCTGAAATACGTACGTGGCCTTGTTGGAATTCTTCATGGTCTTGGGGATCTATGGGAATACATTGTCCTTCAATACTATCAAGTAGTAGGCTGTGGGTAATCGGTATCCAGGGGAAACTAAATCAGGTACATTTTTTCTCCAGTTGATACCATTACCCTGGATATCATCACAAAGGCCGGATGTTTGGTCTTGGTGACTGTTCTGATATTGTTGTCAGCCTTTCTAAAGCATACCACCCGATCATTTTGCTTGTAGTATGTAGACGGGGTCAAAGGTATTTTCATGAGAGAAAAAAATTACCGTGTTGCTGTTGTGCTTCAGATTCTTCAATTGTTGTTTACATCACAGAACACAAAATTATTTTTGATGTTGAAACAGGATTGGCCTCTCAATTCTTCTAAGCGACTTTCATCCAGCCTTTCAGATGGCCCTGTCCACCGTAGAAAGATCCACCTTCTTCTTCTTGGCGTACTCTGACATCTTCATCGTTGGGTTGAACTTAAAGACCTGCATGATATCTTCATGCTTCACTTTGGTGGGGTTTCCACTCTTGGGTTTGTCCTTAAGGTTAACCTCATTATCCCAACGATTTCTGACCGGACACTCTGGCCTTCCTCACATTTAAGGCCTTGATGATGTCCGAGGTTGTCCTCCCGACGTGGATTAAATTGCCTATGATGGCTCTTCTTGTTTTCATCTCGACATTTACAGGATTTTTGTTTACAACATGTACATCAATATCAGGCTTAGAATCTAAGCTATTCTAAAATAATTAGAAGTATAAGATTGAATGAACAACACCTATTCAAAACTGTATTTTTAAAATGTCTCATTACTTTTTCTACACCCAGTATGTAATCCCCTATTTTTTCTTTTTTAATGTAAGCTTATCCTACACAGACTCGTTGTAAATAATGAGTCCTCCAAAAAAGAGGATATTTTACCCGATCTGTATAAGGGGGAGATAATATTTTGACATTAATAAATTTATTTACCTTGCTCTTTTTTTATTAGTTTATTTTCAAAGTTCACATCCATTTAATTCAATTATTTATTAACTTTGGACATTTTATAAGTTTACAATGAAGTCTCGAGTCAAGATGTAAAAAGAGACCTGGCTAAAGACACATACAAACGTCTAGATAATAAAAGTTATTACCGGTATCGATTTAGGTAGAGAATATTTACCAACACGCTTCTTTTGGGAGCATCTTTGGTAGAGCCAACTAAATGAAAATATTTTTCTTTTGTAAATGTGAACTATAAATATCTTGTCATTTTCAATTTAAATATGCTTTCAAAAGAAGCGTTTCATGATCAGAATTTTTTTTTGAGAGTAAAATAATTGTATTTTATCTATAATGGGCCTAGACAAGACGAAGACAAGTTAAAGGGCATATATGAGAGGTTGGTAGTCAGTTATAACCCCTTCCTGAAGGCCTTGAAGGCCAGCATCATGCATGAGGCCAAGAAGCTGGATCCTGATCATGTCAGAAACATATGAGGCACAAGATGGAGCGTGTGACGGTAGTCTAGTAGAAGAACATGTTATTTATTCGCTTATGTTATTGAATAAAGGCCTAGACCTTGATCATTTTACTCTCAGTCTTGGTCTGTTTTTTGTTTGGATTAATCTGTTAGACTTTGTATATTATCAATTGGTTAAAAAACAATCAATAAAGTTGTAACTGCGTACAAAAAAACTTAGTTTACAAAAATCGGACATATATATTTTCGCAAACCGTAATCATTTTGAAAAGTCGCCTATCTTTGTGGAGGAATAAACAACCAAGTTTCATAACTATAAACAAAATTTGAGTTTGTTTCATTCTAAGGCATTCTCAATAAAGTTTCATTAGGATTTTTGTAAATGAGGAAATTTAGTAGAATTACTGTAAGAAATAACATGACGTCCCTTTTAGTTTATTATGACGTCAGTAAAAATGCTCAATAATATTGCATTTATTATAATAGAGTCTATTAATAATATTAGTTAACAAATTTATGCTCTTGGATTGAAATTTGTGCGTACCGGAATGATTTTACATTGAGAAACGTAAGCATAACCTTGTTGGCTAGAAAAACAGAAATGTTGGGCTTATAAGTAAAGCTTAATAAATATACAAAAATATTTAATACTTACAAATTATAAACTTTTGTCATTGTGATAAAAAATGAGGAACTTATTAGACTTTCAAAGAAAGAGTCCAATTTATAGAATTATAAGCCCGAACTCCGAGTTCAACCATTCACAGTTCTACGACCTAACTCCATTCAGGGGCATCCGCAGGAACATAATTTTTTTTTTTTTTTTTGGGGGTTTGAAAAAAATATTCAAATATATTTTTTTTAATTATTCACTATATTTATTTTCATTGCTATTCACAAAAAAATCAAAAATTTAATGTCAAATATTAAATTATTTGGAAAAAACTTCAGAAATTCACAGCTGTTGACAAAAAAATTAAATTTCTTGGAAAAAAATTTCAAAAATCCAAGGCTGTTTATAAAAAAGTTCAAAAATTAAATTTCAAATATTAGATTTGTTGGGGAAAAAAAAAATCAAAAATCCATAGCTATTCACAGAAAGTGAATTTAAAAAGGAAAAAAATTCAAGAATTAACAACCTGTTAAAAAAATTTCAAAAATCCCGTATTATTCACGAAAAATTGATTTTTTTATAACAATTTCAAATCCTACATTTTTTGCTATGCTGCATAATTTGCTTGAACGATATCTGTTTTTAGAAAAAAAAAATTAAAAGAAATATTTCATGTAAAAACTTTTCCTCTGACCAATTTTTTTTTATTAAACAGCAAAAATTCTTTAACGGCAGGGGGTTACAGCCCCTCCAGCCCACTCTCTGTGGACGCCCCTGCCATTCTACTCCGAATCTTCAACCCTACTCATAACTTACCCTACAAATCCTCAGTTATAAATGTCCTGAAGAATCAAAAAATATATAAAACACTATTGAGTTTGCCAAGAAAAAATAAACATCACACACTACAAAATACTTGGGATTTACAACCCTATCCAATAAGTGTCATAATTAATAAATTTAGTAAAAATAATCTTCATTATCTGTCTATCCGTTGAGTGTAAAGAAAAATATTTATGTATGTATGTAGCAGTATATAAAATATTGTTTCAAATTTTCCAGAAGGAATTTTTTAATTATCTATGTACTCCTTTTGACACGCAATGCTTTATTAAATCATTCCTAGCACCCTGTAAAGAGACTCTTTTCATCTCCTCTCTCTCATCATGATGATGAGGGTTCTTAGTAATTTCCTAATCAATTATACCTCTCCTTTTTCTCACTCACTATGAAAGACATTTTCATCATCAAAGGCCATAAATATATATATAAAATATGATAAGAAATATTATTATTAAAAAAAATATATTAAAGAGTCGAGGGGGGTTAGAAATTCCACAAATTCCATTTCTTACGTCTGTTCTCCTCATCTTGCTTCTCCTTCCTTCAAAATACAACATGTCAAATATAATATTATATGAATAATACCCCTCCTACTCAGTATATGTACGTACACTACAACATACTACAAGGATTTCCCCGAGTCTTACACTACACATCCATTCCGCCATATTTGGTAAAGGATCTAATGAAAGGGCTCATCTCTTTTTAGTAAAAGAAAAAAATAAGAGGGGAAATAAAATTAATAATATGTATAATTTGTCAAAAGAAAAGAAAATGTAGAATTTCTTTTGATTTGAAAGTGTGAAACTAAAAAATGAATGCCTTGAAATAAAGCATTATATCAGAGTCCACAACATTCCTTTCAAAAAATATATTTTTTAAAGTGGAAGAAAAAGTCACCAGTTATTGATTGTGGCAGAGTAATGACCAGACTTGGTCGAATTTATAGCCAAATAATTATATAGTCCGTTCACTGCAAAATCAATATGGCATTTATGATACTAATCGTTTTATCTTCTGGAAATTACAATTCAGACAATTCGATACTGATTTCATATGTCAGCCATACGTATATAGGTTATATATTATCAACAGTAGTGTAGATCAAGGTTAATAAAAATACAAGGTTATACTATAACACTTGTACGACTGATGTTTGACTTCCACCACACTTTTTCATATTGATGTCATAGTGTATGAGGGGTTGTGTGTGTTGTCAAAATCTGTTTTTCTTGCCCAGCAGTTGGTACGATACATTCAATTGAAAATTCTAGCAATAGTGACGTCATAGACTATGAGTGGTTCCATGTTTTGTTAAAATCTTCCTGTCTTGCCTAGCAGTCGGTACGATACATCAAATTAAAAATTATAGCAAGCCCAATTACATGATGGTCTAACCTTGTATTTCTATTAACCTTGGTATAGATCAGTAGTTCCTAAACTTTTTTGAGTTCGACCTATAAAATATAAGGTTAGACAATCTGCGACCCCTACACCTCTCATTGAAATATGAATATAAAATTTGGAGTGCATTTTATGCAGATAGATAACTTGGTATTTGGAACTTTTTCTTAAAAATTTTAAATTTTTTATCCGCTGCAATCCTTCAAATTCTTTTTTACCTCTTTCTTGCTGTAAAAATATTTTTCATCCTAAAAAAAAATAGTCAAAAGCTAAACTTCCTTAATTTTTTATAGCCTGCCAACGCTTAGGGCTTATCTAAAATGTTTTTTTTTGGAGCACTATCTTCTGGGAAATACTTTTTAAAATGATCCGGAAGTGTCTTTTAAAAATATGTATATTCATCCATATTTAAGATTATTTATGCTGGTACAATTTAAATTATTTTTATTTTTTTAGCAATCTTGTTGCAACCCCTCCGTTGGTTCTTGTGACCCCCTACTTGGGAACCACTGGTGTAGATCACTTACAGTTACAGCAGGGAAAAAAATAGATTAACAAATCTATAATTGGAATTGGTTAGTATAATGTAGATTATTCTGGGGAAAACCTCAAACTTTGCTAACTTTTCTTTGAGATATTGAGATAAGAATGGTCTTGAGACTGTACCGAACCAAATAAATTAGGACCGGCAGAACACTACTGGTGAGTGTTCTTTTGAAAAAGGTCGAGTAACTCCGAGGATTTCTTAGGGAGTTATCATCTTAAACGAAGTTTGTCTGTTTGTCGACGCCTAATAACTCTAAGCAATGTCAAGTACTTTCATTATTAATATATAGATATAAATAAAAGTAATATCTTGGAGGCTACCATCACAGACTTTAAAAAAAATTATGCTCGCGAGGATTTTACACAATTTTCGCATCTCTATCCTTAAACTACTTTTCACAAACTTCATCTAGGAATATGCTAGCTTGAGCATTGAAATATTTATAAGGTATTTACTTCGTTCCAAAATCGTTATTAATATGGTAAATAAAGACGACTATTTGCCTATATTTTCCTACAACTGTCAATACCGTTTCACTTCAGTTAATGACCCTGTAATAGTAAAAATGAAGGACGTCTGCAGATATTATTAATTCATAGATAAACAGTGATTAGCTATCCTCCTATTGGTTATGTTCATACAGTCATAGTATGTGAATATTAAGGACGAGGAAGAATGGATGAATTATTTTCATCAATTATGTTTTATTTCTTGTTTATTCCCATATAATTAAACTGACGTCGTGTCCAATCATTAATTGTAATGAGGTAAACCCTTCATTACAATCAAGACGGATAATATCTATTCATGTTACTTATATGTATGTAGAGTGGAAATAATCGATTTCTCTATATACTACTCTCATACCCCTTTAAACGACGGTCCACCATCACGTTTATTTAATTATGGAAACGTATGTACAATGGGTTTATTGGAGGAAGACATTTCTTTGTATCCATAGTGGTGATGAAGTTGGATATCCCATCAAATAGTCGAGTGATGACACAGTCCTTTGGTGCCAAAGAATTGACATGGCATTGGAAATACATGCAGAGTGTCAAAACCATTTTTTTAGCAAGGTATGAGAAAAAAAAGACAAGGCCTTTCAGGTTTGTGAATAGGATTGTTTTTTTCTTTCGAGGATAAAACAATCAATTTAATAATAAACTTCTTAGGTATTTTTCCTTACATTTTACTAGAAGGAGTCACATCTGAGTATGTTTGGGTATGGGTTTACCTTTATGGTTAGGGAGACAAGTTATTTGTTGAATTTATCAGAGCAAGCATAGATTTGCTCACAAGCGGTTAAGAGACTAATTCGTACATAACTTTAAGGGGACGATTAATAGCTAATATATTTGCAGGACATTTACTGTTAATTTTACTTGGGGGAGGGGCGAGATTGAGTGCCCCTATAGTGTTATAGTAGGTTTATTATTTTGAATTGATTAACTAAATAATTGTTCTACCGAAGATTATTTTTTAAGTAAGACGACCCAAAATTATGGAAACTGCCACTAATGCTGTTTCCTAAAAAAGGTGATTTATAAGAAATATGAAATATATTTACTTTTAAAAAACCGGTAACACTAATTTAACAAGATAAAATAAACATAATTGCATTTTTTACTTACTCATGGTAAAATGATTCCTTCATAGGTTCCACACTTAAACGTACAAATCAAGCGAATTCAACATTTCCTTTCGAAAACAAACAAAATTAGATTAAAAAAAGAAAACCCCCATTTATTTTTTGCTCTAGGTCCTTCGCACAGTAAAATCCAATCCTGATCTGACTCCTACATTTTGAAATAATGTAACGCCATACAATACCACGACGTTGCTTCACAAATATAAAGATTTTTAATGTATTTTTAGCAGATGTTCCTAATACCCTAATAAGTGCTCTAAGCGTTGACTCCTTAAATTAGAACTATCTTTTGATAAGCTGGCAATAATTTCTAGCAATGACTGTATAACTATTACATAGTTGGGAAGAATTTACTAATAGTTACCTTATGATTTCAGACATTTTTTTTTGTTTCCTTTCAGAAGAGGGGTCGCAAGATACACTACATGTAAGGGCGTGATATAATAAGAACATATTAAAACCAAATTTAATCTTGAAACATTATAACTTGAAATTTCATTTTTAAATGATTTACAAAAAGAATAATTTTTTTTAACAACTCTGGATTTTGCAAGAAATTTTTTATTAATTCTTGGAATTTCGATTCTTAAAAAAAAAGTCCAAAAACCAGGCTCTCCACCTCTAAAAAAAGAAAAATACATATTTATTTAAGCCTGTGGACGCCCTTGCTAATATTAGCATCTATAAATCCTAAAATTACCAAAATTAATAAAAACCTTGACGTCATCTAAATATAAGTATGTACTACCTACTTGTGCAGAGTTTTAGTCCAGAAATCCTAGACTGTTCTCTGATTATTATTATTTTAACTAGTTCAGTCCAACTTCCATTTTTTTCTTATGAATTGAATTTCGGTTTGGGTCAAAATATTGTTAAAGAAAAAATCCCTTAAGTTCAAACCGAATACTAATACAGTCGTGGACCGAGTCTGAACACTATTAGCAACAAAATATTCCCCCCCATATGAATGGAATTCGTTTTTAATCAACTTAGGGCGTTTCATTTCTTTTTTCTTCTTTGTACTAATATAAGTACTATGCAATCGCTACAAGACTTTTTAAGCAGAAATTCAGATCTAATGGGGGTATTTAATTAGTGTTGTGTGAGCTTGAGTCCAATAGTTAGGACTTGGAACAAGAAAGCAAAAAAATAAAGTAGATTCACATGTCTACTGCCCATTTATTAATTTAAAAAATAAGTTTTTACCTGTACTTTGAGGAGTTGAACCTTAATTAAGCCTAACCTCCTTGTTCTATTGCCTCTGTTTGTCTGTTAGTCACCAGAATTAAGTAAAAAGGTCCAGTTGACTTTAACCAAACTTGGTACGAAGATTATATATGGTCATAGTAGGAGGCCATTAAATTTTGAGAGATCAAGTTAGCACAAAACGTTAAAATACATAATTGACAATAACTACAAATGAAGTGGATTGGTTTTTTAAAAATATGGAAATCAACTCACTTCAGGGGCGTCCGCAGAATACTATTTTAGAGGGGGGGAAATTTCCAAAAATTCACATATCAAATTAAATTTGTAGGAAAAAAATTTCAAAATCCACAGTTACTCACAAAAAATTCCAAATAAATTTCAAAATTAAATCTCAAATATATAATTTTTTGATGAAAAAAATTAAAAATATAATTTTTTGAAAAAAAATTAATAAAATAAAAATTTTTTTAATAAAAAAATTCAGAAAAGAAATATCAAATATATAATTTTTTGGAAAAAAATTTAGTTAAGTTAAATTTTTCGAAAACGAAATTCAAATATTACAATTTTTTATTAAAAGTAATAATTTCTTTAATTAGAGGGAAGGTGTACATCCCCTCCATCCCCCTTCTGCGGACGCCTCTGCACCATTTGAGTCTATTTAACAAATCATAAACTCTAGGCCAGTATACACAACACTAATTTATGTATTTGCAAGGTCATGTTGCAGAAGGAATTTCTTGGTGCTTCCTTTAATCCCCCATTTTTAAATACATACATTTGTGAGACCTGATTATTCATCATCATGGGAGGCCGTGCACTTTTAAGTATATATATATACATACCCATAAGGTAGTAGTTTATGATCATATTGAGTTACATGAAGTAGAATAAGAAGACAAAGGAAGGTATGGAGAAAAAGATAATCAGGTTTGTGTATTCGTGTATAAACAACATAACTTTAAAAACTATACCTACAAAATATACAGATACAGTACACGCGAATTCTAATCAATTCCTTTGAGAGATCCTCCGCCCTTGTACGTAAATACATATTATTATCACAACATTTTCCAATATTATTTATAACTCGAACCAAAGGTGTGGAAAAGTCCTTGTACAGCAAGTCCAAGTAGAGCCTCAAATCATTGTTTATTAGTCCAATCACTTTTTTTGGGGAGGGTAGAGGGATAAGGGTCGTCACCTGGATTAAAAAAAAAAAAAGAAGCCCCACAGCTTTTTGACAATTTTTTTTATAAATACCAAATTTGAAAAATACCTTGGTAAAATTTTTTGGAAGGTATAAAATTTAAACGAATAACTTTTTTCTTTATATTTTGTAGGGAAGACATTTTTTTTGCAATAACCATTTAAATTCCTCAAAAGTGAGGCAAGAGTCCTGCAGTGACGTCATCAGAGTAAACCACATGATATATATATTTATATATTTTTGAGGGGGGAGTAGTCCTGTTGAATTTTTTCATCAATTTCTTGAGGATGTTTTATTTATAAATACCAAATTTGACGAATAACAGTGTACATTTTTTTTCCCGAAGGGATACAATTTGAACGAATTCCCTTTAAATAGGAAAATTTTCCACCTCAAATCTTATATTTTAAATTTTCAGGCAATACTTAATTTCTTGTTTGCTATAACAATATAAATTCCTCAAGAATTGGGTGGGGTGATGTCATCAGGGAAATTTGCATGATATTATTATTATTAATTCTTTTTTTTTTTTTTTTTTTGGGGGGGGGATTCATTCCCGTTCAACATTTTTGACAATTTCGAGAGGTCGTTTTTTTTTTAAAATATATAAATGGGAAATTTTGGCAAATAATTCTTTGAATAAAAAAAACCTTTTTTTGATTAAATTTTTTTGGGAAGAACCTCAAATAGTCTAATCATTTTTAATCAATATGTGTGCCACTATCATCAACAATGGTAAAAGACATACTCAAACTATATAAATAAGCTCTAATTTGTGCGTGCCAGTGAATATGCTTCCGCGTGCCAACAGTGGCACGCAGAGTTCATTTAATGTCCATAATTATAATATAGGGATATAGCTTTTCTTGAGTTCCCTATAAACTAGCTTTTGAGTCCAGGTCAAGTTGTAAGTCTTAGCTATGGAGTCCAAGTTAAGTCCCAAGAGTTTGATCATGAGATCAAGACGAGTAGCAAGTTATCAAAATATGGACTCGAGTGGAATTTGAATTGGGTTACGGGGACGACGTAATTTATCTTTTCTTTTTAAATTAAAATCCTTGTTAATTTCTAAGAAGATATATATATTTATATTTTTTTTGAAAATGGGCCAAAATGTAAGATTTTCGATTTTATAAAAAATAAGATTTTCTATTTGTTCATGAACCTTTTAGATCTGCGGATATTTATAAATATCAGAAGAAAAAACCTCAAAACTTAGTTATGAAATTTTGAAGTTTTCAAAGACAAAGAACTCCAGTAGTTTTAGGACTTTTCCATTATGCAATACGATTGCAACACATTAGAAGGTCATACGTATGAAATTCACATATTTTTAGTTACATAATCCATAAACGGTATATTACTACATTCATTCATACAGATTTTCCGTCACAAAAAATCTTTAAATACTTCAATTGAGGATTGGACATCTCTTTTATCAAATATAATACGGTTTAGAGCTAACAACTTTGGTATATATACAACAGTGAGCCCTACTGAACAGAAATAAGATATTAATCTCCATTTATATTGAATTAAGGTTCATCTGAAGGAATTTCGTCCCAAAAATAACTCTTTTTTTCGTATAAAAATCCCAATTTTTGTTCAAAATGATACCAATTTGGGGTTTAATTTCCTTGAGTAAATGTGTACATGTAGTCGAAAATAAAGGTTTTTTTAAACCCCTATAAAGCTAACGTTCTATGTACATATTTAACTTTTAGTATCGTTCAAATATACACATTTTATTTGCAATCAACACAGGACACCTCATAACTTTCTCACCCTTTTTTTGTGGCTCCACGGACCAAATACATACATATATATAAGTAATAATTATCATAGCTGGGTACTATCTACAATCTTCATATGGTTTTTTTTAAAAACAATCCATTCACATGCTAATCTTATGTAAGAGAGAGAGAGAGAAAAAAACAACAACATACGTTTGAAAGAACCGTTGTTAATCCGAGTTGTCAAGTGTTGATAATTATCATGAAGAAAAACTAGCTGGATAAACAATTCATTTACCTAGAACTGATGGGGATTTTGTCAATGACAACATGATAATAGTCAGAATATGTACGTATGTACATAGAGACTATTACTTCACGAGGTAAATCACGAAGGGTAAGTACCATGCTGAGAGGGAGGGGGGCAACGATTCAGAACATAATATCTCCCACTCATCTTGAAGGTGATGAAATAATAGAAATTCTACATATGTGGTGTGTCAACAAAAAAACAATCTTTAACAAAAATCAGGGATGGGAGAATATCACAATTAATTTTTTTACTTCATATATGTATAAATACGAGGGTTGTTTTGAAAATTTTCCAACCTCAACGTGAAGATAACAGTACTCGTAATAACAGCTAGTTACATCTATCTAGCATCTGTTGACAGTTATTCACCAAAGATGAAGCCATTTTGGACGGACAGTTGCAATATAAGTGTCGTTTGAGATATATAATATGAGTATTTTTGTGAATTTTTTATTATTAAATTTTATTTTTCAAGAGTCTCCTTGTAACTTTACAGACTTCTGCCATCTCTGTGAGCCTCTCTGTCTGCCACTTTGCTGGGAGAAGTGTGTAGAGTTATGGTGAAAAATAAAAAAATCTGTAAATGTTTACTACGAAAAAAATCACATCAACTCACTTGAACGACTGTTACATATCAACTATGCGTCCAAAATGACTGAAATTGACTTACAATTGGTCCCGATATGGCGCCTTCAAATCAAATCCATCAATTTATTATCTCCACAATGAAGTGGAACGGAGTCTATGTTTTTGACTTGTGTGGCTTTCAGTCACCAGGATTACGGCCAAATTTACAAATCGATTTGAATCAAACATGATACAAAGATTATATATGGTCACAGTAAAACCCTAACTGTGTAACGAATTGAGATACATAATTTAATTTTATTTTAGTCGTCAGTTCTGCTGAGTGTCTATTCTAGTCGTTCTATTATTGTACTTAATTTATTTAAAGTACTTTAAGTGCGGTCTTTAAATCGTTTATAAGTTAAATTTGTTGATGGAAATTGAGTTTAATTCGTATAAGAACAAAAATGAGGAAAATCATAGTTTGTTTTTGTGTTGACAGGCCACATATGTAGTTACAAATTGATTTAAAACTTAAATGAAGAATAAGAAAAAATATATGACCAGACAACAACATTTTGTAACGTATAGAATTTTAACAACTTTTGGTGTTCTTTTATTTACCTATCTATCTATCTAAGAGTCCATCAGATCTGCATAAACAATAATTATAATCTATCAGTATATGTATGTATGTTCTAACATATTTCGCATTCCTCTTGAGTAATTGAAAATGAAAGGCAGCAACGGTCGGAGGAAATGTGTAAACATGAGGATGGATGATGCATTGCACACGCTATTATTATTTTGATGATGTTGTCTTTTACAGACTCATCTCCATATTTGATCTTTTTTTTTATTATTTTATTTACTTACTACACAATAGTCATGCTCCAGTAGGACCAATCATATTACATACTATGTATAATACATTACATACAAGTATGTAATGTCTTTGAGAGGACTCTATTCTCCTCTTGATTACTTATGTATATTATTATATGGAATTTTCTTCATGAAACTATGTGTAATAGTTTCGTGACCCGTCATTTTCCCGTAAACATTTTTGCTGCTTACATTTTTGCCTCTTAAAGATTTTTCTGCATGAGATATTCACCACCTTTTAATGTTTTTATATTATAAGCAGGAACTTAACCCCTAGTCTCACCTATATATCTGAAGAAAAAGAAAAAATATTCGAGGATATATCCCCAAGAATGATTGCTGACTGGCAGAGGACAGAGAAACATGTCCCTCTTGAGCATTTATGTTCAATTTATAGTTGGTAATCAAGTGCACGAGGGATATATTGAATGATGCAACTGCCAATTGTTTAATTTATATTTCATATGTAATAAAATTTGTGTTATAATGCTCCATCTACTATTATTTAAACATACTTGAAATATTGTCGGGATACTTCCACTCATTTACTATTTGCATCTTATTCAAATGTATAAAATCTTAGTTGATGCTTGAAGAAATTTAAAAAAACTCAATTAATAGAAAGGAAACAATGTTTCAATATTAAAATACGAACCCAACCTATAAAACATAAATAGGGAAAAAATATGTCATGCACGAAAATCTCCAAGAGGCATTAAGATTATATACAAGCTCAATTTACATATATACCCTAACAAACATTTCAAAGTGCAACACTCTTATGCAACTAACTAAAGTATGCCAAGCCTTTGGAAGGGAATTTATTATTGAGTTCTATTTGCTTGTGTTAAAACGTCAATCAAATGTTGAGGAAAAACTACTAATTATACATAGGGTTATGAGCACTTTTGGTATGTAATTAAATAGTTGAAAATGAACGTGGTAACCCTGATAATTTGAAAAATCTTTGGGAGGATAGTAGCTGTTGTGACGGTTTATTATATGAAATTGTTAGGGAAGGAAATAAACACAAGTTCCACTCTGCGTCATGCAAGGATATAGGCAGAAATACATTATCGATGAGAACAGACACTTTTGATTAATTTATACTTAGAGGTTCTCTCCTCAAGAATAATGATAGTAGTTTTATAAAATTAAAAAAAGTACAGTTCAAATTTCCAACAACAAAATAACTCGCACGCTAAAAATGCTTATGAGTTACAGCCATAACTTATCAACAGACATACATGTTAACAATTGAATGTTGAACAAAATAAATTAATAGTAGCGATAGGAGTCTACTAATGGCTGAATAAAAGTAGCATATAGTTGTAAGAACCTTCTGCTCACATGCTAGCTAATGGCTTACAATTGTTCTCATTATCCATTCTCTATATTACAAGAAAAGTTCGTTATATTCTGATAAAGTGTATATATTTTAAAGATAAAATCAAAGTATAACTAAATTCATTGGTATGGTTAAAATAAATAAAATTAATCTTATTTGTACTTTACAAAAATAAAGACTAAATGATAACAGTATTAATAATTTTTGATCAAAAATGTTCCAGTATTTTAAAGAGACACTTTTATTAATTTGAGCAGATCTTCCGAACTAGCCATTCGGAGTATGTTCCTCCAAGGGCGACTTTGCTCTTGTAGTATTAATTAAAAGAGTTGACTATGGATGTCCAAGGAACGATCTGATTTTACGTTTTGGACAAGACCGGATTGCTATGATTGAAATTAATTGTGTATATACATAAGAAACGAATATAATACGTCAAAAATAACCAATCTACTACTCTTGATAAATACCAGAGACACAAACCAAACTTGATAGGATTATGAAGCTTTATATGTGGTTTTATAATATTTGACTAAATATTTTTTGATAGAAGGAACCTGTATCAAATAAATGACTACTGGCTAATAACACTTAAAATACTTGTAAATTACCTACAATATACAGCCATTATTGATTTGGTCTACTAATGTAACTTAAAGCCTTAACCCTCTTTGCATTTTCTCTATTTTCATATTTTTCTTTGTACTAACTATTATTCTAACATAAGTATATAGTTATTTGAATTAAAAAAAACTATTTCTTAAGTTATCTTGAATATAGTTCCTACAAAATGTGTCCAATCATACAAAAAAAACAACCCAGTAAAATAAAAGATTATAAAAGAAAACTAAAATCATCTTAAACAAAAGTCTAGTAAACGAGAAAATCTTAATTTAATGTTATACTTTAAATACAAGTGTGGTCTGAGAAGTTGTCGACCTCAACGTGAAGATAGTAGCAGTTGTAAATATAAGCTAACTACATCTATCTAACATCTGTTGAGAGTTACTCACCAATGTTTAAGCCATTTTGGACGTGTGGTTGTTATATTCAAGTCGTTTGAGTCAGTTGATTTGAGTATTTTAGTGAAAAATAGTGTTTTTTTAAAAAATTTTAAGATTCAAATTATCCTTGTAACTCAACACATTTCTCTTAGCGAAGATACAGGCAGGACGAGTTATAGAGATGGGAGCATTGATCAGAAAAAAAAGTTTTTTCTAGAGTTACAGGGAGACTATGTTGAAAAATAAAATTAGAATTCCGATTTTTTGTTTCCTCAAAAACACTCACACAAAATACTTTTACATAACAACAGCGCGTTCAAAATGGTTTAAACTTAGATAAGTAACTGTCAACAAATGCTAGATAGATGTGACTAGCTTTTATTTACGAGTACTGACATCTTCACATTGAGGTCGGAAACTTTTCAGACCATCCTCGTATGCAAACAAGTAAATACTTCATACAGATATTTGATTCCATTATAGGCTTTGCATTCAAATTTGTGGGGTAATTTAAGATACCCAAGACTTTTATCTATGGTTTAAAACCTGTATTTGACTTATTTAAATTAGGCCCAATATGGCCTTACATAAATAATCTGTCAATTTTTATATTTTTTATTGTGGCAAAACTAAGGATTGGGTAATTTAAGTGCAATTTAATGGATCTCTAGATGATCAAAAAGAATAAGAAGTAAATAGAAGTTGAGGAAAATCTCTCCAAGACTTCAAATATTAAATACAATAGATTGTGATAATAATCAATCTAACTT
The DNA here is from genome assembly GCF_016086655.4 of Lepeophtheirus salmonis. Taxonomy (NCBI): domain Eukaryota; kingdom Metazoa; phylum Arthropoda; class Copepoda; order Siphonostomatoida; family Caligidae; genus Lepeophtheirus; species Lepeophtheirus salmonis. The sequence goes on along the minus strand of NC_052144.2, from coordinate 34,013,671 downwards.
GCTTCTCTGTTGACACCCTGTTGACACTTGTTAATCTCTTTATAAATTATATCAATAATAGTTTAATAATGAATCATTTATGCAATATGAATTATAGCAACAACAAAATACCGGACTACATTTTAATACAAAAATCCTTTCCTCTCCAGTTAAATTGCTTTTTTCACCCTTAAAATCTATTTTTATACAGATATCTCAAATGAAAAGTTGGCAAAAAGTCTTGATTTTATTAGCACACTATATTTACACTTGTATTTTAAATTTTGATGGTTGAGAAAAAGGGTATGTTGTAACATGCTGGAATTTTCAATTTTCCACGGTCGGTCTATTGAGTCAAAAGTAGAAATCTGTCGAATTCAACCCTACATATGTAGTAGGTACACACAGATGTGCATGGCCCACTAATCATGAATGTAAAATTTGTGTGGTATATGTATACATATTTATAAACATGCAAGTCCACACACAATGCATTGATTCAAATCAATAAGGTAGAATCAAAGGGAATAACTTGAAATGAAAAAATACTTTTCATCATGCAAATCCTTGATTGCATGCATAATCATTTACAAGCCATGAAGCATGACGTTACTCACTGTCCTAAAAGAATTATAATTCCTAGTTATCATTTCTATTAATTTTTTATTTTAGCACAATTACATTTTTTCATTTCTCTCTTTTGAAGTTTATAGCCTTATCATAGTTATACAATATTAGGTGGGTACTTAAATTTGGTTTTTGAATCTTTCAAAATGTTTTGTTTTTTGGTAAAAATAAGAGAGACAACTTGATGGTTTTTAAAGCAAGTTTTATTAAACCACAAGTGAACACAATCCCCACTACTTACAACATGAAGAAGTTCATTAAGGATATTTGAAATGTAGACTTACACAAGAGCCAAAACTTCTTCAGCAAAAATATACCTCACTTATGGCCTGCCTCCATGTGGCCCTCCTCCGGTCCTGACTTCAACTCCCTAGACATTGCAGTTTGGGGTTGTTAGAGAAGAATGTATGCCGTAGCTCTCATCCAAATTTGGATTTTCTCCCAGCTGCCATTATAAGCGCGTGGAACGCTATGGATACGGACTTCATCCCTTAGAGTTACCAATCTGTTCACCGCTGTATTGAGATTGTTATTTCTTGTAAAGGAGAACATATTGAATAAAATATTTAGCTAAATGTAGTATTTAAACATATTACCAATTGTGTTTAAGGTGTCAATAAAAATCATGTTTTTCGTAATTTATTAAAACTACTGAAAGTTTTGGGAGTCCAGTTTGTACAGTTTTAGCTATATTGTTTAATGTTTATAGATTTCACATGGACTTTGAAGCTTTTAAATTCTATACTTTTTATAAAATAGTATCATTTCACCCTCAAAATAGTAAATTTTATAAGGAATAACTATTTTAGAGGAAATAAAAATTGTCAAAGGTGTTCAATTGTTGTACATTGTATGTGCTATACACAGTACAACAATTTAAAACTTTGATCCAAACGTTTTTTGAAAATTATTTTTTAAAGTGAAAAATTTCATAATTTTATTGAACCCTCCTACGTAGTATATTACTCTGGGACCCCTAAATTATATTCCTCCTAACAAATACAAGAGCGTCCACAGGTTTATATATATTTTTTTGGGGGGCTTGGTTTTTTAAAATTTGAGAGAAAAAAATTTAAAAAATTCACAGTTTTTCATAGAAAATTCAAAAATGAAATTTCCAATATTAAGTTTTTATTTGAAAAAAAAATCGCAAGTCCATAGCTGATCACAAAAAAGAAATTCAATTATTAAACTTTTTGAAAAAAAAAAATTAAAACAATCCACAGCTGTTTACAGAAAAATATTTATTTTTCAAAAAATAAATTTATTGGGGAAAAAATGAAAAAATAAATTTAAAATATTAAATCATTAATAAAATAATTTCAAATATTAAATTTTCTAGTAAAACTTTCTTAATTGGGGGGCTACAGCCCGTTCAGATTTTATTTCAGAACCAGTCTAATATATAAGTATGGGTTTTATTATCACTTAAAACCATTCAACCAACATTTTATAATTATATATATGTACATTAAGCATATAATTTTTTTTTATGTACACCCTGGTTAAAAAATAAAAGAAGCTGAAGAGCATAATCTCCTGAGAGATATGATGCATTATTCCACTCCAAGAACTAATAAATGCATCTTATCCACTAATATATCTCTTTAAAAAGAAGAAGAAGAAGAAGAATAGAACAAGAAACAAGGACGTTTAAAATGACATTGTGATGCGCAAGAAGGTAAGGACAATGTCTTTAAAAGGATATAACATATAAAAAATTACTTAAAATGTATTCTACATATATCTATTACAATAGATTAGTAAAGTCAAGGGCCCCCACAGAATTTATATATATCTTTTTTTTGAGGGGGCTTTGTTTTGTTATTTTTGGGACATATTTTCAGAAAAAAAATTCTAATTTTAAATTCCTAATATGCATTTTTCAGATTTAAAAAAAAAAATAGAACCATAGCCATTCACAAAAAATTAAATTTTTTAAAAATAAAACTTCAAATATTAAATTTTCTTGAAAAAAATTTCAAAAATTTATATTTGCTTAGAAAATCTATTTTTTTGGAAATTCTTTTTAATAAAACTTCAAATATTGAATTTTCTTGAAAAAAGAAATTCAAAAATTTATATTTGTAAACAAAAATTAAATTTGGTGGAATTTTTGTAAATAAAACTTCAAATATTAAATTTTCTTAAAAATAAATTCAAAAATTTATATTTGTTTACAAAAAAATATATTATTCGAAAATAAATTTCAAAATTTAAGTTTCAAATTTCAAATTTTTAATTTCATATAATAATTTTGTTCGAGAAGAAAACTTCAAAAATCAATAGCTATTTACAGGGAATTTCACTTTTGGAAAAAAGATTGAAAAATTAAATTAAATTTCAAATATTAAATTTTCTAGACAAAATGAGTGAAAATTTCTTAATTTGGGGGGAGCTAGAACCCCTACAGCCCACCCCACCCCGTGGACGCCCCTGAAAGTACATTAATAATACATTGGATAGATTGTCCCTTTTAATTTGGTTAAAAATGTGTACTGCAAAGATAAATTCAATTGTTGTTATGAAACAGGTTACCTGCTTTAAATTATATTAGTGACTCTTGTTTTCAATATAAAATGTTTTTTATAATATAAAATTTCAATTAGATAAATAGAAATCTGTTTTTAATTATATTTCATATCTCAATTCTATTTTGCAGAATTACAAGTTCTCTTTATTAAAAACGAAAAAAAAAAAAATCATTTTGAAAATTCCATTTCTAGAATATTTGAACGTTCATCAATACTATTTCAGTTTGAAAATCACTCCCTTAATCACTCTTCCTTAAAGGATCCACCTTTATCACCATAACTAGGACATTGATACAAAAAGATATTTGGGTTATCGTTAGCAGAATGTTGATATTTGTTATTGATTCTTTGTCAGTTGATTTTTAAGAGGTGAATTCAGAGTCAGTTATGGTGTACATGTCAATACTTTTTGACACTGATTTTTCTGGCAATACAATGAAATTAGATTTTAAGCTATAAATTAGTGTGCAAACATTCTAACTATTCTTCACTGAAGTTAAACCTTAAATGTCATAAACAATTAAACATAATTTAATGTGAGATTTCCTATGTTTAGCTTTAAAAAGTCTTCATTTTTTTTACACACATTGTATTAACGTTTTTTTTAAATAAAAGTAATTATATTTTTAAAAGTTGTAACTTATTAAGTTTATCACCTGCACTTTCATTTCCCCAATATTTTTTGTATTCTACACCGGAGAAATAATCCTAGAAAATTCCGAATTTAATTATTTAATAATAATTTAAGCCTTTTATAAAACCAACTCATGTACAAATATGATAATGAAGAAATTAATTATTGAGAATATATTATGTGTATCACTATGTTCAAATGAATTATTCCTTCTGATAGAAAAAATAAATACTTAAATTAAATATTATTTATCATTAATTAACGGGATCCTGATATTTCCTTAGATACCGAAATGACAAAAAAAAAAAAAACTATTTCTCAGAATTTCAAACTGACTCTTTAATATTTTAAATGATAGTTAGCAAATAACATTTTGCTGTAAATTTCTAAGAATTATAATTAATAAAATAAATCGCTTTCCTTATATAATCTAAATAATATTGACAGGAAGGTGATTCCTCTTCCCAGTGAGTTTTTTCCAAGGCAAGTAATCCCACGGCCAACTTCCTTAAAGAAAATATTTCCAAAATTGAGCTTTCCGAGATACTATGAGACATTACATTTACAAAACGTATTCCTTAAAATAACAATGTCTGCACCGACAACATGCGTTTAGAGTACGTTTGTTCACGTTCACTTTGTGCTCAATTTGTTTCTTCTCAGTTTTCGAGCATTAAAAACCATAAATTATTTTATTACGATATTTAAAACTATTATAAGACTCAAGTAACAAATTCCCCACGCTCGTTTTTTGTTTTCATGACGGATGGATATATTTCATAATTTTTTTTTATACATAACTTAGAAAAATAATAAAAAGTTAAATATACGTAATAAATAAAATATACATATAAGCGTCGGAATCAGACATTTATACCTATGCCAATTTCAGAAAAAAACCTTGATTATCTAATTCCCGATTTCGATATTGATTAAGCGTCCCATCACTAACTCAGATGTTTGATTTTTAAGAAGAACATTTCTCTCAGTCAGTAATGGTTTATGAGGATGTGCAAATTAGAAACCATTTTATATCAGGGATGTAAGCATAGCTCCATAAGAATAGCTAAAGGACATACCTTTAAATTTAATGCAATAAAGAATATGAAAAACGACTCAAACAGACTCACTTGAAAATATATATGTAACGCCCTCTTCAAAGGTGACTGATTAATACAATATTTTAAATATAAATGCCTGTATCGTGTGTGGCCAGAAAGTGTATGTATGTAGTCCAGGTTATATTCCCTTTTACGTCTTTTGTCCATAAGATATATAAGTAGGTAAGTCTCTGGAGGGGCCCCTGTATGCTTAAAGATCTGAACGTAATTGATATTCAGCGAGGTGAGAAAAAAATAAAAATAAAACAAGAGTACCCGAATAAGAGACACCCTTCTGAGAAAGAAGTCTATAAACAAGAAGGGATGTCAAACACACCCATGCCCCCTGTCGTTTCCCTGATGCCTTTTTTATCATCATCTCCAACCATTTCTTCTTCTGTTTTTTTTTCTCTCTTTCTTTCTTGGTTGTTATAACCACATCGACGACCAACACCACTAGTAGTTTGTACCTTCTACTACTACAACTAACACTTACCAAAACAACAAACGCCTCCATTATAATTATAATATCATTAGCAACAATGCATGAAGTTATTTTGTCAGAGAAAGCTAAGCTCCGTGATTAGTATGATTCTACATACGGGGTGGGCTGGAGATAATTAATTGACCACCTAGTTTTTTTTACTATAATTTTTCTCTCAGGAAGATATATGCAGTTATTTGAGGCAATATTTCTTTTTTATTTATTTATAAAATAACCTTTGTCATACTTTTTCAAAGAATAAAAAAAAATGAAGATACTTTTTCTATTTTTTTTTTTAAATTTTGTCCCCAGTTCCCTATAACCTCCTGCAAGGTTGCACTGAATATGTATAGGTAAACATTATAGAATTCCGTTTACTCAATTATACCTAGGAATCTTCTTTCAAGTCCATATACATTTACATTATGGATATTTCCTTTTCTAGGAACAACCGGGGCGCAACCTACGCACACTGAGTTCAAGAGATTAATTTCGCGCAAGCGCGTTGTCCATTATACGATGTTATGCCATTACCATTATGCCATATTAGTCAGGTCTACGTGCTTTTAAGTTTACTCCCTTCCCCAACAAGGATAAACGTGGTTTTAGGCCTTAACGTGGTTTGTGAATGTCCCCTATAAGTATCAAATACAATTAATTCTAAATTACTACTAGTAAAGATTTAGTAATATTACTTAGCTCTTAGAACTGATACAGATATTTGAGTTTTTTTTTTTTGTTGCAAAGTTTAAAACAATATTCAAATTTGACACCGATCTTATAACATAGTTATTGGTACTTTAGCTATTTTATAAATTCAAATGTTGACAATTTTTTGAACCAACTTGCCTCATTGATGAATAAAAGTTGTCTAGTTGTAACTCTCGATAAATAATTGGGGAAAAGACTAGTTTTTCTTTGTACAATTTATACAAAATTCAATCTGATCAAAAACATATATTTCAAATAATTTAATTAACATTTTTTAAAGTTTTTTTATAAGTATAATTCTATCTGCAGAAAATATACATTGGAAAAAAATAAGTCTTCTTCCCTTGCTGACAAAGAAAAGAACTGTCTATAAGTTTAATTGCAAGTTTATTAAACATTAAGAGACATAATATGAACAAAACAAAAAGTGTTTGGTGGAAGAAAAATGCCGAGTATAACCTCAAGAACACAGTCCCATTGTCAAGTATAGGAGTGTAAATATTATGTTAGGAATGACGGAAATACCTCCGAAAATATTGGGCGATAACATCCTTCCCTCAGGCCAGGAAACTGAAAATGGGTCGTGTAATGGGTCTTCCAGCCCTACAATGACTCAAAACAAATGGCCAAAGCATCAAAGAAGAAGCACATAAGGTCATGAAGTTGTCTAGTCAGTCTCCAGACCTGAATCCCCTAAAAAACCTTTATCAGAGGCAAAGTTACAAAATCGCAAATACCTACACAAAACTTATGTTGATTTCCACCCCTGTGCATGGGTCATTCCAAGAGGAAACGGATTTGTCCCATGTGGTATCATTGATACTATATACATATTATTACTCGGAAATGAAATGTATATAGAGAAAAGAACTTCTCCTTTGGTAATTAAAAAAAAAAAAGAATCTATTAAGACCTACTTAACTCAAAAATAATAATAAAATTCTCCAAAAATATATATTAAAAAAGTTACGTGACAAAAATACACAGTACAAATATATATGTATATGATTGTTGTGAGATAGAGGGGTTTAAGAACCCTCAATTCTTTTGTTTGTTTTTATTTTTCACAGCTACATATATTTATTTATATATGTACAACTCATTTTTTTAAAAAGATTTAAGTGTCATTCGGGCTAATTTATTTAGAATTTCTTCTCTCTATAACTAATTGCCATTTACGTGAATTATTTTTGGTATTCTCTCTATTTTATATATATATATATAAAATGCAATACAAATGTGTTCAATTTTTTTGTACATGCATAAATATAAATTTGAATTGACTTCAGAGCTATGTCAATGACCATAACAGATTATATATATACAAAAATACTAAATCAACATAACTTTTTCCCTCTGTAAAAGTCCAGACGGATCCACCAAAGAGGGTACATTATTTTTGCATACCTAATGGATGTTTGAAAATGATTACAATATTGTACTGTTATATAGTATATTGTACAAAAAGTGGTGTACATTTATGCATATTTTGCAATTTACGTCCCTCACTCAATGGTTGTATTTGTGAATAAAATACAATTTAAAAAAATGGTTTTGAGTTTTTTTAAATACTTAAATTTTAAATATTTATCATATTACGACGGGATAGTAACAAGATATTCTTTGGGGAAGGCTAAAGGTAATATATATTGAGTAGATTAGTTATGCTATTATGATGCAGATTATGTTTGCCTGTTTGGTTGCCAATAAATAATTGTAAAATAAAAAAATAAAATATATATTCTGATATCAAAATCTGGTGGGGAGATTTTTTTAATGTTCCTGCTGCTCACGTATTTACTTTTATTGCATCATGCAACTGTTCTTACAAAAAGAAAGAGAGAGAAAAAAAAGCCCGAAATCATCTGGTAGTTAGCCAAATAAGTCAATCATAAATAAGTCAATCATACCTTTTTTACATTTTAAATAAATATGGCCGCCTTTTGCCTTAATGACCAGCTCCAGCTTGGTGCAGAACTTTGCAAAGCAGTTCTCTACAAAGCTTCGCACTAACTTGGCTCAAGCCAACTGATCTGAATCCCTCATGCAAAAATTTTAAATAGGGTTTTGCTTATTTTCTTTATTTTATTGATAAATATATTCGGGCTTTTTAGTTATTGTTCAGGAATAAATTAGGTGGCTCTATAGTTATTAACAGATATAGATAGACAAAATGTTTAAAAAATAATAGTTTTAAAATTATTAAAGGAAAAACGTTAATTGCGTATTTTTTCTCATTTTTTTTTTTCATTCTTTGGACAGAAATCCCATTGTGGGATCATTGCTCTCCAACCATTTTAATTAAACAGTCGGATTTCTGTGTCTGTGCCAGTTCTGAGTTGACTGTTAATTGTTTTATTTTTTAGGTCGCCCTAATATATTTGAAATAAAGAGAGGCTGCAAATAAAAAATGGATCCTGCCTGTTAGACTAATATATCAATGTCACTAAAGAGGATTTAAAACCCAATTCATAACATTTAATGAAAAATGTTATGAAGATATGAATCTTTTCTTACCGGTTCCGGTAACATAATTAGTATTGGTACTTTGATACTTTTTTGACTGAAATCTTAAAACAGGAAGGTAGTTAAGAATAATTCAGATGTATTGACAGGCAGAGATGATCTTGGGATCTTTCATAAAGTATTTTTTTCAAATTTATGCTACTCTGATATTAACTGATTTTTACTTAAAAATAAACATGGGCCTCTCAAATTCTCTCTAAAATAATAAAAGGCCCTTTGAATAAATAATTTAGTTAATTTTTGTCCGAATGATGTTTTTTTTAGAACTTAATTTCTTTTTTCTTTAATAACTTTCTTAAATCCCTTTTCTTAGACTGTGTTTATATTTAGTTTAATCCCGTTTTTTTTTATAAATTAATATGTTTGACACTTTTTCTTACAAAAATAATGGTTTTTAGTGACTTTAAAAAAAATCAAAAAATCAAGGCTTTTCCTTTACTATGTCATATTCAATTGATTAAATTTTTAACAATAATAATTTATGTATTTATAAAAAGTCCTTTTTTTGAAAAAAATATATATATGTTATTATTCCAAACAGCCTTCATTTAATAATACAATATGATAGGTGACAGTCTATTTTCTCCGAATTAGATAATCCACCCGACGCAACGGCTCTGCATACAAGGGCGTCTGTAGCCTTTTTGTTCTACCTAGAAATCTCTGTAACCTGTCCAAATAGTACTCAAAGTGCTTTTATGTAATTGTTCACGAACAACTAGAAAAAAAAATCTTTGTAGTCCACTGTTTGGACTGTATTTTTGTTTCGGGCGTATAATGTCCAAGTTTGATCTTCAGAATTAATCGGTGCCAAAACTCAAATTAATTGCTCTTAAGCTGTGCCAATAGAGCGATATTTTTTTTTGTACATTGTCACAAATCACAAACACACTCATCAAATCACTCAAACGACTGTTACATAACAACTGATCGTTCAAAATGGGTGAAACTCTGGTGAGTAACTGTCAATATATATGATTATATTATATTTACGAGTGCTTTCACCTTAACATTGATGTCAGAAACTACTTTTCAGATCGACCTTTTGATGCTGTTGGAAGTACCAGTTTAGTATTTTATCTTTACAAATATGTCATTACTCCAATATCACTATAGTCTCGGTATGACAAACAAAATAAATCTATGTTAGCAGAGGGGATTTCCTCTCCTACAATTTTAATTTACCTCTGTTTCTTTTATAGCAAATGTCGGATAATTTGAAGTTGAGGAGAATCTTCCATAATTTGCTCAAAGAAAAAGAAAAAATGGACCTGGACATAGCTGAGAAGATTTTATTTGATGAAGGAATACGTGGAGCTAAGAAGGAAAGGACTCCATCAAGAAACTGTTATGAAGACTTATGGAAAATATCCTTTCTCTCTAAAAACATTTTATCATTTGCCATAAAATTGTCCTATACCCATATTATCAAATCGGAGGAGAACAAAAATTATTTTTCTCAAAGCTTAAGATTTCGAGAAATGGAAATTTAAAAAAAAATCCTTTATATTTCATAATAGAATTAAATACTTATATAAATTGATCGATGTATGCAATAAAAATATTAGTAAAGCTAACTAGCTTTATGTGTAGCATTAATAATATAAATTTCAATACTTTTCTGTCAATAAATTGAAAATAATAAAAAAAACAAAAATGTTCGACACTTGTTTTCAATAAACAATAAATGTTTGTTTCAAGATTATAATTCCAATAAATGTATAAAGAACAATGTATTTGAGTTATTATAAAAAATTAAAGATAAGAGAACTTAACTTTAAGTTATACAAAGGAGGCGGGTGTCAGGTTCCAACGTTCGAAATGTTCAAAAATTCAAATTTTCCGACTTTTATAATATATATTTAAATGGTAAAAAAATATACTTTTTTTTCTTCATTTAATTGTACTTCTCTAATATATAGGAAATCTGTCGGAAGATATTTCAAAATAACTACTTCATAAGAATTAATAATTTTTCAAATGTATATAAAGTATTTTCCATTAAATTGACTTTTTTTTTTTTTTTTCAATAGTAGAAAATAGCAAAGTACACCAATAGACGTCCAACCTTTAAATCTCTAAATGACAATTCAGAAAAGAAAGCCTTGTAGACATATGGACTAGTGTTGGGGTTAAGTCTGGAAATTGTAGACCAGTCGAAGACTGTTATATTTTTGTTGGACCGAATTGCTTCATAAAGGTGGGTCTGGACCGATCTCATATAAAAAATTGGTCTAGTTAGGTCCCAAAAAGTATTTTGAAGTACAAAGACGTCATACAAAGTTTAAACTGAGATAGTTCGGATTAATTTTGATACTGTTGTCTTTTATATGTATAAAGTATTTGTTCTAGAATATATTATGTACTTATGATATTTTTTTGAAAAAAAAATCAATGGCGGTTGATCTAAAAAAAAGGTATCTCATAATATATGAGACCGAAAAAAATCGGTCCAACAAGTGAGATCCGAAAATCGGTCCAAATCGGTCTACAAAAAATCACTTCAGACAGAACCGAAAAAAAAAAAGTTATGTGGTGGATCGAGTCTCAACACTAATGTGTACCAAACTAATAATGAAAAAAAAAAAGAAATAGAATGAAAATTGATTTCGAAATGAGAAAATAACGGAGATTTTTCGGTTGAAAAATCATTTTTCCCGACTCTGATATGAGGTGACTTTTTAATAAATAAGAATGGGCCTTTTTAATTGCCCCCAAAAATAATAAAAAGTATCTTGGATAATTTATCATTCTCATTTTTATCGAATGACTTTTTTTAAAAGAAAATTATGGTTATTTTATTTATTTAATGACCTTTTAAATTAATATTTGTATTATTTATAGTGTTGGATAAATCTTAGGACTGATTATCTAATCAGTCACTCTCCCCTTTTCAGTAGATTTTTTGATCAGTCCAATCGGTTTTACAGTTCAACGATACTAAACACCAATAAATCGGTCTTTCAAGCCTACAGTCCTGGCTATCTTTTCATTTTATTTCCTCCTTGCTAGGATTGAAGAGGCTAAGAACTAAGAAAATAATGAATCATAGTATTATAATACGTTTTAGTCACAAACATCCTACTTTTAACTACAAGTATCTTGTCTCTTTAGAAGAGTTTATGAATTATGGCGAAACTTCAATTTCTCAAATGACGTATCTAGTTAGTAGTAATTATGTAATTTCAGGGGTTGTAGTTTCTATCCAAGTCCAATAATGGACCAGTCCTAGGACTGACCAATTTTATTAGGACCCTACTTTTTAGTTGTTTTTTTTTAGACCGATCCAACGCTAATTATTTCTAAAAAGTCATTAAAATTAAAATGAATATAATTTTTTAAAGGGTTTTCATTTAATAATGAAGGACCCGAGTGACATACTTTTTTTCGACTTTGATACTCCATGCGTATATTTTTCTTCAGCTTAAATTAGGGTCGAAAAGTTATACTCACCCTGTAACCAGTATTTCCAGTATTCCTAACTCTCCTAATTCCTCCTTAACGAGAATTTAAATTGATGGCTTCAAACTATTTTATTTTTATTTTACTCTCTCTCTCTCATAAAAAATCTCTATTTACCTTTTCAATCATTCCTTTGAATAGAAGATATAGAGAGAAAGAGAATTCATGGCCTGGCTAATATTAATATATGGCTTTAAGCTACTACTTATTGCATTGAAAAAAGGGAGAGAAAGAAATAAAGAGAAGAAGAAGAAATCCCGAAAAAATGAACAACATAATATAATCGATGGGAATATATTATTTAAAATATTTCTGATGGATTTGTATGATTTGAACCCCCCTAGAGATACAGCATATTTGTGTGTAACAAGGCTGCAGAATCAAGGCCATGGATTCAGAGTCATTGCCTATTTTGGTGGAGTTTTCTTTTTTTTAACATTTTAACCCGATTTTCTTCAGTGATTAACGGTGTTAAGTTCTAATAATTTATGAAACTTGAAAGCCACAAGATTACTTTACGTATTTCTAAATTGTTCTATAGTCCAAACAATCACAATACCCGAAAATCTCTAGAGTCTAAATTATTATGTTGTGTAAAGCATAACCACTAGTTATGGAAGTTCATTACTTAGTCTTGTGAAAGGTCTATGTCATCAGTGTAAGGTGTAACCTTGCATGCAGTGAGAGAATGTTTGTACTATTGTTCTTCAGTTATGAGTGCATAAATTATGTTCAAAAACTTATAAATGTATTAGTAATAGATGGCTTTTGATCCATTTCATCTTGTTAAATATCCTATATTTCAAATATTTTCTTTATACCTGGCGCAATTATTTATTACATTTATCTTATAAATACCAATGGCTATAAATTAAATCTATATTTATAGTCTCCAAACTTCGGTTAAGCTTTGAGAATTTCCACATATGTGCTCTGTCAACAGAAAAATAGGCTATAAAGATATTTCTTAAATTTACTCTGAATTATCTTTAATTTCTATCCACAAATTATTATTATTAACACTTTGGGGGCGCTGCGAATTGAAATTTAAGTTGCCAAAATGGGTCTTAACTTTAGTTAAAAGTCTTAGATATCTGAATTCATTCTTTAAAAATGGAATTAAAAGCATGTACATTCTGTCAAAAAACAAGTACCATAAATTATAATTATAAATATTAACAATTAATGTAATTGTTTATTTAAATTGCCCGCACTAGAGGGATTTATAAACCTTTTTTCTAGGTCGGCAGCACAGTCTTTCATTATGATGCCAAGTTTGAGTGCAGTTTGTGGACCAGTTTGCTTGCAACAGCTGGATAAGTCAGTCTACCAAACTATTGCTCCGCTATTTATCCATGATTTCTTTCTCCCTCCATTCTGATGATTGTGGGCTTGTTTGCATATCATACTCGTAGACCCACGCCTCATCACCAGTTATGATGGGCTCCATGAACGTTGGGTCTCAATTTGCACAATCAAGCATGTCCCAACAGACTTACTCACGGTACTGTTTTTGCAGAAAATTCAGCTCTTTTGGAACAAGCCGTGTAGCAAAAAGTATCTTGACCAAATTTTCAGACAAAATTGTACAAACTGACTCGTGAGACATGTTTATGGTAATGTGATAACTCTGTTATGCTGGTGTGATGATTTTTTTTAGTTAATTAATTTCGTTCATTTTAAAAATCGTGGAGCACTAGTGATGCAGACTGACTTATCCAGCTGTTGCAAGTAAATTCGTATACAAATCGCACTCAAACTTGCAATCATAATAAGGGACATTGACATTGATTTCTTTTTGTGATTTTCTCGTTTTACTGTTTTATGTTGACAAACCACATGTGTCAACTTGTCCCTCAGCAACTTTTTCACTTCAAAGCCTAATATTTCACGGAATTATTTACTGATTAACAACATTGGGCTAATTAATTTGAATTAAAAGAATTATTTTTCACAGAATAAAAAGGTTTAGATGAATTTCAGTAGAAAATATACACTAGGAGTAATTACAAGGAATTATTTCACAAAATGCTGAAGCTAACATTAATGCATAGAAACTCCCTAGAAAATTGAAGTGCTTCAACTTACATGGATGTCAGCTAGATATTCTATTCATTATATACAATTGGAACATTAATTTGTTCAAGATCGTCTGGCTAGACGGCTCTGATAATGATTATATGTATCTTGATTTAATCTACCTATGCAAACAAAGCTCAAAAATATGACTATTTTAATGGGAAATTATATTTTTTTTAATTTTTTTTAGATTAAAGTTAATAATTTGTTAGTTTACATTAAAAGTCAAATATATAGAATTAATTATACCCCCATTAATAAACTTTTATAAGTAGAAAACTTTTACAAATTGTTTGTTGCTTACAAATATAAACAGTCTTATCTTTATTTTCGAACAAGTTACGCTACTCATAACAGTTTTTAGTCTATAAAATTGTCACAAACCTCAAATAGTTTGGTATATTTAAAAATCCAAGTGAAAATTTTGAGAAAATGTTTGTGTGGTTTGAATTAGGAATTCATTTCGTGTTGCAGAAAATATATTTATTTGGGTTTTTTCTGAAATGTTTGACATTCAATATTGAATCGAAGAATTAGGTCTTTTTCTGGAATCAAATTCATTTCGACATCGGGAAAATAATTTTTAATTTGCGATTCCGATTCTTATTTATTATTGGTATTTAACTATATTCATTACTTTTTTAAGGTATGAAAAAAAAAAAAATACAACCCCAAAATTATGGAATTTTTGCTTTTATTTTTTTTCCAAAAATCTTAAATTAGAAATTTAATTTTTAAATTTTTTTGAGAACAACTAAGGTTTTTGATTTTGTTTTTCAAAAAAAATTATATTTGAACTTTTTTTTTCCTAAAATAATTATATTTTGTTAACAACTGTAGATTTTGGAAATTTTTTGTTAAAAGCTGTAGATTTTGGAAATTTTTTGTTAAAAGCTGTAGATTTTGGAATGTTTTTTCTTTAAATTGAAATTTTCGTCAATAGTATTTTTTGAAAATGTTAAAATATCTTATTGTATATTTGAAATTTTTTTCAAAAAAAATCCAACCCCCCACTCAAATATAATCCTGTGGACGCCCCTGGTAGCAAAATGGTATTTTTCAAACATAATTTAAAATATTAAAAAATCGAAATCGGGAATTTTAATAGAATGGCATCGGGATTTTTTTTTTTTTGAATCATCCCATCACTAATAATCACCCCTGTGACATATAATATAAGAGGAAAAAAAGAACATTGTAATAGCGTATCATGAAAAATTAAATTTTTGAACCTGAAATCTATCATCTTTTGACTCAAAGTGTTAGCTCAACAACGTATATTTCATAAATTGTAATACGTCTTAATAGATTTATCTCCTGAGACGACTCTATGCAAACTTCTTCATTTGTGATTTATTTACTTTGCAAAAAAATCTAGTTTAATGATAGCAATGTATATATCAAGTACATATATAAATCTATGCAAATAATACTATTCTCGTTGGAGCTTAAATATTACTATGCGATCAAAGCTAATGGAGATTTAATGATTGACATATTGTCGATGCTGATGCTAGCTGTATAAGGGGATCCATTTGGCTAAAAAGAGGTGGTTTATTCATTCTCTTTTAAGAAGTCGTTACTTACTTTTTAAAAAAGCAAGCCAAACTTTTCAATCAAGTGATGTTTTTTTATTTTTTGAGAAAAAAAAAAAAAAAATTCTGACTGCCACTTCTCTGTTTCTAAACACATTCGGTATTTTTCTCTTTCTGTGTACATAAGAAAAAAAAAAAAGAATAATAAAATATACATATAAAAACCGTCAATCATATTTTATTATTATTCTTATTATTTTATTGTTATTTTCAAATATTGAGCGTTCCTATTGAAAAAGTCAAGTTACATTGACAACATCTTTGAATCTAATGAGAAGACGAAGGAGAAGGGAAAAAAATAATATATACACGTCTAATTTAAAAGACTTTGAAGTTCGGGATGATGTTGTGTGAAGGTAATTGAATTGATGGTGTTTTTTTTTTGAATATTCGACATCTTTTAACTTACTCACTCTCTTCCCTGTCAAAAAAGGACTAAGAGGCTCTATTCATTGAATACTTATTTTGTAGAGTTGAATAAAAATTATAATTCAGGAATGAGTGATTAGTCGTCACTCAACCTCACAAAAGTATTTTTATATCCATATTAATATTGGGGCTGGCTTCACAAAATCCTAGAGCCGTCTGAGTGCGTTATACTTTTTATTTGAACCGAACTCTTTATGGTGGTTTGATCTGGATCACAAAAGTGACAAGATCTATTGTGAATGATTCAGAAAAGATATAAACTGACAAAAAGGGTGATATGAAGTCACATTTGTTTGTTTTTCTTACTTTAGCATAACATTAAAGACTTAATCTATGTAATTATAATTTGAGAAATGATACTTAGTCCACTCAGGTTTGCTTATAAAAAGTTAACCAATCAACTTAATTCCTTTTGGTATTGAAGTTATGACACATATCTACACATTTTACCATAGAGGCTGTTCTTTGCAACAGACTGGAAATTTTAATCTTCTTTACTTTTATTGTATCACACAACCTTTCCTTCAAAAAGAAACAGAAAAATAGGCCAGAAAGAATCTGGTAGTCCAACAAATAAGTATATGTCATTGTCGTACAATTTATCCACAATTTTTAAAATGAATTGGGTATATCATTTATAAATAATTTACTTTAATAATTTAATTTATTTTATTCGATACTGTATTATAATATTACTTAATATTGTTATTATATGAAAAGCGTAGCTATACATTTGTATATGATGGCCAAAAATTTCTTCATAAAAATAATAAGATGGTCAATATATATATATTTATATAGGACCAGGGATGACTAAGAAATTGTATTCCTCTCCTTTTAGAAACGTACATTATCACTTATTACTTTGTTTATTTATCAAAAATAATAAATTATGAAATAGCCATGACGTATAACCGAGACGTGAGAATCGAACGCTGACAACAGATTGAATAGAGTATTTTTGTGTTAGCGAGGTAACGACAGTCTTACTATGCCGAACTGCCAATCAAAATCCTTCCATCCACTATACGGCTCTTATATAACAATTCGATCTAGATTGAAAAAAAAAAGATGGGTCTAATTCAATATTATATCAAGTGTTTTTCCAAGTTTTGGACATTCCAACTATGACATGAACTGAAGTTAAAAGTATTTCCTATGCAAGTCCTATATAAATAGGATAGGTAAAAATTGAACAATGGAATAAGATCAAAAATAAGTTGTCAACGATATGTAAGCTATTAAATTTCCGTTTATTCGGCACAGTGTTCCTGATCGAACTTTTTGTCTAGAAAAAATAACTTAACCCTTGCTCAGGGAACTCGGATTTTCTGCACACTAATTTTGATGAATAGATATTAATGCTGTTTATAGCATTAATATCTTTAATTATCAGAAAATGGTACTTTTGCTGTTACAAAAGCAGCATTTTCTAGAAACTATTTGCAAATTTACAAACTTTTCATCAAGATTTGGTGAATTGGATTGATTTTGTTTACTTTTCAGTCCTTCTTTTACTTCGACCCTTTTTATTTTTTTATTTAAAATATACGCATTGCTACAAATATAATATCAGTCTTTATCATATACATCACACTCAATCTCATCATAATTAATAAGTACATTTTTAGTACTAAAAGGTCGTTAAAAGTAATTATGTACATAGAAATTATAATATTTCAACTATAATAATTAGAAATGATATCCTGTTGATACCCCAATCTAATTTTCTTATGATTAATAAACGTAATTTTGAGTCTATGTCAACTGTGTATCAATAAATAAAATTCATTCAATATTTGAATTAACGTATAACCCAAGTTTATTAACTATATGAAAAAAAGAAGGTTCACTTACATAGGGTTCAGGAGCAAAATCGCTATCGGACCGAGTCTGAAACCTACTAGGCACATATTTAAGTGTATATATGTTTGTACAAAATCCTCATTCTTTTTCATAAATCAAAAAAGTAGAGAATGTATGTTTATGATTTAAACAATACTTGACTTGAGATTATTTAATTGTTTAGTGGAGCGATAAACGATTATTTATATATTTAATAAATAAAGGCTGTGCATGTACATCCAAGCAAGCTAGCAAACAAAACAACAATAAAAAGGTTATAAATTCTCAGCAAGAAAGAAAGAGAAAGAAGAGTATGTCATTGACAGAAAGAGACACCATTTTTTAATACCAAATATGTACTTATATAATATATATAAATTCATTTTTCGGGAAATTTTGTATTCTGTATATTTAAAAAAAAAAAAAAAAAAAAAAAAAAAACTAAATATTGATAGGTTTTTTCTTCAAGTTTCTAAGGCCACACATGTACAAGGGTTGTTTGAAAACTTTCCCACCTAACAAAAATACAAGACATTTTTTCTGAATTTTTTGATTTTAATTTTTCAACATAGTCTCCTTCAAATTCTACATCCTTCTCCCAGCGATGCTTCCATCCCGCTAACCCATCCAAATAGTACTCCGCGTTTTTCTCTGCAAAATATTTTTTCACTAATCACTTTTAGTTATTGGCTCAATTACTCCAATTTGGATTGATTGAGACACGTCAAATTTTAACACAACAAGCCTTTTATATATCTGCCATTGTTTTAATCTATTTCACAAAAACTCTCACATCAACTTACTTTAACAACTGTTACATAACCCCTTTGCATCCAAAATGGCTGTCAATAGATGCTTGATAAATGTGACTAGCATCTATATTTATGAGTCCAGCTATTTTCCGGTTGAGTTCGGATATTTGTCAGATCCCCCTAGTATTTATGAACAGGCTTGCATTAACGAGCAATAACGCTTGTGAGAAGTTTTATGTATCCAAAGTGCTTCAAAGTCCAACTTCATAGAAATAGGATTTTATAGTAGGTATAAATGGGTCATGTCCATAGGTGTTTTTGTTTTTTTAGTAAAGAAGAAGGCGAATGTTAAATATACAGTCTTGCCTTGGATTACGAGCCCTTTGTTAAAAGTGTTCAACATCAAAAAATACTTAGATACTGAAGTTGATAGTCGTTCTCTTGGTAGTCAAATATATTTAAGGCCAATTATTCTGAGACAATGACAAGACTATGACTTAGTAGGATTGAGAGTAAGAAAAAAAAATCTTGTTTTTATAATATGTAAATAAAAAGAAAATTTTAATTGACTTACTCTGCCCTTGACAAGGTGATACAAACCTCTTTTGGTGAAGGCCAATACTAATCTTGACAAAAACAATATAGAACTTCAAATCGGCTCTTGAAAAGCGTCCCAAATTTTAGGACACACTTTCATAGACAATCATTTTCAATAATTCTATAATCGTCTGTTTCATTTAGCCAATAGGACCCAGTATCCACAAAATGGTGCAGATGTTCAAAGCAGTCGTCATTAACAAATAAGTATACAAAATATGAATAAAAACAAAATGGCAAAAGAATTATTGGGTATGTAAAGCAACTACAAGCAGTAAACAACGGTGATCCCCCATTAAATTAGTTCAATCTAACTTGACCAAATATCGTTCATATATCATATTAGTAGGTAGAGGGGTCCGGACGATTGGATTCTATTTAGATGGAGGTGGGGGGCTTGGTTTTTTAAAACATAAAATTGGAACAATTTAATAATAAAAAAAAAATTCCAAATATTACATTTTTTCGAAAACATGTATAAAGTCCACAGCTGTTACCAAAAAGTTTATTTTTTAGAAAAAAATTTCAAATATACAATTATATATTTAAAATTTTTTTAAAAATCAACTGCTATACATTTGAAACATTTTCCTATAAATTTAAATTTTTCGATTTTTTACCCACAAAATTCCAAAAACCAAAAAATTTAATTTTTTGAAAATATTTATGGGTTTTTATAATTTTTTGTGAAATTTTGAAAAAAATTTAAATATCTCATTGTCTTTTGAAATTTTTTGTGAATAGTTGTGAATTTTTGAAATTTTTTTGAATATCAAATGGAATTTTTGAACTTTTTTTTTCAAAAACATTTAATAATTGGAATTTGTTTCAAAAAAATTTCAAAAACCAATTAAAAAAAACAACAAAAAAAAAATATATATATTTAATCCTGTGGACTCCCCTGATAACACAATGATATTTTTTAGCTATTATTTTAAATATAAATGAATTGGAATCGGAATTGTGATTTTTTTTAGAATCTTCACATTAATTTATGAAGATGATTTTTTGACTGCATAGAGCTTTCTATGAATGACTTTAATTCAAGAAAATACAGTGTAATTTATTGAATCAGCTCCAGTTAAGCATTACAATCAACAGTTATTGAGTAAACATTCCATAGTTAAAAATAAGTGATCCATAATTGGGTAACTACCAAACTGATTTTGGCCATTTTCACAGTTTTTTTTTATGCATGAAAAGTTGTATTATTTCATAAAGTACAGGGTGAAACAATCAAATGATCGCCTTAGAAAATACAACATAACTTTATTTCCGTTTGATGGAAACCAGTTTTCTTTTTTTATGGTAGACCATCTACTAATTGCTCATTTTTGTACAGATCCCAACGTCGATAGGAGCCTTCTATTATGTCTAAAAGAGATAGAATGTTCAACAAACGATATCCGAGATGCACCTCGTTACAACTAATGCTCTCTTCGATCCAAGTTACGACAACAGGACCATTGCCAGCACCCTTAAAATGCAAATCTGGACGGATCAACGCTTGAGGGCACAGCCCAATTCATTGGATGACCCAGACTCGGCTTGGGAAGGAGTGCTACAACTTTGTACCCTTCTTTCACAGGCCCCTCCTCCCCTGACTTGAACCCACTGAACTCCTTTCTTTGGTCATACGTCGTACAGCATAAATGTACCGTATACCGTATAGAGGCTGTGATTTAGCTGAATATGTCTAAATCAAACATATGTCAGGTCTATTACATTATGAAGCTATCCCAATTAATTTTTGAATAAAAGTTTTAAAATAAAGCTGTAGTGTTGTAAATCCAAGAAGTTTATTTATGTTTTCCATTTTTTCATAAAATATCGGGATTGACAAAAAAATAAGATTATTATTTTTACCCTAATAATTGTTATAAAATAGCTTGCAGCTCTTCCATATTCAATGGATAAAATCATAATTCAAAACCTTGAATAATGCCCCTGTATCTATTATACAACAACATACCTACTTAGGGGTTGATAATGATTTAATCGATCAAACATGTGAAGACGGAGAAAGAGGTAGTAGTAGCCAGATAAAAATCTAATACGACGTTAACACAATAAGATCTATATACAACCATATAATGAATAGAGGAGGGAGGTGAAGGGAGAAAGTAGGTAATAGAGGGAGCTAGCTACACATATGGTTGGTTGGTTGGTTGTATGTACGTATATCATCATGCGTTAATGACTATTGCTTGCTTGCCTCCTCACGAATACATAACATACATAGAAGAAGAAGAGGGGGGAGTAAAAGAGATAATTTATCAATTTTGACACTCATTAGCGCTCTTATTTAATGAGTATGAAACTATATATATACTAGTGTTGGGCTTGGATCTGATACATTCCCTTGACTCTATCACGCAACCTTTCCTAGAAAAAGAAACCAAAAAAAACCCCAAAATTAACAGACTCTTTCCGACTATATAATTATTATTCAATAATCCTGTATACACGAGATAATTCTCATTCAACCAATCAACCTTCAGAACACTGATTAGGAGAAAGAAAGCAAAAAAACCGACAGCTGACGAAAAAATACAAACTATATTATAGTTCTTTTAAAAAGTTCGGTTTGGACGGGTCTCAAAGAAAAATTCGGGTTAGACTGATTCTAAAATTTAAATTTTGATGACTTCATAAGGTTATTTGTGTTGCATAAATCATATTTGTACAGGATATGGGAGAAAATGGGTGGTCCACTATATGAAAACGATTCAATTTCGGTAGGACTGATATATCGGTTCAAATCGTTCTAGAACCGTGAAAAAAAATCTCTCTTGGACACGGTGTTACCTCCTAACACCAAAATATCCTATGTTTTTTTATTGCCAACTGTTGATTCCCACGTCTCGGATGATACGTCATGGCTATTTCATAATTTATACTTTTTGATAAATAAACAAAGCAATAAGGTTATTATATACTTATGCTCCGTTTCCGAAAGGACAGGAATACAATTTCTTAGTAATCCCTCGTCCTAGGTATATCAATATATATATATATATTGCCCATATTATTATTTTTATGAAGAAATTTTGGCCATCATATACAAATACAATTACTAAGTAATATTATAATTCAGTATCGAATAAAATAATATATAGTATTTCAATATCTGGAAATATATATGTATATATATGACTAATTCATTTTAAAAATTGTAAGTCTCACACATAATTACTTTTAATGTTTCTTGCAACCTTTCCTTCGAAAGAAAAAACACAAATTCTCTTGTTAGCAGTATGAAAATTCTCCTCAACACTTTAATAATTATTCAAGAATCATTTTTTGTGTATTGTTCCAACTTAACAAGAGATAATTAAACGGTCAAAATCCTGATTAGGTGGAAAAAAGTACAAACATCAAACCTTGACTTCAAAATAAGGATTAAATTAGTTTGTTATTCCGTGGTCATAACGATTGATTAGATTACAATATCCGTGATTTTAATAATCAACTATTAATCGATACTATCATTTCATTTTGATGTACTAAAACTACACAATTAGTATGTATTTACGGGAAATATAACTGTGGGCATTTCAACTATAGACTAGTGTCCATAAAGTACGTCTGATTGATTAGTAATTTATTATTTAAAGTCGAAAATGACATCTTTTATTCATTGAGTACTCAATAATTACATTATTCGCATGACAAACACTTTAAATTATTCCGAATTTAAAATCCTTCATATTACACGGCGTTATCTCAGTAACATAAAAGCTTATAATTTACTTTTTTGTCAGCTCTGAATTTTTCTACTTCTTTTTCTAAACGTTGATTGGTTGAGTTAGAACTAGAGCTCTTGTTAAACTACTTTGAACAATTTCCAAAAACTATTATTGGGTAGTAATTGGAATGGTAGGAAAAATTTGCCTAACAAGAATCAGTTGATTTTGGGTCCTTTTTCTATTTCTTTTTGAATAAATGGCTCCAAGACCCAATAAATATTAATTAATAATACAGATTAATTATAAATTTGATATTTTTTAATAAAAAAGACAATAACTAGATCATAAATATCCATGTAACATTCAAATATTATAATATCCTCATATTCTTCAGCATTAAAACTTCTTCACTTATACAATGTGCCTATAAACCAATCAACAGGTGGCTTAGGGAATATTGGGACCAAAATAACTTTGTTATGATATATAGAAAAAAGGACCAGCACATCACTAATTCTTCATCGTCTTCTTCAACGTGTAAAAAAATAAAAATGACTTGTCATCAAATTCTCCTGCTTTATCATTTATATATATATATACGTCTTCCCAAACCGACCACCATTGTTCGAAGAATGATAATACAATATGATACCCCCCTCCTTCTATTCCTCCTGCCTGCCTGCCTGTCTTCTCACTCCACCTCCCTTAAGTTATACACTCTTAATGATTTTTTACAATCATTTTCAAAAAAAAAAAAAAAAAAAAAAAAAAAACTTCCTCGAATTTTACGATTCATTATCTCTTTCTCTCTCTCCAATACATGGAGGAGCCTTAATTAAAAAAAAGAAAACTTTTATATTTTGTAGTATGTACATATATGTACAGTATAGTATAAAAACACATTATCTCATTTAACGAATTATTTTTACATTTATTTAACATGCATGCGAAAAAAAAAAAAAAACTAGCAGAGAAATAACTCATATTATTATTATTATTATTGCTTAGAAAGTTGATTTATACCTTGATTTATGCATATTTGCATTAATGTCTAAAAAAAATGCAATATATTTTTGTCCAATAATAAATCATCGCATTATAAATATATGTAGATTTATCTTCATATAGTAGACAAACGGGGCTAGAAGCATGTAGGTCAATTTATTCAATACAACAAATCCTGCCAGATGGGTAGAATTGTATATCATAGAATCTGCTTTATGATTTAACAAATCTAATCAAAATTAGAGGAACATGTTGTCATTATTAATTATGATTTGTGAAAAATAAAGGTAGCTGTGTGATAATGGCAAGAAACTATGTAAGTAATACAGCTGATAAATGAGAGGGAATACAAAGAAAATGTGATGATTAGGTCTTAAACTTAGATAAACAATTAATTATTCATTATATCCTGACATTTTCATTAAAAAAATCAATCAATTCGAGATCGTATTATTTTCTTGCCATTATAACAGTGCAGCTGTCGTATCTCACTTATTTCATGTATTAAATGAGAGCCTTCTTATATTATTTTGTCTCTAGAGAGACTCAACTAAGCCATTTCAGAGGCCCCTATCATTTAAAAAAAAATTAGAGTTATCATATAGCAGGAAAAAAGTGTCTTTTTTCATTTACGTCATTTACTCATAGGCAGAACTTGGAGGAGGGAAAGAGGACAGCCCCTTCCTCCCCCAATCTCCAAGACTTACTGATATAATAAATTTAGTATATAAATAGAACATAGCAGCTATCTCCAGGATTGCTACAATATTTTTAACATTCTTATTAAAGTTTTGTCTGCGAGACAGATGCAGTCATCAAAAGAACAACACCTGACTCGCAAGCCTTGGGTTTCCAACCCCTGATATTATGTATATATTGATTGGTGTACACAAATTAAAGTCACAAATTTCATTTTGTAGAGAATAAATCACAGTATTAGAAACGATTAGAAAAGGAAAAATGGTTGGTGAGTGTGACCTTATATAGGTATATATATGTATATTCTTAAATATAATATTATCGTCATGTTAAAATCTTCAACTGATATAAGAATTATCTCCTATCTTTGGTATTAATTGTTTTAAAAGTGCCTTATAAAATTAATAGTATCTACATTAATGCTATTTTTAAACGTTGATGGATCTCCTCTTCATTGCTGTAATTCATTGTCTCCCCTATAATCATAAGAAGGGCTTTTGATGTCAACATGGGTTTAATTCAGTGATACCATTAGTGAGTGTGCCAAATTTACTTCCCAAAAATCCCATATATATATTATGAGTAAATTAGTAAAAGGATTCCTATCAGTTATGTGTGGAAGATATGCGCAAGTTTTGAAATGGGATTATTTGGATATCATCTATGATTTAGCATTTGAAACACAGTGTCAAAACATAAAAAAAACGAGTCAATAACTACAGGATATTTTATGTATTTTATTGTAAAATATAATCCTGCAAATTATTATCACGATCTAATAAAAGAAAATTAAAAAAATATATATATAAAACGGATGCGTCAAATAAATTGCCCATGAATTATATTATTTTTATATATTCATAATAAATACTGTATAATGCAAGTTTCCTTGGGTATTCTAATCCATGTATCATTAAACATTATTAATACACCTGTTACAACAAAGAAAAGTACTTTGTTCTTACGTGTCTTTTATTGCGTCGTTACCTAAATTGTATCCCGTAACATTTATTTCTAAATGAAACATTAAAATTATCGATCGATAATTACAGGGTCCACCGAAAGTCTGGTTAATTTAAATAAATATAATTATATGTAAGGTTGCGAGAATTTATGTTTAAACTCTAGTTGCATCGAAACTAGATCAAAACATACAGTTTTGAATAAAATAACAGTTTTGTTAAGCACAATGGAACCCAAGAGATATAATCAAGGAGAACTTGAAGGGCAAATCTCGACCAGACATCTAGAGGAACCTGAAAAGCCTGGAGCCTATGCCTAACAAGAGAGGTACAATCTATCAAGAACAGACCCAGAGTCTACAAGGCAAAGATTGCAAGAAATACCAGGAGTAACCTCACCAAGATGGACAAAGATTTCAACATGGGTGGAACAACAATGAGATACCTTGAGATGACCTTTGAATGCATCCCTACAAATTGAAGAGGGAACAGCACCTGTGAAGCAAGTTCAAGGCTGAAATACTTGAAAGAAGCATCATCATTCTTCAGAAGCTGAGCACTGGCATGGTTCCCAACATTGTGTTTAGTCATGAGAAGATTTTCACTGTAAAACAGTCTTTCAATACCCAAAATCATCGGATTTT
Source organism: Lepeophtheirus salmonis (assembly GCF_016086655.4). Taxonomy (NCBI): domain Eukaryota; kingdom Metazoa; phylum Arthropoda; class Copepoda; order Siphonostomatoida; family Caligidae; genus Lepeophtheirus; species Lepeophtheirus salmonis. The sequence continues at coordinate 33,987,318 of NC_052144.2, read as the reverse complement.
GGCCAAAAAATATAAGCTAGGTACCTATAGAGTCAACAGAGTGCAGAAGCCACAGTCTGTGATGGTTTGGGTGGCCGTGACTGAGACAGGGAAGCCCCTTGGTGGTTGTGCCGACCGCGGTGAAGATCAATGCTAAAGAGTACATCAGCACCATCCTGGAGGAAGTTCTTTTTTCCTAGGCTCAACATCACTTCCAGATTGATTTATAAACCTTCCAACAGGATGATGCCCCTTCCCAAATATCCAGAGAGGCGTAGCGGTGGTGTGAGGCCAATTTGAGGGGTTTCTGGTACAAGACAGTCTCGCGCTCAAAATTTTTTTAATTGTTTTTTGGAAAAAAATTCAAAAATCCACAACTGGTTACAATAAAAAAAAGTTTCAAATATTATATTTTCTTAAATAAAATTTCCAGTATTAAATTCTTTGAAATAAAATTTCCAACATTAAATTCTTTGAAATAAAATTTATAATCTTAAATTCTTTGAAATAAAATTTTCTAATAAAAAAAAGAAAAATCCTTAACTTGGGATGGGGCAATAGCCCCTCCAGCTCACCCTCTGCGGACACCCCTGTTAACGTAACCACCCTGAAAAATAAACACTAGTCCAACTTCTTATCAATCAAGGGCATGGATAGAAATTACTGCATTGTCGATCCTAAATTCTACTTCGAGTCCAACAAGGACTTAATAACTCCCCAACAAACTCTTCATCTATCACGCACAAGTTTACTTTGATGTTCGTTCATCAATAATATGATAAAAGCTTTGGCATTACAAAATACTGTTGCAGGCGGAATTACAAAAAGTATTGCACTCGTCTATGGTCATATTTATTACAACATACATATAAACATCTATTCATAAATAATAAGTTGAGTGATGGTTTAAGAATCTTCTTAAAAAAATAGGTTTACAGCACAAACTAGTGTTGAGACTCGGTCCAGCATCGATTTTTTTTCAGTTCTGTGTGAAGTGATTTTTTCTAGACGGATTTGGACCGATTTTTGGTCCTGAACGCGGTATCAGACATGGACCGATTTTTCAGCTCTTAATTTATGGACCGATTTTGATTCGATCTCACTTTAATGACCGATTTTTTTCGATCTCATAATTTATGAGAGACATTTTTTTTTTTTATAGATCAACTGTCATCCATTATTTAAAAAAATATATATCAAAATTATACGATAAGTTCTAGAACAAATACTATTATACAAATATTATATCGGGATCAAAATAATTTCTTGTACATTTCATAATTAAAGAATACGAAGATCTAAATCCACGTCTTGCATAGTTTGGTATCTCTCATATGAGAGCGAGGGATATGTGTTTATAAGGTGTTCTCCGTTTTGTGGTTCTTCTATGCAAATATTGCACATTGCACATGTATTTTTCCATTCGCTTAGATAGGCCACAAATGGCCCATGACTTGTGTAGTAGAGCGGTTTGATTTTCAACTTTTTTCGAATTTTATACTGGCTAGAGCAGTAAAAGTTTTGATATTGTATGGATATAGCCTATGCAAAGTTGGATTGTCCTACGTGGTCATCTTTAGGTCGCACATCTCGATCAAAAACGGCAAAAACTCTTTACTTAGTCCATATACATAGTACGCAGAAATTTTTTATAAAAAATGTTTTATAAGCTTTTTTCTAAAATTGTTCTATGGAACAAAAATAGAGAAAAAAGTGAGGAAAATTTGATGATCCGCGTATAGCGCGCATCATCTTTTTTATACATTTTTAGAAAGGAAATATCAATTTTTTTTTCATGTTATTCTCTCTTTTTTCTCCATAGGGTAGCTTTAAAAAAAAAAACTTAATTCATGTTTGTTATAGGTTAGAATATCACAATTAATTGATGAAAAAAAATATTTAAAATATATCCTTGATTGGCTTGATATCTCTCATATGAGAGCGATGAACATCTGTTAATAAAGTGGTCTGCTCTTTAGGATTCTTCCATGCAAATATTGGACTTGTACTTTTCCATATCATCAGAGAGCCCAAAACTGGCCCTTAACCTGTGTATGCTTGAACAAGTAAGTTCATTTTATGAGCCCAAAGTTTAATTTTGATTTTTCAGGATGTAATGTGTGTGATTCATTCTTTGATCTTCCTGGTATCTGTTGCACCAAACTTTGAAGAATAAGTCACCTACCACCTCAAAAAAAAGGAAGAGGTTATGTGAGTAGAATTAATGATGCACTTTATCGTTTTTTAAAGAATATACTTTTTGTTCTTAATGTCTCTTCTCGTTTATTTTCTATCATTGTTGTCTGAGATTCTTCTTACTCTAACAGAAAAAAAAAGAAGAAAAAAATTCACTTCTTCTTCTTCTTCTTTCTCAAAGAAAAAGGAAATTTTCTTCTTCTCTTTTTTGTCTTCTTGAAACACAATAGAACCCTCCTTCATCTTATTACAACATATATATATACATACAATAGAAGAAGCAAGGAAAGAACACACAAAAAAAAAAAAAAATATTATATCTTCAAGATTCCATTTTTACATTTATTTATATATATGTATATAAAACGTTGTTTCCCTTAATAACTTGACATTAAAAGCAATAAACAAACAAAATAGTTGTACACTATACATTCTAAAATGCTTTGAAAATACAAATTAAAAGTCGGCGATTTCTTAACGAAATAGTTTTTTTGTGTACACACAAACGTGCATGTGATGCGTAATCGGGAGAAGAAACCCGCTCTCTCTTTCTTTCTTTCTCCCATTCTTTGAAACAATAGGACGATTGGCATTTAATGTAACCCCAGTCATTGGTTCTTTTTTCACTTCTTTTCCTTTTTTTTAAAGATTTATTTTTTTATATTTTGTGAACAAAATATATTCTATTATTGTCTATTCCCGCATTTTGTTTTGTCTATATAAAGTACTTTATAATTGGAATCTATACTTAGTATAAAGGCCCAACAATATGTTGGAGATGCCCTTGCAAATCCTTTAAAGCTCTCTAATGCGAAGCATTTATGCTTTATGAGCAGTCTTGAAGGGGGAATACGGCTTATACCCAAATAAAAAGTGCAATTCATACCAATAATTGTCATAATGGATTGGTAAATCAGATGCTACACCACTGCTTATTAGTGCAAAGTCATACTTCCACGGTTTTTATTGTAAAATAAATGTCGGAGGATTATATTAATTAAATAATTTAAAAAAATTGGGATAATTGGAAATCTCTCTTCAAAAGGAAGAATAGGTTGCGTGATGATTAATTATTTTATATTCATAGTATAAATATATTTCCTTCTAAATTTCAAAAGGACTTTTGTCCATCAATCAGCGCCCTCTGTGGTATTTTTAGAGAAATGAGAAAATCCAAATTAATTTGCATATATATCTCAATCCATCCCAAAATTTCATAAATATACATATAAGTCCATTATAGGTATTGTATTTAAATTTTTCTGGGGTGAGTTCAGATATCCAAGGCCTTTAGCTGTAGCTTTATTTGACTAAAGGTACTTATATTGGACCCGATATGGTCTTTCAAATTAAATCCATCGATTTATCCTTCCTTTAAAGGCAATTTCGGGCGAGTTGAGCGAGTTTAAAAAAACAATTTTGTTTTTGGAGAAAATGATGAATATTCGTTAAAGTAATCCACACTTAATTTTCAGAAAAATCATTCCAGCTTGCTTTAGTGTTAACAAGCTACATATTACAAGGAATAAAAAAAAGCAAGTAAGTTTTTTTGGTTAGAAAAAAAAGAAAAGAAAAAGAGGGGATTCTTCTTGACTCCTCCTTTTTAAAACAAAAAAACAAAAATGCTTTCTCCCAGAAAATAATGATAATAATAAATTATTTATACGTTTCCTTCGGACTTGAAATACAAACACAAGGCTTGTATGTATTTTTTATATATAAAAGGAAGCAAGCAAGGGGGGAGTAAGGGGGCGAAATAACATACAATATTAAAAGAGAGGGCTTTCTCTTTTTCCTTCTCCTCGTTCCATTCCCTAGTTTATATATATAAGTATTTTCCCATTATATTTTGTGTACAACATTTTTTTTTTCATTTAACAATTTTTAATTTACATTTCTATATTTATATATAAACGGGCATTTCTGACCGTTTTGATAATGAAACAACATACATTTAATGTATATATATATATATACAAAAACTCACTCCTTGGAGGAATGGGAGATATACATATGCTCTGTAGTCTTGAGTAAAGGCTTCCCTTCTTCCAAAAAATAAGGGAAGATGGGGGGGGGCGAAGAATCTATTCAAAAGAATAATACATTTTAAAAATAAAATTCAATATAACAAAATAAAAACTCTATGAAATAAAGAAATTGGTTGTCCACAAGCTAAAAAGTTCATTTTGCAATCCGACAAAATGATTTTATATGTATGTATAGAGCATTTCCCCAAAGAAAGGATATAGCAAAGTATGTCAACCGGCATATATAGGCCTTTTTTCAAGGTCAAATGCATCAAACCAGATCTTTATATATACGAAGAAATAATAACAATGGTAAGGGGAAATCCTGACGTCATCATTTGATCAACATCAATGTTTTTCTATTGTGTTAATAATATGTACGTACTTTGTACAAAAAAGGAAATCCAAGCAAGGGTCTTCTTCTTCCCTTTGTTAAGACTTTAATAATAAAAGTACATTCATACAATATATGTAGTTAGAATGAAACACACAACCTATCATTGTAACTCAAATAACAACAACACCAGTATGAATATAACTTTAACCAGACATACAAAAAAAAAAAAAAAAAAAGTGCAGTTGATTGAACGTAAGGCACAAAAGAAATTCCCAATTCTTTTTTTCTTCTTTTGCTTCTTCTTCTTCTTTATCAATAGAAGTTATTCAAAAAGGACGAATAAAAGAAAAAAAATAATAATAAAAACTTTAATAGACCGAGATTGCAATTCTTTTGAATGACGCAAATTTGACGGGATTCTCTGCGTCATACATACAATGGAAGGAAGAAAACTTTTGTACTTTCTGTACTCAAAGAAGAATAAAGGTGATGAGGAAGTAGAATTATAATAATAAAAGTATTGAAAGAGGTTATACTCACTCAACCTAACATTCATTCATTATGTAAGGTGTCTACATCTTATGATGCAAGACATCCTTATTGCATTCAGCCATATCTACTTGCATATGTATGTAGCTAAATACAAAATCTACCTCATTGAATTCTAGATACCTGGAATAATCATGCAGAATATGCCTTCCTACATGAGGGAAGGTTAAAAGCAGTAATTGATTTAAAAAAGAAGATGAAAGAGACGCTTTTTTCTTTTGACTCAATTACTCCGAGTTGAATTGACTTGGATGCATCCAATTTTAGCACAAAAAGCACAATTTTAGATGTATGCTCTCGTTTGAATCTATTTAAAGGTTACATCTTTTAAAAAAACAAACAAATATTTAATGTCAGCGCCATACTCCATTTCCTCCTTTTTCACAAAAAGGCTTACATCCACTCACTCAAACGGATGTTACATATCAACTGCCCGACCAAAATGACTCAAACTTTGGTGAGTAACCTTCAACAGATACTTGATAGATATGATCAGTTTTTTTTACGAGTCCTTCCCTCTTCACGTTGAGGTCGGAATCTTTTGAGGCCACTCTCGTATATTAAAGTGAAAATATAGCTCTACTTATGTTTGAAATATAAGGTCAACTCACATAATTAAAAAAGACGACATATATCTACATAAACTTAAATATTGCAAATTAGAGGTCGTCTAAGGTTATAACATTAATAAAATCATTCGCTTAAAAAAAGTTAAATAGCCGAATTACAATAAATCATAGTCTGTTAAATATTATAAGTTCATACGGTCTATGTATATCTACATATACCTTCACCACAATCTGAGGGGTGTCATCTTATTGCATGCTGAAAGATTTAGTACACTCATACGTCATTATAAGTACATATGTATGTGCGTATATGGACTCGAATAACTACCTATACATATACTTCACACGGGGATTAGAGGCCAACAAGATTCAAATCATTAAAGTAATCATTTGAATTGAAAGGATTATTTTTGTATTTGGTATATTTTTTTATTATCTACACACTGCGTATCACTAGCTATTCATTCAGGTGTCAGAGGGGATTCATTTCCTTATAAATATATACTGCTTAGAAACTGCTATATGCGTAGAGAGCAAAGAACTCCCTCACCTAGTTTTAATTTCAACCCAGCATCCAGTCCGGCATAAGCTTTTTCTGGCTCAATCCAGCATGCATATGTCCATCAATTCGATCCGGTACACTGGTTTAATTAGCTGTCAGTTGTATGCAGCACAGCTACTCTTGGTTTTTTAATACTACCGAACAAATGACGTAACGGAGGATAAGGTTTAAGAATATCAAAAATGGAACAAATTAACTGCAAAATTTTATTAAACTACTCAAAACATCACTGCTACTTAGATCACAACTACTTGGAACAACAAAACAAAAGGACGAGCTTATCAGTTGGATCAAGAAGGAACTGTAGGATTTGCCAAGAGACCAAGTGGCGAAGGTCTTCTCCTTTTTTGGCCTCGTATAGAGACTATAATTGAGATTGAATGGGATTTTATTGAATAAAATATATCAGAGTCCATCAAGCTTTTAGAATCCGGTTTACTTTTTTAATCTGGCAGTGAAGGATCCTGAAAAAAGATTACGTTGCCCATGTGTACAAGGGGTTCCGGAGGTAGATCGAGGCTGTCATTCAGGGGGATGGTGGCCGGATTCATAAATCAATGTGCATTGTTATAGGTAAAAATATTGTAAAATAAAATTTTCCATGTACAACATCATTCTGATCAAATATGAGTATTTTAATGACTACTTAGAGGCAGGGCTCAGTACTTTTTCTGCACCCGGTATGTGTATGAGAAGTAAAAAAATATATTGGGCATTTCTTCTGTTCTTGATTTTTGTTCGAAGTTGTTTTTGTGTTAACTCGCCACATATGTCAAATAATTACTTAACCCTTTCTTTTTTTTCATATAACTATCTCTTTAATCCAACTTTTATTGAGGTGAGTTAATAATGAAATCCGATTAGAGTGGAACTCTTACATAAGAGGTTATAAAAACCATTAATTTTTTTTCTTATCCCATTTGCTGGTTCTTTAATGAATATGAAGAGGAGACCAGAAGTTTTTATGTCTCTACAATATTTTTTAACTTTCCTACTCTGGATTTTTCCTTCCTCTGAGATGCAAATCTTAATTTCACGTTTTTTATATTAAACTTTTAAAACTTATTATTATTTGAGTCATCATCTCATAACCTAAGAACTGATAATCCTTTTCTTTCTTTTTGAATGTACTTGTACATACATACGACATAGTTCCAAGTAGGATTCAATCTCTTTTTTGAATATAAAGGGGAAAGGGAGATGCTGATAACCAAAGAAAGGAATAAAACCCTTCCCCTCTGCCCTAATCCACGAATATACATAAATATGTACTATATTAAAATCCTTGGACGCTCTGGCAATCATCTTCAGAAGTTGTAATTAGTATGGGGTTAGCTCTCGTAATGGAATGATCCTTTTTTATGTACTGTAAGTCATTTTGATGAAATACCGTCTGAAGAATCTAGCAACCTTTGCCTAAAAGGAGGAAAATGGAATTTGTTCAAAGACTGTCTCATCTATAGTTAACCATCCTGAGTTCACACGTAGTTACCCTTATAGTAAGCCTCCGAACCGGGTTTCTGTCCAGCCTTGAAAAAGAAGGGAGGCATCTTCATTCTATCAGAGGCAACAACGCCATGAACCATTGTTTGGGCCAGATATTTGGTGTGGTAAACCTCTTGGACCTCTTCGTTTGTTTCTGCAAGCCAGTGGTATTTTTGGCAGTTGTGGAATTGATCAACTGTGAAAATCTTCTTGTCCGAGAAATTTTTCATAATTGACCCAATTGCTTTTATCCATGTGAAGATTTTGTTGCACCTCACGAGACTTTTGGCGTTGTTGCCATATGCCAGAAGGTTGCGTGAGGTCCTTGTGAATGAAAACAATCCCAAGTTGTGCTTTATGGAATTCCTGATGGTCCTAAGAGCTTCAGAGAAGTCGTTGACGAAGTGGTGATTCATCGACTTAGTAGTATCCGTCTTTATTTTCTTCTTCAAACTTAACAAGAACTTCGTATCCATCTTTAATTTATGCCCTCTACATCCTGGAGAGGACTTACCAATTTTTTTGTCATTCTCGCCATATGAAAACCTGGCTCCTAGAACTTCTTAACAATGTATGTAATCTTCATCACATCAACTCCACCTTTTATTTCAAATGGAAATAAGCTATAAAAGGAGTCTAATTTGTTCAAGATAAGAGGTAAATCACAATGTGAACTAAAACGTCAAAATGTCTAATAAAAAGAAATGTCCCTATAACGAGCTAATATTATATAAGTAAGAACCAAAAATATGTTACGGATTTTTACTTTTCCAAAATACTTATTTTTGTTAAAATTTCAGTTTAGAAGATACGAACATTTGAAATTAGATGTACATCACAGTTTTTACAAAAATATCAAAAACATAAGGATTCTATATCTGGGGAACCAATCTTGCAATTGCAAAAAATAAAAATAGATTTTGAGTTTTCATGTCAAAATCTATATTTACACTAAAAATTACCACATTCTTAGTTGATAAGGTGAAAACTTTTGGGCGATTTGATGTAGAATTACCCTACTAAAAGTGTTAACCTTTTGATATAGAACTTTGAATGATAAAGATTTGTTACTTAGACCAATTTATACTTGATTGATTAAAAGAACAAACACTTAGAAAATAGTACTATCCGCATAATAAAATAAACCATGCCTAAATGATTCAAAACATCTGTTTTTAATCATTCTGATGTTGACAGTAACCTTCCTGTAGAAAGTCCTTTCAAGCCTAGGTAATACTTGTATTGATTCACGAAAAGTGGAGTACATTTTTGTGACTATACATAAGTGTTGATCGTACTATAGTGATAGAGGGGTACTCACACATTCAAACCCGTAATTTTAATTTTAAAAAACCCATATATATACGGGGTCTCAGTTCGACTTGGTCGGTTCCGCTTCTAGCTGTTCAAGTACCGGACCCGCTAAAACCACTAGAACTGCAAGACCACTATAGGCACAACTTTGCAAATTGGTATTATAACTTGTACTTGCAGGCCCACAACGTCATAAAATATGTCCCCCTGATGACGTAACTCCTCAAATTTTTGACACTTTACCTCCACCCAAAAAACACAATATTTAATAAAAATGCAAGTATAAATGAAGATGTTTTTTATCATACAAAGTCTTCAAATTTCTGATCTAGCCTCCCCTCTAAACAAAAATTCTAAAGACGCTCCAATAAGGACGCACATACATGTAAATTAATTACCTGAACGATATTTTTTTATCCAAATTCCTACAAGTATCGAAATCCCAATACTAATTTTGTTGCCCGAATCAGTATAAAATTACTGTCTTAGGAAAAAATAATATCCGTATCAATAAGGCAATTTTTTTTCTTCATATTTATCTGAGAAGGACAAATTGAACAACGAACGTTTTTGGCTAAAGCTCAACACCTCATATTAGAAAAGAAAAAGAAAGTATATACATATAAAAAATAAGGAATGCGACTTTAGATGAGGGTTAGCAAAGAACATTTCTAACATAAGCTCAGCGCGTTATATTTATATAAAGGGAGTATATATTTAGGGCCGTAAATTGTTGTTATTTTAGGCCTCAATTACAGCCTCTATACGAGGCCAAAAGCTGGAGCAGCCTTTTTTTGTTTCGTCCCTTGGTAAATCCAGGAATTCCTTCCTGATCCAACTGATAAATTCGTCTTTGTTGTTGCACGGAGTTCGGTTGATTTGTCGTTCGATCGTGCCCACACAAAAAATACAGCAGATTTATATCGGGTTACTTTGAAGTTCAAAAGTCTGGAGAGATGAACTATTTTAATATAGGCCTTTATCTGGGGCTCTAGGACGTCTAGATAAGCATCAATATTGACCCTGAGGCGGTTGAGGAGCTCTTTATTTTATTGATTTAAGCACTTTTACTCGGCCTTTTTCGTCAAGATCTGATGCCTCCTAATCCTATATGAGTAGTAACGGAGGTGTTCGTGAATGCAGAACTGGATTATTGACTCTGACCGGCCAAGTTCTCTAATAATTGACTTGATGGACTTTCGTGGGTCCTCACTGTCAATTTGATGTATTCAAGTTACGAATTCCACCGTTCGGACATAGTCACTTTGACCTTTAACCTAAACTGCATTTTTGTTGCCTCAAAATCCCTTTTAGAGGACTCATTCCCTCCTTACCTCGCAAACGAGCATCTGACTCAGTTCCAGAGTTTGAGCAATTGTTATGTTGTCGTTCCCAACACGGATTCCATGGAATTCTCAGTGCCTTTTCAAAATATTTTGGACAATGAATTTGTCAATTGATTCCATTTTTTCCCAATTGGTGCAGGATGAAACTATGTCTTTAACAACTGCTCATGTTTGCTAAAGAGAGTGCTTCAAAGTGGCGGCATAAATAGCTTGTGCACCCCGTGTATAGCTTTGAACAGTATTGTAATTCAATCAAAATGGATTATAATCCATAAGAAGGAAACATTGGAAGAAGATAAATGTAATATCATTCCTTCCAGTCCCAGAATGTACAAGTTCGTTAGAGTGCAAAGATGACAACTCCTTTCAAGGAAGGAAGGAAAATGGAACATCAGCAGTAGGGGCAGAGGAGTAAGTCCATCACATCGTATGTACCATTGAGCATAATCATAGCAATAAGAATTGTATTGTATTGTAGTCGTTTCCGGTTCTTTGTTTGTTTCTTTACATACTGAAAAAAAAAAAAAAAAATCTTAGAACATTCGTATAATATGTATGTACAGAAATGAAAAATCTTCAATAAATATAATAATTCAATGACTCAGTTCACTGCATTGCAACAACAACAACAAGAAAAAAAAAGTCATGATTTCTATATACATATGTGCTACATCTACATAAAAACAATCTAATACAAAAATTAAAAAAGATTAAAAAGTACGAATATCTTTTTGGACCTCATATGAGTTACGAGGGTGATCTAAAAAGTTTCCGACTTCAACGTGAAGATGACAGAAATCGTAAATAAAAGCTAGTCACATTTATCTAGCATTTTTTGATAGTTACTCACCAAAGTTTCAGCCATTTTTGTTGTTAACTAATAGTCATTTGAGTGAGTTCATGTTAGTGTTTTTGTGGAAGGAGTGAAAATCTGTTGGGGCAGTTTGGGCACAATAAATCCAAGTTTTGGCGCCAATTAATTACAGTATATGAAAAAAATTGGATACACCCTTATACGCACAAAACAAAAATATAGTCCAAACAGTGAACTGCAGGGATTTTTGTTTAATGAAGAGGCAATCACCTTCGTAAACAATTATTTTTCAGAGATAAACTTCGAGTACTATTTGGACAGGCTAATTAAATTAAACAATTCAGATAAAATGTCTGATATCTTTGTGAGGTCGGAAACTTTCCAGACCCCCTCGTATATGTAAATACAGTCCTATAATTAAATCAATTATAGGCATTATATTCAAATTTGTGGAATGAGCTCAGATACCCAATACTTTTAGCTATAGTTTAAAAACCTTTATTTGATTAAAGGTACTTATACTAGTCGCCATATGGCCTTTCAAATCAAATCTATTAGTTTATTATTCTGTTATTGTGACAACAATCAATTTTGTGTAATTTGAGCTAAGAATAATTTGATGAGAGAAATTGAGTACAGAAATATATATAAATGAAATTTGAAATAAATCATTCCAGCATACTTATGTGTTGATGGGCCACATATGTGATGTGTTAACATAAAAGTAGTATTTAAAAGGAAAATCATGAAAAGGAAAAAAATTACAATACCTAGATATATTACCTCATAAATATATATATACAGCCTAATATTTCAGTAACTTATTGCTCTCCATTATGAACTTTATATTCAAATTTATAGACTAATGAGTAGAATATATGTAGTATCATTACGCTTATGAAAGCACATTCCTGACCACCTTGTAAGGTGTAGTAAATATTTGACAAATTAATAAAATAACTTTATGATGTTGTTATTACATGAACAAACGATGATAATGATCCAGAGAGGTTAGGAAACAATAGGAATTTGCATTTGGATCCATATCTATGTACAAATGTATTTCATTAACACAATAATAATTAGTGATGGGACGATTAATCGCAAATTCGGAATCGGAGGGTGTTTTTTTCTGGAATTGGCATCAAGAAAATAATATTTAATTTGCGATTCCCATTCATACTTATTACTGGTATTTGATTATAGTTAAATACCAGTAATAGATAGCCATCTATTACTTGTCTAAGTTATGTAAAAAAATTCAATTTTTTTACAAAAATTTCATTTCCTGTAAATAACCATTTTCATTTTTGAAACTTTTCTCAAAAAAATTTTATTTTCTAATTTTTTTTGAGAACAGCTCGAGATTTTTGAAATTATTTTCCAAAAAATTAAAATTTTTTTCCAAAAAAAATTTAATTTTTAAGAACACTTGTGTATTTGGAAATGTTTTGAAATTTTTTGAAAATAACCATAGGTTTTTATAGTTTTTTGTAAATAGTTTTGGATTTTTGTAAAAATTTAAATTTAAAATTGTATATTTGAATTTTTTTTTCAAAAAATTTAATACTTAAAATATAATATTTCGAATTATTTTCAAGTTTTAAATTAATTTAAACTAATACAGTTTTTATACAACATAAAATAAAAGGTGTTCAGAATTCTGAGTTACTAACATAAGGGTATGTTTTATACAAGTCCGAAAAATGGCACTTGAACGTGATCGACAAATTTCTATTCAAGCAGTTGGGCGTCTCTAAGAACATCGTCTACACATCAGCAAATTCGAGGGGGAGGAGTGGCTCTACAAAAAGGCCATACTGGACCCGTATAAGTTAAAGAAAACAGTCCAGGCCAATCTCCTCAAGTCAATGAGGGCCTATGCAAGAGATCTCGGAGTTTCGCTCTTTTGAATGAGTCTTTTGAGTTCTTTTGAACTCTTTTTTGACACTTTAGGATCCCCTACATCCCTAATGCTAACCCCCTTGACTGCTCTCTGGAAGCCATCATTGCCACTAAGGGTAGCTATATTATTGATTAAGAGAACTCAGACTCCCATCTATTTATAATACTATTTTTTGAAATTCTTTTGTTTATAATTAAATTATATCTTATTGAACTTTGATATTCAAAGTGTTCCCATTTTAATGGAGCACTCGATATACTCAGAATAGAGTTTTTTTAAAGGATGACGGGGAATTTTTGCAAACTTTAATGGTAGTATAAGATTATTAGTTGAAGAATACCAAAGTATTCCATCCTTAATTTTAAAAAAACTCTTCTGGCTTGTTGAGTGTTGAGTGGACACACAATTGTACAGAGTGTGAGAGGGGAAAACTCCTCAAACAATATTTCGATAAATGAATAGTTTTTCTTGTGCATTGTTTTTATTTGATCAAAATCGGACAAAAAATGAAATTAATTTCGGATATTCTCAACGCGTATGTTGATCCAAAAAGAATTTCAGATTGTGTCGGCGTTACTGCTAGGACTCTGCAGGACATCAGGGTGGCCAGGGCACCTTCAGGGCCAAATATCCGGCCCAAACAATGTACTTGGGTGTTGTGGCCTCTGGTGGGAAGAAAATGGATCCCTTGTTCTTCAATCCCAAAAAGACAATCGGGGCTGAAGCCTACTATAAAGGTTCTGCGGTGGAATATCTTGCCCTGGCTGAAGGCTAACTATCCTGAGAACAACTATTTGTGTACCCAAGACGGTACCCCCAGCCATACGGCCTGAAGACACAACACTTCTACAAGGAGCAGTTTGCTGAATATAAGGACAAGATCTTCTGCCCCTCTTAAAGTCAACTTCAGTGTGTGGAGTGTCTTTGAAAGAAAGGTTGGGAAGACATCGTACAAAAATGTACAAGAGTTCAAGGACAGAATCAAAAAGCAATGGACCAACATGTCCACCGATTATATTGTTGCCACCTGTGCCAAGTTCCGACCTCGTGTGAAGGCTGTGATCAATGCTGGAGGTGGGCATGTTGAATAATTATTTCCAAGATTGATTTCTAAAAGCCTTTTTAATAACATTGTTCTTTATAATCTTTTAATAAAAAGTTGTTAAGGGTTTGGTTTTGCTTCTTGATGGTGGAAAATTTCCCTGTAGATATAAAAACTATAGTTTTAGAAGTACTTATAAACGACTCCATCTTTGTTCAAATAACTCTTTCCCTTTTAAAAACAACCTTTTTCAAAATCTATAAAGAAAGCTGCGAAAAAAACAATGTTGATAGCAATAATAAAGATATGAAGGGGAAATTTACATAAGATATGTGTATAACTCCTGAAATGAAATCATTTATTTATTTAAGATATTAAATAAAACTTGATTCCAAAAATAATGATTTTTTTTCCGAAAGAACAAACAGAATTCTTTTAACTTTTGGATAATGAATTCCTCTGGGATTTTCGTTGTTTATATATGGAAAAGGGGGTGGGGGGAGGGAGAATGGGTGAGAGAAGAAAAAACGTATGCAATGAGGAAGGGGGGATTTCTGGCTGTGAAATGAATGATGGACCTTGTGAAAATAATTTTTTACCTTTGTAAGATAAGATGCTAATAAGAAATTACTTTAAAAAAATAAGATATTTGATTTCCTATGTAACATTAATTTTTGTTTAGTATTTTAATTTTAAAATTATAGATAAAGCTATTTTCAATGTTCATATTAAATCACAGGCGTCCGCAGAATTACAAATATATATATATTTTTGTTTTTTTTTTTTTTGGGGGGATTAAAAAAACAAACAAACCAAAAACTCCAATTTTATGTTAAAAAATTTGTTTTTAAAGACAATAACTCTTTCAAAAAAGTAATACGTAATTTTGTGATTTTTTGAAAAATATCCAAGAGTTCAAATTGTCTGAAAATAATTTCAAAAATCCATAGGGATTCATAAAACTATATTTTTTCAATTTTTTTTTCAAAAATCTAAAGCTGTTTACAAAAATTTAAAATTTTGATGTAGAAAATTTCAAAATTGAATTTTTTAGAAATTTTTTTTGAATATTAAATTTTTAACTATGTTGCATAATTTGCCCGAATGACATTTTTTTAATAAAATAAGTCGTTACATAAATTTTTTAATTTTTTTAATCCTATCTCTATTTTGTGTCAATTTTTTTCATCCTGGCCAAAAAAATTTTAGAAAAAGAAAAAGTTATTTTTACTTAATTTTTTTTTTAGGGGGCACAACCCTTCCAGCTAACCCATTGCAAACGCCCTGTAAATCTGTAAAAATGATATAAACGTTCGTCATCTTCCATTTTTATTTTCTAAATAATTATTCCCTTTAAAGGTATGCCAATTTAAATCATTTAAATCAACTTTTTAGTCTAGGCTAAAGTGGTTTTAAAATACTTTTTTTATTTATGTAAAGGTGGAATCACATCATAACCATAAAACGACCTTCAGGTAAAGAGAAGCAAAATAAAACCTAAAATATCAAACGAGATCCCTGGAAATCTCTTTGAGAGGAACAGTTAAAACGGCATGTTATGTATTTTTAAAACATTGAAGTAGTACCATATTACACATATTATTATATATGTGTTAAAAAAGTATTAGATCAAGGCCTTGGCCGTGATGGCTTTGAAATGTAAAGATTGGGATTAGATTTTAGATGAAATCTTATTCTCTGTGAAATCTGCCAACTGTACCCAAAACCCATTATCTTTCTATTGAATGTACACCTAAAAAGGAATTGGTAAAAATGGGTATGTGAAAATTAATTACTAATGCTTGAGCCAGTAAGAAAAATAATTAGGCTATTACGTTTTTTATTAATAGGATCAACCGCAGCGGATGGACTGAAGGGGCTGTAGCCGTCCTGAAATTAGGGAATTTTTGCTTTATACTAGAAAATTTAATTTTTGTTTTTTTTCCACAAAAAACTCAATTATTTTTATATATCTGTAGATTTTTGAAATGATTTTTTACAAATGTGGATTTTTGACTTTTTTTTCCATAAAGTTTAATAATTGTAACTGTAACCTTTTGAATTTTTTTCTACAATATTCATTATTTGAAATTTCATTTTTAAAATTTTTTCCAAAAAAACTTAATTTTAAAAATTTTTATCCAAATAATTTTAAGTTATCAAATTATTTTCTAAAAAATTTAATTTTTCGTGTCAAACTTCAGATTTTTGAAATTAATAAAAAAATAATTTTAGTGAATACCTTTGTATTTTTGAAATTTTTTTTATCCAAAAAAATTTAACTTTTCAAATTTTTTATCGAAAACTAAGTCCCCCCCCCCCCCATCCCTACTTTTATTGTACTTACAAATTTATGCATTGTTAATGAACAAGGCTTTAAAATCTTTTATATTTTCTCAAGGACTGAATCCTAGTATAAAAATGATATTTTATTGAAAAGTCACTCAGTTTGTCGTATTTGTCGCATTGACTGTTATTTGGGGATTGTTTGTGTAAAAGAGTTGAATTGATCAAACTTTCTTTTGCGACAAAACCCTTTTTTTGGTTCAGAAACTTCCAAGAAACTTTGAATTCAAATAATCTTATACAAGGTTATTTTATTTAGCAAACACTTTTTACTGCCTAAGAGGGCAATACGGTCATTTTTTAAATGGATACGCATTTAGTGGTTTATGATTTGTAAATCAAGAATAAACAGGTCAAAACATGTTTTTCTATAAATTGTATGTCTGTTAGGAAGTGATAATGTGTCTATATCATCTTTTTACATTCCGTAAGCAACAGGGTAAAAGATTGTGATTGCATTGTTTTATATTTTTTGAGACACTGTAAATTATAAAAACTCATATTTATCATTTAAGTTCATCTTTATGAAGAAAATACCTAATTTTAATATAAGCAAAATCTTTTTAAAATTTATTACTCAAAATTAAATTATTTTTCCTCAAATCCTGCTGTTTTTTACATTTTAGACACATGTACAAATAATTTATTAAATTATCATATTTTAGACAATGTAGGCAGTGAAGGAATAAGACCGATAGTGGTTCCCAAACTTCAACAGTGCCGAGGGTAAGTGACCCACCACTAAACTAAAAAAAAATACTCTGTACTTCTAACCCCATAAAATATCAATCTATTCCTTTTAAATTACATTAATCCAAACAACCTTTTCAACAAAATGATCCAGGCATACTCTACCATAAAAATTAAAGCAAACCCTCATTCCCAATACTCGGTGTTAAAACCAGACACTAATTCCCTTCTCCGCTCTGAGAAATTGAAAGGGCTACGAGTAGTTTCCGCTTGACCTGCCATAAACCATGTATAAACAAGTAAGAAGTAAATATAAAAATATTCTCTAAACTAGTCTTAAATTACCCCTTAGCCCTACGAACATAAACACTAAAAGGGTAAAAACCACCTCGTACCAATTAAAAATAAAGGATAACACCTAATGCATTTACTAGCCAATAAAGTAATAATCCAAGAACCACCTCGGGAGCTAAACCTGCCTTCTAAAGCGTATAGATTCCAGACTAATAAACCTACCCCCAACCTACTAACCTAATTAATAAAATATGAAGACCTCCAAGTATTAAATGACTTAACTAAATTTACGATTAAACTCCTCTTGTACTACTAGAGGGAGCTCACAAACCAGAGTTTGAGAACCACTCTGCCAAGGATACCCTGGAGTTTTGGGGCATCGCTAGATGCTCTCAAACATTTGACTTTTTTTTCTTTATCAAATAGAAAAAAGGTGTGTTTTTTCTTAATAAATTTCAACTGTTATAAATGCCCCTTCTGACCCTTTCCGAAGAGCACTGACGTAGTCAGATTTGATGAATATCTCAAATTGAAAGGATTTGTGGAAGTTCTACTGAAAATAAAAAAACGCATAATTATTTAGTAAACGTTTTGTTTTTTTAATTAAGAACCTGATTTGAGGGTCGATGTTATATTCTAGTGACTCTTTTCTATTTTAATGCTTCTGTATGGAAGATGATGTGAAAATAATAAGAATGACTGAGCCATGGTGATGGTGTTTGAGTATATATAAATGAAAAATAATAATAATCAATACGTATAATATCATCCAGTTGAAGGGATTATCATTACTAGGATGATTATGAAGTAAGAGTGTGTGTGTCTGTTACTGTCAGGAGGGAATAGGGATTAAGGGAACACCACTCAGTTCTTCCTTATAATATATATTTTCATCAAACTCTTTCTTTCCACAATTTCTCTTTTTTTTATTCCTTCCTTTGACTGCTTTTTTAAATTGAAAAGCCAAATGGAAAAGAATACGTCGTTTATATTTTTTGCTCTCTTTCACTTCCTCCAGATTCCATGCATTCAAACATTTTCTAAATATAATAAAAATCCTTTGAAAAGTGGAGTGCCTTACTCAATGTGACATTGTAAATTTAATGGAATACTATGCAAATTTATGCAATAAATTGCATAAATTGGGTGGATATACATTGAAGAAGCGCATTTTAACCCTCCCTCGTGACGTTCCCTCCAATCCTAACGCGAATAATTGCTCCATGCAGTGTTTGGACACCTCAATGCCAATATTTTATCAATAAGAAACATTAATTGACCTTAGTTTAGTGGTTACTTATGATTAGTCACGAAAAAATAAACTGAAAAAACAACATGATAGATTGAATAATGTTTTCGAAGAGATCAACTACAATCAGCTGTGACAAGAGAGAAAGGAGAAAAGAATATAAACAAGGATATTAGCAAGAATTACTCTGATGTCCATTACCAATTCTACTTTGAGTTTAACAAGGACTTACAATTATAACTCTGCAACTCTCAGGGGCTCGCTCCGTCTTTTATGAGCACACAAAAACAAACAATCAGTTTTTGAATATATTTGAATCTATTTAGGCAAAAATGCTCATTAGTCAGGAATTAAATAATAATGACAACTGCTAGGCAAAAGATAATTCATTTCTGAGACTACTAATTAAAAAAAAAAACAGGTCAGCTAAAAAAAACCATCTGATTTACATCACTATATATAATACTACAAGCTTCAGTAATTACTTTTTTCTTCTAGAAAATAATATTATATTTTGTTCATTCTATAGAATAAATTTTAAATTTCTAAATATATAAAATATTTTATAAATATAGCCATGTTTTATACAGACTTATACTGTCTTACACTCCTAATCCTTTTTTCATATTCCTTGTTAGTAATTACATAATAAGAATCCATAAAAAATATTATCTTAAGCCTCGAGAATCAATTCCAGGGCTTGTTAATAACACAGAAAACTGTATACAGGAAGTATTTATGAAATAAGTTAAGAATTTTTATATAAAGTGAAACAAAAAAATAACATTTACAAGATTATACAATGAAATTTATGTTTCTGGGGTTGGATATAGACCCCAAAGAATTAACGGAGGGTTAAAAATGAGACTCACTAAAATATAAATATTCAAATATTTAGGACCAACTCATATGATTAATTATTCTTACCAGTCTTTTTGTCATTTTGGAAATACAAGATCCTAAATGCCGCTAAAAAACGATCATTTCTTAAAAATAGAGAAAATCAACTTTCAAATTGCTACTCTACCAAGTCTTTTGTAGTCCTGTAATAAAGCTTAATATCCATGGTGGTTGACCTGCAAGAAAAAGAGTCGTTTTTGTTCTACAAGCGTAAATAATCACGAGTGTCTTTGCAACTATTTATGGATGTTTATGAATATTATTAGGGTAAATACATGAGATAAATTTATTATAAGATTATACTCTAATAAGTTTTTTAAATACATATTTATTAATTTGATGAATTTTCCATGGAGATATTCATCAAATTAATGTTGATCTACAACCAAGTCTATTTTACAGGGAATAATGTTTTCTTGACAAAAAAGTGGAGTTTATCTTGATTTTTATATTATTTGGAAATTGACAATACATTGAGGGCCGTATTAAAGCTACATATATTCGATTCCGAGTCACGTCATAAGTTTAAAGTTCGGTTTCTATAGTACATTTCTAAGTAGTGTTGTGTTGGTCCTAATTTAGGACAAAAGACTGCAATCCCTTCCAGTTCAGTCTCGGTCCAGTCCATTTCAGTCCTATAAACTTATAAAGTTCGGTTCTTGATAACATCACTCAACATTATTTCTTCTATGTTTTATTAGATCTAATACTGAGAGTCCTAAGGACCGTTCCTAAGTCTGGGTGGAGCTGGACCGAATAAATAATGACCTCTATACCACTAGCTCTGAGTAGATTTAATATTAATTACATATACAGATATATGTATATATAATTAATTAGTCCCAAGAAGTTAAAGAGGACATGTATAATATGCATAAAAAATTGCATTGAACGGCCATGTTTGAAATTGTACAAAACTATGTAACTTAAAAAACTAGAATCCAGGCGAGTGTAACATTTTCACTTAATAGTAGTGTTAAAATCAAAGCTGTTTAAAAGCAAGATCTGTAGCACAAACGAAAAATATAAACTTGTATCATTCCAAGCCTGAGTAGGGATGGTTGCAAGTCTAAGTCTTGTAAAAGTCTTTATGGATCGTGTCAAGTTTGAGTCATTCCCAATTCGATAATAATTCGATTCTCTAATTATTTTTTTATTATGCTGGTACACATGTCCATAACATATGTTGACAATATCAGCCATTTTGCATTGTTTGAAAACTTTTAATATATATATATATTTTTTAACGAAATTCCCACTTAAGATCAATAATTTAAATTATAAAAACAAATAAATGAGAAACAGAGTTTTCTCAGATTATTTAAAAAAAACATCAAAAATTCTAAAGTTATTAACAGGATGGGGTAACAGTTCCCTTTATAAACTAAAATTCGTCCGGTTTAAAAGTCAATTGTTGCAATATATCTTGCGATTGTTTTGTTTAGACCTACAGGAAGAGGAGTCCTTTTTGTCCTACAAGTGTAAATAATCACGAGTGTCTTTGCAATTATTGCGTCGAATTTTAAATCATTCTCTACTCCCAAAGTAAGAGCAATGCGCAGGTAATTATTTTTTCCACCATCATTATCCTTAGAGGTTTCACTCGATCACAAAAATATATGGTGTATATACAGCAAGTCAAATAAAACGGAACATGGATGTTTCTTTCTGTATAGAAGCAGTAGAATCTTTACCTATTTTATTTTTGTGATCGAGTGAAACCTCTAAGGAGAAGGATGGTGGAAAAACAATTGTACTATCAATGATAGGGTAGTGAAACGTGGACTCAAGAGATGGATCTAGAAATACATCAATAATTTTATATTTTCAAAATTAGGCAAAAAATAAATAATGTTAACAAAGCATCTAGTCAAGGTTTTTGGAAAACATTTTTCACTCAATATGGGGAACTTCATTAAAACCACATTCTTTACACCTCGCCTGAAGGCCATACAGAAGTTGATGACAAACTCCTCTGACAAATTGTCCTATACAGCCACTATGGAGAACTTTAGTCAGTCCACATTTGTGTTTAAGATCATGTTGGTTTCCCTCTCCAAAGTGCCCCATATAAAAAAGTCTAGTGGGTTTAAATCTGGTGAAGAAGAGTGCTAATCTCTTTGAACCAGAGGCGAGCCATGTTATAAACATAGAAATTTTGGCACTTGGTGGACGTGTGAAAGGCAGTACCGTCCTGAGTCCACACGTAGTTACGCTCTGGGTAGTTGGTCTTCAGCCATGGCAAGATGGTGTACCTAAGCACTTTATAGTAGGAATCTTGGCAGATTTTCTGTCCACCCTTGAAAAAGAGCGGACGCGTATTATTTCTGTCAGAAGCCCCAACGCCGTGGAACAGTTTTTGAGAAGAATATTTGGTGTGGTAAATCTCTTGGACCTCTTCTTTATATTTCCACAAGCCAGCTGTCGTTCCGGCACTTGTGGAGTTGATCAACTGTGAAATCTTCTTGTACAAGAAAATTTTCCCAATTGACCAATTTGCTTTGATCCATGTAAGGATTTTCTTGCACTTTTTGAGCTTCCAGGGTTTCATACCCTCTGTCGGAGGGTGGCTTGGATCCTAGTGAAAAAATTAATCCAAGTTGTACTTTATAGCCTCCCTGATGGTCTTAAGAGCCACAGAGAAGTCGAAGGCGATGCGATTCATCGACTTCCTTTATATTCTTCTCCAAACTTAATAAGAACTTCGTATCCCTCTTTAAATTATGCCCTCCACTTCCTGATATCCTGGAGAGGTCTTCCCTATTTAAGTTTCATCATGGTAAACTTCAAACCAGGTTCCTAGAACACTTAACAATGTCGGTAATCTTCATCACATCAACTTCAGCATAAAGGAGATCTGAGATGCAACACCTTTTTGCTTGTTGCTTGCTCATGCTAATGAAATGACTAAATGATTTGTATAGTTTGTTTATGTAAAAAGGACGGGGGAAATAGTATATCAAAAAATAATTAAACCTTTTCATAGTAATGAGAAAATAAACTTTAATTGACAGTTTACCAGATTTGGTTTTTCTAAAAAGAGGATACTTCTTCACAGGGGTCGGGAGCGGAGGGGGGGGGATATAGCATTACACCATGAGCATGTGAATGCATATAAATGTCAAAAATGAAATGACAAAATTGCAATTTCTTCATGTGCTTTCAGAGCAACTTTCGACAGATTGTGGGGCTATCACGCCAATAACAACATTAGAAATGGCTGCTGTCTTGGTGCGAGCACATGAGATTTTTGTGCTGTCACAAAATCTGGGACAATCTTTCTTAGCAAACTAGATATACAGTCAATTTATCCTGAGCTGTTGTGGTGATGCCTTATTTTGTGAAAAGCGAGGGTAGTGTTGGTTTTACTAAAAATAAAGTATGTCACTTTACTCAACCAGTTCTCTCTTCGTCCTGCGGTTTTGTGTTTTTCAGAGTGTCGCTGCTGTTTTGTCTTGGCAAGTTTGCTATACACAAACCGTTTAATAACAGGAATCCAGGACAACCGAGAGAAAGAGGACTAACGCGGAGGAATAAGACATAGTACTTTACATATACCTAGATATAACATTCCACATTTCGCCGCACGTCCCTGTAGATTTTCTTTACTTTTTCGGGATTTGGAATCCCCACCCTGTAGATTCATAGCTCGTATGAATGACCAACCTCCAAAGGAGGAAGGAAATCCTGGATTGGAAAGAGGAACAATAATAATAATGTATCCTAGTGGCTAATGGATCATTTCAATTCGTTCAACCTATCAATAAGTAAATTGGATTCTGACCCACCACCATCATACAACCACTACCCTCCAGTGTGCAGCAGCTTTTGTACTCTTAGACAACAAATTGATTCATGGAATAAGGTGTAAAAAATATTTCTTCCTTTATACCATTATTATTAATTATTATCTACCAAGTTGTGTTTTTTTTTTTTGTTAATAAAAAAATTCATTAGACGATTGCCATCAAAAAATTATTAATAATAATTTTCTTCATCCGTTTTCTTGAATGGAAACAAGTAGAGAAAACGGGTCATTAAGTGAGTGAGGAGTAGGAACCTACTATGATATGTACCCTGGTAGTAGTAGTCTTAGTTGTTTTTTGGTACTACATACATGTAAGAAAATAATCAGAAAAAGACGAAGATTAATCAAAGTCGATATCAATCATCATTGATGACAGGAATAGGAGGAGTGAGTGGTAGCCATTGAAGGAAGATATATACGGTATGTATGTATGTATATGTGTATTTGTACATACGAGTATATCCCCTGGCATTGGAAAACGAGTAGCTAATAAGGGGATATAAAAAAGGTCAAGACTTACTAAGATTGTTTTGTATTTATTGTTTCTTAAGAACTCTACCCACATATATTTAAAATAACCTTTCTTTGTATGTCTATTGAACGTCCACATTTTGAATTTGAAAATCTTTTGGGGCACTATGGGCCCTTTAACGTTCATTGCAAAGTATACCACAATTGGTATACAACTAAGAGTGACCATTTTATGTAGTTTGGAGTTACATACAAATGCCCGCCAACTAAGAATGCCCTGTAAAAAGATGCATGGCAATTAACATAATACATGAGTGATAACTTGAGATGGGATTTTTGTACCTGAACCCTTGTTAATATCGATTGCCTGCTATGTGATATACGAGGAACAAAATGAATTACTGCTATAAAGAAGAAAACCTTCTACATTTAAAATAGCATTAGTGCAGGAAAATATTATAATTATATTAAAATTCATTTACATTTATTTCATTTTGCCTTTTTAAATCAATTAACATCAAAGATCGGCGAGAATTCTTTTTTTTTTTTTTGGAGGGAGTGTTAACACCCCAACGATTTATTAAATAATGAACAGAAGAAAAGAAGGAGTACACACATCAACTAGTTTTTTTACTGATAACATATTCTATTGGGAGGAATTTGTAGTGCAGGGGAAAAAGAGCGATTGCCGGCCAGCTTAAATCTAGTATTATTTATTATGCTGGTAAATTTCGAAATATTTGTTCTCTTAGTGTTATTCTTCTATATTTTAAAGAACCAAATGTTATGAGCTGACAATGTGCACAGTATTGATATTTATCTGCAGAAACCAACAAATATCTTTGCAGAGAAATTCAGATTTCCTGTATGGGGTACGCACTAAAAAAAAACGAAAAAACAAATTAATTCACTACAGCTTCTTGTGACGAAAGACAAATTCGTGATACCCATCGAGAGATCAATGTATACTTTAGAAACAACACATTTTTAATTTTCCTTGTTTAAGTTAATCAAGGACGTCAAAAATCTTGTTTTGACAAGAAAACTTTCTTTAAAATACCTGGAGCTTATGGTTACATCGACTCATAGAAGCTAAATACTTTTTCTATAGATGTATTTACCCCAAAATTTGGTATATCATTCTTAATTTTAAGAACACGTCTAAATCAGATGCAAAAGCCATGCCATGAAACAATCCTTGCTAAATGACGTCCTATTATATGTATATTAGGGAGTAATGTCATCAAAAATCAATATCGACCCTCTACGATCCAATATTTACAAGAATAATAAACACTTTAGATAGGCTTAAGTTAAGAATAATGGCAAACTAACATCGTGCATTAAACATACTTAAAGTCTTGCTAAACGTACTCAAATGGTAAACAATAAGACTTTAGTTTAATATTATTTTAAGACCCATATTAAGGACCGCTACAATATTAATGTGTAAAAAGCAAATCTTTGATTTTTACACTTTAGATGACAAGCAAGGTGTTGTTCACATACCAAGGTACCCCTGTATGTCAATATTTCTTCTACGTCTCCAATGGAATGGTCATATTATGAGTAAATATATGTATGTTGATCTATCAAAAAATTTTTAAAAGTTTTATTTTTTTCTTCGATAACATGTTAATTTTTGTGCCTTATGAGGTTCCCCTGTTCCTTGTCACTATTTTTTATATGTGTACATATATACATCATTATTCTTTTTTATCCCTCTCTTCCCTTCTTCTTCATCCTTCGTTGTGAGCTGGGTGGAAGATTAAAATAAGAAATTAATAAATTTTAAAAAATCTGGGGAGGATATATCAAAATGAATAAATCATGATGTATGAAAAAAAAAAGAATAATAAAGAAAGAAGAAAAAAAAAATGTCATTCAAGAAAGGAGGGAAGGAGAGGAGGGGATGAGATGGGATGGGATGCAACGTGGTATGACTGGGGTTAGTAGTGGTTATGTTTGTCTTCTCCTTTTAATCGTTGGATCTTTATAAAGTATGTATGTAGGTATGTACGATTTGATTCAAACGAATGTCTTTGTTCACTAAATATTAAAATGTACCTCTCTGGGACACTGAGTTGCATTAAGATGTCTTAGTACGAACGAGAGGAAGAATGAGATTCAATTATATGATTCCATTTGAAACACATTAGCTCATACATGGTAAACAATGTTTGAACTTTTAAAATGAATGTGAATGATAACTAGGGGTGAAAATATGGTGCATTTTGGGCATGTTTAAAATAAGACCCCGAAAATCAATATGGTAGCCCTGACAATTTGATTTTTTTTTTTGTGGAAGAGAACAGCTTAAATGTGATGACGCTTCGTAACATCTGCTATTCCGATGTCGGGCTTACCATGATAACTCTGCCCCAGAACCTCAAGGTTTTGTATGAGCACACACAAATGATCAATTACATTTTGAATAGAATTGAATCTATTTAGGCAAGGAAGCCCACTACTCAGGAGTTAAATAATAGTTATAACAACTCACATGTGCCAGCTAAAAAATACACACAATTTACATCACTATAGATAACTCATCCACAAATCCTTAGTCTTACTCTCCATTTTTCATGAGCACAATTACATATAGTTACTCAATTCTAAATTGTTCTCTCCTCAAGAATTAAAGTAATAATAATAACATGTGGTATTAAAAGAAAAGTATAACGTGATGAACCATATAGTACTGGGCTCATCTTATCTAGAGACTTGGTTGATTTAAATTTAAATAAATAGGATATTTAATTGTCGATTGTCTTCAAACTTCCAAAAGACAGGTTTTGTGACTCAACATTCCTTATGTAAAGTTTCGACTCAATTAAAAAAGAAACAAACAAGAACTAATGAAATGCAGCAACACATGACTGAAATTTTGAAGCTTCTCTCACGCGGCATGTCCCCATGGTAACCAGACAATGTCTTAGATTCAGTAAGGTATGTCTTCAGAACAAAAAATCAGTGTCCAGCACAGTTGATGTCTACCCTACCATTTTTGTGGAGAGGAAGGAACGGTTGAATGCAGATGCTATCATCGAACTTATGTGCTACCTTGGGTCTGAGAAAAGTTCGGGATCAACTTTGTTTTCACTCAAGACGGAGCTTCATGGCATCGTGCCGCTATGACGCAGGCCTTCCAGAGTGACAGCTTTCTAGAGTTTTTGAGACATGAAATTGTCACATCTCTCCTCTCAGCCAAACCCCTTGGGCTATTTCATATAGGCGTGTCTCAAAGAGAGGGCTTGAGTTACTCCTCACAAGAGCTTCCACTCTCTATATGGCAGCTTAACTTAGAAGGAAAGAGTGCTTGTTTATCTCTGAATCTCGTCGTTATATAAAAGAAAGTCATCCAAATTTTCAAATTTTGAAATAATGATTGGATTTGGAGATTTTTATATTTTGCAAAATATACACATTGTAAAATTCTTAGAACCATAGATCTATAAGATACTTTATTGTATAAATTTCCTGGGAATTTTGCGTTTTATAAGTGTAATTTGAGTGGTCCTTCAAAGGACTATTTACAATAATTTATAAATAGACATTGAGGATAATTAATTATTAAGTTTAAGAATACAAATGTAAAAATCTTTCTTGATGACTTTTGTGTTGATGGGATACTTTCTTGAATCTAATATATATGGGGTTCCCTATCCAAGCATTTGCTTGGATGAGAATATATTTGATATATGAGTTCACAATGTGATATAAAATGAATGTGCACAAATTATAGAATCCATTTTTTCTTTTTGTTTTTTAAAAAGAGGTTTTGGCTTTCTATTTCTTCTGTCACCTTTCCTTTAATTTAAATACGTATATACACGCATATGTTCATTTATACATAGGTATATGTAAAATATAGAAAATCATGAATCAATATTTAATTAATAACTTTTTTTTCAATTAATGTCATCTATAAAATGTCTTTGTTTTCAAGACATCCCTTTCTTAGTTACTTTATCATCATTAGAACTCTAAATCCTTCTTTGAGTCTTACTATTTTCCTTCTCAATAAAGCATCATCGTATATATTAGTAACGTGCATATCGGTTATATGTCTTCCGATCTGCATACTATTTATATTACTTTGAAGAACATTCCGAAATTCTGAAGCGCTCTTTTTAGCATTATCTATACTTCTATTATTGAAAAGCTCTGCAGTTCATTGATTGAATCCGTAGGCCATTAATATTTGTTAGAGAAAGAGTTATTAAAAGTATGAAGAAAAAAAACCCACCCAAATTGGATGCAAAAGGAAGTCGCATAAAGAAATCGTTTCTATATGATGTCATCTTAAGGCAGTGAGATCATTATCAAATATCTCAACTATCTTCAAGATATATACATATCCAATGTCAAATCCGAATCATAAATACTTTAATTATGCCTTAGTCTATTATAGTGATAAATTATGATTGTGCTTAAAAAATAATTGAAGTTTTACCAAACGGATTCCATAGCTGCAATGAAGAAACTAAACAAATATAAATATCCGGAAAGTGTACGGTTGTACAAACCTGTCGTGATAAACAAATAAGTATACAAACTACTAATTAAAAATTATAAGCCCAAGATAGCGCCACTATCCTTGGGTATGTAAACAAACTACCATTAATTAAACAAACGTCATATTGACGTATGTAGGTACTTAAGTTTAAAATTTATGGCAATGTAGCTAACATTTTAAAAGTTGGATGTTTTTCAAGGACCGTTAACAGAGACAGTACCTTTTTTTAAAATCCCATATTAAAAATTGCTACAAACCTAATTGATATATTGCAAAAATATAAAAAAGGTATGATAGATATGACGTCATGACAAAAGTCTTTTGAGTCCAATTTGGACGTGTTCTTATGATTTATGTAGAATAGTACTTCAACATTCCAATAACATACAGGGTTAGACAGCGAAACGTAGACTGTTAACCAATGTTAATTTTCTCATTAATATACGAAGGTGTATTGATTATTTCTTGGCGTTCTGGTTCAGCCATCTTTTGTCCACAAACAATCGATCATAAACATTTTGTCATCTCGTTATCATGAATGAGCAAAAAAATAAAAGGCAGCACATCTCAGATCTACTAGATACTTAAGTTGAAGTGGCGAGGATTATGGACACGGCGAAGTGCTCCAGGAGCCTGGTTATTAAGGTGAACAAGATGAAAAAAGGTAGGTAGAGAAGAACTCTCCATGTAAGCAGGATGTCTTGGGTACAATTAAGACAGGGATCCGTAGTTTTTCTTCAATTTAGAGAAGAAGATCATGGAGTACCTCAGTAGATCAACAAGACAAGGACTTCTCTGCGGCTGAGGGCCGTGAAGAGTTACCTTTTTTTTAATTATGGAAAATATTAATTATTTAAGTATTTCTAAAGCAAAGTCCATGTTTTGCTGCCTAAACCTGTATGTACTTAGTCGTGATGTAAGGGATGACTTTTTTAAGAGCCCTCAGGTCACACATCTTTCCAACACTCCTCCAACCTTCTCTGTAAAGTTTGATCTAATTAGACTATTGTAGAAATTTTACAAAAAAATATAATATTAAAATTATTAACTTTGGACCTCACAATTAAACATGATTTAGAATCAAATTACCTTCTAAGTTCTTTTTTTAGTGTGACCTAACATTTTAAGTAAATCCTTCTCCTTTTCAGTAGTACATAATTGTCTGTATCTTGTCTATCTAGTCCTATATTGTCAATATCTCTGGTTTACTGAACGCAGTTGTCACTAGTGTTGTGTCAGTCCTTAATTAGGACTGAGGACCGCAATCCGGTCCCATCCAGTCCAGTCTCACTTTTTGGCCCTTAAAGTAGGTAAAATCGATCATTTGTGACGTCATCGAGGGTGTTTTTCCTCTTTTCATTATTTCGTTATATAATTAAATAAATCATAAGTAAATATATAATATCTTCGTTAAATATAGTGCATTATGTATTATGAAAAAATAATATTTTTGTATGATGTGTAAAATGATTTTAATCATGGATATTCTAGTCAAAAAAATTCAAGGACCAACTGTTACGTACTGGTTCTAAGGACGGACGATCCTTAAGACCGATAGGAACGGTCCAAAGGCTGGAATGGAACAAATAAAGGCCAAGTAAACACTAGTTGTCACTAGTCAATCACTCTTCGTGCTTTTGAAATCCCTTTGTTGCTGTACATTGTCTTACACTCTAGTTAAAAGGACAGACAAAGGTAGAATACGTGCTTCGCATTTTAGATCCCCCGTGCCAATAAGTGCAGTATTTATTTTACACTGCCGACTTGTCTGTGTAGATGTTTCATATCCATGCATCACCATTCAAATTTGCAAAATTTGAATAATTAAGAAACCACTTTTAGATACTCGATACGTTACACACATACATAATATGTAACGTGAATCAGTAATCTCATCTTTTCTGATGACTTATTTAAAAATAAAAAAAATGTTTATTCAGATCCTGATCAATAATAATCCTCTTGCTCATATACATAAGACTACATTTTTGCTGACAAGATGAAAGAAGAATTAAAAGAATAGCTCACCGACATACGGAGGAGACCTTTCCTCCATATTATGAAGCTCTTATGATTCCCACACAATCAACCAATGACTAAACATATGTAGATTACACATTCATAGTTTGTTTGAAGAGAAACAAACTTTTAATTAAAATATAATAAAAATCATAAAAGAAGAAGACCAAAGAGTGATTTACCCATAAATTAAATTTTGAAAATGACGTCACTTCCTGGCTTTTTCAATCTGATAACAACAAGAGACCCCCTCCTCCGATTCTTCCCAAAAATAAAAAAGCTTTAGTTTATGATTATATGTACAATGTTCGTAGTAGTGGTGGATATTTTGAACGAGAAGGCGTTGTTGGTTGTAGCTGTCAATCATATTTTTCTTCATTCTTTTCATTCTGGATTAGGTCTGCGGGAATGGTATGGATATTCAGTTAGTAAAATAAAAGTGAGAATATTAATACATACACACTTCTTCACGAGTAGGGGAAATAACACATTTCAAAAAAAAGAAAATGTTTAGATACGAAAACATCAGGGGTCTAATTCAATAAATATTACAATAATCATCACACTACATGATTTTTTATGATTAGTTTTTAACTCAATGGATCCATCAAATTTGTCTTTCTATTTTCTATTATAGTTATGTATAAATATTATTTTACTTCTGTTTTTTTTGTTTTTTTTTTCGTAATTGTCGATCAATTGAATGTCTCTTTCTCAATCAATAGCATTAACAATAATCGTCCATTAAGAGCTTTCACGAATCTGCATTCTCTCAATAACTACATCTATTCGGTTAAAATCAATCTGGCTCAGTCTCTGAAACAACAATGAGTACAAGGTTTGTCTGATCTTTTTTTTTTTGTATTTACCCCGATTTAAGGTGGTATATTGATCTCAAGTAACAGCAACTGTATAGTACAGTGATTTTCAAACTTTAGGCAGTCGGAGCACTAAAGTAATCCTACTTATATTTTCTGGCGCACGTTATACAAAACTTAGCAAAATTGCTTGCTTTTCAAATCTGGACAGGTCATGATAATTATTGGAGGTCTCGTTATCTTGTGTCTACCATAGATAATGATAATTTCTGCCTTCAGGGATATCTTCTATCTACTCGTACTTTCCTGGTCCTCCAATGTGCTACTTAACCGAATAACTCGAAAAAGTGAATAGCCCTCTAGTGGTATATAACTCGCGTTACAAAGTTCCTTCCTTATTATTTGAAGGTTTTGATAAGTGAATTTCAACTGTACGCTAACACTGTTCCACATTTAGAGATAGAAATAAAAATTATGACGTGTTTGATAAAACGTTAAACATACCTGAAGCTTCAATAAGTATTACAGATGAAGTAGGTGGAGTTATAAAGTTCCTAATCATCCCCTTAGTCAGATATTTTATCTTATGGAAAAGGCTTTTACTGCTCTTTATTGGCAATTCAAGTATGCATGTCCCTAAAAAGCAACTGTGATCCGATCAAAGCATCTTAAACTTTCGTGTGGACTGATATTTCAATGAACTGGAAATAACGTCATTTCTGATTTCAAATGAGCAAATATCTCGCTTCAATGACCTCATACGAAGTTTTTCATTGACTCATTTTGAAGTGAAACAGATTAAATATAAATCCGCGGTCTGAGACCGTCTGGGGATATAATTATCGAGCAGGAATAACATAAGACAGGTATACATTTTTTGGACCGATCTAATTGTTTTTCTCAACCAACACTCTGAATGAGATCGGTTGCATCTTAAGCTTTAAATGAACTGTTCGGGGCCTCACATGTGGTTTTAAATGAGCATAGATCCCTTTAATGACGTCAGACGAAGTTTTGGAGTAATTTATTTCCTAGTAAGGTCGATTGAATATCGGTTCACGGTCTGAAGCTGACTTTTGGTCCAAATATCACTCCAAATCCATCGATATACGAGGGATCACGTGACTGTAAAAAGAAATTAGTCTTGAACCAAGTCTCAACACATCTCACAGCGTATGTATATAGTCCTTTCAAATAAGGATCCATCATATTTTTTATCTCTCTCTGTCTCTGAAGAAACACCCAAAAAACTCCCTTGTGAAATAATCCTTTTTTCCACCCTCCTTTCTCATGGATCCAAATACGGTCAGTCTCATAAAGGAGTATCATCCACACCAACCATAAGAAGAAGAGGAGATAGTTGAAGGGGCACCATGGGTGGTCCTTCTCTCTTTAAGTAGCTCTTGATCTATGTATAATGTATAGAAACATATACATAAGCAAGCTATATTGTAACTTTGCAGAACCTTTCTCAACTGTTTTACTCACGCACAAAACGAACGAACGACCCACAATAAATCATTTTCTTCCCCCCTCTCTCTCTCTCTCTCATAATCATAATGGAGGCACAGTAATTGTCTCTTTTTTCCCTAATCAGAATAATAATATCTCAGTGATTATTATTACGATTAATAATCATCAGTGTAAATGTATAATTTATGTATTGCTTTTAGTAGAAAATAGGCTCTCTAAATTAGAGAACCCTGCTTTTGGAGTGATTTTTTTTTTTTTTTTTTCCCCAATAGAACTATATAGTGTGTCTTGATGAAAAAATATACTTGTAAGGATTTAGTCTTTAAATACCATTTTTCAGGCACTTTAAGCAATTCAAAATGACTTATGTGGTGTTTTAAATACTACTTCTATTATCATCAAGAGTGTAAAGACTTGTACTAATTAATTTTATAACTTTTCTGTTAAATAGGCGCAAATCTACATTTTTGAGGATATCTATTGAATTTTTATGAAAGAGTGACTCAATTTTTTCATTATTTTTTTACAAAAGTTGTATAAATAATAAAAATCAAAATTTGCTCATAAAAGGTACAGAAATTTAATTAAAATTTTCCAGCAAGAGTCAACGTAGCGGAATTTTCTTCAAAATTGTTATGAAGTTGCATTAATAATTAAAAAATATAAGCAAAAAACAAACAGTGCCTTCAAATAAGGGTAAATTTGCCGGTAAGAGTACATTTATCAATAGCCATTTTTCTCAGACTTAGTATTTTTTAATCTTGTTTGTCAATTTTTGTATTTTTAATTCTGAGCGTTAGTATTGAACATTATTTTGGTAATTTTACAAAAAATCAAAATGGTAACCTTGCCAATTTGAAAAATGTTGTTAGAGAAAAACAGCAGTCATGACGTTAAAATATATCAGCACCAATCAGCTGTGACGAGGGAGGTGGGGAAGGAAATTAACTAGGACATTGGCAAGAATTACTTTGATGTCGAGTCTTAATTCTACTCTGAATCTAACAAGGACTTAGACTTATAACTCCATGCAAACCTCTACGTCTTTTATGAGTATACACGATTTCTCCATCCGGGTTTGAATATAATTGAATGTAATAGAAAATTAAGTTCAATACTCTGGAGTTGAATAATAATGATACCAGCTGAGGAAAATAAAATCCATTTTTCATATTAACCATTAAAAAAAAAACGGCCAGCTAATAATTATACCGGATTTTCAGCAATAGTGATCAACTCCAGTATATCTACACGCGTCAACGTTCTCAAGAAAGAGGATCGTGGCCGCCTTTAGAAATATTTTGATGGGGGATATTCTGAAAAAAAGGCGAGTGGAACAACTTTTGAAGAACGTCTAAAAAACTTGTGTTTCGGCCAATGACGGATTTTTCCAAAATTAAGCTGGGCAAATATGTAACTAAAAGGAATAAGAAAAAAACAAAAAACAAAGTCTTTCTAAGTTATTTAAAAAAAGTTATTGAAATCGGTTCAAAATTGAATGAATTAAAATTTACATAAAACTTTTGGTACACCCATTACTAAAACATTTGATCTAGAATATTCTTGCAAGTCTCTAAATTTGGTTTCTAAAGCATATTGCTCTTAGATGGGATGTGTTGTAACTCTACATACATACGTATTCAGTCTTTTTATTCCATGGATATCCTTTCTACCCTTGAGTCGTCCTACACTCTTCATAAATCAAGACCTATTTTTCCCCCTTGTAATTTACTTCCCTCTTCCCTCTATGTATATTTAGATACATAGGAGTACAAAAAAGGTAAGTATATATACCTATAGAATTCCATTAGAAGCTTCTTTTTATGTATATATATGTGTAGTACAATTTTACCACACATACAAAGAAAGAAGGAAAAAAATGTATAAAAAAGATAAATAATTGTCTTAGGTTTCATCAATATCCCCCTGATGATGAGTAAGTAGCACGCATGTTTATATCCAATATATATCTACCATGTAAGTATACAATACACAATGCTACATTAGGAGTTCTCTCTCGGGATACCGGAATTTCTCTGGGTTGTACAAAAAATGGGCTTCTTCATCAAATACTATTTTTTTTTTTGGGTCACATTGGGTTAAACAATTTAAAATAGTGGGTGTATTGGATTCTAAAATAAAACCTGTGGACTGGCGATGGAACTAAACCAAAAACTGAGTTCTGGTTCGATGCAATTGAGAATAATCCTAAAAAGACCAAACCCTGGGTTTGGACACAAAATACTTAATATACAGATGGGGTACCCAAAAATTGCCTTACCATTTCATTACAATTGTATCCTTGTTATATTTTACTTTACAAGGTTTCATTACGCAACAAAACGACAGCTGAAACAAAAATAAATAATTTTTGTGTTTATCCCAAGTCCTTTGTTAGTGAACTGGGATTTTCAACACTCCAAATTTGATAAAACTGCTTTGAATCAGTTTAAAATAGATTTTAATGCTGGAGAAAGCATTAATATACTCCTGAAACAACTTTCAGAATGAATGGATCCTGTTTTGTTTTTTTGTTGCAAAAATGTATTTTCTTGGACATATTTCCAATCTTTAATTAAGGTTTGATGAATTTATTCACTTTTAAGTCGTTCTTTTGCTTTGTTCATTTCCCTTTTTTCAATTTAAGGTATTCGCGATTCTACATATGTAAAATCCACTGTTATCCCATGTATTTTAAACTCAATTTTATCTAAATTACGGAGTATATTTTCAGTACAAACTGTTCGTTCAGAGTAATTAATATTTAAAAAAAGTTTTTATGGAAAATGAAATTATAATAATCACAAACTATACCTTGTTGATGCCCAAATCTGATGTTGTTGTGATAAAATTAGAGTAATTTTTAGTCCATGTCAAGTGTGTATAAAGAAATAGAATTCGCTTAATATTTGGGTTAACGTTTGACCACAGTTCATTAATCACGTGTAAAAAAAGGATGTTCACTATAGGAGGGTTAAGTGTAAAGATGTTTGAAGCAACCAAAAAACGCCGCTGTCAATTCCGAGAAGGTTACCGAGACCCAAGGCATCTCGATTCGGGCTGCCTACAACATGAATAAGTCAATTCCAGCCCCGTAGAGCTAAGAAACACAAAAAATTCACCAGCAACAATAGGTTTTACTCCTAGCCTCCCTTAATGTGGCCCTCCTCTTGGCCTCAAACCTTTGGGCTATGCAGTTTGACACGTATTGGAATGTCTTTCCAGCCTCACATCCTAATTTGATTCACTCTGAGCTGTCACAATGACTCCGTGGTACGATATGGATACACCCTTCATTCTTAAGAGCTGCCATGCTTTTCGCCAGCGTGTACAGGGTGTTATTGCTTGTGAAGAAGGAACTATTGAATAAAAACATATAGCTAAATATAGTATTTAAACATCCCAGAAATTGTTGTTTTTGAATTTTGAATTTTGAAACTACACGAATTTAAAATTAGTACCCGAAATATATTACTACCACGTACTATTATTGATGACGATAAAAATGAGGAATTGAGAAAATATTGGTCGCACTACCTTAAAATTTATTCTTTTCTCTTAATTATAAGAATATTTACTTAGATGTCACAATATTTATTATTTAGAAACAGGATCCCAATAATATTCAAAGACATGTGTCCGGGGATCAAAGACAATAAAAATGATCAATGATTAAAACATACATATGTACACAGACCCCCCCCCCCTTCCTTGAGTCAGGTAATGTTGTTGTCTGAAATCAAGTCATTGGAGTCCTTCAAATACATCTCTTGTCTCTATATACATATGTATGTAGAGACAATAAACATTGGTAAAAGTTGTTGATATACTTTGATTAAAAGCTTTCAAATTGTCTGAAAAAAAAGAGGACACCTCTTCAAAGAAAACTTTCCCTCTAGTTTGTTTGTTTGTTTAGATTAATGGCGTTAATCGGTTAGGAAAGGGTCCACTTGTCATAGTTTGTATTTTGTTTATGTATCGTAAAAAGTTAAGAGCTTTTTAATTACATAAACATAGGTACTGTGTTACATAAATATCCTCTGATTTTTTGAGTCAGAGTAAATGAAGGTCCTAGGATTTTTGTAAAAGATGTTAACAAATATATTAATTATTAATATTCATTTTGATATTATCATAAGAAATACATTTTATTTAGTGTAAACACTATTTATAAAATGGTCCAGACAGAACATGCTCGAAAGCTCTTGCGTACTTTATTAGTATACTCGGATATTATGACTTGTTCTCGAAGTTTTAAGATCAACCAAGCCATTGTGGGTATTTGCCAGCATTAAAAAGTCCAGTGTATTGATAATGAGTTTCTTACGCTAGAAGCTTAACTTTTTTGAACTTTGATTTAGTCCAAGACGACTTTTAAGGTCATCTACAATACTTAATTGCTTGGGCACGGTATAGATTGCACTTTCGGAGGCTCTATTCATCTAAGACATCTCCTTTCTAGGCAATCCTGTGCAAAGGAGGATGAAACTCTCAATATGTTTTTCTGTACTGGCTTGTATCTTGTAAGGGCTTTAAAAGATTTTATTGAGACAAGATCTTTTCAGACCCTGTAATTCAATAAACTGCGACTTCTACGTGTATTCGAAGAGACAATATTTATATTTGAAAGCATCCTTTATTCCAAATAATAGTTATTATTTAAGGTCTATTATTTTCTTTGCGTCTGTATGATTAATTTTTTACATGCATAATGATAATGACTAAATTAATGATAGGAATCTGGACTCTAATTTTACCACAAGTCTCTTTGAACTACAACTTTAGACTCCAAGTGAAAAGGCTCACGACTCGGGTTGGACTCAAAACTTATTAAAGAATCGAATAAAAATGACTCTGAAACAGCTCTGGTCTTAGTTACTAATTTTTTTTTTAGAAAGAAGTCAAGAAACCCATTTACTTTCTTCAATGTTTTGTGGATATTTCTATGTACTTATAAACGTAGGTCTCAGTGCCAATCGTCTATTCATTCACACACTCAAGCACAAAAGAGAAAGCTATTTGAATGTTGCGTTTATTAATTAATTTTTACATATAGTTATATAATATACGTATATACAATAAATCCACTCCGATCTTTTTCTTCAGTAGAACATTAGGATCATTATTGATTACTTATATATATATATATATATAATATACATATTCACCAGCCTTCACCACACAGAACAACACCTATCAACACCTCAAATATTGTTAAAAGCTTTTCATATTATCATAGATTTCTTATCTACATCAAACATTTACTTAATTGAAAGACGTAAAATAAAACGACAATGTTTCAAAGGTTGGAAGCCTTTGAAAAAGGAATGGAGCATTTAATATATAAATATATGGCAGGACTCAAGCTGAGCTACAAATTAATATTTCCTTTCACTGATATAAAAGAGAGGGGGAATAACAAGAGCAGCAGCCAGCAGTGATGGTGCTTGTGCTGGACGACCCCCCCCCACTGGTGCGATGTTGTTCTTGTTATTGTTATCGTTGTCCCATTATTCAGTGCTTTTTATAAAGTAATAATAATAATAATATGATGTTCTTCTTCTTCACAGAGTAGTAGTAGTTCGACTCCTTCCTTCCTTTTCAAAATATGAAATTTTCGAATAATAGGGGGCGTGATGGGCGTTTCATAATGGTTTCTTAATTAATTGAATGAAATCCAGCTTTCACCCTCCATATCCTACTCCTCCTACTCTTAAGGAAACCACCAGATGGTTAAAGACTATAAACAACACCAACCTCCTGAATGACTCTGTCCAAGAAATGTATTTATATTGTACATACATTCATATCTGATAATAATAATCACATTACTTCTCTATGAATAAGAGTCATTAATGACGTCAATTGTGGGAATCAATCTACTGAAGAAGGGGGAAGGAGTTGGTTGTTGCCTATCGAGTGGTAGGAATGAATGATATACAATTAGGATTGAGTAAGGGATGTTGTTCATGCAATCATATTATAAAAAACCCTCTAATTAGGCTACACATCATTAAATAACCATAACAACGACAGTGCTTTTTCCGAGATTTCTTCTTCATCCTTAAAGAATTGTCCCCAGGGGAGAAATGAAATGATATAAAACAAAAGCAATATTGATTTATGACAATAAATGATGTTTATAAGAATCACAACTACATAATGTTTACCTATAAGATCATTTGAAATATATATTTTTGGTCAAATTAAATTTTGCATCAATGACACCAATACAAATGACTGTTTTCTCCTATTATTCATTAATCATCACAGCAGTACCAACTTGCCCCATGGATGGACGCATGTCGGCTCTAACATTAGATTGATATAACAACCAAGATAGCATTAATTTAGTTATAAAATTGTAGACAAAAGTTGCGTATTGTTTTGTACTTTGCAACAATAAACTCCACTCAAATGCCAATATCCATTCTACAGCCCGAGTAATATTCCAAAATTCGTGATAACCAGCCTTCACTCTTCTCTATTTTACAGCAAATTGCATTTGATAAGTATAGGGAATGTTCAAAAACGACGAGGCTATTTAGGAGGGAGGGTGTGATTCCTAAAAGTACTCACAAGCACAACCACTATTTGACAATCAAGAAGATTTTTTTTAATGGACTTTCTCCTAAACTAATCAATAATCATCCGATTTGAATAAAACCCAATGCCAAATGAAAGCTGAATAAGAAAATAGTATTATTTTTCAATATAAATCTCCTTTGGCATCAATAACGCATGCGACTTGATCTCAAAAGCGGGATCAGATTTTGATGACAGTCTCTTTTGGCAGATTTCGGAATTCTTCCCGGATCCTGGACATAATCTCGGATTTTATGTTGTAGGGGGATCTGTTAATGAGTTGTCCAAGTGCATCCTATCCAAAAAAAATCCATGGCGTTGAGGTCGGGTGAGCTTGGAGGCCAAACACTGGGTCCCATAGTAAAAAAAAAAAATGTATATATGACAACCAGGTCAATATTTCCTTTGCAGTGCGGTATGGAGCAATGTCTTTTTGCCTTACAAATGACCTCCCAGCTGCATACTTTTAACTTGACCAAATAACCTGTGCAGGCTTAAGAAGATTCAAATCTCATCATTGTCTCGTCTAACACGGATTGCAAGAAGAACACTCTGCCTTTTTCCAAAATTGTGGAATAAATACTTCTTTGATCGCTGCCATTTTTTTAAACTAACGTCAAAAACCTCTGGGAAGCCGGAAAAATAACACAACGTCCTACTAGAGCAGGGACACGTTTTAGACCTGAATAATATGACAAGATGCCATAGATAATGGCATATTATGGGACTGGGGACAAAAAAAAAAGGATAAAACTTTTTCGTTTTTTGAAAAAAAGTTCATTCTAGAAATAGGTAAATCCTTAAAAAAATGCCACCAGAAGGCCTTAAGCTCAGGTAAAAATAAAATGATATAATACTTCTTGTTATTTATTTAATAAAAAAAATAATTGCTTCTGGGAGGGGAGGGGTGGTGGGGCTGGAGAGAAAAGAAAGTCCAAGAGGGGAAGAGAGAAACTTTGTAAAAAAAAGAACCCCAAATATTAATTTTCATCAAATAAATACAATATTTATACATATATTCGTAATATACACCATTGTAGGACTAATTATAAAGGGACAATAAATTCAATATTAGTACTCATTCATAAAATTATTATAAGAAATAAATAAGTAAATACGTATTAAGTATTCTCGATTTATCATAATTAATTTCATTTAAAGGATTTATACCATGTTGTTATTTCATTATATTTGAACAAAATTATAAATTAAGTTGAGCCATATATTTTAAAAGTGTTTATATATATACTTAAAAATAAAATATTTGGGATCCTTAATGGACTTTATAAAGGGGTCATACATTTTTGTCAAGGTTTTTTTTAAAATGAGCGATAGGTACGTCAAGTTTTAATTTAAAAGCTTATATTTATTGCATTAAATCTATAAGTTTGTATTATAAATTGGTTTCGTGGAAATATATATATGTATATATAAAATGGCATTTGAACCTGGCATTATCAGACATGGGTTGATATCATAATATTTTTCGGATCTCACATTTAACAAATGATTAGATACATCCATATCCTTGAAGACATTTCTTTTTGTACCACGTCTAGACATTGCCATTATAAGAAGTTGAAAGATACATTAGGTATATTTAATTGTAAATGTATTAACATACATACTATACTATAGAGACTGACAATACACCAACAGTTAGTGTTTTATAACTTATTAATGCATAATCTACTGTACAAATTTCAGGGGCGGAATTCCTTTGCAGAGGAATCTGGAACAGATTTTCACAAATATCATTTGAATGCGACCCGTAAATATTGACGGGTAGAGTTGCAACAATAAATTATCAAGTTTACGTTAAGAGATTAGATTGAAGAATATATAAATAGGCTCTGAATTATCCCTTTCAAGCTATTATACGCCAATATAATGTTTATAGTAAACAAAAAATAATTATTTTTCTAATAGACGGCTTTAGTAATGTGTATATCGCATTGTATAATCGTGATCGTTTTATGCTACATGTCTCAAGAAAGATAAGATTGCGTACTTTTTAGGTAGTTTTATGACTATTTCACTCGGTATTGTTTGAGAACGAATCAAAGATACAGACCTGGCAAAAGAAAATGCTTTATATTTTAGAGCTTTTCTTCGAATAAGGTTAAAATGCAAGCTAGGCAGCTGAAAATGTGTAGTATAATTTTGGTCCCCATATTGTAAAAGTCAATCTACTGCAATTTTGGTTTCGTTGATTCTGTTTCTGTAATCTTTATGTCATTGATCCGCCACGTTCTGGAAAGACAATTCTCACAAATGTGGATAAAATAACGGAAATTGTCGAGTCTGACCTTCAAGGAAATCACAGTTTTGATGCCCAACGAGATCGACACTAATGAAAAAAATATGGATTTCATTTTACCACTTATACAAAGACACCTTGATTCAGATATTTAACAACAATATAGTACGGCGCACTAGCATTTTCACAATGGTCCGACACCTGTTCTGGGTATTAAATGTACAACCTTACATGATAATAAAATACAATATGGTGAGAATTGCATAACTTGTTGCTAATTATATATTTTATAAGAAAAACAATGAAAATACAGAACACATTATTAAAAAAATATTAGTTCTCAAAAAAGTTACTTTCATCCCTCAAAATCAGTTGGTAAGAATTGTCTGAAAGAAAAGTTGAAAAAAAGGATATTTGGCATTTTAGCATGCAATTGAGGAAATAAATTATGTGGCTATAGCTTCTTAGATATTCAAGAAAAAGGGCCGGTTAATACTGTCCTCGATTTCATAGTTTATATGTACCGAGTTGCTCATTAAAATCCAAACACTTTGGATTGTAAACTTCAACAAGATATAATTCATTGATCAACAATAGAATTTCAACAAAATTAATACTATAAATATATGTGTGTCTAAGTTCTCTTAATCCCACTGATCCCACTGCAGGCCTTCCCCTAACATGGATGCAAAATTAAATTTACAGTCGTGGGGGCTCACATCAACGGCTGTAATGGAGCCAAAAGTGTCAAAAAAGAGTTCTAAAGAACTCAAAAGATTCATTCAAGAGAGATTTGCAACAGAGAAGATAGGCTTCTTTCATTGTTGGTGTCGTAAGTGGCCTTTCTATTACCACAAGGATCTTTCTACATACTTTTTGTATAGTTCTCTGGACAGTCTGGTGACATACCCCGAGATTCTTGCATGGACTCTCATGGAGTTGAGGGGATTGACCTAGGGTGACACCCAATTGCTAGGAGTGCGCGAATGGAAATTTGTCAATCACATTCAAGTGTCATTTACGTGATTAGTACGTAAACTAAAGAGCTCAAGTTTGTTTCGTTTAATAACTAATTGTTTATGGTTTAATATATCGAAATATGAATTAATTAGAATCACTCAACCTGAATTAGTAAGTGTTTAGATTTCAATGGAACGACCCATATATACTTCTACATGAACTAAAATTAACTTATAAAGATGGTTATTCACATGAGTTCATAATTGTTGGGCACGTTCAAGGAATGCCTCCAGTATATAATAGGCATCCGATATCGCAAGGAGTCGAAATTAGTGTGATGAGAGCACAAATATTAGATATTAAAGATAAATTAGAAACTTTTGTGTAGAAAATGTTTAAATATATTTATTTATTAACTTTTTGCAAATTAACATCGCATTGCAAAAAAAAAAAATATTATTTAATTCTACAATTTCTTTCTTTATTATGTTGGTAATCGTTTGCATTCTTAGTTTGATTTTGAGAGATAAAAATATTAGAGGTCTTTGGGCATCTCCGGGATTTTTAACTATTTTTAAAAAAGGAGACAAAAACTCAATTTATGGGAAATTAAAAATATGTAAAATTCAGCATTTTGTAAAAAAAAAAAAAAACTATTTTAGAAAAATAAACAGTTTTTCAAAGGTATTTCAAGAATTTTCCCACTAATTGATTTTTTCTTTCCGTTTGTTTCAATATTAAAAAATTACAGGGCACACCAAAATACTTTTAACCTCTAAATGAGTCAAAAACAAACTATATATAAGAAATGGCGGATATTTTTAACATATGTTGTGGAGAGAGTCAATTAAAAATTGAATTTGGAATGAGAAATAAGGAAGATCTTTTTATCAGAGTAGTATTTATATATATTTCATTACCTTTGAGTACATATGTACAATATACGCCCCGGAAATTAACACCCAAATCTATATGAAGTTATTTAATCAAGTGACTCTATTTATTAATGAATAGTATTCACTCACCACGTTAATTTCACTATAGAGTCTTTCATATTCCACAGGTTTAATTAGTCCTCACATAATAAATAATAATAAAAACGATGGATGTAATCAAAGGAATAGGATTAATTTGGGTATATTATTGCTATATTTTTAATTAATGGGAGTGTACTGAACATATATCGATTCTAATTAATCTGATTTGGAACTTTTAATTAAGGTATACGCTAATTACTCAACTATATAAGTATAACTAAATGATTTTGAAGGCTTATGTTTGATGTAATTGATTTACATATATATATATATATATAAAGAAATTCTCTTGAGTTACATACAATACGTAGCAGGTAAGGGAGATCGTGCCTCGTTTGCCCACTGGACATGTTGTCATTCTTACATTGCTAGTAAGTTTCTATGAGTCGTATTTCATCACTTTAGTTATTTG
This sequence comes from Lepeophtheirus salmonis, assembly GCF_016086655.4. Classification (NCBI taxonomy): domain Eukaryota; kingdom Metazoa; phylum Arthropoda; class Copepoda; order Siphonostomatoida; family Caligidae; genus Lepeophtheirus; species Lepeophtheirus salmonis. The sequence continues at coordinate 33,943,351 of NC_052144.2, read as the reverse complement.
TCTTGCGTTATCCACAGCCCTTTGAGACTACACGAGTCGAGGCCCAATCCTGAGCTCTGACTTATTTTCAACCTAAGATAATTTTTTTATTGTTTAGAATTCTTATCCGGAAATTCATAGATTTATGTGTTAAATAAAGCAAATCAGTTAAGTGATTGTATTGAAAAATTACCTGGGGTACAAGTTACCGAACACTAGAGGGAGCAACAAAAAAGTGCTTCAATCGAATCCTTTAAAATCACAGGTAATATCGTTTTATTTATATTAGGTTTGATTTGTTTAAAAAGTTTGTGTTTAATATATTATTTATTTTCTAAAAAATAGTTTATTATATTGTTTGAAATATTGAAGAAAGAAGTGTAGATTTTCAACTTTAGGATTTATACTTGTTTAAATATGTAATATCTCCATGAATATTTAGTTTTTTTGAACTTTTATTTTTGCTAACAATGCTCATAAAGATCGGAAAAAACCTTATTTCTATATCTTTCGGTAATGAAGAACTATCAATATTAATATTTCTAGTTTTATTCATAGGAACAAGTTCAAAAATGGCGCGTCTCACATTTTAAACGATGTGTAACGACATTTTATGCAATTTTTTAGACATACTTTTTTACTATTTTATATTGTGAAAATCCAACCCAAGCAGTCAAGAAGGTGTTTGAGGTCAACCAAATACCTGAAGATGTCGGAGAGGGCCATGAATAAGACCATAGATACATACATCCATAGTGTCTAAACCAGTTAAATAGCAGAATATTAGTCATTGAGAATGTTGAGATGCCTCTTTTGACTCGAGGTCATAAAGAACTCTGGCTAGAGCGTTGTAGTCAAATACAATTTTACTTGAAACAAAATGGTGACCAAATCATCTTCTCTAATAGGAAGACCTTTACTTTGTATCCTGTTTACGATTAAAAAAGACTGGTTGATCTGCATTGAGAGCAATTCCATATATATTCTGAGTGTTCCAATACCAGTGCCCTCGATCATGTTTCCCATCAAGCACACTCACTTATGTCGACTTCTTAGACGTCTTGAAGACCAATGTTGCTTCATAGGTCTTTATGATGTCAAAGAAATAGGGTAAATCGTTTTTCTTTTCTAGTACGACGGAGCCCCTGTTCATACCTCCAAAACCGTTCATAACTGGATTGTGGTTTCAGACTGAAAACAATGTGTCTGCTTCAGAGCCTCGACATATAGTGGCGTATTGAGAACCAGGCCTACCAAGTAAATAGTAGGTATTTGTTGAAAAATAATAACTACATTACACTCTAGTTATTTGACGAACTTATAGATTTTTTTTTAATAAAGATGGATTGATTACAATCAAAATGTATCTAATTTGTAGTTCTAATCCATCAAAATATCCCAGCCATGAAGTCACTTTTTATAATTTTGCTGCCATTAGTAATAATTAATTTTGAAAAAGTTTTCAATCAATAAGTCTGCTTATCTATGTACGAAGTTAACAAAAATATTAACAAAAATTGAATAATTTTTTAAAAGATATGTCACTAACTTGCAATGAATATTGCACTTTGAAAATAATATATATATTTTTTCATTTGAGACACTTTTAAAAATCAAGACCATGGTTCAGTGACTTGATTTATTACAGGAAAATCGGTATATGGCATCCTCTGATTTATGACTTTTATGTATCTATGTATAAATGCATGTTGATATATTTTTCTATTTATTTTTAAAGCAGATATTAGGTATACGCTATGTAAGATACAATAGTAAGACTTGAAACAATCTTTCATGATTATATCAATATTGGTATTTGCTGACGACAAAAGATTATTTGTAGTGCACCATATCCATGTTTGTAGATAATTACTTAATTGGCCTCTCTTGTGTTTTTGTCTTTTCCAATATACCTAAATAGACATTCTTCACTAAAAGTCAAGTGTAATAATTGTTCAAACTTTAATCAAGACCATTAATCATAATAATTTGATAGACTTTAGAAAAACAGTATTTGTAGAATGTAAATGTCAATTCCTACGGATGATTGAATACACGCCAAGTAGTAAAGAGGTAAGAAAAATACCTTTACAAGAGCTCATTAATCTCTGTGTCTGCCAAAGTAAAAATCAAAATTGAACACTATATAAACCCTGTGAATTGAGAATCGGAATCATCAGTCTAGAATCATCTGTCAAAGAAGAAAGCAAAAGTAGTCATTTGAGAAGAACCATGAAGTGCTTTGTAAGTTAAATTGATTTCATATGTTTGTATATATATTTATTAATAATGACTTGAATTTTTAAACACTTACACAAATTAGGCTCTACTCGCTCTAACCCTAGTGACCATTGCATCTGGAGCCCCAGACGCAGAAGAGAATAATGCTTTAAGCAAACGCTCTGCTGAACCATACTATGGTGGTCATGGAGGCTATGGTGGTCACGGAGGCTATGGTGGTCATGGAGGCTATGGTGGACACGGCGGCTATGGCAGCTATGGAGGATATGGCGGTTATGGAAGCTATGGCGGACATGGACTCTACAAGAGGTCTGCTGAACCTTACTACGGTGGTGGGTATGGACATGGGGGACACTCTGCTGGCTATGGACAAAGTTATGGTCATAGTTATGGACACACTCATGGCCATTCCCATGGCGGATATAACGGTGGACATCATGGAGGACACTTTGGAGGTCTCTACAAGAGATCTGCTGAACCTTACTATGGAGGCTATGGACATGGAGGACACTCTGCTGGCTATGGACAAAGTTATGGTTCCAACTATGGACACTCTCTTGGTGGGCATGGCGGTTATGGCAGCTATGGGGGACATGGCGGTTACGGCAGCTATGGTGGACATGGACTCTACAAGAGGTCTGCTGAGCCTTACTATGGAGGCTATGGTGGTGGCTATGGACATGGAGGGCACTCTGCTGGCTATGGACATGGAGGGCACTCTGCTGGCTATGGACAAAGTTACGGTAGTAGCTATGGACACTCCCATGGACATTCTAATGGAGGACATTACGGGGGACATCATGGAGGCTATGGATACTAGGCTACCAAAACAAATATTCCGCTCTCTTTGTTTTCATACATATCTGTATAATATTTTTTTATTTTTCTCTGATGAAATGTGAAATAAAGAAACAATCTCTTTATGAGTTTCAAAGGAATATTATGTTTTTAATCTTTTCTGAGTTAATAATGCCCCAATTTTGAAATTTTGGATAATTATTATGGCGTATAATGGAGGTTGTCTTTATGAATTTTATTTTGGAATGGGACTATTAATGCACCAACTCTAAAATTTGGTTTCCGGATACATCAATACTCCTCCACATAACCTCAAACTTTACACACATAAAAGCTTTAAAAAGAATCAATTCATATGTTAATGCAGTTGATATATATATTCCTATTTGTGCGTATTTTAGATACACCATGACTCACCCCCACTCACCCCAACCAGGGAAAGATTTATCCAAGTGTATTAATTTTTGAAGTAATTCATAGGGAGTTTGGCATACAAGAGTCCTACTGCAGTCAAAAAAGTAACTCCAAAGTCAGACATAATCTAAGTACTTAACTTGAGATGAAGAGATATTAGTGAAGCAATCTTGAATTATCCCAAAACCACAAAAAAGAGCATAGAGGGAATCACTATAAGTGCACAGGAAAGGGGAAAAGGAATCGCATAAAGTCTCCCGAAAAGAGGAGGACAAGGTCGATCTTTGTCAGTACTGAGTTGAGTCGTTTACATACATATACAACATCATTTAATAATACGAAAATATGGAGCTTAATGCCGAGAGTATTTATCACATATTAATCAATCAACAGATAAGAACAGATAAGAGAGAAATATATTTGTATGTATTTAACGTGAGCAACGCATAATTTGTTACACGTAGATTGTAGGTATAAAGTAATTTTAATAACAGATTATTTCCCACAAGGCACGATAAATAAATTACTTTAATCATGTGTATCGTAGGAGAGACTATCGTGTGATGAAATTAATTTAATAATATTATTTAATAAACGTAAAAAGTGACATTTTGCGAGAAGAAAAAAAAAACGTTGCTAAGGAGTATACTTAAGCTAACAGGTGCGTTCCACAACTTAATTATTTTATTTTAAATCAATTTACTGGGTCGCCATTAAATTCTGAGTCCCTTGACTGTTAAGCTGGATGTGACTGGTTAAACAAATTTATATACATGTTTTTTGCATATATTAAGACAAATTACTGTTCAAAAAATGATTATATTCCATCTTTGGGAGATCATAATCCGCCATGCAAAGATTTCAGCTCTTTTGAAGTTGCCACTTTGGAGTTCTAATGACTTAACTGAAAGTTTAGGCTTGATTTGAATCAACATAGTGATCATAAACAAGGCAAGCAAAATAATCACAATGGTAGAAAAAAATACTAACATTAGCGCATGCGTCCGCACCAACACCAGTAAAAGTCAGTTAATATACTATATGTGGACTCAAAAATCGTTTGGCAGTTGAAAAAAACCCCTTAAGGGCAGGCCTAAGAGTGGTAGACTAACCCAGTTCCAGCACAAATAGGTAAGGAAGGCCTTTTATAAGAACCGCTTAAAGCAGAAAGCAAAGACGAAGAAGGTGGACTGGTCCACGTTGGTAAGGCAGCCTAAAAGGTTGGTAGAAAGTCGCTCAAGATGATTGAGAGACCTTTCTTTTTACAGCCAGAACAAAAACTTCGTCAGTGAGTGATTTTTTATTGACTAAATTATCTTTCTTCTGATTAAGAGACATTCATTGTGGATCCTGTCTACATCAAGCCAAATGACCTGGTAGTTTGCTTTGATAGTAACAGCAGCAACATCAGGACTGTCAACAACATCCGGCCTCACTGATGATGCTAGGGATTGTAGACTCAATGGGAAAAAATCTTGGTCTTGCGGACTAGAAAACCAATTCTCATTCCCACTATTTTTCATTAATTGTGATTATCTGTCTTCTTTTTGTTTATTTTCAATATATATCAAATGAAAGCGGAGAAGCTAAGCTTTAAACTTTTTAATCAAACCCACTAAACTTATCAAAAAATCGATTGAAAATGTTCTGAAGTCTTTTTCATATCCCCGTAGATCAAATTGTCACCTGTTTGGTATCCAATTTTTCCCGATGGACAGAGCTCAAATCCTTCCATTCCAATGTCCCTGACTATGACAATGTTGCCAAATGTATCATAAAACTAATATATATCCACTAATATATAATATTATAGTTGTTGTAAGTATGTACGCTAATATAAACGCATAACCAAGGTATTTATTTCACAAAGGGAGACAGATACAGGCCTTAAACGTAGAATAAAAGTTGTTTAGACTTCTGAGTTATAGACCTAAGGTCATTTTTCATGCTGGTTGGTTCAAATTCCTGGGATCTGGCAGGTTTGTTTTTTCGCTAGTAAGAAGGTTTTTTCAAAAAACCAAGATTCCAAACTTTTGTTTAAAGTCTGGGTTGTAAATTCGGCAATCCACCAAACAAATTAAAAATCCAAGAAAATTAAAATATATTACATACGAATTAAAAAAAGGGAATTAAGAAGAGAATTTGTGAGTTTGCCTTAGTATGTATTAATAAAATAATTAGAATTAAAATATATAATAAGGGTACATCCTAGTAAATCTATACTTGCGATGGAACAACGACGAATGTATTTGGCAGTAAGAAAATCGTCTTCTTAGAGGTTATGGACAACTAATGTACAATCTTATGATCACATTAGAATGATATAAATTATGATCCATTACTCCGAACTCAAAATGTCACAACTTCTTCAACGCCCTCTCCCCAGATTGATGCTAGTCACTCAAAATAGATGAGTGGTAATTGATTTGTATTTTGTTTGCTCTCATTCATACATATTAGAGGGGTTTTTATGTCCATTTTATCATTCCCAAGTCTGACTAGTGACTACCCCCTACAAAAATTAATCTTTTAGAGTTTTTTTTGTTTTTTTCTGACGTAATAAAAATTCTCGAACATACATCGTCATATGTGTGACTCCATACTATTAAGCATGCGTCTATCTGTCGAGATTTTTATTTTCCCTCTATATTTTTTGAATAGAGCTCTAATGAAGCAGAGTAAAGTTTTTATACATGGATTTTTCTTCTTCATTCCTTACACTATTTTTCCTCTGGAACATCATCATGCTAGGCTGTGCTGCTGATATCGTTCTCGTTGTTGTTGTTATAAGTAGACATGGAATGGAGTTTGACGAAATCCAAACCCTCACTCTTTATTTTAATTTAGTAGACCCATCAGCTACGTTTTGATATACTTTTTGAAAGTTTGAATATTTCTCAGACAAGAGACTCACCTCATCCCTAATATTTATTTATACACTTTTATTTTCAGATGGATCTACAATAATAAAAATAATAATATAGAAAGAAGAAAATGTTGTTCGTATTTAAGAGAAAATAATAGATATAAACTAGTGAAGGGGGATCTTCTGGAAGTAAAAAGAAAAACTTATAATTCCTGCTCTTCATCTGTATATGACTATCTTCTGAGGTAGGACCTACAATCTTTTGCATTTCTTATTGTTAATTGAATAGAATGGCTGATAAGAGACGCAAAGGTTCCTACCAATACCCATGAATCATCCTGTAGATTAAGGAGTAATAAACTCACTGGACTTATAAACTCAGAAAAGATTAAAAACATAATATTCCTTTGAAACTCATAAAGAGATTGTTTCTTTATTTCACATTTCATCAGAGAAAAATAAAAAAATATTATACAGATATGTATGAAAACAAAGAGAGCAGAATATTTGTTTTGGTAGCCTAGTATCCATAGCCTCCATGATGTCCCCCGTAATGTCCTCCATTAGAATGTCCATGGGAGTGTCCATAGCTACTACCGTAACTTTGTCCATAGCCAGCAGAGTGCCCTCCATGTCCATAGCCACCACCATAGCCTCCATAGTAAGGCTCAGCAGACCTCTTGTAGAGTCCATGTCCACCATAGCTGCCGTAACCGCCATGTCCCCCATAGCTGCCATAACCGCCATGCCCACCAAGAGAGTGTCCATAGCTGGAACCATAACTTTGTCCATAGCCAGCAGAGTGTCCTCCATGTCCATAGCCTCCATAGTAAGGTTCAGCAGATCTCTTGTAGATACCTCCAAAGTGTCCTCCATGATGTCCACCGTTATATCCGCCATGGGAATGGCCATGAGTGTGTCCATAACTATGACCATAACTTTGTCCATAGCCAGCAGAGTGTCCCCCATGTCCATACCCACCACCATAGTAAGGTTCAGCAGACCTCTTGTAGAGTCCATGTCCGCCATAGCTTCCATAACCGCCATATCCTCCATAGCTGCCATAGCCGCCGTGTCCACCATAGCCTCCATGACCACCATAGTATGGTTCAGCAGAGCGTTTGCTTAAAGCATTATTCTCTTCTGCGTCTGGGGCTCCAGATGCAATGGTCACTAGGGTTAGAGCGAGTAGAGCCTAATTTGTGTAAGTGTTTAAAAATTCAAGTCATTATTAATAAATATATTTACAAACATATGAAATCAATTTAACTTACAAAGCACTTCATGGTTCTTCTCAAATGACTACTTTTGCTTTCTTCTTTGACAGATGATTCTAGACTGATGATTCCGATTCTCAATTCACAGGGTTTATATAGTGTTCAATTTTGATTTTTACTTTGGCAGACAAAGAGATTAATGAGCTCTTGTAAAGGTATTTTTCTTACCTCTTTACTACTTGGCTTGTATTCAATTATCTGTAGGAATTGACATTTAATATCATACTCTTCACATGTCTAAGTATGAAGTTACATGTGAAGCAAATATTTTTTTTCACAAATTGATTCTATGATTTATGTGTAATATCTAACGGAAATATGGGAAGACCACTTACAAGAAGAATTTAAAAACAGAGCATTTGTTGAACAAAGTACCTACAGATATATGAAGGCAATACGACCAATTCAATTTCAAGATCTTTATGTCCCAAGTCTTTTCTTTTGCAATCAAATTCAAGAAGACGGAGAAACACCATCATAAATATGAAAAAGGCATAAAAATATTTCCTAATGGGTAATGAACCTCACGTAGGAAATCTGCCTCGTGCACCTCAAATCCATTTATAAAACCATAACATAAATATAAAATTCCATTATTCGATAATTATTTCAAATCGTGACATTTCATCTTTTTTTCTTTTTCTTCATTTTTCTGATTACACATATGAGATTTAAAAATGAATAATTTTTGAATGTTAAGTAAGTTGAAACAATAGAGATGTTTTCCTTTTAAGGATTCCCTTCCGGAACAAAACAAAAATAAATAGGTCATTAACATACATACATATGTATAATATTACAACCCATTTTGACAACAAAGGGATTAAACCCCACCCTCCTCCATTCCCAGGAGGAGTGGGGAACAACTTGTGCCCACTCCCGTGGGGTTAAACATATTTTGCATACGAAAAGCTTTTAGCTGCAGTCAACCCTTTTAATTGTACATATTAGAAAAGAGGTTGAAGTGGACTTGTGCCATGAGACATGAGTTGGATAAATTGACAAATGAAAAGGTTTCGAATGGAAGATCCTTTCCTTTTGGAAACAAATACATTGATATTATTTATGTGAGACGTGAACGACAGTTCACGTGTCCTTTCTCTAAATTTTTCGTGGTTCTTATACGGGTCATATTGTGCGAATCGGGTACTTCAAATCAGCTCTGGAAATGGGTGTATGTTTATAAGGACAGGAGTTAACGGATAATAATGAAAAAAATAATATATTTGCTACAAAAATGTCGAAAAGTTAGATTGATTTTGTAAATGACATTGTTTGACAACTTCTTTTTTTAAAATATGATATTTAGTAAAAAAGACGTAACTCAAAAACACGTTTTGTCTGAGAGTGTCTAATTTTGTATTAAAAAAAGTGGTGCCCAGAAAAAAACCTCAGAGTTTGTCAACCGGGAAATTCTAGTCATGATCCTCCTGGGGCACTAACTTTTGTCTTTACATCAGGCCTTGTTCACGGTTAAACCAATTGATTTACAAAACACATAGGACCAACAGTAAATATTACGGAAAAACTTCCATCTCATTGCAATTGTCCGACAAAAATATGTATATATATATATACCCCAAGTTGTTTTCGTGTTATTTTTTTCTTACGGCTCCACTTTTTCAAGAAAATCAAGGAAAACGTTCAATAATATCCAGAGTCATTTGTGATTTCTCATGACTAACCCAATATCTGTGACATCACGAGTTGAAATCTGTAAAAAATATGACATTTTTAATATTGTATTGGTCCCAAATTATATGGTTCAGTCCAAAAAAAAAATACCAGTCCGTTTAACATTATCTATCATCAAATATGAATCAATTAGCTAGGTTCAGTATAAAGCCATTTAACTTATATTAATATTTGTCAAAGAGTATTAACCCTATTTCAGCAAGTATTTCATTATTAATTAGTTACTCTCTTCAACTCAATATTCCTAGGGTCGATTCAGGGTCACTTCTAGAGAAAGAAAACTACATTATGTGTATGGACTTAAAATGCAATTCCTAGGTCAAACTGAGTAATCGTGATAGATGAAAAAATATGATAATGGAAGAGGGGATACTTTTGGTAGTTGCAACATGAATAGTGTTTCCCCATCAGGCTGTTATCATTATTCTGGAAGAAATAACATATAGATATACAGTAATCACTAGTTCGTGAAAGGCGAAGTGTCACACTGATTATTTGTTGGAGAGTTATAATTGTAAGTCCTTGTTTCCTTCTTTGCATAGTTGATCGAGGCCAATCCAATCAAACGTCATGGCAGCTAAACTACTCTTCTTCATATTGTCAGGATGATCAGTACATTGGACCAATTAAACAAAACTTAAAAAAAAAAAAAAAAAAAATAGGATCCCTAGAACCTTTGGAGAAAACCTTAATGAATGTATTTAATTTTGTAAAACAAACATCAATTTCTAATCAACATCCTCAAATTGGATAATTAAACTATTTACTTGTAATTGAATCCGAATCCTTAACAAAATACATCACTACATTTAAGAAATAATAATGTAAAAGTTATGAAAATAACCATAATAAAAATTCTGTCCCTCATGGCTTTTTTCTTTCCCTTCTCGTCGAAGTAAATAAACCCTCTAAATTATTTTTTTTATTCACTACACTCCTCACTTATAAACCATCACCCGTGGCGCTAGAAACGACCCCTTTTATATATTCCTCTACTTTCCATCCATTTAATTCAATCTATTTAAAATTAGATTATATTCTTCTTCTTCTTTTCATTCCCCAGCCCTCTTCTAGAAGTGAAAATTTCCCACGAGTACATCAAATGTAACATCAAAAACCGGAGAGGGTGTGTTGACTTCTTCTTCTTATGTTGAGGAGAAGGGGAGACAAATCAAAAGTTGCTAAACTTTGATTCATCTCTGATTATTTAGAAGGAAAAAAATCTGTTAAAAGGGGTTTTAATAAGTTCCTCTCCATTAGTTAAACATTTGTCACTGGGGCTTCCAATAGAGCCTCTGAAACCATTTACTATGTGTACCACCGAAAAAAGGACAAAACTACATATACTCAAATTATGACTTTGAGGGAACTCGTGTCGTATAGATGGAGGAGAACCACTACCTTAAAAAAACATCTCTTGTAGATAGACCCACACCATTTCCATCTTTGACATTACAAGAATAAATGTTACTCAATCTTACTATAATAAAGTTAGTCAGCAACTGTTTTCAGTTCTCATTGAAAATTTACTACCATAACGAATGACGTCATTGGGATCCACCATACAGGAATATAATCAGAGGGAATTACGGATAAATCTAAATACAGCATTAATAAATAAATAATCAATGGCCAACGCATTATTAAAGACTACATTTCTTATTTTTTAAGTATTGCATTTACCCAAACAAATGCCCCTAATGACGTAACTGCAACGAGTTATTAAATAAATCTGCTGTGTTTGCCTTACAATATTCTTGTTCCTTAACACTCCTTGTTCAAATAACATTGGATGTTACCCCCTTATATACGAGGGTTGTCTAAGGAGTTTCCGACCTAACAAAGACACAAGTCTTTCTTTCTAAATTTTTATTTTTGAACAACATAGTCTCCTCGTAACTACACACACTTCTCCAAGCGATGCTCCCATCTCTGTAATCCGTCCAAATACTGCTTGGATTGTTTTTTCTGTAAAATAATTGTTCACGAGATACTTTTTTTTTTTTTTTTTTTTTTGCTGAATTAGTCCAATTTGTATAAAAAGCCTTTATATGTCTGTTATTGTTTGAATCTATTACAATGTTACACTTTCAAAAACAAATATTTAATGACAGCTCCATACTCGATTTTGTCCATTGTCACAAAAACACTCGTATCCGCTCACCTTATCGACTGTTACATTAGAACTGCGCCTCTAAAATCACTGAAACTTTGTTGAGTAACTTTCAATAGATGCTAAAAAGCTGTGACTAGCCACATTTACGAGTACTTTCATTTTCACGTTGAGGTCGAAAATTTGTCAAACCATCCTGTTAGATCATGATGTATCTTGTACAATATTTTTATCTACTTTCACAATCCTTCCCACGGCTAATTATTAAAATAACTTTTAATAGGGGTGAGATCCACTCCTTAGCCCCTTCCCCCCACTTTTAGAAAAAGTCTAAGAATGAAAAGTTGCGTGATTACGATGAATACGTCAATATTAATATTCTTCACATATAAACTGATTCCAGTGCTCCTCTTCCATCCATTGCTCTCTATTTAAAACCTTTGCATTTTTGTATGCTTAGCTTCCTAACCAATCCCACCCCCTCTCTCATTTCAGAGGTTGCCATAGTTGCATTTTAATGGACGATTTGGATAACAAATTAAAGAAGTTCATTTACATGTATTTGTATTTGTGTAGAAGGCAACAGTGTCTTCCACTCTGTTCCTTTTTCTGTATCTCTCTGTTTGTCTATCTCTAAGTTCCCCTTTTCCTTTTGGATAATGCTCCAAGTTTTATTTATTTATTTTTCTCTGGTGTCACTATATTTATTTGAACAAATTAACTTGTGGCGTTCCTAACTTTCGGTTAATCACTTCTTCTTCTTCCTCCTCATGAGTTTAGGGAAGAAATTTATGTAGAGAAATCATTATCTTTTATTCCTCCTTCTTTCCACATAGTAGAAAATATCTTAAGGATGTATATGTAATAAATTTCACATTTTGGGGAGTAAGAAAATGATGATAATAAAATAAGAAAAAAAACAATAATAAATGTCTCACTCTTAAGATTTAAGAGGAGATTCCTTAGTTGTATGGAGGAAGAGGGGTGAAAGGACCCTAGGGAGGAGAGGTTGGTGATGACATTCATCAGTGACCTCATTCTAATATGTATATACAGGGTCCAGCAACATTCAATCCTTTTGTTTTATCATGCCTGCCAATCAAGGTGTAGAAGAAATAGTGGGGTGAGTGTTTCCCATTCTAAAGGCAAGATTATAAAGTTTCCTGTGAAATACAATCAGTTGCTGTTAATGGGGGTTCATTGAAACTGTAAACTTACTAATTTCTTAATTAATTAACCTTGAGTGGGTCAAATTAATCCATATTTCGATATATTAAAGCATAAACAATTAGTTACAAAACAAATCAAATCTGAGCCCTCTAGTTTATGTACAAGTTGAGAAAATGCTTATTGTGCCCGATCAACAATTTTCATGCATACAATCAAAGCAATTGGTCGTCTCCAGAACCACCGTCTACACATCAGCAAGTTTGAAACGTTGGAGAGGAAGAAGGGCTCTGTCAAAGTCGTCAAACTAGACCCGGAAACCCAGGTCAATCCCTCTCAAATCCTTGAGGGCCCACGCAAGGGATCTTGTGGTTTCACACGAGACTGTCCAGAGAACTATCAAAAAAGGGGGTGGAAATATCCTTGTGAGGATGGAGAGGTCACTATTGACAGTAGCAATGAAAGAAACCAATCTCCTTTGTTGCAAGTCTCTTTTCCATAAGTTTTGAATTAGTCTTTTGAGTTCTTTTGAACCCTTTTTGGACATAATGTTGCCCACCCCTACAACCCTGATGTCAACCCCTCAACTACACATTTTGTGTGAATGTAGGGGTAAGGCCTGTGGTGTATGTTATCCAAACAGTGATGTCCTCAATGCCTCTGTCAACCAGCACGGGGACGTAATGACAGAGGAATACATCTGCAGTGCCGTCGCCGCCTGGGTGACACCAATGTCACTAAGGGAGGCTACATTAATGGTTAAGAGAACTTAGACAAACATTTATTTATGGTGTTAATTTTGTTGAAATTCGATTGTTAATTAATAAATTACATCTTGTTGAAGTTTAAATTTCAAAGTGTTCAGATTTATATGGACCACTCGGTATATGAGGGAGGTGTTAGGAGCATGCCTTTGCCGAACATGGATTGACATAACATTTTCAAATTAAACTAATCGCAATTTAATTCTTGAGTTTTTATTGGAGCCATTTTTGATAATGGGTGTCTTACTTCAACTTTTAAAAATGAATATTTCAATTCTTTTTTCATCGTTTGAAATTTTCACAAAATTTTGAGTGCTAAAATGGATGTTATCAGATTTGGTGTCATGCAAGAAATCTAAATTGATGCAATTGGTTCAAATGGGATAATTGAAACCGGATTTATTCCAGAAAATCAGGCATTTTTAAGACTTTTAAAGAAACGCCAATTATCTCCTCAACTAAACGTCCACAAAGAAATGTTGTAAATAAATGTTTTACATCTTTTTGTGTAAAATAAGAATCCCTGTCAAACCTATGCATGAAAATATCCCCGGGCATTGAAATACTAAAGTTTGGTTTATTCCGAGTATGGGCAAGTATATGATATGAGTTATAAAACTTTAAATGTGTAATATCATTATGAGACCAAAATAAATCTTTTCTAATTACTAAAACTTGTTTTATTATCTTTTGAAAAGGAAGTTCTGTTGAACCACCGTGTATGTACTAATAGACTGCTCTATTTTCTTCTTATGTAGGTATATTGCTTAGTATTTGGTTTATAAACTAACATTTCAACAAGAGTAAGATATATTAGCATGCTCCAAAATTATTGAGACCGGTTTGTTTGAAGGGAAAGGAGAAGAGTTAGCTGGTAAAATTCCACCAGCATCGATTTTCTCATGAATTTTATGGTGGAAAAACATTCCAGAGTTATTCAGAAACTAAATATCTAATGCCTTATTACCAAATTTGCACATGTTTCTCCATTCTTCGCTGAACATGGAGACTCACAATTTTCGCTCAAACATTTTGATATGCTTCAAACTAGGCGAAACAACGTCTGAGATCAACACTGACCTCACTATCGTTTACCCTGATGCCTGACCTAGTCCTACAACCATCTTTTGGTGGGCTTGTGAGTTCTGGAATGACGCTTTTAAGGTAGAAAATGTATCTCATCAGGACGTCTCTGGGAGACAAGAACACCCAACAACATCCCCCAAATCAAGTACTTGGGAAAGAAAGAACTCCAATTGAGCGTTCAAGAGGTCTTGACAGAGCTTTCCCTACCACTCACAGTGGTCTTTAGAATCCTGACTATGATCTACGCTTCAAAAATCTCCTCAGCGTATGGGTACCCCATTCTATCTCTCAGGCCAGTAAGAAGGAGAGAGTGAAGTACAATTCTTGACGTGGAGAAAGGTGGAAACAATCAAACAGAGTGTCTAAGATCCGGATATCAATCTTTGTGACCGATTTCTCTTCCATAGGCTGAAGCACCTGCTCTGGGATTAGGATTTTGATAGTCATGAAGACCTCACTCGGAGTGTTCAGTGGGTGAGGAAGTTCGTGAACCAAGAGGAGCTCTCCATGTGGTTGTGGGAGTTGGAGAACTATGGTCAATACGTTATCCAAGCCGGAGGAGACTATGTGATATGATTGAGTTATTTTTTAAAACTTTTAAATATAATTTATTTTCTTACTGGGGCAGTCTCAATCATTTCGGAAACACCTAATCGCTTTATTGAATGTAACTAACAAGAAAACAGCAAAATATTGAGCATATATTAGGCCCCTGAAATGATTAAAACCTAGGTACATGATATTTTTTACCAATACATACGAAATGTACAATTTTTGTATCATGACATCATATTTCAGGGTGTGCAAGATACCTAAAAATGTCGATATTAATTTTTGTAATGCTCTTTACCACGTCATAAATTGTCTGAGAGGCCTAAAACGGCAGTTATTTAATTGTCCCCAACAGAAAGGACTTTCCTGCAGAGGGAGAAAAACATATTAACTCGAAAAAATGGACAGTCTAACGAACATTCAACATAAGAAATATTTGAGAAATAAGGGTATATTTAAAGAAATTGATTTTTAACATCCATGTAGTTAGACGAATTTTGTTTGACTTTATGATAAAGTTATTTACAAGTTGTTTATAGGCGTAATATTTCAAATACAAAATGGGTCAATTTCCTATTTTACCCATATAAACATGACATACATATACTATATATATATATACATACATCATTTTCCACATGATTAATTAGTACTTATTTCTGATACGCTTATGTATGTATGTATATCAAAAAAACATAAAAGCTGAACAGATTAATTTTAAATAATTCAAAAAAAATATAAATTACTAGTTGCAGATTGGAGATTAATCCAAGCATGCGGTAACACACAGTTGCTTAATCTCTCTATACTCGCCCTCCCCCCTTGTGGATTATGTTCGCATTGGACATAATCTTCTTTTTATAGGAACAACATAAAAGTAGGTATTTAACTACTATGCCCCTTACCTGAGGTAGGTAGGTGGGTGTATTCGTGTAACCTGGGAGTAAATAGATAGATAGATCATTAAAACTTCTATCAAAATAAACGTTTTAACAATATATATATATATATATCCTGTACTTTTTTTAGAAATACAAATTACTAATTCATAAACATTATGTTGCACACTAGGATAATTCAATGGTCCACAGTTTCATTATTCCAAAATACATGTAAATAATACATGTAAAAGTGTGTCTAGAGGAAATTGATTTGACTGAAATGTAGTTTGTTAGCTCAGAAATACAATTTAGGATCTGTAATCAAACCAACTCTGACTTTTGAGGCCAAAAGGATGAAGAAATGAGTGTTGGATGAATATTTGATTAGCTATATCTCGAAAACCAAATCAGTGATATACAAATGTATCAGTTAAAAGCTATCAGCTTCCTTAACAATACTAATGTTATGATTTTTTTGATTTTTTTTATGAAAAAAGAAGATGGAATGACGTAGCTCAATGGACAACGCACACAGGAGATAATATTCTCTTGAACTCAATGGTTCGTGCTCTGGTCGTTCCTAGAAAAGGAAATATACTGTATACATATGGACTTCAAAGGCAATTCCTAAGTCAGACACAGAAATTGGAGCAAAGAAAAAAAACATTAGCTTTATTTTTTTTTTATAATTTTTAATTATATCAAGCTAGAGCCCTTATATATTTTTGAAAACTGTAGAGTGAAAAATTCATCTAGATAGAAATAACGGTGTGGTTCATAAAAATTATAACTTATATAAAAAGTATTTCTTGTAGATTGATTTTATTTTCAAATAAAAGGATAGGTTTGGTGAAACCCTTTTTTTTTTTATTTTATCAATAAAGCTATGATTATTAAGTATAAATTGATTAATTATTGAGAGGTGGCATAACTTCATCGTGTATTTTTTGTATAATTAATGCAACCATTAAGTAGCTTAGGTAAACCATTGTTTTTTGGTGTGGAAAAAATTCTACTTAAACCATTAACAACGATGAATATCAAAAGATTTGGAATATTTATTTTTTATGGATGGAAAATTTTTGCCAAGTTGCTTTTGAGAAATATTATTAACAAAAAAAAAAATTGCTTAATTTACTATTTTTTAATATTTCCAAGTTTATTAATCAAAAGTCTTTCATAAAATACGTATATACTAATCTTTTTTAAATTAAGCATTTATCATCATAAATGGTTTATCTTGACCAAAACCAATGGCTCAATTAAACTAATTGTCATTATTTAAGACATTTTTAGATAAAAAAATTGCAATTTGTACAATTTGATTATACAGGTTACATCTTGTACATTAATCGAAACTTGTACAGAAAATAGTATATACCTAATAACAAATCCCTTTATTCACTGTTTTTGAAAAAAAAACACATTCATATAATATTATATACATACAGCTACAAATATCTTCCTCCTTAAGAGATCTCCCACAGTAATCAATTATTAATTTACGTACAAATGTATATGGAGGGGAAAGTACATATATGGGTACGCCACATCGAGAAGAGGCCGCCATTTATATTTAGAATAATACAAAGGAATATTAAAGCTACATTAAAAAAGTATATCAAAAAAATCTTTATATAGAAAGAAATAAAACTTGTTCACAAAAAAAATATATAATTACATAATCTTTGAAGTATTTTTTAAATATATATATATATTTTTTCAAGTCCTGTGGGAAACCTTCAAGGGCTTTCTTCATATACATATATATTTTTTTTTGAAAATAAAAAAAACAACAAAAAAAACTTGATCTTGGATTCTCTTTGATTTTTGTTCCTCAGTTTATTATTTTCTGTAGAAAAAAATGCAAAAGTTTTCGTTCCAAGTTTATTTTGCTTCCAGCAATCTACATTATATATATATATATATAAAGAATTTTATTTTAGCTAGTTAGTGGAGCTCTATTTCCCCCCTCACCAACCTCCCTAGTTGATTGTTGTTGTAAATATAACTAACCATCATATTTTCCTGCCTCATTAGAGCAGAAGAGCACCTCTTGATAACATAATACTCCATTGACTCAAGAAGGCCAATAATGAGACGAATAAAGAGACACCAAAAATGATTTTTTAAATTATTTGGAAATAATAAAAATGTTATCTGTCAACACAATGCAAGATAGAATGATTTTTTTTTTTTTTTCATATTGTGTCTGGATTATGTTTGTATTCTAATGAGTCCAAATCTATCATCAAGTAATTCTGATTCATCCTTTAGTTAGCGAAAATTCATAGCCACTATTTTTAAAAGTTGAGGCCTATATTGGGTTCTTATGACGTCTTATCATTTTTTTATAAGCCCAATACCTTTATTTATAATTATGACGAACAAACATTGTAACTGACTATATCAGAATCCTCACACATAACTGAAGAAGGTTAAAGGTTAAAGAAAAAAAACACAATAAGAAAAATGACAATAAAAATCACAGCTTTTTTCATATTTTTTTTTTGCTTCCATACAAGTACCTAAAAGTCCTAATTAACGACCAGTGTCGAAAGAATTAGCTAAAAGGTTGAGTTCTTTCTCTATTACACCTTCCAAATTTGTTGGTATGGGCTCCTTGTTACATCTGCAAGAATAAATTCTAACCTGGTATTTACTGATGATGGCCTCCACCTTACAAACCCTGAGAAGATTACGATTGGTGGCCACTACCAAAACAGTTTCTGACGTCAAGACTTGTAGTTTTACTTTTAATACATTTTCATGAAAAAAAATTCAAGAATGAAATTTCAAATATTACATTTTTTCGAAAAAAAAATCAAAAATCAACAAACCTCATAAAAAATAAAAAAATTCCCAGATGGACGAAAAAATATTCTATTAAAAAGGAAAAATTCCTGCGGGGGGGCTACAACACCTCCAGCCCACTCCTGAGGACGTTCTTGAAAAGTGTAAAAATACTTTAAAAGTTCTCAATAACTAGATTAGATATGAAGAAGTAATTAGAGATCCATGATCAGGTTGTTAAGTACTATAAGAAATGTAAATATAATTTAAAATAATATTTTTGTTGACTTGTGCAATAGATTGAAATAGATCGAGTAAATATTGGCCTTTATATATATATAATATAATTAAGTCAAAATAACTTTGAGTTTTTTCCATTTCTTGATATTTTTCAAAATTGTTTTTGCATTAACTCCCGTCATATGGGAAAATATACTGGATATTAGATTTAGATAATATGACGTCATCAAGTGCATTTTTTTTTTCTATGCATAAAGACAAAAGTGATTAAAAACCATTCATTTTCTTCTGTACATTTGAGGGCTCTTTATGTATTTTAGGTATATCTATACATACCACATTCAAACAATATTCTGAGCAGTTCCTCCACCCTTGCCTTATTTATAACTACCCATAAATAAACCTTATGAAAATTTGTCAAAATGAATATTCATTTTTTTTCTCCTTTTTCAGAAATAATAAAAAGACTTCAATAAAAATTATAATAAAATTAAAAAAGAAAAATATAATAATCTAAATTTGAAGTATTCAAATTCAAATGTCGTGTTTCAACAATGGAGGAGAAGAAGGAGGCGGAGTGGGGTATGGTAATTAATTAAAGCCTTGCCATCTGCAAGTCTTTACAAAATAATAATAAAAATGAAAGCCACTTAATAATACATAGTTCTATTATTAATTTATTTAATGGGTCTACAACTGTATTTGCAAATGGCATGAATGTATATTTGATGAAGGATATGGCTATGCATATAAACATGAAACTGTTGGTTTATTAGTGAGTATAGTGTGTTAGAAAACATTCAACAGATAAACAATATATTAGGCTAAGTAAAAAGTTTTAAGCGCTTTTTCTTTATTGAGCTAGATATGTGTAATGAGCTATATCTCACAATTAATACATTGTATTAAACAAAGCTAATAGTATGCTTAAAGATTAAGCGTCCATTTTGTGTGCTGTGTGTTTGCCAGTTGTGTGTTACCGCCTTCTAAAAAAAATTGTGCTGTTAATGGACTCAATACAGTATCGAATACAACTGCAAAGGAGTGGCTCCAACGATTACGTTCTGTTGATATGGACATTGAAAATGACGATAAAATAATGGAAAAAAGCAGTTTAGAACCTTTTAAATTGGATAATCCAAACTATGATCATTTTACTGTCGAATTAAAGTGAAAACCCGCTCGGAATAATTATTTTATCCCCAGTTTCAACAATTCGTTTCATATCTTTTGCATAAAAAACCTTACAGAATCGACCAAACCAAAATTGCAACCATAAACACTATTCACATTTTTAGCCGCATGGTTTGCATTAGCGCCTTTATTGTAGAAAAAATGCTAAATATATTGAATTTTCTCTTCTTTGATGTATATTTTTGAGTTAGACTTAAACAAGAATGAGTCATTCAATTACAAAACAAGTAAAAGAAAGTCTTTTTTAGTATTCAATCTTATATTTTTAACCCCATTTAGTGTAAAGAGATTGTACATATGCAACGCGAGATACACATTACTAAAGCCATCTATTGGAAAAATGATTAATTTTTATTTACGAAATCTATTATTATGACGGAACCCTCGCTTTTATATTGATTTATCAATAGATTTTGTTATATTAATCTATTTTGTAGTGGTGGTCAGCAGAGCTGAGAACCTCATTTTTTATTGATTTTCATAATAACTTTGTGTTTGAATGAGTAGATATACTGAATATGATAAACTAGCTAATATCCCCCTGATGATTTTTGTTAAATGTGACGTTATGTTATCTCAGTCTGTATTCGGAAGAAAAACTACATTGAAAATCTAATATCATTTGCACCTTGGGTATATAAATGGAATAAAATTTATTATTATGAGACCAAAAGTACCAGTGGTCAGCCATACTATTAACTATCAAGAAGGAATCCAAACTTAACAAGATTGAGAGTCGATTTCTCACTTACATTGTATATACATACAAGTGGTATTTACCTAAACAAATCTAGTTTCTTAATTTTTACATCAACTAATCCTTAAAATACAACTTGATACCATTTTATAAATTGTATTTTTCGTATTACTTCCCCCATTGGTAACAGTCAACCATAATTTTATGACTTTTTGTAAACTTCTAAACATATATGAAACACAGGCGGGACATAAGCAAGACAACATTATTTTCATAGATTTTAATTGAAAATAATTTTTTCTACGACAATAAAGCTTTTTTAAACTTAAATAGTAAAGACTCCATTTACAAAAGTTTATTTGTCTGTAAGAGGTTCAGCAGCAATATTGGGTTAATTTTAATTTTTTTTAGCATAAATTTTTGATGGAGTTTTTTTTTAGAAATTTCATAATAGTGGATTATATTGCCTTAAAATAGAAAATAAAGTAATTCAAATATAAATAAAAAAACGATAGAGTTTTTATATGCAGGGTGTCCACGATAAATTGGAACTATTCAAAAATATAAAAAGTCAACCTGCTTGATAAAAATGGAATTTGGAGTGTATTTGTTAATATGAAAAAGTTAGACATGATATTAAACAATAAATTTATTCAACATGTCCTCCCTCAGCAGCCACCATCTTCTCCATCCTACCCCCAAAGGATTTGCATGCCCTGATGACTTCCACGGAATCGACAGCATTCCACTCCCTCGTAATGGAGGCCGGAAACTTTGTGGTGAAGACCGCAGGGACCTCTTCTCTCTCTTTGGCAAGCCACCTGCCATTCTGGACGTTGTAGCTTCTGTCGACAGTCCAGTTCTTCTCGTCGGAGAAGAAGATGATTCTTCATCCATTACTCTTTAGGTCATTCAGGAGACGCTTAACGGTGGTGAGCCTTGTGGCCTTCATGGATACCGTGAGGATGTGTTGTTTGGCCATTCGGTATGACCTGTACCCGAGGTCCTCATTCACAGCCTTGGAGACCAGCTTTTTGCTCACTCCACGGTTCTTGGCCAACCTGGACAAGGAAGTCCCCAGCGACCCCTTGATGGACTTCCAGAGGCCTTCAAGGAAGCGGGGAGTGCGGATTCGGTCACTTCTCATGTTGTGGGCCTTGCAGCAGACCTTCCCCTCAACCTCCCAGGCATTGAAGACCCGGTACACCGTGGTCTTGGGGTAGTTAAGAAGCTTGTAGATAGCAGAGGGCTTGTGTACCGCGCAAGCCAATTCGAGGATGCGTCTCTCCTTGCTTGTTCCAGGATTACTATTGTTTGTTGTCAAAATAATTGTGGTGGAATTTATAGTGTATTGTTCACGCAACCTTTTATATTAGTATGATTTAACCCCGAATATCCCCCATTATGGATCTGGATGAAGTTTAAAGTAGTTCCAATTTGTCGTGGACACCCTGTACACTGGTCCCAAAACACACACACCATTGCCTTCTTTCCAAAGCGATATGGCCTTGCAGTCGGCTTGGCCTTGTCACACCTCAAGCACTGCCCTCTGCTTAGAGCATGTCAACCGTAAGCTTCCACAAGCTTTGATGCCCTTGACAAGTGTGTTTCTTCAATTGATAACATAAAATCAATAATGTCCGCATATCGTTGTTTATAGGCACAAAGTTAGACATTTTTACGAGCGAAAAAAGTGCGTTGTTGAATGAAATTATACAAATAATGAATGAAAAATCATGTCGAAATAAGCATTTCGATTTTTGTACCGGTTTATAATGTCTAACTGGCGACACCTAGGGACCAATAGCCGAAAGCCTCATATAATAGGCACATACCTAGTAAATAAATGTTTTCATTAAATAAACTCGAATTAATTTGTTATATTTGTGAAAACCAGCAAAATTGAAAAATATTTTAACCAAATAAAAAACCCCAAAAAGATTTTCATGAAAAAATGGCTAGGATGAGTGCTCATGATAACATATCATTCAATTGCATTGTTTCTAGTAAATCTTTGAAATTTGTGTTCCGGTAACCTGATTATATTTTTCCAAAGTGCCACACTGAAATTAGAAAAATGTTTATTTAGTAGGGCAAATGCATCTTGAATTAATTAAAACAAGATATTCTCAAATTAATAAAATTGAACAACAAGTGTTGAATATCAATGAACGAATACACAAGTATCTCTAATCTGTAGGTCACTAATTTGTATTTTTAATTTTTGATGGCATTCCTGTTTATGAAACTAAGACAAATTAAAAACAAGATTTTTTATCTACATACGTTACATTGATATAAATCTTCATTTAGAAGAAGGAAAACACTTCAATCAAGAGATAATGCACGTTTATGGTTCTATGGTAGCATCTAAAATAGTTGTTGCTGTGATTGAACAATTAAACCAATTTGTAATTGGTTTTAATCATGATGTCGTTGCTGTAAAGAATGATGGAGTCAGCTTTACGAACAAATTCGGAGACTTCCTTAAGCCCATTAGCATAAAATGTTTAAATTGTGGGACTCAGATGGGAATTACCAAAGTCCTTTTTGAATCTTTTGTTTTTTTTAACAGAGAAAATGACTTGTTCAAGGATGATGAAAATAAGACAAATGATGATTTTGACGAAGGGAATTGCAATGAGCAGTTGAATATTCAGACGGATCATATTTTAAAGCCTACTAGATTTTTGAATATTGAACAAATATTTAGGCAGTTATGAATAAATATAAAAAATTGCAAACTTTTCGGCAATAGCTCTGAAAAAAGTGACTAAGATATATTATAGCAAATTATTTGGAGTAATGGAAATGATTTTAGCCTTCTTTTAGGGTTTAAGTTTCTTTGAAGGATTCACGTATCAATTTTTCATTTATTTTTTACGCCATGGGAGTTCATTTGAAGCGTAAATAGTTAATATTTCATTTAAGAAAAAAAAAGTATAGTCGAGCTTTAATACTTATTTGCTTTCTATTTTATTCAGGAATAAATCAATAATAGGTTTATTTGATAATATACAGGGTTAGGACTCAAATAATAGAAAATTTTAAAGACCGTTTTCACTCATAGACATTTTTGTTTTGGCCTATTTTTATGGCAAACTTTTAAAGCAAAAGTAGGTAATTCAACAATTTTCTACAATTTTTGTTTTGTTTTACATAACGGGTGGCCCATCTAGCGGTTCCATTTTGAACTACCCCTTTTTTACGTCTGACAGCTGTTGTAACATTGTCATTGTTTCTAATATTTTGTAAAAGGTCTCCGGTTTACGAAATGGTTAAGTTTACGCTCGAAGAAAATAAGGAAATACTGAAGACTTACTTCCAAATTGGAGAGTCTTCAAACGAAACTGCAAGAAAATTACGTCGGTCGAAATAAAGCGCCTTCCAGGCAGTTTGTGGATAAATTTGTTAAGCGTGTGCGCGAAACTGGTTCGTTAATGCATAAAACAACGCGTTCCCGTGTTCGTCCAGTGCGCTAAATCGAAAAAATTGTTACTGTTGCCGAAAGCGAAAAAACGAGCAAGGAGCTGCCGTTACGGTCAATGTTGAGCGCTATTCGGCCATGTTGGAAGATTTTTTGTTTCTCACAATGGAAAAGGAAGACATCGACGACATTTGGTTCCAACAGGATGGTGCTACGTGCCACACAGCCAACGTTAAAGTGGATCTTTTGAGCACTGTCTTCGACGATCGCATCATAAGCCGAAACGGCAACGGCAACTGGCCACCTCGTAGCTGGGATTTGACTCTGTTGGACTATTTTTTGTGGGAAACCGTCAAGGATAAATGTTACGCCAACTATCCCGAGACGATTGAATTGGAGTCGTCATTGCAGCTTTTGAAGCTCACACAATCGAAAATGTATTAAAAAAGTTGGGTCGACAGAATGGGCTACTGTAAGGCCAGCGACGGCGGCCAAATGGTGTTCCCTTATTAACCGGAATGTTGAAGCTTTCAAATAAAATAAAAATTATTGAAAAATATCCATCCGTCTTTTTTTTATAGCGATATCAAAAAAAAAAAAGTTTCGTGGGCCACTCTTTACTTCTCCATTCTCAATGATGGCTTCAATATACAGAAGCACAGCTGACCTTGATGAAGTCCGAAGACAAGTTTTTCATCTCCTCTGTAACCACGGCCTTCTGGGCATCGATATAGTCTTGCCCTCCAAGACGTACCAAACAGTGAGTACAGGGAGTTCATGTCGTAGGAGAACGAAAGCAAGAAGTGTGCCGGCCATAAGGCACCCATTTTCTAACTGAAGAAATGCTGCACCTTCTTCCCGTTGGGAAAAAGGCGGGAGGCATCTTATAGACAATGATGCCACGACGCCGAAGACTGAACGTTCCCTCCACCTGAGCCCTTGAATCACTCAAGGAGTGAGCATTTCTCCTGTTCAGAACAGCATCCATTGTGAAGATCATCTGGTCGGAGATCGACCTACGTACGGAAGAGATCGTACATTATATACAGTTTTGCTTGTTGCTCGGACATTTTTGAATGTACAAAAACAAAACAAGCATCAAATTGTAGCTTTTTATCAATTCTTTGGAATAGTGCCCAGTGCAAAATTGTTCGACTTTTAGAACTGAGACCAAACAGTCTCGAAGAGGGTTCTAATGTTGAGTACTCACTCTACAGGGTGTCTACGATAAATTGGAACTACTTTAAACTTCATCCAGATCCATAATGGGGGATATTCGGGGTTAAATCATACTAATATAAAATATTGCGTGAACAATACACTATAACTTCCACCACAATTATTTTGACAACAAACAATAGTAATCATGGAACAAGCAAGGAAAGACGTATCCTCGAATTGGCTTGCACGGGACACAAGCCCTCTGCTATCTAAAAGCTTCTTAACTACTCCAAGACCACGGTGTACCGAGTCTTCAATGCCTGGGAGGTTGAGGGGAAGGTCTGCTGCAAGGCCCACAACATGAGAAGTGCCGAATCCGCACTCCCCGCTTCCTTGAAGGCCTCCGGAAGTCCATCAAGGCTTCACCGGGGACTTCCTTGTCCAGGTTGGCCAAGAACCGTGGATTGAGCAAGAAGCGGGTCTCCAAGGCTGTGAATGAGGACCTCGGGTACAGGTCATACCGAATGGCCAAACAACACATCGTCACGGTATCCATGAAGGCCACCAGGCTCACCAACGGTAAGCGTCTTCTGAATGACCTGAAGAGCCATGGAGGAAGAATCATCTTCTTCTCCGACGAGAAGAACTGGACTGTCGACTGAAGCTACAAGTCCAGAATGACAGGTGGCTTGCCAAGGAGAGAGAAGAGGTCCCTGCGGTCTTCACCACAAAGTTCCCGGGCTCCATTACGAGGGAGTGGAATGCTGTCGATTCCGCGGAAGTCATCAGGGCATGCAAATCCTTTAGGGGCAGGATGGAGAAGATGTTGGCTGCTGAGGGAGGACATGCTGAATAAATTTATTGTTTAATATCATGTCTAACTTTTTCATATTAACAAATAAACTCAAATTCCATTTTTATCAAGCAGGTTGAATTTTAAGATAGTTCCAATTTATCGTGGAGACCCTGTAGAGTCATATGGTATGACCTTCTACAGCCCGGTCAAACTGTTAATGGCGATCGCTACCAACAAAAATTGGCTAATTTGAACCCCAACATACGCCAAAAACGCCCAAAATATGAAGCCAGGCAAAACAAGGTAATTTTCCTTGATGACAACGCATCACCGCATCGCTCTATCGCCACATAGGAGGTTATGTTGAAAAATTAAAAGATGTAATTCAGATTCCCCCCACCACAAAAACATACACATCAACTCACTCAACGACTATTTTATAACAACGGAGTGTTTAAAATGGCTGAAACTTTGTAACTGTCATCATATGCTAGATACATGTGAATAGTTTTTATTTTTGAGTGCTGCCATCTGTACGTTCAGGACGGAAACTTTTCAAACCACTTTTGTATTTTTGATATATTAGTAATGATGTAATTTTTGACTTTTGAACGAAAATTACGAATTGATAAGACAGGTTCTGTTGCAAATTATAAAGTTAAAATGTCCATAGTTTTAATACTTGTAAATACATAATAAATGCGTAGTTTCAATAATCTAAATCAAATGATAACATCGGTGTATAACTGATAATTAAAACGAATAGTGATGTAAATAAATAAAATTTAATTCTAACTAGAACGAAAATCGTAACTTGTACCAAATACAATATATATAAGCTCCTTTATAAAGACTTTTATCTGTTCGTTATCACGCCTAATCTAAGAGCTAAAGGAAGTTCAATTATATGCATTTAAAACGACAGCTCTTCACTTTGCAATGCTGTGCAATAAGTAGATAAACTTTTCCCCTAGCTTCTTAAAGGAGCTTTTCAATACATTTTCAAAAAAAAAAAAAATGATTGGATCAAAAAAAAAAAAAAAAAAAATTTCCCTGTCAAAATATGTACATAACACAGATTGTTATTCATAGAAATTATATTGTTATTATATTCGCTAACGGAATTTCTTTATTGTTTAAAATTCCAAGGAGTATTAAATCCTTAGTTATGTACGTACATTACTAAATACATAATATGTAATTATCACATTTCATCAACTGATAATGGATTCGGAATCGTTCATAACTGCTTCCCAATCAGCTGACACAAAGGGTATATAACATCATATTTGTCATATTGGTTTTTCTAGCACTAGCAAGTTAAGAGCGTCATGGCTATAAGAATCGGCATTTCACCCACAAAGATGTGTAGATAATTGATATTCAACTCTCTGATGAATTAATAAAAATAAACTATTTTCCTTCAACTAACATTCAAACTCTTTTATTGTCGTAACCTGAAGATCTCAATCTACTACAAACTTACTATTTCGAACTGACAGCCCAAATCCCTTTGTCGCCTCTATGTATTTGTTATTTAAGCCTATAACAATCATTAAGTTCAGGTGTAGTCAAATTTTTCTGAACTTTTCCTCCATGGTTCGGATTTCGAGTTCCATGAGGAACCATAAGAGGATAATTTATTCAAGGAATATTACCAAATCTCATAAGGGAGTAGAGTGGAATCCTTCCTTAGGAATGTGATACCAGGATCGAAACAATAATGCTATCCATTAACGAGAGTAGATAATTTTAATATTTCAAAATGGTGTCACATAAAAATACAAAATGGAAACAAAAATCCTTGGAGATGCATTTCTTAATTTTTTCTTAAATTATACATTAAATATTTTTCTATAATATGATATAAGCTAATATTCCTCATCAGTATTTATTATGAATAAGTTATGAGTGCCTAAAAATAGAAATATCTCAAGTTCAGAACAAGATACATAATCAATAAAAGCACTTCTTAATCATTAAAAAACTTTTATATAAGTTTTATTAGTCCTAATTTTAATCTGAAGATTGTTTTAAGGGTAAAAATGACTCTGAACGATAATAGTCCCAAATTATTATAATTCCAGATATTTCAGAATTTAGATGGCTCATACATAAAAACTGAGATCAATTTTGGATTCTGCACTCAAACATGAATTCCTTTTCGGTTGAATTCATGTTTACAAATTGAGTGTCCCCATTGGATTATATATTCACAATTTATATCCATTAAGTGTTTGAGCAAACAAAATTATCAAACTGCTTGTCCCAAAGATGTATGATATCACTAATGAGAGCTTTTTTTTTTTTTTTTTGTACGATTTAGAGGGTGGGAGTGTGGTTTTTTTTTTTTTTTTTTTGGCATTATGAATTTATTCTACATAATCTTGGTATACTTTTAAAAAAAAAAAAAAAAAAAAATCACTTCACAAAAATTTTGTTGAGTCAGGTTTCTCTCTTAACATGACACCCTTAACAGATTTTTGATTCCATTTTCATTTTTCCCTTCTCACTCTAGGAGAAAAAAATAAATATATATTTTAAAAAAAACCTATTTTTCTCAAAGTCATGATTTTCATCCGTGAGAGTAACGACCACTGGTTGAGTTATACATAATATATGTAGAACCATAGATATATGTACTTGGTACATATATCTATGGTTCATAAGTTTCATAGTCTCAAGTTTTGCATCGGATATCGCATTAATTGAGGTAGAAATATTTTGTAGTGTCATGGCAGGCAAAATATGTATCCATGTACTTACAAAAGGAAATTCACAGAAATTTTAATCACTTTTATCCCTCCTCCCAAACAGACAATATGTCAAGAATGTTTCGTCTCAGTTTTTTTTTTTTTTTTTTTTTTTTAAATATGTAGGTACTTTACAATATGGTGTCGCACTCCAATCTAACCTAATCGAACCTAATCATGACGAATAAAAATCCAGAAGAATTTGAAACTTTTATATTCCTATATATTTAAAAAAAAAAAGAACAATTCATAAAAAAATTTGTCGAATCACTTGATTCTTTAAAAAAAACCACCAAAAATTATCAAAAAGTGACATTTTCCCCATATTTTAATTTCCATTTCCAAAAACATTAATTTAAAAAAATATTATACACATAAGTATACTAGTGATGAGACTCCGTCGAAGCCCGAATTTGTTTCCAGTTTGGTTTGACGTGATTTTATCAAGACCAATTTGGACCGATATTCTATTCGATAGCCTTGACCGCAATTTCAGACCCTAAACGAAAGTTAAGTCTTTTTTAATTCGTGAGCCAATTTTTTAGATCTCAAAATATAGACAAATTTTCTACTAAATCCTCACTTATGAATTGTACAAATAGGATTTATGCTAGATATTTAGCTTTATATGACGATTTTAACAATTTTGAAACGTTGAAACAAATGTTGAAAAAACAAAAGAATTGACGTCATCTATAGAGTTGGTCTAGACCACTGGTTCTTAATCTTATTGGAGGTACTTAACCCCACCAGTATCATTTTCAAAGCATGAGTGTTTTGACCTCCACCAGACCCCTGATATTGGCTCATAGAATCCCTTGCGTTCGATCGAACTCAGGTTAAGACCCACTTTTCTAGACCAAAACTTCTTTAACGGACATAACTTGTTTGCCCCACTAAATATCATAACAGTCTCAGATACTACAACCAATTCTTATATCACATCATTACCTTTATTGTATCACGCAACCTTTCCTAAAAAAAACAGAAAAAATCACCAAAATCATCTGGTAGTTAGCGAAATAAGTCAATCATACCAACTGTTATTTATCTCTTAACTCCTCCATTACAGTTATTATCATATTATTTATTCACAATTTTTAAAATGAATTACATTTAAAAATACTACTTATTATTATATTCGATACTGTATTATAATATTACTAAGTAATATTATAAGAAAAACGTACCTATACATTTGTATTTGTACATATATGATAGTCAATATATATACGACAAGGATCAACAATAAATTGTAATCGTGTCCTTCTAGAAATGGAGCATAAGTACAGTCGTTTATTTATCAAAAATAGTAAATTATGAAATAGCCATGACGTTTTAAGTCAGATGAGTGAATCAACAGAAAACAGCAAAATACATATGGTTTTTTTGTGTTCGCGAAATGGCGTCATATTTTTTTAGACTATTTTGTCATGATACGAATAATTTCGAACCGGTTTCGGTACCAAAATTGGATTTCTATAAAGCATAAATGTCGTTAAATATCATTCATAAAGACTACCAGGGCTACAGGAAACGTTTTCAAGGGAGATAAAATATATTGGGGGTCCTTGACTTTGAACAGTGTGAGAGGATGCAAGGGGGGGGTTCACTTTTTATGGCCTCTGCTGTGGTTTCTACTTCACTGACTTACAAAACCAATGTTCAGGCTTGATTTTTGGTAGGTTTTGTAATTAGGAGTGTCATTTATCTAAATAAATGACACATACCAATATCGAAAAGTACAGTTTTAAACAGTCAGTAGCACTATGGATATTACTAATAGCTACAAAAGTAAGAAGCGTTTCGTTTTGTGGGAACAAGTGGAACAAAATACATAGGTAAGTGTACCCATAGCCCAAAAGATAGCCCCTATAAAAGGTACAATGGCTGATGATAAACGTAACGTCATATTGCTCTCTATGGTGTACCCGGGTCGGGATTGTAAAAATAAAATAAAAACACACAACGAAAAAAACAAAACAAAGTAGGTTCTTGTAAAAAAAAATATTTATTATTTTACGTCTAACTATTGCATAAACAATAATAATCGAGGTTGGCGTGAGTATTTATTTGTAAAAGTATGCGTTCACTTTTAAAGTTGTCAATTAGTCGACTCCCTAATTGTTTTTGTTTTGTTTTCGTCTCTTGAATTCCACCCTTCAATTAGTAAAGGGATTCTTACGTCATGAATCTTGAAGCAAAAAAAAAAACCTATGAGGAAGAACAAAAATTAAAGTTCTTCACTTTATCTTAATTAGCTGGCTTACATGGATACTAGAAGGGGACACGGTCTTTTTTCTTCTTCCTTGGGTCCTCTTTAGGCTCTTCTTCTTATTATTTTCCTTGTTTTTCTACTGATAAAAACTACAACATTTTTTGACCATGTTAAAAAAAAAATAGATAGAATCATTTCCACCATAAAGTGATAAATCAGATGCTTTATGGACAGTAAATCTTGTTCTCTCTTTTCTTAGACAACGTAGGGACATTCAACAACAGGTTGAGTCAAAAAGAAAAGAAAAAAAGTTAAGTTTTTCTATGTAAAAGACTATTTAAAAATAAACGTATATATATATAATTATAATCTGTCAAAAAAGTTAAAATAATCACTGTTGATTAAAAATATATATTGATAATTATATGTATTTAAGACACTCACTCACCCACTTATTTTTTTATTGTTATTATCGGAATTAACCTCATTAGTTAGCTCAAGGGGCGGAGAATGGTTGGCTATTAATAGAAATGAAACAGCCCGTGATTACGATGACCCCGTAAAAACGTACCCTGTGTTATATTAAACCAGGGTAATCTATGTCTGACTGGAGCAAAATTCATTTTTGCATCAATACCTTGACCAAATTGTTTTTATAATATTGTTGTTTTTTAAAAGCATCCAAATTTGAAGATGTTTTTTCTCACTTTCTATGGGAATCCTTTTTAGACTGAACAGAGGGTAAGGACAGGATTGAGCAGCCGAAATGTCGCCTATTGTGTATTTTTTTAGGTTAAATAAAATAATAAACGAAGTTCCTAGACTCTCAGGTGCTGCTCCTGCTGTCAGAGGGGCTAACATAGGTGATTTTATTATTATTATGAAAGGACGTTAAAAAATCTTCAATCATAAACTCTCGTCTTCACGACATAACGTCGTTCTATGTACGTACATACATACAGATGTAATATTATGTACCTCTAATTGAACATCAATTTCTTTAATTTCTTTAAGAAGCCGAAGAAAATAAAATCATCATTTACCATCGGGTTTTCTAACAGGCAATTAAAAGTTAAATTAAAAATGAAAGTTGTAAAAATCATTTATAATTAGCTATAGTTGTATATATGTATGTAGTACATACAATAAAATTGAAAACCCGGGAAATACAGAGTGTGCTAAATAGCCTCAACTCCAACGTCTGACGACTTTGGAGTTAAAGCCATTATTGCAATGCCTTAAACAATGCAGATATATATTTATAGCTTTGGTTTGGTAGTTTTTCTTCATTTAAGCCCTCCTTACGCCCACATGAGAGTTGAATATGAATGGAAATGGAACTAATTAAATTCTAATCACCTCTGCTGGTGATGAGAATGATCAAGCTCTATTTTCGTCATATTGTTAGAATCTTTTTTTATTTTAAAGGTATTAAAATTCGTTAAAACCAACATTCCTTATCTTCTAGAAATATCTGACCACGTACTAAAATATAAATTTGTGTTTTTTCGAGTTTCGATTACGAATAGTGCGGAAAAGTTGCCGTGTAGTAAAAAAAAAGTGGAAAATTTTGGTTGCACTTCTCAGTGAAAGTTTGAAAAAATACCATATCTTAGGGGCGTCCCCCGGATTATAGTTTTTATTTGTGGGTGAGGGGCTTGCTTTTTGGAAGTTCTTTAGAAAAATCCAAGAATTAAAATTTTTTGGAAAAAAATTTCAGATATTAATCTATATAGAAATAAAATTGAGCAATCCACAGACACCACAAATAATTAATTTTTTTAGGAAAAAAATCAAAAATCCATACCTTATCTGAAAAATTATATATTTTCGAACAAAATTTCAAAAATTCACAGCTGTTCAAAAAAAAAAAAAAATATTACATTTCCTTGTAAAAAACAGCAACAAAAAAATGTGGAGGGGCTATAAGCCCCTCTAGCTCACCCACTGTTGACGCCCCTGCATCTGTACAAAATAAAAATAAAGTGATTTTCCAAATATGGCCACTAACACAAAAGCAGGCTAGTATGACTTTCATCAAACAGAGTGTGGATTACATTTGTATTCTTGGACTAATTATCGTTAATTCCTTTCATCCAATTTTTATTATTAGCTATTTGTTAATTGCAATTAAAGACGCCAAAATCGACTGTCACTATAAATTGATGGATTTTGTTTGAAGGACAATATTGGAGACATTTAAATGTATCTGAAATAAAACAAAAGCTTTAAATTATAACAAAACTTAGCTTGTATCTTAACTCATGCCACAAATTTAAATACTAGGAGTGTAACTGACGAAAATATGACAAATATGTTTATATAAAGTAAAAAAGTATTTTTTCGCATTCTCTTGATTTTGGTTCAAGATTGTTTTGATATTGACAGAACACACATTTATTTTGATCTTGCTTGTATATGAAAATGTAAATTAAAAAAAAAAGAAGATTCGCAGATAATCAAAATTAACTTATGTGCTTCTGCTTCTTGGCTTGCTAAGTTTACAAAATAACTGGATTAATATATTTATAGATTAAATAAATGTCTTTTAAGATTGTTCTTCCAAAATAACTAATAACCCATTAATATAATCTGTATTGAAGGAATAATCTATACCTTTTTGAAAATTGGACTAATATGTACGATCAAAAGGTAACAATAACATTTTGCAGTATTAGTTGTAATCGAAATTCGAAAAAAAAGAATGAAAAACACGCCGTCCTATTCCATAATCTACATATAGAAGAATAAAAAAACCATTTGTATTATTTGTTTTTACAAGTTATGATGTAAAAATTTGGGGTTTTTTTTTTACTTAAAGGGAAGAATAAAATTTGCTTTATCAGACATTTATTATTTCTTAGCTCATTTTTTTATGTACTACATACAAACATTGAATAAATAAATAAAAATATTTATCTTTTATCAAATATTTACGCTTCGTTAAATATTTTTTTATGTTTATTTGTTGTTTGAGAAAAAAAATAACACACACACACATTTGAACTGAATGATGAAGAAACAGTTACAGAGTGGTTCATGGATGAATTAAGTATAAAAAGTTGTAAAGGAAACATTCCATTGGGTGATGCTAAAAGGGATGACGAAAAGAGAGGACAACAGGTACCTTCTTGTACAATTTTTTTTATGTGTGGTTTGTATCAAGAATTTAAATTATTTTTTTGACTTTTGGGTCCACCACCCCCCTTCCTCCTCTATTCTTATCTCATTTCTTGCGTCTAACATATATTTCCACCAAAAATAGTATAATGATTCATCAAAATACCATGATGTACTTGTAGTCATATTGGGAGTGAAAATCCCCTTGGTTGATATTTATATTAAAATTTATTCGTCAAATGATGATCATCGAAATTTTAAAAAGCTTTTAAAAACGCGTTTGATTTTCCATTAATAGTCAAACTATTGATGGTGAATTATTCTAATTGAAAGTTACTAACATAATTTCTAAATATATATATATATAAATTATCCACGAGGTGGTTGTAGTTTAGGGATGCACATAAATATATCACAAAAGGGATTCCTTATTAATTTATTGTTTTTGCACCCCAAATACAATTTTCAATTTGAATTAAAAATGATCGATTATGTTATCATATGTACAATACTATCGTTCAGTGAGTTGTATTATTTACTCGTAAGAGGTAGCTACTTTCGAGCAAGTTTTAAACAAATTAATGCAGGAAAAAAATGGGCATTGTCCATTGATAAGTGCATATGTATTCTATGGTAATTGTTTGGTATATCGGGGCTATAGTGGTATTGAGAACTTGGGCTTTTAAGACAATACAATTTTAAATTGATATTCTAACCAGTACTTGCACCGTAATAACAAATGTCATCTAAAAAATGGACAGGCAGATAATGTTAATCTAAATTGTCATTACATATTGTATGTATAGCAAAAATCAGAATGATCGTTTATATAAGAAAACATAATCATATCCCCTTTCCTCTGATCATCAACAAAAAACCCTTGTTGCTTTATTAATATAGCCAAAGATGACCCATTTTTAGAAAAATGACCCATTTTTAGAAGAGATAAAATTTGAACGAATGGCCTTTTCTTTTCATAAGGACAAATTGAAAAAAAAAAAAAAAAAAACTTTTTACATTGCAATTTTTTAGACAAGACGAAATTTTTGTATTAGTATAATTATAAAAATCCCCTAACCGTGGGGGGCCCCTATGGATTTGGCAAGCTATTACCGGTTCTATCCCTCCTTCATATATACAACGGCACATATATATATGTATACATTTAAATGTATATTTTGTAGTGACGTATCGAATATTTATAAAATGCGGATATAATCCGCAGATGTAGCTAAGAACGTCAGTATTGAATACATCAGTAATAGCTGAAATAAATAATTAGGTATCCGAAACTAATGAGAAGGAATAAAGAGAATAAAAATAATTAGAGATGATCAAAGTTGAATGATAATCACGGAAACAGGAAGGAAGCAAAGATTCACTTAGGTAACGCAGTCAGATAAACGTATATTCGACAACATTATTTGAGCTTCAATAGTTGGAGTAAACTCACTCAGGGAGAAAATTAATATAATGAGCCTAGTAATTTCTTATTCTAGAAACATACATACATAATTGTGTTCTCGTTGAAGTTTCTTTTGTCTAGTAGTTTCGTCCAGGAAAATAATAAGAAATCTCCTCCTTACCCAATGCAATCTCTAATAATTATATAGAGTGCCTCTGGGTTGTTGAATTCACCTACAGTTTATTTACTCAACAAGTAAATAAGTAGACCAATATTTGTTTTATATTGCATTCCAGTCCTGGTATGCCATTCTAATGAAAAAATGCACAAATACATATATATATATGACGTCATATCTACATCAACACCATGCAAGAAATTATAGACGGCCTAATATTTTATAGTAGACATGTTTCGATCCATTGTGAGCTTCATATTCAATGTCCTTGGAGTTGTTCTCAAACAACTAGTTGTCCTTGGAGTTGTTCTCAAACAACTAGTGGTACGCGAGCTCCTTCTAGCGGTAAGTGAAGGAACTTCATAAATAGGATAAGTATATTGCAGTGGTTCTCAAATGGGGGAACGCGTACAAATTAAGGGACTTAGAGGCACTATTGGGGGTACTTGAGATTGTGACAGAATATTTTACAGGTAGTACATAACTCAAAGGCGTCCGTTGGAGGTGGGCTAGAGAGGCTGTAGCTCAATCCCAAACTAAGAAATTTTTGTTATATATTGGAAAATTTAATGTTTGAATTCTTTCTCCTAAAAATTCAATATTTGAAAAAAAAAAATTTATAATTTTTATTTTTTGTACACAGGTTGGATTTTGAATTTTTTTCTAAAAAGCTTATTTTTTCAGATTAAATATAGATTTTTGAATAATTTTTTGAGAATTTTTGAAATTTTTTTCGAAAAAATTAAAAATTAAATTTTTGGATTTTTTTAAATTCCAAAAACCAAGCCTGTTCCTGTCACTGAAACTAAAAATACTTTTTGCTGGTTTAGAGATGTACTTGGTTAAGGGGTACATCAATAAAAATAGGTTCAGAATCTCTGGTCTATTGTATATTCAATTTGGCCACAATGGCCATACTTATGGTTCTTCAGATTTCTTAGGTAGTATATGCTGTTCAATCCTTGAGAACTACTAGACTTCAACGGTGCTTTTTAAACGTTTGTTATTCCAAGCCACATTAATAAGATTAACAAACCCATAGAACAGACACTTGAAAACAATTTTTGGCCTTGTTTATTAACATATTTATTGACACTTAACATAAAAGTATTTTTTTTTTTTTCAAAAATGAAGTCTGAATTCCCTTTGTATTTATCAAACAACTATTTTATATTTTTAGAAATAAATTATTCTGATTAATCCTTTAGAGGCAATGGAAATTATACTTAAAGGTAACAAAAATTATTTTTTTTTGTAATTAAAGATCGGTAATACAGGGGCGTCTAGACGGGGGGAGGGGGATTGAGGTGCCATAGAGCTCCCTCCAAATTAAGGAATTTTTGCTGTTTACAAGATTTTTTTGGGTCAGTATGAAAAAATTTTACTCGAAAACAAGAGTTTTTTTTTAAAATTTATTTTCTTAATAAAATGCCATTTGGGAAATTATGCAGTAGAGCAAAAAAAATTATTATTTGTAATTTTTTTCCAAACAGTTTAATTTATTTGTAAATAACAATGGATTTTTGAACTGTTTTTCAAAAAAAAAAAAAAATGT
Organism: Lepeophtheirus salmonis; assembly: GCF_016086655.4. Taxonomy (NCBI): domain Eukaryota; kingdom Metazoa; phylum Arthropoda; class Copepoda; order Siphonostomatoida; family Caligidae; genus Lepeophtheirus; species Lepeophtheirus salmonis. The sequence goes on along the minus strand of NC_052144.2, from coordinate 33,905,981 downwards.
ACTTGAAATTTAATTTTTAAGCAAAAATAGGGGAATTTTTTTTTCGAGAAAGATTTTTTTAATTTAATTTTTTGCGAATAGCTTTGGATTTTTGAAAAAAAATTACTAAAATTATATATAAATGAAATTTTTTTGACGTTAATTCATTTTTGTTTAATAGCTGTGGATTTTAAAAAATTTTCAAAAAAAGTAATTTTGAAATTTTTATTCCAAAAAATTTAATTTTCTGAGAATAGCTATGGACTTTTCAAAAAAACAGACTATAAACTATAATGAACATCTGAGAAATTCGAATATAAGTCAATTTCCCCCTTTTCTCGTCATTTATCAAAGATTTGTAAAGTACAGAAAAAATAAATATTGCACATCCCCTCACAAGTATTTGAGGACATAGTTTGATAAACACTGGTCTAGAGGTCCCATTTGATTACTTAGTTATGACCGGGGATTTGTGTAGCTATGAAGAATGAATGAGAGAAATATTTATGAATGAAGAACACAATAAATGAAATCTTTATATGTATATATATAATCCTATCTTTCTTTTATGTTGACGGGTCTCATATACACTCATCCTAGATATTTTTCCTATAATTTTTTTCTTCTACCAAAAAATAAGTAAAACTCCTTTTAAAAATTGGTAAAGTCCTTTTGAATTTTCAAATCCTGGTTGGAGATAAGAAAGAGGAAAAAGGAAAGAAAAAATTAGCTGATTTCTACATTTTTAAACAGAACATCATCCTAATCTGTTTCAAAAAAACTGCTGAGAGACAAAACTTTTTTTTCTCGTATTTTTTTTTCTTCTGTGATCTCCTGCATCTTTTTCATCCCTTATCTTTATCTCCCTTTAGCACTACCAAAACCTATGCGTTACTACTCCATCTCACTAGGGGGAGTGTGTCTCAATGTAATCTGATATAATCCCTTTTTTAACACCTTTTATTATTATGTTGTTCTCTATTATCCTTGAGCTTCCCACATCATAGATCCACACTTCATTTTTTTTATATATACTATATCATTTCCAAATGTGTAATAATTATAAAAAATCAATTTGCAGATTTAATTCATTTAAAAAAATAGTAAAAATGTATTGCTCTTATACGGATGAGCCTATATTTAAATACAGAGTGGCGACGCTTTTGTGTATTGTTCAAGTGTTCGAATTCCAAAACAATATATTACCTTAAACGTAAAGGGACTGGATTCCTCAGAATCAAAATTCAAAGTGGAACTCCAAAGCTCTTATACGAATTATGAAACCTTCGCTGCTGAGGTGATAAGAACTGTTATCATCCCAGCTGTTGCAAGATACGTTGCCTTCTCTTTGATGGTGCTGGCACGTCTGGATCTGGATGAAAATATGGGGTTGAGGTTATTAGGTATTATCACTCGATGTTGGCAAAATATTTGGACTCTTTAAAGTGGATTGTAAGGTCTTACAATGTTTTTAAAAAGAAATAATTTTACTAGGGAGACTGTTGGTACTTTTAATGGTGAATTGCTTCTTATATTTTATTCTTATTGGCTCTTGTTTTGGTTTCTGTTATATGCTTGTATGTGTCTTCCGTAGTTTGTATGTTGACCGATTTAATTTAGTTGTTTTTGATTTGTGATATATGTATAAAGCTTAAGTTGGTTTTTTTAAGAAGATGGATAATTATAAACTTAACATCATTTATATCATATGCCATGTGTTCATATAAAATGAAAACCTCAATAATAAAAATACTTTGTGGTAAGTTAACATAAAAAAAATATGGCACAAATGTTCTATTTTTTCTCCGTCCTATATACAGACCAAATATTAAATCGATATATTTCGGTCTATTTTAGGCTTTCCATTCAAATTTCTGGGTTAACTTTAAATACCCAAAAATGCAAACTATGATACCTCATTTTGATTTATGACCAGGCAAATTTTCCCATAATATGGCCTTTCATATATTACCAATCATTTTTTTTTATTTTTTCTTCGTGGAAATGAATTACTTTAAGTTATTATGATAAACCATTTTCTTTTTCGCAGACATGCCTTTTTTACATCCTGGGGACAAATCATGAAATATCCAGTCTTTGTGGAACAAACTGTGGAATATTGACTTTTCAGAAATAAACACCCAAAAATAAAAAAATAGACAATTAACTCCACGTTTTGGTCCAGAAGATCATTCAGTATCTTTTTATGGCTTCATCCCTTACTATGGGCTTTATTAAGAGATATTTTCTTCAGAAGGTAACATTCATACTAATGTTAATTACAGATTATATATGGACTAACCAATGAATATCAAAAAGAACAAAGAAATTGTTCTTATAATAGAATGTTCCTTTGTTTCCTGTGAGTAACTCATTCCTTATTCTAGAATGCAAAATGTAAAATAGTTTTAGGAGCTGATATGGACCAAATTTTGAATTAGAGGCCTTTATTTTTTGTAAATATGAGAACATATGTTAATCTACTTAATATATGATGAGTTCCAAGCTTAGTGAAAAAGTGTATAAGCTTGTAATTGGAACATTGGACCTGTTAGTATCTTATGCTTTGTTTTCTGCTTATTTATAGATATGTAATATTAGACACAATAAATAACTAGAATGGGCACTCGTTAGAGTGTAAAACCTTTGCTTAAAATCAAATTGAGTTATGTATATCAATTATTCATTTTCGAGATTTTACCTGTTACCTTGACTTCTTAACATTTAATGGGCTCTTACTCTGTGACCATATATAATCTTCATGCTAAGTTGAATCAAAATCGAACAGTAACTTTTTCCATGATCCTGAGGACTAACACAAAAACAGAGGGGGAAAAACATGACCTCCGTTTAACTTTGTTGGCGGAGGTTCAAACCCCGTACATTATTTTATGCTTAGAGACCGTACAAACAAAGCCACAAAATTAGTGTTAGCTGGGACCAGTACGAGAAGTGCGCTCGATCCTGTGATACTTTTATGTTTGCTCAGAATGATTTGCAAATAGGTATAAATTGATGATAATTATTTGACAAAGAGTACAAATGGTGCCTTGACTCAATTTCTAGAAATATCATGTGAGCTTATTTTTGTGTTGACGATATGTATACTAACTCTGACCGACCACGATTCATTAGTTCTTCCTCCTCCCTTCTTCCTTCCTCCATTTGACTGACTGGTGGTAGGAAGAAGAAGAAGGAGTAGAAGAAGAAGCCGAAGAAGAGAGGAGGGTTATGTTGTATTCATATACAATATGTATATATTTTTTTTTTGAATTCAGTAGTGATTGAGCGTAACTAAAGCCCTTCTTGCATTATGTATAGACTACGAGTATATACATACATATACTATGATGATTGAGGAAGAAGAAGAAGAAGAAACATTTACCCTCCTTCTTCTTCTCCCATTCATGTCAAGTTGCTATACTTTTATGTACATACATTAATGGGTTATCTGACATTAAAACGCATTTATAATAATATCATGACCTAAAATATCTCAAAAAGCAAGGACACATTTTGACAGTTTTCTTAATTGATTTATAAATATAAACTAAGATATACATATCAGGATTGTTGTTCTGAAGTTCTAATTTGTACAATCAGATAGATTATGCAAGTTCCAAATAATGTTCTGTCTATTGAGTTGAGTCAAATTTAGTCGTCATGGATCTACTCGACTCTATTAATCAGATTCATATTTTTAACAACATTTAATCCAAGTTACCTTGTTCATTAGTTGGAATTCTTAAAATGACAAGAAACTGTCTTATTAAGAAAATATATAAAATCTAATTCGGACCTATAAATGGTTGAAATTTTGATTAATCAGAAAATACCTTAGGGATAGAAGCACCACAAAACTCAAAACATTAAATGAGGTATAATGTTCCAAATCCGAGGCTACTCTATGACAATATTAAGTCGACTCGAGATTTTCAAATTTGAAAATCCACTCGACGTTTGAATCCAACGGCATGGACAAAGAGTTTTCGAATCTACACAACTTTTTTTGATTATATCGCCATGATTAGGATGGCCATGTTTTGATTTCCACGAATCAGTAAGACACTGGGCCCGATTAATCCCTGTCTTAGGGAACATAAAAATATTTTGATATTTTGAAACCTGATGATACCCATAAAACTAGACATTTTATAGATTCATAAAAATTCCCTGGACTAGGGGTTAAAAAGAAGACTGTCGATTATCCTAGCAATTATTGAAATTCCACATTCGGTATTAACTATTATATGGTATTAATGGTGTAATCTTTTATATTTTAATGACAATTACACAATTTTATACCCCATGTAAATATTATTTCGTCAAAAGAAAAAATGATATTATCAAATAATTACATTCAATAATTAAGGGAAACTATTATTATTAAATGAAACGCGTGATGATGGCTCAAAAACTTACAAAAACTGTATATTTTGTGAACAAATTGAGATATGTATGTACATTATTCAAGTTGTAACTTGTACAATATTTGGATTGTACGAGTTACATTTTTGACGCCCTCTACCGTCATATAAGTAAAATTAAAGCCTCACAAATTTTAATTAACAACTATTTATTGATGCTATAATTTAATTTATTCAATACATATTTACGAATGATCTTTTCAAGTTTTAAAAATACAACACCAATGATTATAGAACATATTAAACATCTAATAAAAATTTAATCGTTCTATGAAACCTCAATCACAAATATATTCTAATTTTTATCTCTCAGAAATAAAAAACCATACGAATTTTGTGGAGATGCTACCCACATAATAAAGAAATAAATTTGAAAATTGAAGGACATTTGAATTCTTAATGAGATGAAAACAGTTTCTTTTTTAATCAATCTCGTATATGGTAATTTAACACAAAAACTATCTGGAATAAAATTAAAAAAGTGAGAAATGATTAATAGAGTTATTTCATTTTACGTCAGTATCGTTAATGTTGGCCATTTTGGGGGCTTAAAAAACCCATATTTATAAGAATGAAAACCCTTTTTTATTAATATTAAGGAATATAATGAACGGATAAAATGACTTCAACCTTACTGTCTAATAAAAATTTATCCATCGAACGAATAGTTTTATTAAACCTATATTAAAACGTAATATTATTAAAAATATGGTATTGTATAGTTAGAAATACAATCATATTTCCATACTATAGACAATAAATTAACAATTACTATGGAAAGCATTTTTCTCTAACCTACTTCTGTAGTCCCTAACCAATCAAAAATATATATATTACAAATCTAGCCATATAACAGGGATATTCTTTTAGAATATATTGGATGTAATACAAATATCACTGTTACGCATTCTTGTCAAGTTTTATTCACTGCAAGTGATCAGTCTATTTATTTATAAAGCTATTTGATAAATTTTCATCAAGATTAATTGGAAATTTGGACATTTTCATGTTGAAAAATATCAATTACGAGCCCCCAAGATGGTGTTGCCTTCAATTATGACGTTAGTGAATTTTTTTTATTTATTATTGTACGTCAAATGTAATATAGCTTAACATTTCATAAAATAATTTGGTCAAATATAGCCTTTGTTTTTTTAATTTCTGAGATGAGTTGAGATAGCCAAGAATATTAACTATATTTCAGAGTATTTATATGATTGATTGTATTTAACTTAACTCCAATATTATCCTTTCAAATAAAATATATCAATTTCACATTCTTTAATTGTGACAAATATTTTCACCGACCTGTAAGTGAAATTTGCAGTACTTCCAAATGATAAATCCGAATACATTGTTTATAGGATTGGACAATATTTCGTGGATGAATATAAATGGTCTCAATTTTGAAAAAAAAAATATCGTTCTAGCTTGCTTTTGTGGTGATAAGCCACATATTATATGGAGATTCTATAGATAAATAATAAGTGAAGTTTGTTATCTAATTAATTATTATAAAATGCCTAGTGTCATGTTGTTCTATGTTGTAAGTAGTTGAATAAACCGTTATGAGGCGTGGTGTTCATACAGTATCTCAACTTGTACAAAACTAGCATACAACTTGTACATATATTTCTATAAAACAGCTCTTCTACACAACAAATCACCCCTTCAGCATGTATACATAATATTTCTTTGCTCCTCTCTCCTTTGTATGCGTTGCTGTTACCTCACGTTTCATGTGTGTATTAGTCAAGCATAGCCTATGATCATCATTTATTTTACTTTGTAACTAATTTATCACAAAATGGCAGAGCGTGACGTCATACCTGACAGACTAGTAGTAGTATCCTCCCCGCCCTAGCAATAATAATGTATCAGGAGTGAGAGAATGAGGATCACTGATAGATTTCACATTGATTAGACAGATATTGGATCTTTTTTTATTTTATTTTTTCATCGAAGGGTAGGGAAGGAGGGGGGTGTAAAGAGAAAAATAGCATTTGAATATGAGGTCTTATCAGTTGAATATATCATCGTTGGAGAGGATTGAATAAGGGAGGTGGTGTGGGAGATCTTCATTGGGAGATACCTTACCTTATATTGTAGATACATATTTATTAGTGATGTACGGAATCCGTGTTTTTGAGAAACATAACTGAATTTTTAGAATGTTCGAATATGGAGATTCTATCCTTTAATTTTTATATAAAAAAAGTGTCATGAATTTGCAACCAAAAATTTTCTACATCTATTGATTATTATCCTTCAACGAAAATTTCTATATTTTGATATCCGAAGCATAAAAATGTAAATATTAATATTCGCATTCATATATGCATAACAGCACTTTTAGTTATTCAAAACACCTCTACTCTGAATATTTTCTACTAAAAAAGAACCGAACAAGAACAAAGTCTCACATTTGCTTATGAGTCCCCAAATTACCTGCGTTTAATAAACGTTTCTACCCCAATAACGGATTTTTAAGATATTCGATCCATCCTTAATATGAATATTTTCTTTTTAAAACAAAATAATCGAATTAAATTAATTTGATAAATTATTTTCATTTTTATCCAAGCCCACGAATTTCTAAATTTAGATAAATTTCAAATATTAATATTTGCATTCACTTCTGCGCTTTATTATGATTAAATCTAGATATTCTATACCCAACAAATATTTCAATGCTCAACGCTAGCCAAGGAAAGGTAATTAATCTACTTATGTCTAATAGAGCGACCTAGCTGAGTAGACAATGGTGTATGTTTAGCTTTAAAACACCGTGCAAACAGTATATTACATAACTGACGTTACTCTTTCAACCTTTTGACAGTACTTTTCAATATGAGTTTAATTGGTTCCGGGACGGAGTTCCTAAGTCAAAGCAATTTATTCGGAAAGGAATCATTAAAATAATTAGGATTGGAGCGAGCCGCTTCAAGTCTAATTATTTTAGATATTTACCAAATTTCGACAAATTCATTTCTAAAAACAAAAATTTGTAAGTCAATGCAGATTTTGTTTAAAATATAGCTCACATCTCAAAAAACTAATATGGGGGAGGGGGGGGGCACTTGCATCTAAACTGTACATAGCTTGCTATATTCCAACCAAATGTTTATAATTTATTCTTTTAAAAATAGTATAACTTTGCTCTGTTAAAGGTGAATTGTTTGCATTTTATAATTGTCTACATTTGCAAGTTTCTAAATCTTAGAACCACGTGTTTTTCTTTAAAAAAAAAAAAAAAAAAAATCCATTTTTGATATTTTTTTAGAAAAGACAAAATACTTTTTCTACAATATTTATTAACTGACATTTGTTTAATTAAAAATACTATCTTATTTAATTTTTAAAGTAATTTTTAAATACCTTCTTGGGCCCTCTTGAAAGAAATTCTAATATAATGACTTTTAAATATTTATTTCTATTACTAAAATGACCATTTTATTGGAAAAAGTCGATTTTATTTTTCAAATATTGTCTCCTGTTACGTATGACGTCATTTATGCAATCTTGGCAATATACTCACGACTATGTGGTTTTATGTCTGATCCTTCTCTCCCCTGTGACACGAAAATGATTTTTTTCAAACACCATTTTCTCTCAAACCAGTTATCAAATAAAAATATAAAACCAGATTCTGAAAATTTGATAGATTCAAATTTACTTTGTTTAATAATATCACTTCCATCCTTAATTACCGTCTCTATACGAGGCCAAAACCTCAAGCAAGTCAGCACTACTTGATTTCCTGTATATCCTGGAATTCATTCATGATCCGGCTGATAAGTTTGTCTTTGGTGTTATAGGGGGGTTCGATCGGGCTCAACACCAAAAAAATCCATCAGATTCAGATCCGGCTACCTTGGAGGCCAAAAGTCTGGGTAGTTGAAGTCGTCAAAATTGTCTTGAAGACATTTGATAATTTCAGTTGCCTCTAAGTCACATTGAAAGGCCTCAAAGTAACATATAAAGGCCTCAAATTCCCCTCCTAACATTGCAAATGAATGTCTCACAAAGTTCAAGAGTTTTAGCAGTTGTTATGTTGTTGCTCGTTTCTTGGATTTCAAGGAAGGCTCTGTATATTTATAAAATATTTGGGACAATCAATTCGTCAATTGATTCATTTTTTTTCAACTGGTGAAGGTTTGAACAATCTATCTAAAAAAAATAAACTGCCTTAGTGCTTGTGTTTTCCTAAGAGAGTGTGCCAAAGTGGGTGAATATATAGCTTGACGTCCCTGTGTGAGGAAATATTCTCTATATATGTATATAAACTTCAAAGACAATTCTTTGGTGAGATGACATAATGGTATTACTAATACTATGAGGTTACTCACATTTAACCAGTGCAACTCTATCTGACTAATTAAAGAAACATTCAATAAAAAAAGACTCTCCCTTCGGTGGTTCCTAGTAGATATTTTTATTCCATAAAATGTACAAATTTGCAATACATCTTGATTATACTCAATCTAATGAATTTAAGATTAAAAAAGACAAGTATTGAACACTTTTTGATTCCAATAATAAAGAGTGATAAGTATTTGAATTAAATTAAACATAAAAATGGCTAGATTCAATCAATTATTATTCTTTGAATCTAGTAGGAATGAAAAAAGAAGTATAATTAGAACAAAATATCTTATTCTTTCAATTGTAATTCTTAATTTTTATCTTTGTACATACAATATCGATATAAGATTGTATAACAATGAATAACATATTTGTAAAATATTTAAGGGTTTTATTTATAATATAACTAGATAATGGATGGATATAATTTTGACAGACGGCTAATATTCATTTTTTTTATTTGTTTGTCCATAAAAAAGTTCACTATTTTTGTTAATATTAAGGAAAAAAGGGATTTTGTTACGATAGAAATTGATTTTATATTAGCGATGGGACGATTAAAAAAAATCCCAATACCGATTAAAGTCCAGTAAAAATTTCATATGATGATCCCCATTCTTTGATATCTTCAATAATAGTTAAAAAATACAATTTTGCAATGAAGGGCATTCACAGGATTAATTTTTTTAGGGGTGGGGCGGCCTATTTTTTTGGAAAAAATTTGAGAAATTAAATTTCAATTATTAAATTTTTTGAAAATATATTTTCTTATATAGAATTTGATGATTAATTTTTTTTTCAAAATCTACAACTATTAACAAAAATTAAGTTTATTAGAAAAAAATTTCAAAAACCCATGTCCATTCTCAAAAATTAATTGCTATGGAGAAAAATTTCCAATATTAAATTTTTTAGAAAAAAATTCAAAAATTATATTTCAATTATTAAATTTTTTGGAAATATATTTTTCTAATATACAATCTGATAATTAATTTTTTTTTTTTTTAATCTAAAACTTTTTACAAAAATTAAATTTTTGTAAAAAAAAATTCCAAAAACCCAATTAATTATTGTGAAGAAAAATTTAAATATTTTTGAAAAAAAATAAAAATATCAAATTTTTTGAAGAAAAATTAAAAAAATACTTAGTTATTCAGAGAAAATGAAATTTTTTTGGAAAAAAAAATTGAAAAATTTAATGAAATTTTTTGTAAAAAGTAAAAATTCCTTATTCTTGGAGGGCTATTCTTTTTTTTTTTCTTTCATAACCTAGAAAAGTAATAAATAGTTCAATACTAGTAATAAATAAGCATTGGAATCGCAAATTAAACATAATTTTCAATATTTCGATCCTGATTGCCCCAAAAAAAAAAACCAAATTCACCTATTCCCGATTAATGGTACCATTACTGTTTTGTATGCATCCATAATGGCAAAATTTTTGAATGGATACCTTAAGTGAAAAGGCTCTATACTTCTAGGGTAATTAAAACACATACAGCATGAATTTCGCATTGAACGTTATATCATTCCACATATTCCCGCTTCTTAGCTCTTTTGCTTTGTATTCAATTAAAGGTACAAATATATTTATATGTACATATTAAATTCCTTTTTGATTACAACGAAGAAGAATATGTGTATATACATAAATATAAATCTCATCTCTAGAAAGAGAAAAAACAAAAATCATGTATTTTAATAATTACAGGTATTTTTAATATATATATATAAATTAGTGTTGGGACTCGGTACAGAACCGAATTTTTTTTTCTGTTCGGTCTTAAGTGATTTTTTATACAGATTGTTTCTGTTTCACTTTGTGACCCTTCTAATTTTTTGTCTCATTGTATGGACCGATTTTTTTCCCCGGTCTCAAATATTATGAGATACCATTTTTTTTCGGTATCAACCGTCATTGATTTTTTCAAAAGAATCTCAAAAGTACACGATATGTTCAATAACAAATACTTTATACAAATAAGAGACAAACGGATCAAACTGAATCCTAGATATCTCTGTTTAAACTTTTTATGACGTCATTGTACTTGAAAAGGCATATGATGTCATGTTTTAAACAATTTATCTGTAAAATGGGTCAAACCCGAAATTTTTCCTTTGGATCAAACTACACCAAATTTTGCCTTTGGCCGATCTAGAACGAACTTTTATATGATACTGCTCCAGACAGGACTTTTTGTTGGACCAAATTAGTTGGGTCCAACAAAAAATAGAACGATCTCAGACTGTTTTAGATTTCCAGACCGAAACTCACCACTAATATGTATATATTCATTTGTAAAGTTTAATTTAGGAAAAAAAAAATGATTAAAAAATTTTCTGCTCAATTTAAATGATTCATTAAAAATAAAAAGTTGTTATTTTATTTGTGTTGTTTACACACAAACAAATACAAAATCATTATTCCCCGGGTTTTATTTTTTATTTTTCTCTCTCTTTCATTCCAAGTTATTTTTATTCATTTTGTTCACTCAAAAAGGTTAAAATATATTATTTAGAAAACGTAATTACGGTACATCACAGATGAATTCATTGATGGATACATAGTCTTGATTTTGTAAATAAAAAAAGGCGGTAAATCTGAAGGACTTGAAGGACAAAGTGGACAATCACTTGTACGACAGGATTTTTATCCACTCTGAACCTAAACTGTCAAAAGGAAAGGGATAAATTTAAAAAGAAACCCAGCTATTATGCTTTTATTCATTATTTTGTTGCCAACTGTTAATTGGTACACTCACTTAAAGGACTATAGGAGTCTCCGTAGGATTATATTGTGGAAAGGCTTGGTTTTGGGATTTTCTTGTAAAACAAATGTCAAAAATCTAGCTATTTATGAAGAAATATTTTTTTTAAAGAATTCAAAAACGTAGTGTTGTTTCCAAAAAAAATAGAAAATTTATAAAATGTTGCAGAAAAAATATGTAAAATCCATAGTTATTCACAAAAAAATTAATTTAAAAAAAAAAACCTCAAATTCACAACTATTCACTAATATATAAATTTATCGTAAAAAATTCAAAAACCCATAGTTATTCACAAAAAAATTAATTTCTAGATTCACTATAATAGAAACTTCAAAAATTTGTAGCTATTGATATAAAAAATATTTTTTTAGAATAAAATTTATTGTAAAAAAATTTGGAATTTTTTTCAACATTTGTCAAAAATCCACACCTATTCACAGAAAATTAATTCAAATATTGAATTTGTTAGAAAAAAATTCAAAAATCCATAGCCACCAAAAAAATTATTTGATTTGGAGGGAAGGGCTACAGCTCCTCCAGCCTACCCCCTACAGACGCCCCTGGTCTACTTTTTTTATCCACTCTCAACCTCGATTATTAACGGGGGAAAGAAAAATTTGAAAAAAACATATGGTCTTCTGTATTTCTCGTGTTGTCAACTGTTAATTATTATTTAGAGAATATTTTATTATTATTGAGAATATAATCAATGACAAAGTATGAAATGATACCAATTCTATAGGAAGTCTCTTGATTGATAATAATTAATATAAAAATCCTAATCCCATGTATTACCTTTTTTGAGTTCATAGTAGGTAAAGTTAATGCTTTAAATCATACAAGAATCAACTTATAAAAATTAACTAAAACAGCTAATACGAAAATTTATGATATAATTGTTTATTTAAAAAAGTGTGCCGTCTTGGAGGGACGCATGGTTTATATTTCTCGTTCCTGATTGGTTTACACTTGTTAGCTACCAAATATATTCCCATTAGAAATGTCTTGGAAAAAGTGGGAATAGCACTTTATTTAATTAGAATGTATAATTATTCGCCAATAATTGCAATATATTTTCCATAATGTGCATGTGGTGAGTCGTTTATTGTAAAAATCAATAAGCTGCACAAGGGTGTCCGAAGGGCATGGGCTGGAGGGGCTGTATCTCCCCCAAAAAAAAACAATAAAGAAATTTTTCCTTTTGACAAGAAAATGTAATATTTGATTTTTTTTTCCAAAAATGTAATATTCGATTTTTTTTTTCAAAAATGTAATTTTTTGAAACTTATTATAAAAAGTTTAATAATTAAAATTAATTCTTCAAATGTACCTTCCAAAAAATTAATTTTAGGATTTTTTTGAAAAAAAAAATCAAAAATTTACAGCTGTTTCCATGGATAAATGATATCAAATGTACGAGCTAGACTCCAACGAACATAATTATTTAGATCATTTAATTATATCACTTATTTAAGTGATATACCTTATTTCATTCTATAAAATTGTGATTTGAAAGAATTCAATTAAGTATTTCATATTTAAAAAATACATTTGGTTTTTTTGAACTTTGAATTTATTTTAAATATTAACTTATTAACATAGTAAAACCAAATATTAACAACTACTTCATTAAAAACTGACAATTTGAAGTCATGAATAATGAAAAAACCACTGGCGGTGCAGTACGTAGATTAGGAACATATTTATTTTTCTTTAGCCAAAACAATGCTATCAAAGTTGATTCTAAGAGATTTTGTAATTGTATAACATAAAATGTGATCCATCAATACTAAAGAAGTATTTATTGTAGAAATAAAATATGGAAAATTCTGATTCGCCTACTACTGATACGCAATCACCCTCTTGTGATAAGTGAAGGAACTTCATAAATAGGTTAAATCTGTTGAATATTTTATTTGATCAAATGGTAGTATTTGGAAATTTGGATATTTTATAATGTGTTATACTTTATAAAAATATCTAGAAGAACCGCTCCAGAGTATTTCTGATAAAATATATTTTTCACGATTAATTCATGGTAAAATTTTTAGATAATCGGTAAGTTTATCACCACTGGGTATAATTTTATATTCAAACTTAATCCTTGTTGTATCAAATCGACTTAAATTTAAATCAACTTCAATATAGTGATGTTAAAAGTTATTTCTATAAATATATATCGAGCTGGTGAAACTGGATCTTACAAAAAATCACGTAATCCACCAACATATACTTTATCGAAATTTCGAGCATGGTAAAAAATAAATACAGCGAGTACGTTCGTTGTCGGATGATCATTTTTAATAGCTAAGACCCTTCTAATGCAGATGGATATCCAAGCATATACTTAAATATATGAATAGCAAACAAAAATCCAACTTCATATGATATATATTTTTTTCCAATTAAACCTTTACCTGGAAAAATTAAACAATAATTTATGATAACAACATATGTATTAAATATATTTTATGATGTGATATTTTTACAGGGGAGATGGATAAAACAACGATAAAATCATTTTTGTCTAACCTGAGCATCTCTTTGAAACAATATTCATTTATTTTACAAAATGATTTTTTTTTTTACTATTTAGATAAGGAATGTTCAAAATAAAAATTAATTATTTATTATTATGATGAATAATAATTAAATTTTATTACCAATTGATTTTTATTTTTTTAACACCTATTAATGACCAGGTTATAAACTTAACATAAATATTATTGTAGCAATTCCAGAGGAGTTATTTCATATTATAAAGGTAAATCATATCATTATATTGCCATCAACTAGTGTTAGATTTGAGTACTAGTCGAATTAGAAAAATAACTAGACTTTACTAACGTCTTAAAACTAATCCAAATCGTTTGAAATATTTATTTATTTTAAATTCGACTTTATTTGAGCTTGAATAGTCGTTCAAAATTGAAGCATTCGATAATTAATTACCTTGTGGTCAATATTTAAGACAAGAGACACAATTTGGACTCGAAAGCATTGCACAAAGGTAGTCTGAAAAGTTTCCGACATAATCATGAAGAAGGCAGAACTCGTAAAGAAAAGCTAGTCACATCTATATAGCATCTGTTGATAGTTAGTCATCAAAGTTTCCAGAATTTTGAACGTGCAGTGGTTATGTAACAGTCGTTTGAGTGAGTAGATGTTAAACAAAATTACGAATTTATTTTCCAAAATAGTCTCTTTATAACTCTACAAACTTTTCCCAGCGATGCTTCCATCTCTATAACCCGTTCCGTCTGTAACTTTCCTGGGAGAAATGTGTCGAGTTACAAGGAAACTATGATGAAAAATAAATACAACAATTCAGAATTATTTCATACAAACACTCACTAGAACGACTATTACCTAAAAACTGCGTTCAAAACGGCTAAAACTTTGGTGAGTAACGGTCAACAGACGCTAGATAGATGTGACTAGCTTTTATTTAAAAGGGGGGACTTTTAAGACCACATTCGTAAACTGAACTCAATAAATGCCTTCAAACTATGAACTCCAAAGAAATTTGAAGACTCAAACTGAACTCCATAAAAATATTCATGGAATGAATGACTTGTGAGCAAAAACTTGATATTCGACTTGAATTTGCAGGTTAAGGACTTTATTACACCTCTAAAAACACGGACTAAACTCAACACAGAGCTAAAAAAAACTCGAAAATTTGAACTCAAATCAAATTTTTTGCCATAGAAGCTTCTTCATAATAGACTCATATGATTTGTGGCCATCATTTTACTTTTTTTTTCAGTTTAAATATTCCTTTAAGTGTTTGTACGTTGGCTGTACAGGTCCCAAATCAAGTTAACCTACAAATGTACATATATCTATCCTTATTATGTAGATATTGAAAAGATGTTTCCACTTCACTGATCCCTTTTCAATACATACATATGTATGTACCAATATACACACACACCAATGATCCTTCGAAATTTGTTTTGCATATGACCTTGATCCAATGGTTCTTTATTCTCCTTCCCCCTCCCTTGTCCTTCTGGGTACAGGTCTTACTCATATAGCAATTATAAGAATATTCTTTATTATGTTATATATATGAAATAATAATAATCCATATTAAGGGGGGAAGGAGCAACAATCAGCCAGCTCACTCCCGCCGCCTATGTAGCAAGCAGCAACATTGGTGAGGGGGCAAGCAACCATTTTTCTCATACGCATTTGATATATTATGTATAATGAAAAATAAAAAATCCGGGAAAATTCCATCTGCTCATTCATCGCTCACAGGGACACCTCGCTTTTACTCATGTACATAGGTATATTCCAGAGGCGCAATTAAGACTTTACCGGTCATTTTTTGGATACATTGAATCGTGGGTATTACTATATATATCATGTAAAATCTGTGGCTGGAAAAGTTTAGGGGTTACGTCAACCTGGGGGCGGTGGGCAGTAACAGGGTGCACATATTGTCTATAGAAAGCTTTAATGTTTAATAAAGTTCTATTATTTTTTGTAGGTCTTTTGGCTAAAAATGGCAAGGGAGTCCTAAGGGAATATTATATATAGAAATGAGCAAACATTGAGTGCTCCCTGTTTTTTCCACGATATATTAAAAAAATTATATTTATATATATATATACGTAAATCCCAGCTGCCTGTATTTTTTTTTCTAAAGAATGTCCCCTTCGTTGTTGTTTTTCTTATTATTTCTCTGTTGGATGGAATCAATGTTATAAACATATTCACTACCAGGAGTAATTCAAGGATTTATAGCCTGAGCTAGTAACTCAATGTGTACTGTGTACATATATAACAGCAACAAACCAACAAAAAGAAGGAGGAAGGCACAGAAGAAGAGGAAGAAGAAGAACTATGAAGTTGAAGCAACAACTCAGAAAAGAAGGGGGGATTCGTAAGAGAGAGAAAAGGAGAGTTGTTGCTTCCATACCAAATCTCAACATTCTCTCTATGTCCTCCCCCCAAAAAAGATTGGAAATGATATATATAAATACATATGTATTAATACTAGGACATAGAACTTAAATACTAGTACATACATTTGTACATAAAAACACAATGAAATGCTCATAATTCATTTATATTTTCGCCAAATGAATGTTTCTTCCACAAGAGAAATAAATAAATAACTAGATACACTTCTAATGATTTTTGGGATTGTTATTATAGTAGTTGTTGTGTTACCATTTGCAAAAGTTAATGGACGTCACTCAATGACACACTAAACTGTCCTTTCACCTTTTCAACTTTTTTTTTCTTCATTTGCTTCTGTCCTTCTGAATGAAAGAGAAACCCATGAATGACTTTTCCTTTGACGACTTTTCAAAACAAATAATTATTTTTATTTTTTTGTCAATAAGTAATGGAGCACAACAGCTGAAGCATTGTGCGACTTTTGGGGATATTATTTATTGATAGGTATGTATGTAGATATGATATTCTAGGGTGACCAACCATTCACTTTTGACCAGGTATGTCCTCTCGTTAAATATTGCCTGAAGAGTCTGGATACTTTTTATATAAATTCATGAAATATCCAGCTTTTTAAGGAAAACTCTATATGAAAAAAAAATAATCCAAATTTAACCAGAAAACTTGAATTCAAAAACCAAGAAAACAAAAAAAAATCATATATGTTTAATACTTAAAATACACTAATTTTAAAGCAGACCCCTAAAAATACCTCTGTGTTAATTTGAACCAATTTTTAAATTTGAGTGTTTGTTCTGCTTTGCTTATTGTTCCAAGGCAATCATAATTTTGTACCTTTGTTTCTACGCCTGGGACAAATAAATGGAGGATAATTCATCCAAGGAAAACTACCAAACCTCATAAGAGAATGCAGTGGACTCCTTCCTAGCGAATGAGATATTAGAATCAAACAATAAAACGATCCATTCACGATGAGTAGAGAATTTAAATATTTCAAAATGGGATCACTTAAAAAATACAAAACAGATCAATAATCCTTGGAGATGCATATTTTTTTAATTTAACTTTTTTTAAATTGTTCATTGAATATTTTCCTATAATATAAGCTATAATATTTTTCATGTATTATGAATAAGTTATAAGGGTCAAATGAAAAGTGTCATTTTTCAGCCGAATAATGGGAATACATATATTGAGTTCAAAACAAGATATAGTATGAATAAAAACACTTTTACATAAGTATTTTTAATCCTAATTTTAATTTGGGGATTGTTTAAAGGGTACAAAATCACTCTGAATGATAAAAGTCCCGAATTACTATAATTGTTGATATTTCAGAATTCCGATGACTGAAAGAAAAACTGAGATCTGTTTTGGATTCTGCCCTCAAAGATAAATTCATTTTTTGGCTAGAATTCATTTAAACAAAATGAGTGTTCCCTGTTTAATTAAATATTAAATAGTTATACGCATGTGGCCTGTCAATTCAAAAGCCAGCTAGATGTATTTGTCTCAAAATAAAGTCCTCATAACATTTGTATTCTAATACAAATTATTGTCAGGTGGTATAAAAAAATATTCTAGTTAATCTTTTGGAGGTGCTGCTAATTGCAATGAAATATAATACAATAAAATAATCAGATAATGATTTTATTTTATTTGAAAGGCCCCATTAGGGACAATATAAGTCTTATGTATGAAATAAAGTAACTAAATTATAGCTAAAACTATTTTTCATATCTTAACAAATCGCACAAATTTAAATATACGGAGTACAGTGGGCTCAAAGATGTCCAGGAAAAATTGGGTTATGTGTATGTATAAAGTAAAAATAAATAAATTGGGATTTTGTCTTTTTTTTTTATCTAACTGCATTTAAATAAGCATAGAAATATAGCATATCAAACCAATAGACCACTTGAAATAAGTATACAGGATCATATATAAAAAAAATAAAAATAAAATAATTAAGATTTTTCGGAAAAAAATTCAAAAATCATATTTAACATATTAAATTTTTTCAAATAAAAAATTTATGAAATTTGTTTCAAAAATCGACAGCCATTAACAAAAAATTAATTTTTTTGGAAAAAAGTTTCAAAAATCCATAGCTTTTTAAAAATTAATTTTTTTCAAAAAAAAATTGTAAAATATTTTATGTAAAATATAAAATTTAAAATATTTTATGTAAATATAAAATTTAAAAAAAAATTAAAGTTATTTAATTTTTGGGAAAAAAATTTCAAAAATCCATAGCCATTTATAGAAAATGAAGTTTTTTGCATAAAAATTTCAAATATTTAATTTTTGGAAAAACAAATCTAAAGTTGAATTGAATATTTCAAATATGAAATTTTTTGAAAAAGAAAATCAAATATTTAATTTTCTAGTTTAACGCAAAACTTCCATAATTTAAGGATATAGTCCCTTGTAGACGACCCTGGTATAGATATATATACTTATTTATCAAACTTGAAACTTATTATAGAATACGTAGATTAATATAAATTTCCACATTTACAAAGAACAAAGTTTTACTAATATAAACTTTTCTCCCAATAAGATCCAAAATCTGATTTCAATTTTGAATCTTCATGAAGGAATTGGCTAATAGCTGGAAAAAAAGAATATTCTATTAAAGTACAATTTCTTTGTTAATCCATACTTTGTTATGAATTTGTTAAGGAAGAGTATCCCATATTAAAACCCATATTTCGCTAGAAAGGTATTAAAAGATACGGAAAACTAAGAAATTTTACAGGTGCAATGTACCTCGGTGGTATATTACGTGTAGTTATCTGTGTCTTTAAGTTTCACACTAAAACCAACATATCCTCTTCAAAAAATCATAATATGGTCACTCCATGATAATGTACATATGTAGTATTGTGTTATTTTCGGTTTGGCACAATTGACACACTCCTTAGTGGCACACATGGCAATGTACACCATGATGATTTTTATAGCTGTGCTATACTACCTCATTGAGACAGATAGAGACCACACAGTGGTTGGTCCTTCTCTTCAAGTTATGAACAACATAGATATATCTATGTACACTTAAACGAGTTGAATTGAATGATCGTTAAACCCAAGAATTTATGTGTAATACATAAATACTATGATAATAATGAGAAAAAAAACTCATAAAAAATGATGTCCTATCAGATAAAACCCATTATTTGGGTTGTCTCTCACTCTTTTTGTGTGTGTGTGTGTGAAAAATATTGCCCCCCAAAGTACATAATGCATGTACTAGTAACGCAGAAACCGTTCGTTCAACCTTATTTACATTCATTTATAAAATTATTTTAGCAAACTTTTTGCAATTCTTTTTTCAAACATAACAGACTGGAATAGATTCCAATTACATAATCTTAATGAGAAGGTCCACTAGGGTATTTAGCCCTCCTTTGCCCATTGAAAGATTTTTTTGTCATTGCCAAGGAAAAATTATCGTTTGGAAAGAAATAAAAATAATTGGAAAAGAGGGTTAAAAATTTTTTATGGAATTATTTCCTAAAAAAAGGACATTCAATAAATTTCTGGATTTAAGGAAACCAAAAAAATCCAAAGAACCAAGCCCCTTCCCTAAAAAAAGATAGAATCCTGCAGATTATTCATTTATTGGGTGGATTTTAGGGTTAATCAAGAAACTTATTTTTAAGAAAAAGTTAAAAATAGGTTTAACAATGCCAACTTATTATCGATTTCTCTGACATCAAAATAAATTCTTAAATCTTGCCTAGAAAATTGACTCAAAATTTACAACAAATTGTGATTCATGATTTCAAAATAATTGTGAATCGTGTCATCCATAAAAATAATCCGAAAGCTGCACCATATTTGAGGCATAGTTGTTTTCATTTGTAATTATGGGACAATATGATCTAACTCCCCCCCCCCAAAAAAAAAAAAAAAATCTTAATATGAGTCTTGTTGTTGAAAAACTGAAATGTGTTTTTTATTTATTTCCTAGAGCTGTTATCGTTATTATTTAATTCTTGAGAAGAAAATATCTTAATACTAAGTAACCACAAGGAATTGTGACACTCTGGATTTGTTGGAAGTTTTAAGTGCATGCCCATGTTAGTGTCAGAGTAGAATTCATAATCGACAATGCAGTAATCCCTGTTAATGCCCTTGCTTCAAAAAGAGTGGGACTAATGCTGATTTTCTTTTTTCTCTAGCTACTCACTGGTAATTTAGTGAAGCATCACGTCAGCTAAGCTACACTTTTTAAAACATTCCTCCATTTGTCAGTGTGGCCATATAGATTTTCGTTTTCTTTAAAAAAAAAAAAAAAAGTGCTTACAATTTACAAACTTATTAAAATTATCAATATATTGTATTTGACTATTACTGCAATAAATTTCTTAATAAATGTTCATTTACCGTTTGACTATACAAATTCTTATTAAATCAACTTTTTTCTCAAAAAATCCTTTGTTATTGAGCTAATTTTCTCAAACTTTATACAATTCATAACTTTATTTGATTCAGGAACTTTCTTGAGAAGTCCCAGGTTTTAATAATCATAAAATACGTTAATAAAATAATCATTGCTCAGAAAAAGATTTTTTGGAGCCCAAATATGTATATTGAAAAACCCTTCGGCTTAGCAACCAATGGATAAAAGCAGATTTACATCAAAATGACAAAAAATATTTACATGTAAAATATATCAAATTCATTAACACAAATTGTAACATTAATTTCCAAACATATTTCTACGATCAGCTTAGCTCATTCAGCATCACCAGGAACATGAACATCATAACTTTACTGTTAATACCTTACATTGAATAAAAATTATTAAAAAAATAGTAAAATAACTGGCTTTATATGGCGAAAAATCCTTAAAATATTTACTAGCGAAAAAAGTAATTAAATATCCATGTGCTCATTAATGTTAATACTTTGTATGAAACTTATTTTTTCGCGGGTTAGTTATCAGTTATTTATTTAGACCAATCTAAACGGATTCTTTGTTTGGATCCGTCTAAAATAAATCCTATAACCGATCCGGGAAAAAATCGGTTTCAAACAAAGTATCAACACTAATGAGTACATAGATATTTAATAACTTTTTTTCGCTCGTAGATATTTTAAGCATTTTTAACGATATAAAGCCAGTTTTTTTACTGGCTTGTCATGAACCCCCCGTCTAAAATCATGGGTAGGGTGAAAAACGCATACAGTTCCTTTTCTAAATAAGGTTAAACACGATTTTTTTTTGTAGGATCAAGACTCATTTTTACTAAAAGATCGGTTCAGATCTTAATTATAAGGGGCTATAAGTTTTCAGACGGAATCCCAACCATTCTACATATTATTTACTTATTTTATACATGCATAAAAACAGCAACTTTGATTGAGTCAAGATGTTACTCTACTGCGGATTTGATTGTATTTACACAGGTATATCCCAACCGTTTCTTCTATATTTCAAAGTAATGAAATGATTGTGAGTATATATGTCAGTATATGGCATTCAAACTGAATACAGATTCATTTATCGTAACAAAATCCCATCCCGAGGGTTTCTCTTGTCCGTCATTCCTCTTCTACATATCATAAGCTCATAATATAGAAACTTCCTTCTACATAGTTACATGTTTTTTTAGAAGATGAAAAAAGTAGGTACATATTTATATATATATTTTTTTTGGGTGGAAGTATATATATACATAGGGGGGGAAAATATAGGAAATTAGGACAGTTCTTTTCATATTCTCTTTCTCCTTCGTTCTCTCCTATAGCTTCCACATTCACAAAAGGCAACTCATAAATCTACTTTATTTTTTAGACTTGTACACATACACATTAAAAAAAAAGTTTTGTTATTATTTTTTTTATTATCTCATATTTATTATTTATAGAGATCATTTTAATTGAAAAAAAAGCACACAACTCCCTAATAAGTGCACTCCAAATATGAAGTGCTTATACCACTTGAGCTAGGAACAGCACCTATGTTCACATGTACAAATGTTATGGTTTGGTACTCACTCATACAATATATGTATGTGAGAGTGGTTTGCTTCGTAACTTTTTTCGAATTTCGATTACGGCTAGTACGGAAAAGTCGTCATATTCTAGGAAAATTACAAATTTGCATTGTTCTACAATATCTCCTTTAGATTCCACATCTCGATCAAATTATGAAAAAAAGTATAAAAAAACTCTTTACTTAGTGAATATAGATACTAAAAATAAATTCTTAGTTATTTTGTATAAAGTAATTTTGATAGACATTTTTTTAATCAATAAAAAATGTTTAAAAAGTTTTATTCTAAAATAGTTCCATGGAATAAACAAAGGATGATTTAATGATAAGCGAATAGTGCGCCCCCTCTTTTTAAATTTTCAGAAAGGAATCATCAAAATTGTCTTATGTTATTGTTTCTTTTTGCTCCAAAAGGTAGCTTTGGAAAAAAACTTTACTTATGCTCTTCATAGATTAAAATAGTCTCTATCATAATTAGTTAATACAAAATAATGAGGAATGCTGTGTTTTAATCCTTATTGAGGAAATACATAACTTTGGATCCTTCCAAACTTTGAACCAGATGTGCTTCCTAAAGATGACATTGTGGAAAATAAAATTGTGCTCAGCTTATTTTCTTAGCATATAACAACTTTTCCGAGTTACCCATAATCGAAATTGCAGAAAGAGCCGAAAATCAAACTGGTTCCATGTACGTCAGTCATAAGAAGGGTTTTTTTGGGGGATCGTTGATGTTCTTTGTTATGATATATATTTTAGCCTTTTCTTCACATAAAATTAAAATAATTCTATTAAACTTCAACTCTGGTAAAATTGGTCAAATTAACAAACAATGGGCCTTTGGTGCTTTTATTTTTCTATATGTTTCTAATTCTGATGATATTACTCACAAATCAATAGTAAAAGACACTTAAATAATATGTATATTAAAAAACAATTTTGCATGATGGGAAGAATTGAAAATTGGAGATCAATGACTAACAGATTTTCATTACTGATTCATATAAAGTTGTAGTGCAAAGTAAATTAAAATATCCCAGTGTTCAAGTCATTTCTCAGTTTTAATTCTATTTTTGACTCATCTATCAAGGAAAATGATAATATTTTGTGTAGAGAAGATCGAGGACAGATACAACACTAACTGGAGCTAGTTTAATTCAGACACGTCAAAATTTAACACAGCATACTAAAATTGTTTGAATTTATTTAGAGAAAAAAACAATTTTTAGCCTATGTAGTAAACTTGTAGCAATTCTCAATGAGAGGAATTTAAATTTTAATAAAATTATATTAACTGATTTCAAAATGATCTTATATTCAAATGATATTACAGAAACAACAATGGAAACTAATTGTATAGCTGCAAAAAATATTTGCTCTTCAAGAACTAATGTGACTTCCTTATTAAAAAGCCGTTTTTATTAATTAATTCTTGATATTTTTAAAAACAATACGTATTATAATATAGAATTGTAATATTAATTTTGAGACTGTCACTATGTTTGAGGGTTAAAACAAGGCTATATTGCAACAGCCTCCTACTAATCTGGTCCAAAGTTTTTTACATAATAGTCTTGAGATTTGATCTGGATAAGTCTGAAACTGGTATTATTTTAACTAAATCGGTCCAACTTTGGTCTACAGCGATATTGTTGTAAAATGTAAAAAACCCGCATTGACCAAAATCATTTTTTTATAATATTTTATTCTGTGTAAAATGCAACGTTTTTCTTAGTAATTGTTGAGAATTTTTTGCCCTATCTTTGTTTAGAAAAGGAAATTTTGATCCCCGGTTTTTAATTTGGCAGATTATTAATTTTGATCTACAATCTGACTTTCAGTCTATAATTGGAATTTGGTCTGAACTGAAATATGAGTTCACAAAAAATTACTTAGGAGCAAACCGAAAAAAAATAGATGTCGGACGAGTTGGAACAAATATGATGGTGTTATTGTTTCTGGTGCGTGTGATATGAAAATTGGTCTCACTTGTCGTTCCTTAAAGAAGTTAAAATCGATCCCTTGTGACGTTTTTTTTTCTTTTTTAATTACTCTGTTATATAATGTAATAAATTATACAACTAATTAAGAATATAATATCTTCGTTTTTGAATGCATTGTAATGAAAAAATGAATCTTTTTGCAAGATATGTGCAATGTTTTTAGTATGAAGTTGAGTAAAAAGCTCTAAACGTGTTTGTTAGATGTCTTTAGTGAGCTATATCTCACGATTAATACAGCATCAAAAATGCTTCAAGTATGCTTTACGATTAAGCGTAATCTTTAAAAAGGTTAATTTACAATTTTGTGTTTGGTGAAGGCATTTGTGTGTTACAGCCTTCCAAAATGGAAGTAAAAAAAGAGAAAATTTGGTACATTCTTCGAAATCCCTACGAACAAGGTAAAAAAGCGGACTAGGTGTCACATAAAATGGTGCTCTTTATGGACCTAATGTAGTATGGAATGCAACATTAAAGCCGTTGTTCCAAAAACTCTGTTCTGTTAATATGGACGTTGAACATGTCGATAAAATAATGGAAATTGTCGAGTCGGACCGGCATGTGAGCACTTATTCCATTGTTCAGGAACTGAAGATAAGCCAAAAAACCGTTTGTAACCAATTAAAGCGGATAATCCTAACCATGTTAATTTAACTGTCGAAATAAAGCAAAAAAAAAATAGCTCAGAACTGTTTACTTCGCCCATTTTATATCTTATTTACTTTAATCAATCATCGATATTTTTATGAATAATTCCAAGGATCGGTCCTAAGACTCTACTGTACTAGACCGAATAAACAAGGACCAACGCAACACTAGTGGCGTGTCATAAAGGGATTTTTTAGGTGTCCTTTTTGCATTTTTTTGTTTTTTTTTTGGTGTGTGGATATTTGATAGAGCGGAAGTTGAGCAATGGAGTCTTTTTTTTCACTAATGTGATTCAGAATACAATAATGAAAATAAAAACAAAAATAGAGATACATAATAAAGAAGCAGAAAATCTATCCTTCCTTGGCCTTCTTCCCCTCCTCTTCCATGAACAGAGGGATTCTATGTACGTACATATTCTCCTTCCTCCTCTGTGTTTAGATAGATAGATAGATATGTAGAAGACTGTCTGAACCTGATCTCAATGTTTGGGTCATTGCATAAGAATGAATAAATAAGAAACGGAAGTGAAACAAACATTTGATATACAAATATATGTATGTATATCTCTTTATAGTAGAGTAGAGTAAAGAGGAAGGAACTACTGGATAAAGAGAAGGAAAGATTTATTATTCTTGTTTTTATTATTATTTTTTATTGGTTTTTTTATTATTGAAAAATTCAGAATAATAAAATAAAATCATTCCTACAAATTTGTCCCTCGTTTTTATTCTTAACTTTTCTTTGTAGGTATACACGTACATATGTAGTTAGAAGGGTTTGATTCTAAGTAATTGTGTCCCAAAAAATTTGCCCAACTTTCATATTTGCCTTCTTATGTTGTTATATTATAGGTTCGAACTTGACCTCTTTTTTATAGATAAAGTTTTTTATATGGGGATTACCATCAACTGAGATCATGACTAGCGATGCGAATCGTCTGTATAAAATGCATGTTAAACACGAAGAAAGCTAATATCAACTTGGTACCCCTGACAATTCGAGAAATGTTTTCGAGGAAATCAGCTACAATCAGCTGTGTCAAGAGAGGATGGACAGAAGGAAATAAACTAGGATATTAGCAAGAATAACTCCCAAGTCGATTCCCAATTCTACTCTGAGTCCAGAAAGGATTCATACTTATAACTCCACAACAAATCTTCAGGGTTGGTACTCTCTGTCTTTTATGAGCACACGCGAATGTTCAATCAGGTTTTGAATCTATTTAGAAATGGAAGCTCACTACTCAGGAATTAAATAATAATGACAAATCTTAAGTAAAAGAAAATTAATCTTCAGATTACCAATTCCAAAAAAAACAAAAAAAAAAACAGGCGATCTGAAAAATTCAGAGGATTTACATCACTCATCATCCGGTTCCGTTACTCCTTCGTCCTTATAAATACTATTTTCTTCTATATTTTCTCACTATCTTCCAATTTTCTTAGCTGAGATACAACAGTCGAGACTAAACGTATAGTTAGAACCTACAATATAAAGCGTTTGAAAAAATTATCCAAGGGGCCAAATGCCCACTCAGACGACAGCTTCTCTTTCGGGACCTCGTTCTTGTGGATTTTTTTGAAGTTTTACACCTACGATAAATTTAACTCTTTCATAAACAAGCTTCATTAAATTATATATCTCATTTAATTAAACGTTGAATACATATAAAATGAATAATATTTCATTCCCAAGTATTTACAATAGATACTTTGCAAATGCTGTGGTTTATGTATCGACAATAAAGGTGGCCCAACGAAGTGCTTAGAAATTATTCGTAAAATAAAATTTTAATTACAAAAATCGGAACTTGCTAGCTCTAAGAACTCGACCTGTGCAATATGATAATTCCAAATTGATGGGTATTTAAAACTAGTTTAAATATATCATTTATCCTTAAAATATATAATAATGAAATAAAAAAAAACCTAATATGTGCATTGTAGATACAAACAATACGATAAATTTAGACAAGAATTGGATGAATACATTGCAAGGTGCCTGGAGTGATTTGTAGTACGTTCCCTTACCCATCTCTCAACTTACTTTTACAAAAACCAAAACACGTATTTATAAGGATAAGTTTTAGTAGGAGTAGTCTCACTTTTTTGATATTGAAAATCAGGAGAGTTGTTCAGTAGACAAAAAAGTAAAAGAAAAACAGGTCAATTCAGACATTCCTACAGGATTTTTGCCCTTGATTTTCCATGACTAACTTTATTCAACAGAGAAGACTTAAAATCTTACGTCCTAAAACCGTAAAAAATATAAAAGTCATTTTGTTTGTCCAGAATTATAATTTTACCAGAGTTCCTGGTTGACGTTTCCGAGAGAGTATTTACCAAATCAAAATTCTTTTAGTTTTTGAAAAGAAACTACCAACTACAACACTAATATTGATGATGATTTAATACTAATTGTAATAATGACCAAGGAGTGACAATATCCAAATATCCAAAAGAATTGGCAGCACACCACATGAATTGTTTAAAATAAAAAAATAAGATACGACAACCAACAGATGCTGCCAATAAATGGAAAGAAAACAAAAAAACAAAAAAAAAGTATGTAAATTGATTATTTCCCTTATAATTTGATTCCAAAGTCTCGCCAAAAAATGTATGTAGCGGGTTGCAAAGAGAGTGGGGGAAGCAAGGAAGGGGGTTCTCCCCCTTTTCATTACAACATTTTTATATACATATATATTTAGAGTTAATCAATTTTAGTGTTTATCATTACATATTAAAGAAAGAACGTATGATGTGTCCAAGGGAGAGAGAGAGAGATGAAGTTGATCGAGCTCATCCCTAGTCATCGCCTCATTATCATATTTTCCAAATAACCAGGCTATTCCCATCCCATGGAATATGGAAATTACAAAATAAAATGGGGGAAAAATTATTATTATTTCATTTACAGAAAATAAAGAGAACAAAAATTTATGAACCTCAAAAATGAACATATATGAAATGTGATTTGTCAACAAAAAACAGGATAGAAGGATTTTTCTCAAAATGGAGTCTAATTTGTACTTTTTGACTAGTTCTTTCACAGTACCTAAAATAAGTAAGGGTATTTTTGTAGTTTTTGAATCTTTTTCGACTAAGGATGGAATACAAAAGTGTCTTTAAGGGAATTCACAATCTCTTAGTGGTGCGTTTTTGATGAACAATAATTTTGGAGTATTTTTTTCTGAGATAACCTCGTCAGCCAGGCATTTTTGGATGGTGTAGTGGACTTACAGGTATCTGTCTTTATACCAGTTTAATATAGTACCCTTTTAACTATGTATGCTAATGTTTCAATTCCTCTACTGTACAAAATAAAACTCTCATTGACTCATTATTATTTAATTATATGAATAAATTATTCTTATTAATCCTTTGGAGGCTGAGCCGCACTACTTAAAAGGATCACCACATGCGTATTTGCACTCCTTAGGGTAAATATGTATTTATGTATTAATAATAACAAAGCCATTGCTTAGAAAATCAGGCATTTGTCAATCAAATTTTGACACTTGTTGACATCATGTTTAGAACTTGATTATTCTCAATTTAAAACGACGTCAAAACGAATTGGAACTAGAAGGACTCAGACTTGACTTGAACTCAAAAATATTGGATTCAAATACAGCTTTGTGTTCAATTCTATCCTTTATCTATCTACAAATCTCTTCACAAGATCCTACCTACAACTATATAATCAAGAGGGGTCCGCAAAAAGCTTTTATTGTGGTTATGAATTGATCGAAAAGTACTAAAAAAATCGTCATTTCCATTGAGGACCCCTTTAAATTTTTAAACGCTGGGATTTACTAAACCAAGAATGCACACTTTGTTTTACAATGAGCCCGTGACGTCATTTTAAAGTAAAAAAAAATGCAACGTCTTAATGAAGAAATGTGTGTATGTATCTAATTTGTTAAAAAATAAGTAGGACATCTCTCCTTCATGTGATTTTTGTGTAGGATTTATTCTTTGTTAACTCTCCCCTTGTGCAAGTTGTGTAATTTACTCAGGGCAGGTTACAATGCCCATTGGTATATCAATTTACCATATACAAAAAAAGGCATTAAAGACTTCTTTTGTGGTTTAGTTTCTTCCTTAAAGGTGTATTCGCCACGTGGCCCATCACCATTTATGTTTTTGTTATTCGTATACTTATAATCTGGTTCACACTTTAATATATATAATAATTATGCATATTTAGAATAATATTAATAACTTTTACATAGTTAGTAGGGGAAGGATTTTTATTTTTATTATGATTAACAACAACATGCTTATAAAGTTGTTGTTTTTTTTTTTCCATTCCTAGAGGCAGAAGAAGCAGAAACTGTGTGTTTTTTTTAATACTTTTCTGATGTGTTTCTTGTGTACAACATATATATATATTTATATGAGAAATAAAGGGAGTGAAGAAGGACTCATAATGGAAGAAGAAAGGAATAAAAGAGTTCTTGAAATAATTGAAATGTTCATGTTAAATTTCTCAATTAAAAAGAAGAAAGAGAGAGAGAATGAGGGGTGCTTTCTATGTATAGTTTATATATATATATATATTGTGAAGATGGTGGTAGTAACTGAACAAGGGAAAATAAGAGGGGGACGGAGGAAGGAAGAAGAACTAGGAATGAATAAGACGTTATAAAGAGGAGAGGAAAAAAAATGAAAATGAATCACACTTCCTGAATCAGAAAAAAAATATATTTATACAGTCAAACCTCATTTATTCATATTTATTTATTTATGTATGTACAGTTAAACCTCAGTATGTGAATATTTGGAAACTGTCTTTGAGTTTCGCTGTTTATAGGAGGAGTAAGGACATGTGTTTGATAGGGAAAGCCCTTTCCTTTAGACCAATGATGTCATTTGAGTGGGAAAGACGACATTCTTTGGTCTTCAGAATATATTTTAATAAACTAAATTGATAAAAAAAAAATATTTGTTAATTTCAGCTATATTCCACCTACGTTTTCTCTTGAATCTAATCCTTATTTTTTAAGAAAATAAAAGGAAAGATTATACCCGAATGGTTCTCTTTAAAACTAGCACTGCCTACATTCCTTGGCTTTGGCTAAATTTACGCCACTGCTTTCGACACGCTTCCAAGAAGGCCAACAATCGTATTGCAGGTCATCTTAAGGGACATTGCGACTAAATATAATATATAATATACAAGGACGGCTTCTGGTATTGACAGTATCGACAAATGCTCAGGGCACCTACGTTTGGTGAAAATAAGGAAGCGGAATGACTGTGTTATGAAAGTTGAATTTTCGATAATAGGATAGGGAACCATCCAAGAGTTTTGGCCAACCCCTTCACCAAATCTCTGTCGAATGCTAAGTATTTGATAAATATGAAAGAGTGTTCTGGTAGTACGATAACTTTTAAAGGACGGATATTATTCTTAATCTAAGAATAGACCATTTAGAAATTCATTCATTTTGAAGTTTCTTCTGTACAAACATATATATCTCTAATCTTATATATTAACAGTAAGTTTACATAGATTTTTTGTAAGCTTTTGAAAGATAATTTGCAAAGTCAATTCTACATAGAGAGGGCCCTCTACATATTAAACAAAAATTATATATCCACTGATTATATACTTTACATCTGTCTTTAGTAATGCACGGATAAAGTCTGTTGTTTAGACTATTTCTGACCCACATATTTATATATATTTTTGAAGCTATAGACAAATACCTCAAGTTTGATTTAAAAAAGGGTAAATAGTACTGTTCAAGTCAGTCTGAGGAGTATTTAATAATTTGAACATATAGGCTCCACTATGTACTTGCAGGAAAAATCCAGCTATCAGCTAATATACATAAGTACATGATGTAAAGTTTGGTATCCCTTTTGATAGTTTTTTTTTTTTTAAGACTCTGTTATCAAATTTTGATTACAAAAACACTTCATTTTTAAGGATATTTGCTCGTAATAGAAGGGTTGTCTGTGCTATGTTTAATGTATATTTTGGGGTATAGGTATTTATAAGAGTATATACAAATGCCTTTCGCAGTTTCCAGGGTTTTTTTCTTGTTGTGAAATTTCATTATGAGAAAGCAATGGAGATTTCTGGACAGTCTCTCTGTCTCTTTCTTTCTTTTGGTTCTCTTCTCTTTCCATTATAATTAACGTCATTAAGTAACCCACCCACCAACCCCCTTGATACTTTCTTCGCATATTTAACAAAATATACAGAAGGAAGAAAGAAAGGCTATTCTATTAATTGAGTGTGTGAAAGGGGAAGGGGTCAGATGAGAAAATTGTTTTAGTTTTTCGGGATAATTACCTCTTACAAAAAATAATAAAAAAATCCTGGTCCCTTTCATTCATTAATAAGGTGTGAGGAAGCAAAGAGAGAGAGAGAGAATGGAGGCAAGGGGTGGGAGGCATCGTATTTTTTTAGCATTTTCATTAGACTGGCTCCTAAATTTTGTGTTTTTTCGAAATGTTGGCTGGGAGGACATAGTCCTGAAATGTCTTTTTTGTCTAAAAATGAATAAATATAAAGCTTGAGCCGTATTGAATGGAGGCTGCGTGTTTACTTGATTGCATTTTAACCTAAAAATAATCGATGTAAGTCAAAATAGAGAATTTTGTAATGAATAACTATTTTCGATGAATACACAGTCTTTCATAAGTTGTAAAACACCGTTCCGCTACATTGGTTATTTCTTATATAAAATGATAAGTTCACTCTTCCTTTATGTATTACAAGAAACTGTATTCCTGTCCTTTTAAGAAACGGAGCATATGTATAAATTAACTTATAACTTAGTTTATTTATCAAACAGAATAAATTATGAAATAGCCTTGACGTATCAAGGGAGAGGAGGGAATCAACAGCTGATAGCAGAATACATAGGGTATTTTTGTGTCAGCAAGGTAACGCCGTGATGAACCAATCTTCTACATCATATTTGGTACGTCAATATATAAATAATATTGCACAAAAATCCAAAAAAAGAGAAATTCACTATATATTTGTTTCTTCATATTTTATAGAGTTAATATAGTCTGAGATAATTTTTTATTATAGTTTATAACCTTTATTTCATTAATGAGCGTTCTATTGTCTAATCTATCAATTTATCATTCTTCAATAGTGACAATCAATTTTGAAAACCCTTAGTACAATTTGCAGCACTTCCATAGGTTTAATCAGAATAGTTTGTAGATATAAATGGACAATAACTCGTATAAGAATACAAATAGAATCCAAACTACATTTTGAGAAGAAATATTATAGCTTGCTTTCGAATTGACAGGCCACATATGCATTTTGATATTTCATTATTGCATATCCAGATGTACAAAAAAGTCAGAAAAACTATGATTGACTCGGACATATGTATAAGCAAAGTAGAGCAAACAATGCAATTTAAAAAACAAATGGTTCCAATTGACCAAGGTCTTTCAAGACCAGGGCGTGGTGTGTTCACAGCACACTACTAAATGCCGCCTTGGAGGTATTTGCTTATTTGGACCGTACACTCTTCGGTACTTAAAGAAGAAATAAAAGAGAAAATAAGTAGATGAGAGACAAACAGGCTGACAGATAGAGAGAGGGGGAAAACAAGAGTTGTCTATGGCTAATTGAAGCACTGTGCCAAAACGAATTACGACATACCAATTTCCGTTGCATAAACATGCTGGATTGAGCCAGAAAACAGTGTTTAAAAGCTCATCTCGGACCGGTTACTGAGTTGAAATTAAAGCTAGCCGCCGGAATGTTTTACACTTGACCCAGTGGTATTAAAAGGGTTAATGTTTTGAAAGGAGGTACATTTAAATATCAAAGAGTGTTACTAAAAAATACATAATTTGTTGATGGAAATGAAGAATACAAGACGTGATATCCACTTTGATAAAAGTCAATTTAAGCGTTATGGATGTTACATTCAGAGACACTTAGCTTAAGGCATTGGTTTGGATAATAAAAATTGAATATATATATGCAAATATATTTTGATTACACTTATTAGGATAAAGATAATCATGGAATATAAAATGTTGTAACCCTTTGGCTTTTGAGAGAAGTGACAAAATACTCAGCCTTATGAATGTCACGGATGTTACATTTGCGTAGAATTACCTCGAAAAATCATTCTAGCTTGTTTTTTATTGACGGCCACATATGTAGGTGAACGATGGATCAAAATAATAAGAATAAATCCTAAGATACAATATGGATTTTTCTTTTAATTTAGGTTCAGTTGAGTGATTCCTTCTCTGTGTGTGTGTGTGTATGTATGTACTTCGTCTTTCTTCACATCCCTACTTCTCTTTTAGTCCATAGTTAGTTAGTTGGGTATGAATATATGTATGTATGTGAGTTGTTGTTGAATACGCGATTCAATCTCTCACGCTTATCAAAATTTCGCTTGAATGACTCCAGAGCTCTAGCTCGAAGAACCACCACCACCAACATTCTACACATACAACATAAAACTTCTTCTTCCTCCTCTTCTAGTGAGGAGAGAATTGGTTGTGAATGTGTATTTCCCTATACTATATATTGTACATATTTTTTTCTTTTCATTCGTTACATATTCCACTATCATCACACCACTATAACTCCTATCAAGAAAAATAATAAAACCCAGGAGATGGATGTTACAGGGTGTCACGTCAGCTCTATTTTCATTCCAAGACGGAGAGGGAATACTGAATATTATTAAAGAGTGTTATGTTTAAGACACTACCTACAAAACAAATGTAGAGTCAAACAGTAGCTAAACAGAAAACCCTCGGACTAGAAGCAACTGTTGTTTGTAATGCAAAAATGGTTCTGAACCCAAGATGATCAATAAATAATGCTCACCATAATTCAGTGGTTTTCAAACTTTTTATCAGGGCTGGCCTTAAGTATGATAAAGCCCTATGCAAAACGGATCTAAACGAGCCCAAATCCCCATCTGGTTAGATATTTATAATAATAATTGAGGGTCTCTTTTTTCTATTTAAGAATTTAATTTTGAATCATATTTTTTCGAAAGTAAATTTCAATTTTTTCTTAAATTAAATTAGGAAATGCATGCATGCCCTTTTCTACTCTTCACGGGGCCTAATGAAAGTGCATGCCTCATTGTGGCTACAGTGGTGTAGGATTAGTCCTACTATCTCTAAGTACCACCAATACAATATTTCTACAAACCCAATAAATATACAATAATAACGCACCTCTGCGTACCACTAAAGAGATCTCAAGCGCCATAGATTGAGAACCACTGGTCTAGATGAAATTTGAATCATCTTGTAGGTTTTTATGGCTTGGGTTTGGATATTTTCTACCAAATTTATATAGTTCCTTTACAAGGAAGGATCAATTAAACATTTGATGATACAACAATACCCCCGTGAAGGCTTGATTTGATCAGTCTGGGTTTCACTATATGACAACTACATCGCAAGACACTTTGAATAAAATTCTCCAAAACAAAGCTTTTTGTCTCGAGGAGTCTAGCTTAGGATGAGGGGCTGTTTTTTTTTTTTTTGTATTTACTGACACATCTTGAATTCCATGTTAGAAACACTGATACGTGTTCCTCAACACAAACTGACCCAAAGATTGTTCCTACAAAATAAATACATCAACTATAGTATGACAATTGGTAACAATGTGATTACTACTTATAATAGTTTTACAAAAAACTAAAGAAGGTTTTTCATTGCTCGAGGTGAGAAAAGTTTGTCTTTGTTGAAAAGGTGACTAATGCAATTGATACACTGATACTTTTACCACTCCTGTCGGCAGTATAACCTTATCCAATGGAACCTTGAATTAATAAAGCCAGATTATATTTCTAGCAACATGATCGTTGATTATTTTAAAGAATATCTACGGAAAAGATACCAAATACTATTGACTAAAGCTGAGCATATGAGTGACTGCGAGGCGAGAGCGGGAGACATTTGGTAATACTGATAAAAGTTTTTTTAATCAGCTGCTTTTGGAGGATAAAATATGACGGGAGAGCCTTTTATATTTCAAATACAACTAGAGGAAATAAGTTAATATGACATTTTGTTTGTTATTTTTAGTCATTGCACTTGGAACATTAATTGTATTGCACAAAGGTAGGCAGCCAACTATAAATTATTTATTTGAGGGAGAATTTATTAAAATAATGATTTGGCAAAGAGTGAAAAAAGAGCATACCCCCAAGAACCGTTTTCCTTTTTCTAATCTCAAAACTGTTGTTTATTCATACTTTGGTCGTACCTATTTACTAATTGTATCTCTCGTCATCATTCAAGTTAAAAGCGTTGTATCCCAAGTCACTTTGACATTCGGAGTAATTCTGTTGGTAGGTATTAATGCAGAGACTGGATCTTAGACCGATTTCCCCCCGGTTTGATCTTACGGAATTAATTTCCGTAGTCATAATCCCTAACCATGGACTGAATTTAATCGTTTCTCATTATATCATATATTTTTTCAGAGTTTCTCTACGGTTCGACCCCCCTCCCTTATACTCAATTACGCGAGTAGTACTAATTATATGGGCCACTTGAAACTTTATATGACGTCATTCCCTATTCATATATAACATCAGTTTTTCCTGAATTTTAAATAAAAACGACCTATAACCGAACTTCTTTAAAGTGACGAATTTTGTTCGGTCCAATAAAAATTATTATACCAGCCTCAGATTGGTACTTTAAGGATTCCCAAACCGAAATCCAATAGATGTATGTAGGTATATCATATTTTATAAGTACTTTATTTTCCCAAATTTTCTTAGGATAAAATCAATAGTCGATGAATGGATGGCAAGGGTACGAGCTATGTGTTATTATATATTATACATATAGAATGCTGTAATTGATTTTTCTTCTTCTTCTTTTTTCTTTCGGGGATATGTAGTTGTATTTTGAAATTCATGACCCGTACATCTTTGGTAATGTGAAATAAAATGGAGAGGGGCTCCTGATGTATGAACGTCTGTATAAAAAATAAAATAATGATGATGATCAGGATGATGAAGGAATTTTGAGCCATTTCTTTTTCTTCCTTCTTCTTCCCTTCTAGTTCTTTTGCACGACCCTGCTCATGTAATGACTATAATCTTTGTCTGCCATCAGTTTTACTATATAAAAATATAATACATCATTGTTTATTTACATACCTTCCCACTATCTATCCATACATAGGCGATTGAGTTACTTGATATTAAACAAAAGTCTCTTTTCTGTCTCAATTATATGTTTATTCTACCTCACAACCTTCCTTTAAAAAAAACCCAACGAACCAGGGAAAAAGGGCCAAAATCTATTGGTAGAAGTTAACAAATTATATTTGATACGAATATCAAAAACAGACCATTAACGAAGCTTGATTGAATATGGACGCAGGAGGATATTGCTGTAGTACAAAGAACAAGAAATCCATAAGTATTGCTGTTCTTTTTGTAGATATTTGATACGAAATCTTACATAGTGTACGTACATACATGCCAGTGATGATACATAGCTTTTGCGTCCTGTACCAAGTAATTCAACAAATTAATACCCCAATATCCGTAGAGTTTTATATTCTAAGCATTTTCTCTCTTGTAAGATTGTTATTCTTAGGTAATCTAAGCAGTGTTTTTTTGCTGGTATCATTATTCTCAGTACAATAACACACATGGATGTCTATATTATGGATCATCCTTTGAGGAACGGTTGTGTGATTAAATAAAGAACCGTCGTTCTTAGTATTGGGTACAACCACGTGTATGTGTGTTTAAGACGTATATTTGTGTTAATTCCTGCTTTTTTCTTACTATATACGGTATGAAATTTGTGTTTATTTCCTCACATTAATAGCTGCTTGTGGCTAATCCAATGAAACTTCAAGATAGCTAAGCTATTTTTCCATTTCTATACGGGTACTATATAAATATTCCATTTTTTTACAGCCTGAAAGTTTTTCGTACGATTTACAACTCCACCAATTATTTCTAAATCTGGAAATAATATAACATTTCAGAATTGTTATAGACTGAAATAAAGCTAATTCTAATTCTATCTAACAACATTTAGAATACTATGTACTGTTAAGGGTGAGAATCAGCAAAAAAAAAAAAAATCCCCAGCTGATGAAAGGATATAGTGTAAAAAGTTAGATTAGTGTGTTACCTTTGTGAAAAAATAATTTTTTCATAAGCTTACTACTTTCAGAAGAAAAAAGAATGGAATTTATTTTCAAACTCAAACATAGAAAGCAAAACTTTTATTTTATTTTTTGGATTATCACCTTTTATTTATCTTTTAATTTATAGGTAGATACAATACTTATATATATTCTTTCTCTTCATACTGAACTAAAGTC
The DNA here is from genome assembly GCF_016086655.4 of Lepeophtheirus salmonis. Taxonomy (NCBI): domain Eukaryota; kingdom Metazoa; phylum Arthropoda; class Copepoda; order Siphonostomatoida; family Caligidae; genus Lepeophtheirus; species Lepeophtheirus salmonis. The sequence goes on along the minus strand of NC_052144.2, from coordinate 33,868,510 downwards.
CTTCTCTTTGCCAATATTTTTCTATTCTTTGTTTTTTAATTAATTTATTTTTTTTCAAACTTCTATTTGACATACTATAATTTGGGTTTTTCGTTGTTAACTTTACCTGAAATGAATATAGTTTATCTTTGTACATACTACTTAGATATACATATAATTAATAAAGTTAATTTCTACTTTTGTTTGACTTGATAATTAAGTGAGTCTCTTAACTTTTTGAGCTGGGTTACCGTATTATCAAAAAAAATGAATCTCGTTTTTAACTCAAAAGAAGAACAATATTAATAATATATATATGTATATATATTTTTTGAACTATTCAAACTCATAAACTTAATTTATATCATTCAGTCCTTTTTATGGTTTTTAATTACTTTTTATAATTTAAGAAATTTTTTAATATTTTTTTTGGTAATATTTAGTTGATTTTCGAAAACATTTACTTGATATTTCAACTATAATAATCCCAAATTATATCTCGTTGATACGCAAATCTAATTTTATTATGATTAATGAGCGTAATTTTAAATCTATGTCAACTGTGTATCAAGAAATACAATTCAATTAATATTGGGTGAACGGTTAACTCAAGTTAATTATCCACGTCCGAAAAAGGATGTTCACTTATGGAAGATTAATGTTTTTGATAACTTAGAGTTCATTTATAAAATTATTGATAATTTTAAATTCATTTTTAAGACTTTTGGAGAATTTAGTCCTTTTTTAAAATTTTTGATGATTTATGATACTTACAAAAAATATTTCATTAAATATTGATGAGCTTCTATTTAAACAAATAATATTACATGACCTTTGATTTACAGAAATAGTTTCTACGGTTTTCTATTTAAACAAATAATTTTACATGATCTTTGATTTACAGAAATAATTTTTACGATTTTCAATTTTAAAAAAAACAACACATTTGTATCTTTTTTAATAATCTTATTTATAATATTGAACTTTCTTTCCAATAATCCCTGATCTTGTTTCAAAATAACAATTTTTTAAATCCACACGTAAAAATTAAATTTTTGTGAAAAAAATTTCAAAATATCCACAGTTATTCACTAAAAATTAAATTTTTTGGAAAAATATTTCAAAAATCCATAGCTATTAGTGTTGGGCTTCGCTATGGAAATCCAAGGCCAGTCTGAGACCGTTATATTTTTTGTTGGGCCGAACCAATTCGGTCCAACAAAAAGCTCGGTCTGGACCGGTGTCATAGAAAAATTCGGTCTAGATTGGTCCAAAGGAAAATTTCGATGATCAGTCCAAATAAAAATTTGGTCTAGATTGGTACAAAGGAAAAAGTCTGTCTAGCTTGGTCCAATAAAAAATACAAACAGTCTAGACAGATTTTATAGATAATTTATTGATAACATGACATCATATGTATTTTCTTGTACAACTATGTTTATGATGTTTAAACAGATGAATTTTAATCCAGTCTTATCTTCTAGAATGCGGAATTCTGAATTAGAGCATCTCTTGAGATATATAATCAAGTTAGAAATATATTTCGTCGATTCCCTTTACCTTCCTATGGTCTTAACACTTGGAGAACATAAAAGTCCGCTTAATAATAAATTAATAAAACAAACTAATGGGTGAGGAAACGTATTTTTATTAATTTTACGAATTATTACGTATTACTCAACTAATTTGCTTGTATAATCGAATGAATAAATATATAGTATATGTATACTGTATTTGTTCTAGAAAAAATCTGATACTTTTGAGATTTTTTGGAAACAAATCAATGACGGTTGATCTAGAAAAAAAAGAAATTCGCTCTATAACAATATATGAGACAGAAAAGTATTAGCCCATAGGGTAAGACCAAAACAAATCAGTAAAATAAGATCATAAAAAATCTGCCCACAGTCTGAGAACGCGGTCTGGACCAAAATATCGGTATATATCGGTCTATAAATAATGATTTAAGATCGCGCCGGAAAAAAAGTAAGTGCTTACAAAAAATTAAATGTTGCCGAATTTTTTTTTCAAAAATGAAATGTCAAATATTAAATATCTTTAACTCAAAATCCCTGATCTTGTTTCATTATTACAAAGACAAGTTTGGTAGTCAAACAAATTCCTTCTCCAAAGCTTAAGAAACACTGTTTTAAAGGAATGAGGCTTTCACTTGAGCTAATATGTATGTTGTAGGTAGGTTGTCTGTATAGCATTTTATATGTATTTATTTTTATATAGGAATAAGGGTTAGACGGATTTTTTATTTGGAAATGGGGGAATTTTTTTATTTTTATATATTTTGAATAGAATAGGATATATAAAAAAGTATATGTACCCATGTATATATTATTTTGAATGATTATTACCTTACAACTTCCTTCAATTTTTATTTTCTTATCTTCCAAAGACCAATATGTACATCATACGTACATAAAATAATAAGAAATATAATGGCTCTGTCTATGGAATGATTTTTTGGGAACGGGTTGGGGGGGGGGGGTCGTTGATAAAAAAAGGTCCTTATTGTGTTGTTGTAATAATATCATCATCCACAGATTAAAGAGAGAGAGAGAGACGGATTGTGAATCAATCTTGCACCTTAATTTTATTTTTGAGAGGTTTAGAGAGAGAGCTTCAATATTAAAAGTCTGGCACATTAATGAAAAGCTACTGTTTTGATTTCACACTTCTGTACAAAGAAGGAGAGAAAAACATGACTTCTCCATCATCTTCAAGCCCCTCGGTGTCGACAGTCACACCATCAACCATTTTCGCAAGCGCCTGGTTGATGGGTATGTCCCGAAGGATAGTCCTCAAAGTGGTAGGCTATTCAAGATAATCCCCAAAGCTACTCTTTTGAGTCCAGCCACGCCATGCCCACACAAGTTGAGGAAATGACACTTGAACGTCCATGACGAATTTCTATTCGCGCACTCCAAGTAGTTGACTGTTGACACCGTCAGCAAGTCCAAAACGTTGGGAAGAAAAAGAGTTCTGTCAAAAAGGGACAATTGGATCCGAGCGAGTTAAAGAAAACATCCCAGGCAAATCCCCTCAAGTCCATGAGGGCCCATGCAAGTGATCTTGGAGTTTCAATACAGACTGTCCAGAGGGCTATCAAAAAAGTGGGTGGAAAGTACGTTGAGAGAGTGGAGAGGCCACTTTTGATACCAGCAATGAAACAATCCAATCTGCTCCGTTATAAGACTCTTTTAAATAAGCCTTTGTGTTGTTTTGAACTCTTTTTTGACATTTTTGGCCCCTATACAGCTCTGATGAAAACCCCTCAACTACACCTTTTTGGTGAATGTGAAGGGGTGGCCTGTAACATCCGTCATCCAAGCACTGAGTACCTCAACCCCACTGTCAGCAACAATGGGACGCTATGACAGAGGACTACATCTGCAGTGGGTGCCAGACCTTCCACCACCGCCTGGAAGCCACCATTGCCACTAAAAGCGGCGACATTAATAATTCAGAGATCTTCAACAAACATCTATTTATAGAATTAAATTTGCTGTAATTCTATTGTTAATCAAAGATTATATCTTGTTTAAGTTTAAAATTAAAAGTGTTCAGATTTTAATGGACTACTTGGTATATCTCACTTCCGTACAAAGATGGAAATAAAACCATAACAATTCAAGCAGTTTGGGTTAAACCGCCACACGATCTACCATATTCTCAATCCCCTAGAAGATGGATATGTTGCAAAGGATAGTCTTCAAAGCAGTAGGCTAGTCAAGCTAATCTCCATGGCTACTTATGTCTGAGTTACAAAAAAGGACCTCTCTAATCGGTCTATGGTGTCAACTGTGGTCATAACTGCTGAGGAAAGGGGTGTTAGAGAGATTTGTCGAAAGGTCATTCTTGACTGAAAAGCATCAAAAATTTCGTATAAAGTATTGTAGAAGTATCAACTTCCGCCAAAACATAACCGGGGTATCAACTCGTTGAACTATAGCATTGTATGGTAAGTGGAGTCCAAAGCCTACCGAGTCCACATAGCAACATTGCCGACTTTAAGTCCTCCATGAATAAGAAGTGGAAGAAGTTCGGCTTCATCTACCTCTAACATGTGGTCACCTCACTTGGAGGTTGTCATTGTCGTCAAGTTCACTAATAATGTTCCTGTATATATATTGAATAAATCACTGTTTGATGCCTACCTAGTCCGAGTTCATTTGACTTCATCTAGACTCAAATGAAGTACAGCGTGAAAAGTGGTGCAATATTTATTCAGTATCTCGGATTACTGACTGATTCCCATACGTACATGGGTTTGATTATATAAGAAATCACTATAAAAGTTGCAAAAGAGTTTGACAAATTAATTTTTTAATTAACTTTTTTACTCTCACTCTAAGCATCTTGGAGCATGAAGATAAGGAAAGGAGGGGGAATGAATTAGGTAAGTACATACACATTATATATATTTGAAAAGAAAGGTCCTTTAATAAGCTGAAGAAGAGCTTCTCAACAATAGAAAGAAGCCTGTAATAAGTAGTAATAGAGCAAGACCCTGTTATCTTTGTTATTTCTTAAAGAAATTTACTTTCTTAATTCCTAGTTTATCTCTCCATCTCTTTCTCTAAGAAGTGATCCAAACTACTGGGTCCTCGGCAGGATTATATTTTGGGGGCTTGGTTTTCGGAATTTTGTATAGAAAAAAAATTAATTTGAAAAATTACAGTTTTCTGAAAAAAACTTCCAAAATCCAAAGCTATTAACAAAAATTAATTTTTTTGGAAAAAAATTTCAAACATACATAATTATATTCAAAAAATTTAATTTTTTGGACAAAAAGTTCAAAAATTCGAAGCTATTTAGAAAAAACTGAAATTTTGGGGGAAAAAATTTAAAAAATTTATAAAAGCAAAATTAAACTATCAAATTTATCAGAGAAGAATTTTAAAAATTTATAGCTATCAATAAAAACTAAATTAAATTTCAAATGAAATATATTTTGGAAAAAAAATTCAAATATTAAATTATTCGGAGAAAAATTTCAAAAATCTATTTTTATTCAAAATATTTTTTAGTAAAAACTGCATTACACTGGCAATAATTTCTTAAATTAAATTGACAAAAATTTTAACTGCTAAATTTTTCGGGGAAAAATTTTAAAAATCTATAGTTATTTACAAAAAAAAATTCAAAAATTTCAGATTTCAAATATTACATTTTCTGGTAAGAATAAAAAATTCCTTTATTTGGGGTGGAGGGTGCTACAGCCCTCCCCCCTACGGACGTTCCTGAACTATGAATATCTTTGTGTATATTACAAATGGATAATAAAATTCAGAAACTGAATGTTAACTCTGACTTTTTGGTTAATATTTGAAGGGAGAGCCGTGTAGCTCTCCTGATGCTTTATTAGAACAGAACCAAGCAACTAAAAAGCAGAAAAGAAAGACAAATTCTACCCCATTATCTTACAAGGACATATATATGAATACATTACATTGAGTTCGATCTTTAATCTTTTCAAACGGATATAAAATCCACTATGTAAACAAAATTGCAAAAAGACGATAGTGTTTTATCGTAGCACTAAAATTCTGAAACATCTCGGTACATCAACAAACCTGGATATCCATAATTATTGGTATTATTTGTATTACAAGAATCACATGTGTCATAGGAGTGCTCGATAAACTTTGGTTGCTCTACTTCGACTTAAATCTAAACTAGGAAATAAAAACGTCACAGCAGTTTAGCTGCCTTAGATTAAAGTTGAGTTGGTGCAACCGGAAGCAAGACTTTCATTTAATATGTATTTGGTAGCAAGTGACAATACAAAAGTCAACTTATATATGCTGGGCTGTGGAGTTGGAATGGGTCCCTTTTTTGGTGGAGTCAGGACTTGTAAAATTTGTACGGATTCCGACTCTGGCTACAAAATTTATTCTGGTTTGTGTAAATATAACACTTATTTATGATATAAGGCTTAATTAAAGTTTTTATTTAATGGTTATAAATTATAGTTTTTAAGTACTATTAATTAAGAAACTTGAAAGTTCACTCATTTATAACTTTACTTCACCAATTTCAAACGTCCTCCATAGTCTATACAATCACAATTCCCAAACATCTCTCAAGTCTAAAATATTATTTTGCGTAGAGCATAGCCACTAGCCATGATAGTCAATAACTTAGCCTTCTGAATAGTCCATGTTATGAGTGTAACGTTGCAGTGAGAAGTTGTTACTCTCGGTTGCGAGTGCATAAATGATGTTTTGAAATTTATGAATGTATTATCAATATATAGCTTTTCATCCATTTCATTTGTTGCTCATTTTGTTAAATATCTTATATTCACAATATTTTCTTTGTACTTGGCACAATGATTTGCTACATATAACTAATAACTACCTATAGTTATAATTAAATCTATATTTTTAGCCTCTAGACTCAAATGACTCAATAGTACTTAAATAGGTTGGAGTCAGAGTTGTGGAGTCAAAATACTGGAGTCACAGTCGGGCCTTTTAAGTTCCGACTCCACAGCCCTGGTCTTCTCATGTGAGCATCAGTACCGTAAAGTAGGGTTTCTTCTCAAACATAACATTATAACATATTTATGCATGTTCAGAATTTTTTGATTTTGAGCAAATTTTGAAAAGCAAAAAACCTTGGGGATTTTTTTAAAATCGAGCTTTTGGTCGGAGTTAATAATTTATTTATATTCAAAGTAGTTGACTGATTTTTCTTCTTCATGTTGAAATAAAGCGATTTTCTCCATATTAACTTAACTATCTAAAATTACAAAGATTTTTATTCTCCAAAAATATTTGGGTTGAACACGATGACGTCGAATACCTTTTCAACAATGGAATACCAATACTAAGAAATTTGCATTTTTTTCTTTTGAATGATCCAATAGTTATAAAGTTTGAGGAAAAAGTAATTTTGTATATTTTAATGCTTTATAAGTAGTGTTACAATCATTCTATTTAAGCCAAATATGTTTATTTCTATTGGATAAATGATTGCCAACGAGAATCATAATGCCCTTGTACCTATTGATAGAAAAAGACAGCCAATTATCACAGGCCTCTATAGAGACCAAATTTGTACAGCCAAGCACGTTGGTCATATACAGGAAGAGGAAGTAGTCACTTTGTGCAAGGTCCAACCCTTAGGGTGGATGCATAAGAACTTCCCATCCGAGTTCTTGGAGCTTCTGAAGCGTCCTCAAAGGTGTGTACGGCCTAGGGTAGTCTTGATAAACCCCAATTCCTATTTATTTCGAGTTTCTTTTTCCATCCAACCTTCTGCAAATGGTTCAAAATGGTTTTAGTATCAATGTTCAGCTACTAGATGATACTACAGCTGCTGATATGACGGTATATCTCAATATTTCCCATGATTTTATCCACATTTTGTCAACAGGCCTGCCAGTGCGTGGCGCATCATTCAAATCTACTACACCAGAACCAAATCAGTCTAACTGTTTTTGCGCTACACGAACCGAAAAAGTATCGCCCCGTATACATTGCAAATTTTCTTGGTCGCTTAACAGAGGTTTTTCCCTTCAAGTAGTACTTAAAATGATAAAATATGGCTTATTTCCACCTGTGATACTTTCATACTCGACACATGATAATTCACAACGGAACTGGCCAGGACAGTACTGTCCAAAAAGCGTTTGTAGTTTACACTCACACCTTTACAACGTCATATCTATGATCCAATTTGATCAATAATGAACAAAATATACCAAGTTAAAATGATGACCCGAAATTCAAAATTACTTCTTCCCCAAGCTATAAAATTCGTGCGAATGATCCAAATCCAGTATTCAAAATATGATACTTCAATAGGGTTAATACTTACTTTTGCTCCAACACTCTCTTGAGTTAGCCCTCGGGTTATCACTTTTTGATAAAATGATTTTAAAGAAAGAAATCTTACTAGAAATCACAACTTCAAACCGAATAGTAAATCTTTAGTTAGATCGCAATCTGAGGTATGACTGTATCCTTAACTTAGCACGGTAAAAAAGCCCTCTCAAATATTACATCAACAACCGAGGATTAAATGGATATTTTAATAGAACAATATACCACATCTATTTACAACTTATATGGAGTAGAACTTTGTTAAACAAACCTGTCTTTGAGAATGAACATCTAATTTTACGAAAGAAAAAAAATATTTTTTGGGTAATGAATGGCTTTGGACTTATAAACCGGCCTCCCCTCACAAATATGAGAATTCAGAATATATGAATTTTGTAGTTACATATTTTTCAGTTTTGAATCACCATAGATCAGTGTTCTCAACGTTGATTTGTTGATTTTGAACTAACTCTTGTTATGTTAAAAACCATTCCAGATAATAAGTTATTCGATTGGTCTACCAAATACGGAGTTTGGGGCTTTTTTTCTATTTATTTTTGAATAAGGAAGGTTGCGTGGGACTATAAAGATAGTGAAATGTAAACAGGGCCTCTGTAGTGGGTGGAATGGAGGGCTGTAGCCGCTCCCCAAAATTATGGAATTTTTGCTTTTTAACTAGAAAATTTAATATTAATATTTTTAATTTCTAAATGTTATATTTGAAATTTAATTTTTGACTTTTTTTTTCCAAAAGAAAGTTAATTTTTGGTGAAGAGCAGTGGATTTTGAAATTTTTTCCCATAAAATTTAATGTTGGAAATTTTTTACAAGAAATTTTATGTTAGGCCAACAGCATTGGACTTTTGAATTTTTTTCACAAAAATTTAGTTTAAAGTGAACAGTTGTGAATTTATATATATATATTTTTTTTAATTAAATATTTGAAAAAAAAAAAATTTTTAATTTTTTCTGAAAAATTTAATTTTACGTTAAAAGCTATAAATTTAAAAAAAAATCGGAAAATTTAATATTATATAATTAGCTGTGGATTTTTGAAGTTTTTTCGCAAAAAAAATTAATTTTTTCCCCAAAGAATATTAATTTTTAAATTTTTTAAATTCAATACATCAACAAAAACCAAAGTCCTTCCAATTTATACTACCACAGACTCCCTTTGTTAAAGAAATTTCATTAAGTATAATATTTTATGAAATTACGCAATTTACGTAATTACTAAATATATATTTAAAAAAATAATGTCAAATTTCTCACGTTCCCTTCTTCCAAAAGAAAAAAAATATATATACAAATAAATTAATAAATAATATGAGAAAATCTCTCTACGTAAAGTAATCTGACAGCCTTAAAAACCCCAGAGCTCCCATTTACTACTGCTCGCGTAAATCCACCTAATCTCTCACTAAACTTTTTTGTATTTAAATCTCTTTAGCGGACATCTTTGAGATGATATTAATAAGGTTTTATTATCTCTAATAGCGTGTAAAAAATGGTGCAGAAGAAGATTTATCTGATCCCCTCCCCTTCACACACAAAAAAATAGAATATATGATGGACAAGTAAGTTTTAAATACAAAAATACCCGAAAAAAAGTGCTTGTTCCAATTCAACAAGTCACACGTTATGTTATCTTATTATATTAGTATGTACAATTATTAAAGTCGCGTGGGTATTATTTTATTTTATTTTTTCTTATTATTTTATGTTTTGTGTTTCCGTCATTTTCCCAAATTTAATTACGATTAAAAGTACGGCTCTTATTTTGTATATATATATATATATGTATATATGTTCAACGTGAAAAGTTTAAACGTTTTAAGAATATCTGTTTTTTATTCACATTTTGTATATTTATATACAAAATGTATATCAAAGAAGAAAAAAACTCTAAATGTGTCAATTGAAATTAAATAAACTACTACTACTACTTAAATATACTAACTGAATAGAAGAAGGAATGTATTATTTAAATCACACATGGGAGTTACTGTCTAATTAAATACTCTTGAATCAATTTGCCTACACTTTTAAAAACAACTCATGTTTGTTTTGAATACTTTCGAGAGTGTCTTAAAAGTCAACTCTGTTTTGAGGACTTGAAGCTACAATTAGATATTAGGAATATACAGAGAGTATCACAGAGAAACAGACACGTGATTATTAACGAAAATGTTGGCGGATTTTTATTCACACATGTCGTACCTCAACATAAACGCAATCTTGAACAAAAGTCCAGAAAATATGTTTTTATTACCTCATATATAGACAGATTTGAGTCAATTATAGGCTTTATTTCCACATTTCTGAGGTGTTTTAACATACCCAAGAATTTTATCTATAGATTAGAACCTTCATTTGATTTAAGAGACATACATTGGACCCAATATGGCCTTTCAAATAAAATCTATCAATTTGTGTTTCTTTTATTGCGACGATTTATTTTTGGCTACTTCAAGGGCAATTAGTGGGGTCTTCCAAAGGATAATAAGTATAATTTGTTTCAAGAAATTAAGGATGAATTGCCAAAGAATCAAAATGTAATCCAATTTTGAGAAAAATCCTTCTAGCTTGTTTTTGTGTTGATGACCAGACATATTTTAAGTCTTTTTATATCTTCATAAAAAAGGAAAGAAAAAAAAATTGGAAATGCAAGGTACAAGTGTACAAGTTGTAACTTGTATAAGCAAATTGTACAAGTTGTAACTCGTATAAACTAATTGTACAATAATTAATAAGAGTCTTTGTTTTTTTACTTTTGAAACTCCTAACTGACTAATTTGATGCACCGCCCCGTGTGCGAATTGACTCTACAAACAAGTGACGATATGAATATTGAATACAGTTACATGAATTGGAAGTTTTTCATGATTAGATAAATAATATCTGAAGTCCCGTTGCACTAACTGATCTTTAATTTAATCTCCCTTAAATATAATGACGTTTTAATTTGTTCTTTTTGATACAAGAGCAATTAAAGTTTACCTCTTTTTGAATTAAGAGCACTCCTTTGACACATATGATGACCCTTATACAAAAGTATATTTGGATATTTGGGCAGAGATTATCAGTGCTAGGATCAAACACAACACACCGTATTAAACCTTGGATGAATTGAGTCTGGATTGATCCGTCTATTACTGTAGTACAAAGAATAAGAATTCGAGGTTTTTCCTCATTTTATATGAATAGCTGTTGATTTTGCAAATTTTTTACCAAAAATTTAATATTAAATTGTTTCACAGACCTAGATTCCCTTCCTGGGTCTCGTTTAGCTTACAACAAGCTATGTTCCTAACATTATGACCTACTTTGATGGTAAATAGAGATACGTAAATTTATTCAGTATGTACATAGATATCTCTGATTATCAGTACTATACACAATATGTAATTAAAAGGAAGCTAATTAAACCCTAGTATACATATATACTTACAAACAGACAAATACAAATGGTGATGACGTCAAAAGGAGGGGGACATTTGAAGGTCATCATGACTTGCTTTCTCTCTCTCTCTCTTTTATAAGAATGACGATGGTGAAAAATACTTTATAATAGTTTATACAACATATAGGTACATATATACAAGAATTGAATGGATGGAGCCACCCTGTAATATTAATAGAACTTATTATTTCATATCCCATTGATAATAATGGCAATAAGTAGATATCGTTTCCGAACAAGGGTCTTTTAACGGTCGCGTGGGAGTGCTCTTCCCCCCCGCTTATTTTTGTGCTCGTCGACGTTCAATTAGTTGTTGTTTTTTCTTTCTCCTAAGGGGCTTTTAGCCCAATATACCAACTATCCATATCATTCATTATATTATATATCTTTAATGATGATTATATGTACAATTAGGGCATTAGAGAAATAAAAACCCGGGATTTTCTCTGTACGTATATGGAACAAACTAAGAATATAGACTCTACGTAGCATTTTTGTTTTAAATGTTGATGATATTTAAACAGTTTTATTTATCTCATCGAAATTAAGAAATTGTAATTACAACTCGAAACAAAACTTGGAAATGATGCTGGATTTCATTCCTAAATCTCTGTTTAAAATACACAGATATATTGTCTCTTTAGAAAACATTTGATCATTAAGACTAATTATAATTTGTTAATTTGGGGAAATATTGATGAACAATTTAATTTAACAGATGGAAAAGTAACTTTTTCATGTACAAAAGATTGTTGTTGTCATTCTACATATTGTACAAACTATAAACATAGACTCTACAGAGTCCCATATAGAATGACTTTGGCGCAGATCCGTAATCACGGTTTTGTTATGTTATTAAGAGAGAAGTTGGCTGAATGGGGTGGATATGGATGACTGAACAATTAATAGATCAATAAATGCTACGACTGAAAAATTATCGGAGTAAATCCTGATGATTATGGCCTGTAGGATTTGCATAAAAAGATCAAAACTACTGGGTCCGATTAGTTCATGAACGATAAAGGAATTTTGATTATTAGTTTTTATATATAAAAGATATTCGCAATAAATATTTACACTCATACGACTGGACATATAATGGTTCCATAAAGCGCTGCTCGGGTCGGTCGTAAGCGAAGACATTGTACCCAAAAGAAAACAGTTTGTCACCCCCTGTCAAATTGGTTGGTTTATTATAATTTGTGCAAATTTAAAAATGGCTCTTTTTTTATGTACAATTAAATACACGGCTGTTCATCTATCAAGTACAATTAAAGTTTGATAAAGAATTTGTCAACTGCTTTATAAAGATGAAATAATTCACCTCATTTACTCATAATAAACATATATATATATATATTTAATCCCATTTCACAATGGAATCTGAATATAAAAGGATGAAGAATAGAAAAATGAGAAGAATGGAAAAGGAGAAAATAAGAAACGAAATTGTTGCATATCTGTTATGAAAAAGGCATTATTCTTCATATAAATATAATAAAGGAAGAAATCTTGAGGCTTTTCACGGACTTTTTAATTAAATTAAACAATAATTATTGATTTTTATGTAGTATATACTACTTTTAGCTTGACCGCCTATTTCTTGTTGTTTTAGCTTCGTCTTTTTTTGACTGCACCTTCCTTCTCCTCCTTGATACTGTTGTTATTGTTGTAGTTATTGCTTAGCTATAAACTGCTTGCTTGCTTCCTTGCCCTTTACTTCCATTTCTTCTTCTTCTTCTTCTTGGACTCCGCCTTCAAATACAGTGCTATTGGGCGGAAAAGTTCTTGGAGATTAAAGAAGGCAGGTTGAGGCGTGCGTGTGGGATCACACGCCGGGAGAATGAAAAACTGGCGCAAAGGGAAGAAGGGAGAAAATTCAGGAGGTTTTTTACTCTTCACTTCTTCTCTATTCAATTCGCTTGTAAGGCTCGGTGTGTGAGAATCCTTCTCAATCAATTTTTATATCTGAGTAGAATAATAATTTTTTTTTGTTCTTACTTAGAGAAGAGTTTCAAGTTTCTTTATTTCAATTTAAAGTTGTTGTTCTGAGGTTCTTCTTGTCCTTAAGTCATTGTTCTAAAAAGTTTGAATCAGTGTGTTATTGAGAATTAGACAAAAGAAAAGCTGGTATAGTTGTTATAATATTAGTGTGCCTCCCCCGTTGACAACGATTTTGTACTTTACGGAGCCTCGTGTGCAACATAGACAGCAAACTGACGGCCATACGTGAGACCTACGGTGAGGGGTACCCGGACTATGGGCCCTATCACCCCGGTGCACCTATTGCACACTCCGGCATGTTGCCCGGAGAAGGAGAGATCAAGTCTTCTTCCGCTCTCATGGATTCCTACAGTAAATACGCTAGCAACTTTGGTGGCGCGAATGCCTTTCACCACGGCTATCACCATGGCTATGGCTACCCACATCCACCTTCCAGCCCAGGAGATTATAGCAAGTCCCTGGGAACGCATCTTCCACAGCCTTCCCCCACGCTGAGCACAGGCTCAGGTGGTATGGATGAACTGAGTCCCACTCCACCTCATAACAATAATATCAAGTCCCTCGGAGGGATCAAGCCAGACGACAAAAACAATCCAGATCGGGTCAAAAGACCCATGAATGCCTTTATGGTATGGTCACGTGGACAGCGAAGGAAAATGGCGCAGGAGAATCCCAAAATGCACAACTCTGAGATTTCCAAACGCCTTGGGACTGAGTGGAAAACTCTCTCGGAAACGGAGAAGCGGCCCTTCATCGATGAAGCCAAACGACTTCGAGCACTCCACATGAAAGAGCATCCCGATTACAAGTACAGGTTTGTTAGATTTCCTCTCTTCCCACAAACCTCGTCATTTTTATTTCGCATTATCAAATTCAATTAGATAAATACTTTTACTATTGCAAACATATTTTCAAAATAAGACTGAAATAATAATTGAATGAATGAGTATCTTCTAATTCCTTCTCATACTATATTTATGGAGAAGAAATTACAAGAGCACTTGGATCAATTTTTTCCCGCTCATGAGTGAGTGTATCTGAGGGATTTTACTCTTCAAACTACATTTATTTCCAGTTTTATTTCCTTTTTGTTCGTAATAATGGCGGATTGTGAGGAGTTTTTAGTCAATTTGATTTCTTGTGTGCTATCTATATTTTACAAATCAACATAAAAATAAAAATAGAGGACTCTTATATTGAAATAAATATATGGAGTCTCTATGAAGTATGTTTTGACCGATGGATTCACCTTAGTAGGTTTTTTCGTTCCAGACCTCGTCGGAAAACCAAAACCCTTATGAAAAAGGACAAGTATCCCATGTCAGGCGGAAACGGAGGTGGCGGCGGTCCAGGCTCTGGCCCCGGAGGTGGAGGCCTTCCCTGCCCTGGAGGAGGGAATCCATTAGGAGGGCCAGGGAGTCAAGGCGGCGGCCCAGGAGCATCAGCACCTTCATCAAATACCCCTGGAGGAACTGGGGTGTCATCAGGACCCTACTCCTCCTCTGCTGCCGCTGCTGCTATGAACAGCTATAATGGCTATCATTACGATCCCAACGTCTATGGATCTTATAGTTCCGCTGCAAGTTCTCCCTATGCCCGCTATGACATGATGTATGGAGGCTCATCTTATATGAATGGTTCATATGCAGCCATGTATGCCGCTGCCAATCATGCAGCTGCCGCACCACCCTCAGGGTCACCTTACGGTAGTTCAAGCATCAGTCCATCAGGACGTGTCAGTCCTGGCTCTGTGAAATCCGAGTCAGCTTCAGACTCTCCAAATTACGCTCACGTCAAACGTGAGCACACACCGCCCTCCTCTTCAAATCCTTCCGGACCCCTTCCAAATACGACGAATCCTCAGGACCTGAACCGAATGATTTCAATGTATCTCCCAGGAGGAGGAGGAGGTGGTGGTGGACCACCTGGCAATCATCCGGGAAGTGAGGAAGCCCGCCTACATAGCATGTATGCGGCTGGACATTACTCTGCTGCTGCTGCTGCGGCTGTGGGTATGACCGCTGGGCATCCCCCACCACCCCCTCTGCATCACGCAATACCTCCATCGGCGAGCTCTTCATCTCCACATCACCAAATTGTCGTTCATGGAGATTCAGGCCCCAACTCCAGCTCTTCCGGATCCTCCAACAGTAACAACGCCTCTCAACAGCAGATAACACACATGTAAAGAAGATACGAAGAGAAAATAAATCCAGGCAATCATTCATTGGATCCTCCCTGGTTGCTACTTACAAACAGAAAACAAACAAAAAAACAGACACACAGAATAAGAAGCATGATGAATTTATATACACCATTTTTTTTTTCGTTTTTTTAGATCAATTTATTATTATTACTATTATTCAAATTAATATTAATATTATAATTAAATCAATTGCATACATACATATATATATATATAAATATTAATATATCATTACGTATATATATTTCCCGAATTTTAATACATAAAAAAATTTATGACCACAGCAGAAGAAAGCGCTTTTTCCGCCAACTCTTTTTTTTCTATTACTCTCTGCCGCCGTTGCTGCTGCGAGAAGTTAAAGGGGAGCGAGCGTTTCTTATAT
Organism: Lepeophtheirus salmonis; assembly: GCF_016086655.4. Taxonomy (NCBI): domain Eukaryota; kingdom Metazoa; phylum Arthropoda; class Copepoda; order Siphonostomatoida; family Caligidae; genus Lepeophtheirus; species Lepeophtheirus salmonis. Next base: position 33,852,632 of record NC_052144.2, on the reverse strand, counting down.
CCAAGCTAGCGCCGCCATTTTCTTCACCTTCATAATAAACATACATTCAGTTCATTTTTTTTTTTTTGACAAAAAAGTAATGAAATTAAAACAAAACAGAATAAATATTTCTTCACCAAAGATTTGTTGATTGCGCTTCCAAAACAACCAATTAACCAACCATAGTATGATGCCCCAAAAATCTTTTTTTTTAAATTATTTGCAAGAATTGGTGGATTGATAATAAAATAAATCATTTTATCATTTTAATTAATCATGGTTATATATATATATATAAAGGAAATTCAAGGTTTTTTTTTGGCTAATTATCCTTATAATAATTATTTTTTTTGTTTTTTACAACCCCCTTCACTACTTTAACAAAGAAACAAACCCCCTCCCCACCCCCTCTATTTAAAATGTGTTGTGATGTGTAAATAGATGACATTTTTTCTTTTTCTTTTTAATTATAACTATTATTATTCAAATATTATATAATTATTATTACAGACGGTAAAAATTCACAATTTTTCTGAGATATTAACAATAAAGAAAGATTATTCATAAATGCACTGACGTCATAATTTGTGAAATGGGCGTATGCACTTCTTCTCCTTTCGCTCTTGCTGGCCTGTGTTGGTGGGAGAGTTAAGTAAGTGGGACGAACTTAAAACAAAAGGAAGAGGAAACTTATGAAGCAGGAGGGAAGGAACGTGGAAGGAGGGAAGAAAAATGAGAAAGAAATATGGAAAAGGAAAAGGGAAAAATTCGGGAGCGGGGAAGACATTTTGTTTATATTAGTATTTCCCTCTTATAACAATATGTATTGTCAATATGTGAGAAAGTAGTGAGCTGTTGCTTCCATTATTTGGAACAGATGGCCCAAAGGGACACTGAATATACATTTTTTGTTTTTATTATTATAAAAAAGAAGATATTTCAACTTAGCGACCGGGAGGCTTGAAAAATGATTTTTTGAATTGTTGGAAAAAAAAAATTTAATTGGAAAATAAATAGAGTACTTTTTTTCGATCAAATCATGCAACAGAGTAAAAATTTCTTAATATTTAAAAGTTTTTGTAAGAATTCATAAAACAAGAAGCCCACCTCAGAAAATAAGGAATTTATGTGTCTACTAAAAAATTGGATATTGGAAATTAAATTAAATTTTTCAATTTTTTTTTCCAAAAATTTCATTTTCTGTGAGTAGCTCCAGATTTTTCTCTAAAAACTGTAATATTTGAAATAAATATTTCTCCATAAATATAATTTTTTGTAACAAGTGAAGACTTTTGGAATTTTTTTCCAAAAAATTCCAAAAATCAAGTCCCCCCCCCTAAAAAATGATTATTTAATCCTACGATCGTCCTTGTATTAGCTCCTTACTGTTAAGTTAGATTGCGAAAATGCTTAGAGTTATCCTAATAAAAAAATTCTTTTGACCTATAAAAATAAAATGTTATAATTTTGGGAAAAAAATGTTTATTCTTTTAAATCGTGTCTCCTTTCTAAAAAATAAATCTAAAATTTTGGAGAAGAAAGTTTTTTGTCGCTTCTAAAAAAAGTTATTGGTCAAATTTGTAAATAAAATGTACGTCAAAAAATCCTGAACAAAAAACAAAAATCAAACTGCTATCCCTGATGACGTCATCATAGTATAATTTGGCCCTTCTCCACTTGCAAATACATTCTAGGACCATAGAGAATATGCTCTATGGTATTTACTTCTGCTGGATACTACTATAACTTTATAAAACCCTTAATTTTAATACTATTTGAATTCAAATAAGGACTATTCGAAACGTGGAACGTGGGACTGATGATGTGAACTCTAGTTCCACTTAAAAGGACGGTAAAAAAATAATTTGTATGTAAGGAGGAGTTGATGTACCAGATAATAATGTATGATTAAAACTCGATCTTGACCGAACTCGAACTTTGGTAAATTGCCCTAACACGAATCCCACTCATCACATAACACAAAAACTCGAACTCAACGAAATTCAAATATTGGTATATGTGGTGTGTCAACGTAAAAATAATATTTAATAAAAATCAAGAAAATCTTAATTGATTTTTTTTATTATTTGATGGACATATTTTGGCCTTGTATTTAACTTCATATCATTTAGAATTTATAACTCTAATAATGATTTAAAAGACTTATATTCAAATTTGTCTATTTCTTATTTTTTATTGTGACAATCAATTTAGTTCCTTCTAGAGTGATAATCGTAAGTTTTTTTTGGAACTCAAGAGTAGAGTTGAGGATGGATATTATCCCCCTTCCTCCCTTGTCAGAGCTGATTGTAGCTGATCTCCTCCAAACCATGCTTCAATTTGTCATAGTTTCCATGTTGATTTTCGGTGTTGTATTGTACAATGCCCATTATATATACAATTTTCATCAGTACATATTGTCTTATCAAGTACATGTCTACTAAACATCAATATGCAGGGGCTTACGCAGATTATCTATTCAAATATTAAATATGTGAAAAAAAAATCAAAAATCCAATGCTGCTCATAAAAAGTTTAATTTTTTTTGAAAAAAAATCAAAAATTAATTTTCAAACATTAATTTTTTGGAAAAAAAATTCAAAATCCATTGCTGTTCAACAAAAATTCAGTTTCAAATATACACTAATGTTTACAAAACAATTAATTTTTTGAAAAAAAATTCGAAAATTCACTACAGTTCCAAAGAAATTCTAAAATTAAGTTTCATATATTAAATTTTTTAGACAGTAATTTCAAAAATCCACTATAGTTCACAAAAAATTTAATTTTTTTGAAGTTTGTATTAAAAATCTGTAGCTATTCTGAGAAAATTTAATTTTTTGAAAAAGACAAAAAACAAATTATGGAAAAAAAGATTGAAATATTAAATGTTTTTCTAAAAAGCCAAAATTCCTTAATTTGGGGGTGGATTATAGCCCTATGGAGACCCTTAATATAGAGAAATGGAACTGTTGCGTCCATTATATGGAGCAGATGTCCCAACCAAAGGGCCTTCTTGTATAACAGAGCATAGGAGGAAGAAATCACCGGAAACTTTATTCCTTTCTGTAGTTAGTATCTACAACAACAATTCCCAAGAAAAAGAGGGGGAGGGGGGAGCTCCCCCTTTCTTCTTCCTGTCTCTTCTTTTGTGTTCCTTAGTTGCATTTTATTTTATTGTTATTAATAATAATATTTCATAAATCTCTTTACTACGATTTTTTGGTTCCTTGGTATTACATATACATAAGACAAGAACTGGTAGTCTGTACGTATTCACATAAACCGTTAGTGGTGGGCGTTCTTCTTCTGAGATTCGTTCTTCATAGAGCAGGGGAAAAAGCCTATAATTTAAAGATCATATGACAGAACAAACCTACATAGGCTATGAAGTTTGTTATTAGTATATATGATGTAATTTGGGGAAAGCCGACATGATTAGAGATTTTTCCTCTAGTGGTTGATAAGTGTTTTAATAAAAGGGAGGATAAATTTAATTAATATTTAATATAAAATAAAATATGTCAAACATAATAAATTTTGATTTCTTCTTCTTTTTTCTCCCGTTAAAAACGTTTTTTTTAATATATATAAATATTTTTTTTATTTTGTAATAATCCATTTTTAAACTTTGTATACAAAAGGTGGGACATTGCATTGAGGGGAGAAATCTCATAAAATAAGGGAGAAATATTTAAAAAATTCCAATTAAAGTTACTTATTCACGTGAAGAGGATTTTAATGTGACGTACGCCATTTTGGAGGACTAAATAACCATTTTTTATAGCAATAAAAACTCTTTTTTTCATTAACATTAAAGAAATATTGAACTATAATATGTCTAAATAAGAAAAGCAAATAAAAAGAATTAGAGTCTAGCAAAAGTTTATCCTTTTATTGACTAGTTATAATATACCCAAGGTTAATAGAAATAGTAGATTATGCCATAACGCGTGTACGACTGATATTTGACTTCCACCACGCTTTTAATATTGACGTCATAGTAGATGAGGGGTTGTGTGTTCTATCAAAATCGGTTTTTCTTGCCTAGCGTCGATGCGATACAGCAATTTGAAAATTCTAGCAATAATGACGTCATAGACTATGAGTGGTTGCGTGTTTTGTCACAATCTGCCGGTCTTGCCTAGCAGTCGGTACAGTATATCAGATTGAATACAAGCCTCATTACCTCATGATCTAACCTTGTGTCTCTATTAACCTTGATTATAACAGTCTCTAATCCTAGAATGTATTTTTACTTCTCAATTAAATTTCTCCACTGACTGTATTCTTTACTACGATCCCTGTAACGACTCTGCAAAGTTTTTAATACTACTTTGCTTGCATTATTTGAGTGCCCTTTGGTGACGTTTGTAATTGAATTTGTTTCTCTAAATGTGAAGGGGAAAAACATTAATACCTTTAAAGAAAGGATTTTGTTCGGCTTACCGATAAGGCAAAGAGGAAAAAAAGTGAAGAAAATCGGGCAATACATTTCACTCTTTTGAGCACTAAGGCCCTTATTTGCAATAAATTTGTAAGTGGAGAACCACTTCTTAGAGAAAATCTAAAAGCAATAGTTTTGTCCTCTGCAGCAAGATATGGTTCTCTGCAAATTTTAAATACGGAGGAGTGGAGGTGATTCTTGTGACCATATTATTGACATTGTCAAATATAAATAGTCAACAAGGTATGAAACTACTTTAAAACAATTGTCCGGAGGTATGAACGCTTGCATAGAGGAAAATCAATGGATTGATTTGTATGTTATTTAGTGTGTGATTGTTTTTATGACTTTTTGATTGTCGGAATGTTTGACTGTTTTAGATGAATTAATTTTAAGCTAAAATGCATATTCATGTTAGTACAACGCAATTCCTTCTAGCAATTTCATATTCTATAATATTTTATATTGTGTAAATATTTATCTACATATATAATATGAATAAAAAAATGTATTAAAAAACATGTTATAAAATCGTTAAACAATCTAATTTCCATATTGACGACAAAAGTTAACCTTTACTATTGAAACAAAGAAAAAAAATTATCTAACTCTCTTTTTTTTCTTGTTACTAATCTATAAAAAAAAAATTGTACATATTTAACAATTTTTAAAGGATTTTCAGTACACATTACTTTGATTTAATTCAAATATCAGTGTTAATCATTTGAATCAAGTAGTATTCAATGCAGATGCTAAGTATTTTGCATCTATTCACAAAGTCATTGGATGGAGTGTTATTAATATTTATTGGAAATTTATGCATATCGACTGTGAGCTCCCAAAAACGGTGTCTCCTTCAATCATGATGCAATTCATGACGTAAGTAAAAATGCTCTAAACATTTGAATGTTCTCTCAACATGTCTTACACTAACCTAGTATAACTTTGGACGTATACTGATAACCAGTATTACCAGATGGGCTTATGGAAAAGTAGCTTTATGTCAATCTAAAAACATCTAAAAATCGGCTAAATATAATCGTTCGATCTAGTTCATGGACTTTGATTTACTCTTGTACCACGGTCTATTTACACGGGATATGAAATTTGCGGTTCTTTCCTTAAAATTGGCCTTTTTTACTTTACCCCAGCTCCTCCACTTTGAAAAACGTTCTGGCGCACTTGGGTTAGCTTATAAAGTTGATTCGTTCCTGAGTGTGCCGGGAGGTTTTGATTTTTTTTTGCTAAGATTTTAAATTCTCCTGAATTAAAAAAAAAAAAAGGAACATAAAACCAGAATCTTTTTCTAATAACGACAAAGTTACCTAGATTTGGAGGACTTTTATTGGATAATTCTTTGTAATTAATTTTCAATGAAGGTATTTTTTATTGATTCTTACAGCTATTTAATGAAGTTACATCAAGATGCTTTGTCTCTTTGATGCATTTTATCTACTAAAAATTTCAACTATGAACCCCCAAGATGGTGTCTCCTTTAATTATGATACAATTTATGAGTGAAAGCGCTTTATTAAAACATGTGATGTAATATATTCAGTAAGAATGGAGCAAAAGAGGAAGTGGTGATATTTATCATCGTTAGGCCCCTTCATTTTTAGGGCAGGTAACATCTTTTTTATCAGTGGATAAACAATGAGATTTACTTGTCTGGATAAAGATCAGATGATGCTGATTCAAACGTGTTCAATGTTTGTTCATCTTGTATTTTTAAATGTTAAAAATCATGAATAATTAGGATTTTCTATGAGGGGTCTTTTTGCAACATAACCATGGTATTTTGCCTATTAGATTTGCAACTTTTTTTAAATTTCGATTACGGATAGTGATGAAAAGTTGTCAGTTGATATGAAAATAACCTAGGACAAAAATGCTTAATCTTAAATGGTCTCGATCAAAAAATGAAATAAGTTAAAAGTTCTTTACTTAGTCTACATATATAGATACTAAAAGAGAAATTTTTAGGTATATTTCATTAAATAATATTAATAACCAACAAAAAGTGTTAAAAAGTTTTTTTTCAAAAATTGTCCTATATAAAAAGTAAAAGAAAATTGATGATTCACGTACATCCTTTTTTTGACATTTTCAGATAGGAAGGATCTAAATTTTCTTATGTTTTACTCTCTTTTTTTCTCCCTGGTGGAGGCTTGGAATAATGTCTGTAAAGAAATGTGGTGAGCTAACACACACAAAATCGGAAATATTATGACGACTATCTTTTGGATTTACAAGGAATAATGCTTCATCGACTATTTGAAAAAGTATAAAACTATTACAGGTACATATCATTCATTGTTATTGGACCATTTATGTGAATACGTACAGACTAACAGTTCTCGTCTTATGTATATGTAATGCCAAGGAACCAAAAAATCCTACAGAGATTTATGAAATATTATTATTAATAACAATGAAATAAAATGCAACTAAGGAACACAAAATGTTTTCGTGGATGACATCCTAGAAAAATAGATTTTGCATAGGTCATTTCTATACCATATGCCACCTTTTCCGAAATACTCCTAGTCGAAATACGAATAAAGTTATAAATCAAACGGGTCTAATATAAATAGATGGTATCGGCGGCAACTCTTCTCTGTTTTATTACTTTTTCGCTTTTTGGAATATCATTCAATTTAATTAATTATAGAGTTAAATAGAGAAACTATTTGCAAATTAAGTGAGTTAAAACACAAAAAACTGGAAATATTATGACGACTGTCTTTTGAATTTACAAGGAATAATGCTTCATCGACTATTTGGCAAAGTGTAAAACTATTACAGGTACATATCATTCATTGTTATTGGACCGTTTGAAAATCGGGCTGCAAGAAAAAAGGCCACCATTGGCCTACAAAAAAGTCATTTCCATCACGTCAATGCACCAGCTCACACCTCCGTAGTTGTGGTCGCAAAATGAATGGAAATGGGGTTTCAACTTTAGATGCCCACAGCACTAATAATCTCACACATCTTCACTCTTCCGTTATCCACCACCATATCATGGATTTTATAAATGATTTCTAGAGTAATAGTCTCATCAAGGAGTCACGAACGTTCATCGTAACTTGTGCCTATATGGCTACTCTGAAACTTTGACGCCATTTATAAACTGTTTTAATCGAAGGTGTAGAGTCCCCATAATGTTAATCAAGATTCTTTTTAGTATTTTGGAGCGTTTTCCCTTTCATAAAGTAATGTTTAATCAACACACGAAATTTTTTTCGTCCATTTTTTGGAAATCAATCCCCTTTTTCGATTCAAAAGAATGGCAAACAGAAATAAGTTGAGCGATCTGACTGAAAGTGTGTGTATGTTCTTCCAAGAGATGCTACTAACTAAACATACATGATACAGGCCAGTAGTGCCATCACTCGGACTATGCACGGACTTTTCAAACAACCCTCCTAATATCCAATATTTGATAGACATCTTTTGGACCACAATATACTTTTTATACCCCTTTTTGGGATTAGTTAAGATACCCACGAACGTAAACATTAGCTCAGACCCTTCGAGTGCTTTATAATACTTAATTTGGTGGCCCTCATATGGTCTTTCAAATAAAACATATCTATTTCCAACTAATATATATATAAGCTGATAATAATTTGTATAAGAGTGCTAGAGTAATTCAGAGTCAATTTAGGAGAAAATCATTCTAGATTCCTTTAATGTTGACGGTCCACATATATATATATAATGTACATAAATTTTGTCTAATGAATATAAGATATTTACAACTTGACTAAAAGTTACTTTCTGATACTTTTATCCGTCACTAAACCTAGTATACTTTTTTGAAAATTGAATATTTCTTTAATGGTGCATAATTTCGTATTTTTTTGCATCATTTCTATGCTTTATAAGAAGTGTTAAATCATTCGATTTTAGCCAAGTATACTCCGTTCTGTTTGATAACTTATTGTGCACGATAATCGAACTTCGTAGTCCCCTTTTCGTGGAAGCCCTGGGTCCTATTAGTAAAAAATCAGACAAACAATTTTCACAGGCCTCCATTGAGGCCAAAATTGCATTTCTCAGCGCGTTGACCATAGACAGGAAAAGTAAGTAGTCACTTGTTGCCAGGTTCGGCCTATAAGGTGGATGCATAAAACATCCCCCTTCGAACTCCCGGAGCTTCTGGCGCGTCCTCAAAGATGTGAGCGGTCTGGCATTGTCATGATGATGTCTTGTTGCCTCCTATTCATCATTGCTGTCTGCTGTTGTTCGATCGCCCGTTTCAATTGGTCCAGTTGTTCAATGTAGAGGGCAGAATTGAGCATGGAAAAAATTGCTCAATCCACTGGTTTACTGTTTTAACATCAGTTGCTGTTTTTTTATCGTTAAAATGACTGAAATTGTAATTACATGAAGCTTTATGGTACATTTAAATTGTAATTGTTAAACTATGGAGAGATCTTTAACTTTAAAATGTGGGTCAACATTAATACAATCTTAAACAAAAATCAACACGAGAAGAAAAACCCTTTTTTTTTAAACCTTAAATATATGTACAATATACCACTTAGTATTTCATAAGCATATTTGAGACACTTATAGGCTTGTGCCCTCCAATCTGTAGGGTAAGTTAAAATACCCCAGGAATTTAGTATCAGTTTCAAGCCTTTGTTTGATTAAAGAAACTTATATTGGGCACATAAGGCCATTAAAATAGAATCTCTTCATGTTTTATTCTTTCCTTGTGACGATCAATTTTGACTACTTTTTTTGCAATTTGCGGGTCATACAACGGGGTAATAGGAACAATTTGTAGATAGAAATGGAGGATAATTTTCTAAAGAATACGGATGCAATCCAGACTCACTTTTGCGAAAAATAACTTTAGCTGCCTTTTGTGTTGAGGGCCATATATATGCAGTATACTATTAAAAAAATTCAATTTACGATATATACCATTTTTTCTCTGTTGTTCATGTGATATTTGAGAGGGTTTTTTTAAAAATAAATATACCCGATATGTAGTAGTATGTTCATCTTTTCATTTTTGTTATTTTAAATCTGTGTAGTTCGTCTTCTCACACTACGGATCAGGAGCAACCAATGAGGATTGTTTCAAATGAAGGTATTAGATTTCATCCCTCATGTACGTACATACATAGTTTGTATACAATGTATGTACAATACGTACTTGGTTTTGACTCAGTTGCACGTACATGTTCAGGAGTACATAAATATCCACTTTAAATAGCTTTGATATCATGTACTCGTATATCGTTTATAACGACCGTTATGTTACTAGAGCTCGCGAGTTCCACTCAGAAAATAATTAGATTGCAACTCAATCTTAAAAGGTTGGATTTACTTTGTTAAAAAGGGGAAAAAATAGAATATTGTATAAATTGGGCTAAGCTTAAAGTCCACGTTTGAGGGAATGTCGTACGGTATATGGTACAGGTTATAAATTGTAAGCATTTTGGGCTGGTATCGAAAATGAATATGACAGTTCTAATAATTTGAAACATATTTTGCAAGAAAGAAACTAATCAGCATAATCTTTTATTAAACTACTTATAAACTTCCTCAAGGAGGAAATAATTTTAATAATACCTTTAAAAAATATGGAACATTTTTCAAGTTGACAAATACAACAAACTCCCTTGCTAACAAGTGCTTAGGAGTTCACCCTCCAAATATAGTATTTTGCCTTTCTTATTTTATCATTTGGAACTTTTTATTCATGAGTTTCGAGAGAAGAAGGAATGTAACAGATTTATTTACAAGAGTACGTTACACATATTATTTGACAAGTTGACATAAAAACATTATTCCACAAAAACTAAGAAAATAAGAAATGCCTAATTTATCTTTTACTTCATATAGTTACAGTTTCATAGACATATTTCGGTCAGCTATAAAATTTGTATTTATATTTATGGGGTAAGAGTAGATATTCAAAAATGTTAACTATATATACTTTAGAGAATTCATTCGAAGTATTAGACGGATAAATTGGCACCTTCCATGACCTTTTCTACTAAATCTATCAACTTTTAAATCTTTCATTGTGACGAGGATTTTTTTTTACTTTAAATGTAATTTGCGGTGCACTCAAAGAATTTATCGAATATTGTCATCCTAAAAATGTGTTATCAGTTCAGACGTGTCAAAGTTATCAGGTTTCATTTGATTTCACTAATATATATGTTTTATTTTGTCTTTTGAAATCTTATTTTATTTTATGGATTTTCAGTCATGTTCACAAATATTAATTTAGAATAAAATACTTTTCAATCATATAGATTTATTCCCAAATGTAAGCAAAAATACGTTTTTTTTAATATTATTAAACAAAAATCTTTAAAATAGTTGCAAGTGCCCACAAAAATATCATATTTTCTAAGAATATAAATCTAAGATCTTTACCCTTATTCTATTAGAGTTGCCGTATGGATGTCCTTGTAGAAAAAAAAAACAATCAAGCTCAAGTATTATGAATTTTTGAAAAAATTTACATTTGAAAAATATTATTTTTCAAGGGGTCAAAATCAAAGCTTTTTGAATTGGATCGAAGGTCAAGATTTTTATGTTATTCGATAGAAGTTGATAGAAAATTTGAACGATTTTCTCCCTACACCACTTCCAAAAAAATGGTTTGTATTTTTCTAAAAAAATACACAATTTTTGTAACTTTTCAATGTAACGCTGTAAGAAATTTGCAGTTTTTTCTGTTAGATGATCTATCGATCAAATATTTGCAATTGAGCAAAAAAAAAAAAAATCAGACTGATCACATCGAACATTTATCAAATATGATAGCTATGGCTAGAGAGGTTAATATTGGCTAAATTGTGGTGAACATTAATTTAAAAAAAAGGAACTTGTTGGGCAGAGCAAAATACTAACTATTCCTCCCTAGTTTGAAGATTTAGGATTTCAGAGAATTCGTCTGGGAAAGAGGATAGAGAAGCGATGCAGTCCAGTTACAAATCATTTTTTCATTACCAGAAAAAAAAATCAAGTGTTGACTTGTACGTTTTTGTTTCTTTTTTTTTGTATCAGAAGAAAATGCTTTGGGTTGTAAATCTTAAACATGAAAGAAGTGTAAACACAAGTGTGTATACTCTTAAATGATGGAGACTAACACTAATTATTTGTTGTCGTCCCCTGTTGGACTCAGAGTAGAATTGAAGAGTATTTAGTCCTAAATGTGATTCCTATATACGGAGTAGGGTTCATGCTTATTTTCCTCCATTTAAAGCAGCTTTTAAGTATTCTAAAGAAAACTCATGACAGCTAAGCTAAGCTCATCTCCAAAACATTCTTCGAATGGATGTTTTGTTACTTTTTTTAAATGTGGCCAAAATAAATACGATATTTTTACGACTAGCTATCTTCTATATTTGTAAAGAAAAGTTTGTATGTTTGTTGAACATAAAACTCCAGGCAATACCGGTTACATCTGTAAGTTAGCCAATATTGTTTTTGTATTGATACATTACAAATTCATTTGTGGTTATTTCCCTCCATTTATAACAGCTTGTAAGTACTCTAATAAAACGTCATGAAAGCTAAGCTGCTCTCCTTCAAAACATTCTCAAAATTCTCAAGGCTACCATATTACTTTTCGGTTATGATTGACTACTCTATATATATTATTGAGATCCGACAGAACATATTGAGTTTGACACGCCTGAACTAAGAGACAACTAAGGGGAAGATAGGATTTGATCTAGAGGGAGGGGGTAAAGCCCCCCTTCTCTCTTCATCCTGTTCCCCCCAAAATTGTATGCATATACACTCTTGAGTAAAGGGTTTTAATGATATTTTTCTGCACTCTTTTTTAATAGCAGAGAGTTTGTTTCTAGTGAGTGCTTCAATGTTGTACATATTATAATATCCCATATGTCAAGTCCAAAAACTGCATTTATGTATAGGGAAATCACGATCATCATCTATATGTGTATAAATATACGTATCCCGGATGAAAAGACGGGGGGGGGGGCAAGTGATTTTCCCAGGGCTATATATTTATATTTAGAAACATTCACTGCATTTTGAATCAGATACATAGACGAACGCCATATATACGTGTTTAGAGGAATAAATACCACCAGATGTTTACAGCTCTGTAGTACATAACTGGAAAAAGAGGGGGTGAGCATCATTCAGGCAAGTAAGCAAGCCGTGCTTGCACGTACAAACATTTGATAACACTTTTTTATATCAAAGTTTTTTTCCTTGTTGTTGATTTGTGTTCCCACGAAACTCTGCAAACGTATTTGTTTTGTTTTTTTGGGTTTCTACTTTAATTATTACGTATTCCAAACTTGGTTTGACTAGATTTTCTTTTACATTGTTGCTTTGTTTTAAACACACATGAGTGTGAATAATAAAATAATAATAATAAATAGACTGTTGCACATCTACACCCTTTTAACGAATTTCAATGTTGTTTTTTCTCCTCATACTAACCCCTCTATTCCTATCTATCTATGGTGGTTGTTGTATTTTAAAACAAGCAGATGAACTATTTTGCCAATAAATTTGTTTGTATTTTCATCTTATTAAACTTTATATACTGTTTTATTTCTTTTTATACTATAACATAATATATTGATATTACTCACAGACTAGGTTGTGCCCTTTTTTTTTGTCACCAGGGGGATTTGAGTTCCAAATAGCTAAGGGCTTCTTATCGATCTGGAAAAGTGGTGAATGGATCCACGCCTGCTCCTAAGCATGTCAGGACTTATATTATGATAACTATAAAATTTCTTAAGCCAAGGTTTCCCAAACTTAACTATACCAAGATCCCCCACCCTACACTAATGCATTTTTAACTGAGGCCCCCTGTACTATGCATATGTAGAATGAAAGCAATAATCCATTCCCTATCTTTCTGCGCCCTCCCTAGCTTTCCCTCACGGCCCCCACTTTGAAAACGATTGTCTTAGGCAACATTACTTTTCAGGCCTCCCCTGGAACTTGAGGCACTACGTACTCTACGTAACAGGTAGTTGTAGCCATCTTTGTATCTAATATCATTTCCTGGGTCCGGAGTTTCTACCAAAGCCCCTTGTTTTAAGTGATTGTTACAAAACTGAGCCTGTATAAATAATAACCGAGACGGACAGAACCGCTGAACCTAATCCGGCTAAAACCTTGCTCGTAGGTTCTAGTTATACAGAGTGCAGAAGGTATTTTTTCCGTGCAGTTTGAACATATCATTAAAAATCATTCGAATAGCTTAGGGGACCTTCAAAAAGCGTTTAGTTGCTCATGTCATGTGTCTAATCGTCGTAACTTCCGATGGCACAAATAAATTGTGTGAGCTTGACTACTTTGCCCAGGTTGAAGGCCAATTTATGAATGAGCTCAGGGTAGGGTTCCATATCATGCATCGTGCAAGGCCCAAAAGTTTTGCCTGAAAAACTTTTTAGATGCAAGTGCATCTGGTAAAGTCCTACCTGATCGCAACAGAGTGCAGTGTGTGGAGTCTCATGGATTTTAAGGTTATTATGAACTCTCACAGCAATGTGGAGGAGTTGAATTTCGGGATAATTCACTTCTGGAACAAGATATACGTCCAGAAGACATATATGCTAAATTTTGTTCCCATCTCCAGAATGTGCTTTGTAATTGGCTTCAAGGGGGTTTAGATTGAGTGATTCTACTTTGTAGACCCTGTCGGGCAACGATTTTTTTCTACACAGATTTTCATTACCGATATTTTTCGGCATGCCATTATGAAGCGATTTTTTTTTAATCTGAATTTATGGACAGATTTTTTTGGCCTCTTTTTATAGATTACTTGATATTGCCCCTCTATTGACCAATTTTTTTTTTTGTTGCTATCATGTAAAATATGAGAGGTCGAATATCTTTATTTTTATAGATCAACCGTCATAGATGTTTTCAAAATATTAAACCGAGATCTTAAATAGATTAAAAATATCCGGATAACTTTGAAAGTCTAAAAAGATCATGATATCACATGTCCAAAATACCAACTATCTAGATTGACCGCTGTAACATTTCCATACCCTTTTTATATTTTGTCTGAAAAAATTCCTCAGTTTCATTGATAACTTCTTCGTTGGAGGGAAATTTCTTAGTCATAAGTATTTTTATGTTGGTCATAATTAAGAATTTGAACCCTTAGTAAAGCAAGATAAGGATAAAAATCTGCCCATAGTATAATGGATGGCCTTTGGCTACTGTAACCTATGTGGCCATAGTAGGAACCATATATATCCTTCAGAATATATCCATCCATATATTACAATATGAAATGATTACCAAGATCACTTTGAAATTAAAATATGCATTAAATTTGACAATATCTAAGAATTGAGTTATTTCGTACTTACAGAAATGATAAGGATCTCAGACTGGTCTCGGATTTGCAGATATAAACCCAACACTAGTCATAACATGAATATACATTGTTAAAAGATTTTTTCAATAAAATGTACTTCTATTCATATTTCACTCACTGATTTGAAAATTATCCTGCCCCTTGTATATGTATATAAATATATTTCTCCTCTGATGTTTAACAATGTGATGCATATACAAAATTTCGTATGTTTATATAGCAACAACCAACAAACCAAAGTTTTCTTTTATTATTATTGCTATTGTATAAATAAATAAAAAAGTTTATTTTATTGGTTACAAACTAGTTGTTTAATAATAATATGAATTTGGGTTTCCTTTCTTCTTTTCTAAAAAAATAATATTTTTTTTGTATAAAGCCATAAAATTATGTTAAATAATAATTGAATTGATATGGATGTTTTTTGGGGTTTTTTAAATGCTAGTTTTATGATTTATGGATATTTATCTTAGTGTGTACAAGTTGTAACTTGTACAAACAGATTGTATAAGATACCATTTCTACGTATCGTATATCTGTCTACGTATATATGTGCGTGTTTGTCCAGGGATCACACAAAAACCAATAAATGACTTTGCTGAAATTTTGTATGTGGGTTTATAAGGCTCAAAAAATGTATTTGGTTAAAAAAAAAATTGTTCTTCAAGGCGTCTTTCAATAGTTTTTTTTCTAAAATCACAAACAAAAACGATTATTTCAATTAAAACAAAAGATATAGAACGTAAATTTTAAAGAAATTTTTTCAGGTATCTGAATATATATCTTCGCACATTTTTTTAAAGGAGATTATAAGTTTTAGTGAATAAATAAACAAGAGAAAATAAGACACAAGATTTTGGACAATAATATGCAAGATGAGCGAACGACAGTTCAACTTTAATTTATTTTCTTATTTTTCCGGGCAACGCCGAGGAAACCTATTCTAGTATATATTATTATGTAACCATTCATTGTAATTGATGTTATCATTTCCTTTAGGACTATTTAAATTTCACATATATTATTATAATATATCTATGAGGATTTTTATAAGTCTCTAGTCATATGTTTTATGATATATGCACAAATAAATTGAAAGAAAGAGTTTTAGAAGAGTGGCGTTTCTAAAAACATATAAACATTGTAGTATAAGATTATCTTACCTAACCAGGACCTATCAACAATAAAATTATCAAAAATATTTAACAGATTAAAAGACAACAAGGATCAAATAATGTAAAAACAGAATAAAACTCTTCAATATATGATGTTAACTACTTTTCAAAAAAAAAAAATATTACCGGACGATCCTCTTCAACATAGTATAGTATGGAAGGGAATATGTTCTATGATAAGAAATCAAACAAGGACAAAGTTCCAGGAGCTACCTACCCAGTTTGGGATCTCTAGAGAAAAAGCAGCATATTTCGCAGAGACAGATATAATCATTGACCTCAGATTTTACCTGCAATTTTGTAGAGAAATTTTGTATTGCACGACTTCCTTGGAATGATTTTCTCAATGAATCACCAAATAAAATGGTGGCTTTAATTTCCCTTATCCATTTTCAATGACATGTACTCTTAAAGTATTGTCACAAAGGGACATTCAACGAATGAACGCCGAACATTATTCAAGAGCTTCTCACAGTTTTTCTAAGAACTACTGAAAAGAAGACAACTTGTGGAAATCTGGAATTGTGAAGTGAATTAATTTCCTTCCACCACTTCATGCAAGGATCCTCTGATTAGTCAAGTCTCCGGCAACTCTTAAGATTTTACGAATCTTTTGCACACTTTGAATGCTTCCCCATTATATGAAGTTGAAACTGTCATTTTCAAGTGCCAATGGCTGAGATGTTGATGTTTTCTTACTAAATTAGTAAAAAATTTAATTAGACCCTAAATCTACTAAATATTATTATAAAACTAGAGGTTTCGGAGTACTGGGTACACTGGCAAGAAGTATAATAATACTTTGAAATTATTTAATTTTAATATGGAACCATTTTGAAAGTATATAAACCCACATTATGTCCAAGATTGGATGAAAAAAGCCAATGGGAAATTCAAACAATAGAATATAATGTCAACATTTGAGTCTTTTTTTTAAAGTTTGTTTCAATTCCGAGTACTCGGGAAATTATTGCATCAAGTCTAAAGTCAAATTTCTTACCTTTGATACAAGTCGTAGTCGAACCAAGAGGCTCTGCTATTAAAGTAAAATATCGATCAATAAGTCCATAAACATATCTGATTTTTTTTTTATCAATCTCTATTGATATCAACTCTAATTTGATTTGTTTAACCTGATTATTTACTCTGAGAGCTATATGCAATATCTGATTTGGTAGTATTAGACAATTTTAAAAATGCATTATATCTAAATTACATAAAAAAGACTGTGATTAAAATATAGAATTAAGAATAAGGGATTTATCTTTTTAAAGCTATTTTACCTCATAAGAAAGGATCATATGTTTTTTAAAAGGTCATTATGCACCCTCAATCAAAAAAATAATATTTTGGTATGGATTTATTATAGCTAAGAGCTTCGAAATAGTTTATGATATTTCGTATTTAAAATTTAAGGCCTTAATAATCTTACTTTATTAATTAAAGACAATCTACTTCTTTATTTAGAATTGTAGGTATATTGAATTTTGGTTACACGTAATAAAACTTTTTATTTGGAGATGAATATGTATTTTAAATTAGTCTAATTCCATCCATAATTATTCATAACAAACAATAACACTCACTTAAAATCAGCGACATTTAAATAATATATCTATATATAATAAAAAATTATTTAATACGGAAAGTTCAATTTGATCATTTTAAAATGAAATTCAATTTGAATTCCTCAAATATATGCATATTTGTCTTCATCTGATGAAAATTAATAATTTTTTATCATATGAAATAGTTATTAACTCCATGATGGGGCTTTAAAGACTTATTAACTGTTGTTTGACATTTACATTTCCCCAAAGTCCTTATTGAGTCTGAAGTTTTTAAACGAGGAGTTCGAGATTGTAAAAATACCACTTTGCTCGAAATACACAACAAGTCTCAATGATGACACCACTTGATTGAAAGTGGTCTTATTAGGACAACTTCTTTTACATCAATGAATTCTTACTCTAAAGGTTCCCCTGTCTCTTATAATTTAATAACAATAAAAAATAGTGTATAAACTTCTTAAGACTTTAAGATGAGCCTCGTTTAATATTTTTCTTTTTTTTCCGTCTTTCAATTGACAATAGGAAACGCATAATAGACAAATTGAAAGAGGCTTATTTATGTATGATATCAATATTTTTACAGTCCATGAGAGGGGTTATTTATTTTTTGGGTGGAGATACTGAGGGCTTAATCATTTTCATCCTTTTATTCATTCCCTTACCCAGAGATAGAAAATAAAGGAGGGGGGAGGGGGAGTATTTAATTCAAGAATAATAATATGAAAATGATAATTTTTATAATACAATGATAATTCTATATTAAATTATACTTTTAAAAAAAGGGTAAAATATAATCTATTTTTAAATTATAAAAACTCAAAGCAAAGTAGTCAAAACAACATTCGACGATCGTGTCTCAACTTGTGCATGGTATAGGCCTTATTTCGGTTTGGTTTTCAGTGATTTCTTCTAATCCGATATATACCAAAAATTGCTCCGTAGATTAAAAAAAACGTAGTCGTTCTTATTCCATTAACCGTTAGTCAATCGTTCAGACTGTGGACCACCGAAGAGTCTATTGGTCTATAAAAAAATGAGTCACTCCGAAACTTAGTATGACTTCACCAAAGCAAAGTTCATTTTATATTATAATTGAAGGTATTTATAGTTGGTTGAAATATGGATTCATACTCTTTAATCAATAATAAAACTGAGCAACACTTATTTTTTATAGGATCGATCAATACAAATCTTGTTCTGTGGGCCATTCAGTCACACCCCCTTGTCTTGAAACGTATATGATGTTTGTAGAAGAAACACTGAGTCTAAGGGCATATGCAACTAATTTTATATTAAATCGGTCTTAATTGTTTCCTTCTACAACAATATTGTGATCTATAATTGGGTCGTATGTAGATCAAAAATGTAATTGGTTTTATCCCTTTGAGCGTTTTCCTTCGTTGTCAGACTGGGAACCACGGAAGAATGTATCGGTCTGACATCAAAATGATTGACTATTAAACTTGGTATGACGTCATTAAAGGGATGTTTATACATTTGAAATCATAATTGAAGTCAATTCATGTTTGGTTAAAATATCGTTGCAGAGAGTTAGGTCTGGAATAAGACGAAGCAAGACTGATTTTGTATGGGATTCATAGTATACAAATGTAGTTTGAGGAGCATGGTATTATAGGGACCTTTATAGGTTCAGATGCCCTAATTTTATAGATGGCACCCTGATGAAATTGTAAAAACTAGGATTAAATTTTACGTTTTCAAGCTATCAATACACTCAATGAAATATAAATGCCCTGAGTCTTACAAATTCAACAACAAAATTGTCACTGTTTGTTTTGAAACGTGCATAATTTTATGTACAAACACTTAGTCTAAGGGCGTCTGCAACTTATTATCTTACGTCATCATTAAATTATACGTATAATTACCCTCATAATGACATGCACTTATCTTATATGTAATTAGAAGTGTGTACAATTAAACTCACCTCACATAAATTTATTTTTATCTTCACTCTGTCAAAATATTAAAAAGAGTGCATTGTAATTATACCATTAGTATGATTTGTCATGGCAAGAAATTGTAAGAAATATTTACCAGCCAACTTTAAAAAAAAACTCCACCTAGAAACACAATTTCTTGACAAAATTATTAATTATTATTAAAGAATACCTGACTGAAAACTTACAGTGTGTCTATGGCAACAGTGTAATATTTACATATATACAATACGCACACAAACTTTTTCTTTGATCTTTAAGATGATGTATAATAGTGTCTTACTAGACATAACAGATGGTCAAACAAAGAATGAATGATTTTGGTGGATATAAAGAAATAAAACAGGAAACCTAAGAACTACATAAATAAAATATAATAAAAACCGGAAGAAAAGCTACGGTAGTAGTTGTAGTCTGATGAACTTCCATTCAATAACAAATGTAATTAAACTTTTAAGACATTACACGTCAAAAAAATATGTGGTTTTAATATAAATGGTATAACCAAGTTAATTAAAACGAAAAGGAAAATCTTATCTATACGTCATTATGAGTGTTAAACATTCTGTCCTAATGAGGAGAGTTTAGTTTAAGAAAAAATATTATGAAAAAAAGGCAGTTGGAGTTTTTTTTTTGATATATAGCAACTTTTAAATCAACCTGTTGGTTTTTTTCCTTCTACATATGCAGAAGGAAGATTGTAGATGGAGATATCTTTGAAAAAGAAAAAAAAAAGTGTATAAGAAGAATCTGTATTGTTCTCCTTCAGGAAATAATAATAATAACAATAAATAAATTATAAGCAGACCCTGTTACATACAAATGTACATAGTTCAAAAGCGTACATAGGTACATATAATATGTGGCCCGTCAACACAAACACAAGCTAGAATATTTTTTTGCCAAAGTTGAGCCCGGGTTACATTTTTATTCGTCCTCGAATTATTGTCAGTTTCTATGTACAAGCTATTATTAATAATACCCATTGGATGTGACACAAAATATGTGCCTATTGAATCAAACAAAGGTGCAATAACTTTAGCTAAAATTATTGGTTGTTTTAACTCATCCCATTAATTTGAATCATGGCTGCGGGGTCGTTTTTTTTTTTTTTTTTGGTGAAGTCGAAGTAAAGGTGGATTTTGTCTATTCCCAAGCCCGAAATGCCCATCTCCGAGCCTCATTTTGTCAAGCCCGAAAAGCTCGTGCCCCAAACCTTCCAACCATACGACTATTTCAACTCACCTTGATCCAAGGCTTGAAGAAATATTATTCAGAGAGGAAGTGAGGAAACAAAGAGCTGTGGAAGAAATACATTCAGAATTCATCCAACTGTATGAGGATACAAGATTCCAAATTATAGATAAAATCCCTAATTAAAAATACATCATATGAATCTTCAATCTTGTGGTCTTCTTTTCACGAAGAAATTAACTTCCAGAAGAGAGAGAGCAAATTTTCTAAACCCTCTTATACTCAAATTCATAACAAAAATTACTTCGACATTTCGCTACAACCAAGAGCTTCCTATCCTCTGGAGAGGGGGATCTACGAAGGACAAACAAGATTTCCTTTTATTTTTCGACTTTCAAGGAAAAATATTTGTCAATACGAGCAAAAGTTTGTTCCCTAAGAGAGGGTTAACTCCAATGCATTGTACTTGTATGATTGATTTCGTGCCGACGTAGATTAAACAACTAAAATCTCTAATCAACCAACATCCAATATTATAAATTGTTTGTAAATTTAATTCAAAAGTTATAAAGATATTGAAATAATTTAATAAAGATGTGAAACTTCAAAATTAATGCCTTTTTATTCAATTGAGTGTGTGGTAATTGACTACATTAATTAGTAAGGACATGCTGATGATTTAAATATATTTTTCTCTAAAATTTATCTAAATAAAACTTATTTATAATCTAATGATAATAAAAGTAAAGTTTTTTCTAAATGGCTATAAATTATAAGTTGCTCGGTTGCGAGAGCATAATATGTTCAAAAACTTATGATTGAACTAGCAATAGATATAAGTCCTGTAAATTTTGATCAATTTCATTTATTGTTCATATATATATATATATTCCATTTTATTTCTGTATACCTTGTACACATTTTTTTACTAAATATAACTAATAACTAACTATATCTATAAATGATATTGATATTTCTAGGCTTTAGACTTATATGACTGAATTAATTGTTATATCATTTCATTCAGATATATTTAAATTCCATGGTTATTATGTATTTATGAGAAATGAAACTCTGTAGAGGGGGTATCTCATTTTTTCCATGGCAACTTGTACAATTCCCTTGTACATGTTACAATGTACACAACATATGTACAAAGTTTGAAAATGCAATGGGATTTTCTCATTTTTCTTCACTTTTATTCAATATTGTTTTTATGTTGATACACCATACATGTATTAAGAAAATGTCCTATACAAAAAACAAGAAAATAAATTTGTTAAAAATAAAAAGTAATATTTCAATATACATGTACTAATTAGTTTGCAGTATAATCATTACGTTTACGAAAGCACATTCCTGACCACCTTGTGAGGTGTAGTAAATATTTGACAAATTTATTAACAAATTTAACAATGTTATTATTTCCACAAGTGATGATAATGATCCAGTTAGATTCTTAGGAAACAAAAGAAATTGTACTTTGCCAGCATAAAAACAATCTTGAAGAATGATTAAGAAAAGGAAAAATGTCCAATTTCCATGAAATATTATCTGTATATAAAAAAGATTTTGTGTTTGTCTGTGTCTGTTCTTTATGGTGACCTCATCGTTGAACCTTATAGCCTCAAATTTTTGTTTGAGTGCCTCTTTTGAACATGGGCAGGCTAGGAAGGGGGTGCCAATTGGGGGGATGTCATGAACTGGGTATTTATTCTATATAATATATCCATTTTTGGAGCTCAAGGTGACTAGATAAGGGACTGAGTTATAGATCAAAAAGTGACTGGCTTATCAAAAACCAACTATTCGAATAAATACATTTTCTAAATTTATTGAATATCAAAAAAGTAGAGTGAAAAAAAAAATTCCTGAAAATTGTAGATTCGTTTTGAAAAGGTTTAAAAAATGGATTTCCATTCTAATATTTTATTTAAAGATAAAATAAAAAGTGTAGAAATTTGTTAAGAAATGAGTTTGCAAATAAATATGACAAATAAAAATTGTTGTTTATCCGTCATTTTCTAAATAATTTTCTTTCTTTTTTTCTCTTCTTTTCATCCAACGTCAATTTTCAAATTTTAAGAAGAAATACCAAAAAGTTTTATAATATATATATATATATTTTTTAATTTCTGGAATATGTTATTCCATAATTTTTTGCAATATTTCTAAAAATGAACGTTATTCTCTATAACTCTTTATAATGTTTATAAATACTCATTAATACTTTTTTTTGCAAAATTAGTACAAAAACTTTTTTTTGCAATTTTCTTCGCAAATTTGGATATTGAAATTTTTCTACAAAAACAAAAATGTACTTCCCGTCAAAACATATATGTTGGTGTGTTATTTAAAGTTTATAGCACATTTTTATAATTTTTCTTCAAATCCTTACAATAAATTTCATATCTAAAAATTAAGAAGAAATAAAATTGACCATTGTCAATGTGATTTCCCGGCCCCTCCTTGGGCAGAGGAACGCTGGGTAAACTTTTGCTAGTATTTACATAAATTTCATAAACATATTTGAGTCAATTATGGGCATCGTATTCAAATTTCTGGTTCAGATTGAGATACTTCAAGCCTATTATCTTGACACAAAAGATGGACCTTTCAAATTTGAACCATATCAATTTGTAATTCTTAAGTTATTGTGACTATGAATTCTTGATACTTTGGTTTGCAACGGATTAATAAGAATAATAATGTTATTTCTAGAAATGGACGATAATTCGTGGAAGAATACGAATGGGGACTTAATTTGCTTTTGTGCAAACACCCTATTATGTTTGTACTTGGACATGCTAAACGACAATACCACATTTATTATGTACAATACATAGTACATATATGTATAGAGTTTTTCTTTTCGTTTTCTGATGCTACGTTTTTTTAATATTATTATTAAATCAACGGTTTCTTTGAAGTATCAAATAACCTTTAAAGTCCTTTAAGGCTTAGAGCTGCTTTTTCATTGAACTCTTATGATTCAGATGTTTTTTATTCATATACATACTTATATATGTACAGAGTGCAGCAATGAAATTTTCTGCGATCAAGCAGCAAAACCAAAACCTTTATAACTTTTTAATAGAAAAGTATAATGAAAAATAAATATTATTTAAAAATCATCTAGCAATCAATCTTGACAAGAATTATTCAATATGGCCAACTTCAGCCCAATCACAGCCTCCACACAAGGTCGGAACATGGCAGAGATTCCCAAAATATAATCGGCGGACATGTTGGCCCATTGCTTCTTGATGCTGGCCTTGAGCTCCTTTGTGAAATCTTCCCAACCTTGCTCTCTAAGACGTTCCACACACTGAAGTCGAGGGGATTGATATCAGGACTGGAAGAGGGTCAGAAGATCTTGTCCCAGAAGTCAGCAAAGTACTCCTTGCAGAAGTTATGTGTCTTCAAGGCCGTATGGCTGAAGGTCAACTATTCTGAGAATAGTTGACCTTTAGCCAGGGCAAGATTTTCTGCCTCAGGACCTTAAAGTTGGCCTCAGCTCTGATTTTCTCATTAGTCCAGAAGAAGAACAGATCTGTGAAGATCTTCAGAGTTGACCAGATGGCTCTACAACTAATTATAGGTGTTTTTTTACATCTCTCAAGCCTTCAGGCCTTCCTCCTGTCGGTGAGAAGATGTCTTGGGGTCCTGAAAAAGCTCTTAAGGCCATGTTTAGCATGAGCTACCCTCCTGATGATGATATCATCGACGTTGAACTCGTCAGCCAAGTGACGCATTGATGCTGTTGGATATCCCTTGATATTGGCCTCCAGGGAATTGAAAAATGTTTCATCTTGCTTCAAACCATTTCCTTCACTTCCTACCTTCCTTTAGACTCCTTTTCCGATTTTCTTCACCCCCCTGATGTTCTGGACTGTCCTCAAGGTCACGACAACAATATCTGAAATTATTTTTGTATCAATATCCGTCTCCAAAAGATCCTAAACCCTTTTCCTTTTTGATTCCTTTTCCCTCATTTTTCGCCCGATTTTGATCAAAGTAAAACAATTTGCAAGACAAACAACACATGGATATGTCACCTGAAAACTTAATTAGCACAAAAAAAAAAAAATTCCTGCCACACACTGTACATTGACGGGATAAATGATGAAAAATTCAACGCTTAGCCATAGAATATTTCATAATTTACAAGAGATAAATATATTTTCTGGTTGTCTGTTTTTTTTTTTTTTTTTCCATTTTTAATTCTTCCTTCCTTCACTTTTTTACACACTAAGATGACTATCAAAAAAGATTTTTAATCAAATTAAATAACACAATGGATTCTGACAACATCGACAAGTGACCTTTTTCAAGGCAGGAAGAAGGAAAATATGAATATGGTATTATGTGCGTAACAATAATATTCGTCACAAGATCAAAAATATTTGCCTTTCATTTGTTAATATCATGTATCACTCGAATTTTACATATTTAGGCTTTTTTTTTGCAAACATTTAATATTCAAAGTTGAATTTTTTTTAAATTTTATTCCAAAAATTTAATATTTGAAATTTCTTTTTTTTGAATTTTTTTCCAAAAATTAAGTATTTGAATTTTTTTCCAAAAATTAAATATTTGATTTTTTTTTTTCAAAAATTTTTATGTTTTTGTAAACAGGATTATATTTTTCAACTTTTTTTTTCCATTTGAGTTTTAATTGATTTGTTAGGTTGAAAGCCTTTCTAGACCACGCTCGTAGATTCCCAAATTTCATAGACATACTTTAGTACAGGGATTGTCAACCTTTTTTTAGTGGTGTACTACTTGTAAAATATTTATTTAAGACAAGTTATCAACACAAAGCTTTTTTAGCTTTAGTGACAGGAGCATCCGAAGGTTAAAATTTTGGAGTGGAAATGGCTGGATTTTGGATTTCTTTTAAAAGAAATCCAAAAATTAAAGTTTTTGGAAAAAAACTTCACGATACTAAATTTTATCGATAAAAAAAATTCAAAATTGTAAGTTTTTTTCAAAAAAATCCTTAGCTATTTACAAAAAATTAAATTTTTGTTTTCAAAATTCATATACATTCTCATAAAATTAACTTTTTTGGCAGAAAATCTTCAACTATCTGTTTTTGGAGGGAAAAAAAATCAAATATTAAATTTTTTGGAGAAAAAAATTTAACCATTAAATTTCCTAGTAAAAAGCAAAAATTCCTTAATTTGGGAGTTATATCCCCTTCAGCCAACCCTGAGTTATATACCACCTGTGAAATATTCTTTTAAAATCTCAAGTACCCCTAGGGGTACGCATATCCCCATTTGAGAGCCATTGCTTTAGTCAATAATAGGAATTTGTATTCAAATTTTGGAATGAGTAAATGCACTTTATTATTTTAGCAATAGTTTCGAATCTTTTTATTTAAGAGACTTATATTAGCCCCGATATGGTCTTTCAAAAAATAAAATATATAAACTCCTGATTATTTTATTGAGACGATCAATTTTGGATGCTTTAAGTGGAATTTGCAACACACCCAAAGGATTGATAAAAATAATTTCATGTTAAATATTGTGAATGGTTATTTGCTGAAGAATACAAATGTACCCCATTCTCAAGATTGTTTTTCGGTTGAAGGACCATAAGTGATGTATTTTAGTACTTAACATGTATGTGCTAAAAATAAAATTAGTGAGTAAAAAAACGTTAATTGTAAGGTTGTTTTGTCTTGTATGACAAATTAGCCTTTTTTTAATGTTTGTCAGGGTGATTTACCAAAAGTGAAAAGTTTTTTTTATTTATAATTAAATATATTTAAAGGTTTGGCTTCTTCAAAACAAAAGCCATTATTGACTAAAATATGGGGGGGGAAATTTAGATAAAATATCAGCTGATGAGACTTTGGAGGGGAGATGTAAAAAACTCCCACAAGAAAAGTATCACATGATTAATAAATAAACCCTTAGGTAAATTTGACTTTTATAAGACAAGGTATAATTTTAGAAAATAAAGAAAAGGAAATTAATCCTATGAAAATTAATGTTGACAAATACATGAATGACCTTTATTTTTGCTCAATTAAGAGCCTATTTGATCATTATTGGATCTATCATTTTTCCTTTCGTTTTATAATCAATATCTTAATATACATACATATCTTCCTTAAATTTGGTGTTGTAATGATCCATATCTAAGAAGTTGATAAGTGCAGTTATAAATAGTTATTTTTCAGCAAAATACTGTCCCTACAGCTGTGGTTCCATACCTTTCAAAAATAGCGACTCATTTT
Organism: Lepeophtheirus salmonis; assembly: GCF_016086655.4. Lineage (NCBI taxonomy): Eukaryota > Metazoa > Arthropoda > Copepoda > Siphonostomatoida > Caligidae > Lepeophtheirus > Lepeophtheirus salmonis. The sequence goes on along the minus strand of NC_052144.2, from coordinate 33,825,689 downwards.
AGTACAAACAATCAGTAAATTACCCAAATTCTTTCAATATCTTATATACATATACTCTCATTTTATGTACAAGAAACTGCCTTCATTGGAGAAGAAAATCATCCGGTCACCAGGAAGTTTCAGGTCCTTAAGAACGCTCCATACGGAGAAGTGTATGAGCAAACTAAAAAATATGTATTATTCACAAGAGGGCATGACAATAGATTAATTGAGATCGTTGATATCTTCTCTATGTGACAAAATTAATTAATAATTATTATTCAGAGAGTTGTATTTTTCTCTTAGAACACTGTTGTGCCACTCTCTGCATCTTTATTTAGAAACTAATATAAGTAAAAAATACTTATGCCCAATTTTTGATGCTCTTGAGTAAATAATTACCTCTTTTCAAACTTATTTGACTTCCCCCGAGCATCTTAGATCACCATTGATCCGGTATTCTTACAAAAAACTAAACACAAAGTTAAAAAAAATCACCCAATTCGTCTAGTCTAGTCCTAAACTGGCTAATTTGGCATTACTGATGTGAGGAACAAGAACAATGGCACGACACAAATAAAAAAGAACTTAAACATTTCCAATTCTCGCTCAGACGTTGTGTTGAGTGACTTAGAGAATTGTTAGATTTAGTGTCATAGTATCAACTCTTATATATAATATTCACGTTATGGGTTCATAGGTTCATGGGTTCATAGCTCATAGGTTGGGAAATACTACCCTAAAGCCTTCTAAAGATAACAGCTGAATGCAATGGAACAGTTATTTGCATAAATTTTCATCTCCGTATTTTTTCCTTCTATGGATATTCTCAAAGAAGAAAGGTTGAGACTCTGTGGCACTAATTAAAATTGAGAAAAATTACTTTTTACTTTTACTAAATTTAAAAGTGTGATTATCAAATTGCTAAAAAAAAAAAAGTCTATATCGAATATAAATTTACTCAACTTTGATTCTAAAGAGTATCAAATCATTTGTTTGAATATTATTTTGGACTGAACAATATTTTTGGCTATTGAATAACATATAAGAAGATAATTAAGAAAGCGTATATCCACATATAATGAATGATATATAAATTTAATATTAAGAAAATATGTATATTTTCTTAATATTGTCTCAACAAACCGTTTCATTCAAAATTATGTCAGGGTCAACGTTGTATTTATTTTGTCTCTCTTTTTCTTCTTTTCTTCAATTCTATTGTTCTCAAGTTTTGGCAAAACTTGAGAAGAAAATAAAAATTGAAATAATGGAAGGAAATAAAAAAAAAAAAGGTTTTTATTTTTATTTTACTAGAGTTCTCACATGAGGGCTTGGGTGTTGCTCCCATTGCCAAATACGGTCATAATTCCTTCATAATAATCACTAAAAACAAAAAAACAAAATTATTCAACTTTGGGGATATAAATATTTTGATATCGCAGTCGTAGAAATAAAGTTTAATAATTCCACATCTTACAAAAAATACTTTTCCTTACAATTTAACAAATTTAACAAACTGTGGTTCAAATTAACTTTTTCCCCAATCAAATGATCGCACCACATTTTTTTTTTTTTGGATGAGGGTCAATTTCAAACAGACTCTTCTCTTATAACTATCATTCAAGCATCATAAACTAAGCAGTTTTGAAAGCCACTAGGTGTAGGTTTATTCTTTATTGATTATACTTTCTTCATAAATTAGGGGCATCTACAGGGGGTGGGGTAGAGGGGCTGTAGCCCTCCCCTTCCCCCCCAAGAATAAGGAATTTGTCTTTTTTATTAGAAATTGTAATATTTTAATATTTTTTTGAGAACAACAGTAGTTTTTGAACTTTTTTCTTCAAAAAAATTTAATTTTATGAGAACAATAGTAGATTTTTGAAATTTTTCTCAAAAATTTAATAATAAAATATTTTTGTGAATATCTACGGATTTTTTTTTTTTTTTTTTTGGGAATAACTGTGAAGTTTTGTTAAAATTTAATATTTGAATTTCTTTTGAAAAAATCTAGTATTTGAAATTTAAAAGAAAAAATAATAATATTTGATTTTGTTATTAAATTCATCTCATTTCCATCGATTGGGCAACCTAGGAGAAAAAGCCGGTCTTATACAAGAGTGCTCTGAAAAGTTTTCGGCCTAACAAAGATAGAGAACATTTTATTTTTCAAAATATTATCCTTGTAACAATATACACTTCTCCCTGGGATACTCCCATCTCTGTAACCAGTCCCAAATAGTTCTTGGTGTGTTTCTCTACACAATAATTGTATACGAGGCACTTAATCAATTAGTCCGAGTTGGATTGACTTAGACGCCTCAAATTTTAACACAACAAGCCTTTATATGTCTGCCATTGTTTGAATCTATTTAAAAGTTATAATTTCAAAAATCAAATATTTAATGTCACCTCCCTCCTCTATTTTATCATTTTCCACAAAAATGCTCACATCCACTCACTCAAACGACTGTTACATAGCAACTATGCGTCCAAAGTACCTGAAACTTTGGTGAGTAACTCTCAATAGATGCTAGATAGATGTGACTAGCTTTTATTTACAAGTGCTGCCACCTTGTAAGGTGAGGTCAGAAACTTTTTAGACCACCCTCGGTCTTTGCACTTTAGAAAATAATCATCACAATATTACTTATACAAGCTGAATAATACGGAACTACGTAACGAGTAGCATTTTTATAATGATCATAAAAAACATTAACTAAGAATTGATTCGTTTATTATCGAAAATTAATCAGATAAATTATTAATTAATTATGATTATAAAGAAAAGTAAGAGAAGGAGAGGTTCTTTGAAGATGCATGAAACCTGTTATATCGTCATCATCTTCATAATAATAAAAAGAAAAATAAATCCACGATGGGGAAAAAAATTAATAGAAAACATCTGGATATTTTTTATATAATCCCTTCCTTCTGCCTCTTTGATATAAATCCACAATATATGTACATTGTATGTACTCGTTTATATATATATATATATATATTTGAAGAATTCACCACCCCTTCTTGAGAAATGTTGTGTGGAGCCTTCTGATTCATTTAACTGATGAAACATAACAAGAATGATATAATTTGTTTTTTTTTATCTTTTTCATGTGATTCAACCCTTATCATTTAAAAATTATATGTGTACATATTATGTATGGGGTATTAATTTCCCTATATATTAGTTTCAAGAAACGTCGATTTTCGAAGGAGGGGCGAGCAAATTACCTAACAAAATTGGGGACGTTTTTTTTTTTGCTGCAATGTTGGTTTTTTTTATTATTATTAGTTCCATCTTTTTTTCCCATTACCCTTTGCGTGAACAAATCCATGGATGATTTATGGACATACAACAAGCGGTGAAAAAGATTCTAATAAGACGCTTACGTCATCCTTTAAAAACTAACCCTCTTATCAAATAACAAATTATATTTTTTGAGACCTATATAATCTAGTTAAATTTAAATTGCTTTGAAATGATTAATTAGTCAATCATTGAGTTATTTGCATATTTACTTTAAAATATACATATCTGTTTGGAAAATTGTGTTTTACTTGTTTTGAAATGTCCTTGTAACCTTGTAGTGAAGATATGGTGAATCATCTATTACTATTTTTTTAAACCTTTATTTAGACAGCAAATCATTTATAAAAATTAAAATTATCGTAAATGCTTTCGGTGAAGACGCATTTACAAAAGCTATAATGACACAATATAGTTTAAAATTTCTTCACTAGATTAACGCTTAAAAACATAAAATATTCATATATCTAAACTAAAAATATTAGTATCTAAAATCAGTAAATTACAAATATATAACATTAAGAGCAAATTTGCTTTTAAACTAACAAATACTTTGTTTTTGAACTCTTTCTAAAAAGTTAAAGTATTTTCTGCAAAGTCCGAAGAAGATGTCTTGATGCGTTTTTGGAATGAAACATGAGGTCCAGTCCCAAATATCCTCGATTGCACTAGGGATCTTCAATTTGAACGCTACATATATTGCCACCCCCGAAATTAAAATGGCAGGAATATCTTCCACGACCTGGATTCTCCTACAGTTATATCAAATCGAAGATATTTGGGACTGGGCCTCATTTAATAAAGCATTCCCTATCGACCTAACTTTAGGAGTACTTTCTTCATTTTTTGATGAAAAATATATAATATTTACAAACAAAATTTATAAAATTTAATTGTAATAAAGCCTTCTCTATGGACCTAACTTTAGGTGTACTTTCTTCATTTTTTGATGACACGTAGAATACAATTATTGTCGTCATTTCTATTAACGTTATTGTCCTCCCGACCCCTTAGATTTAAACTAATAAATAATCTTAGAAAATGTAATTGTGAACATTCCAAAAAAGCGTGGTAAATAGTGTTGAATAATTTACCATAATCTTTACATGGAGTGATGAAAAACAAAATTCCAGTTGCTATTTGAAATTGAGCTGTGAATTTCCTTCCATCAGCTATTCTGGAAGTCGAAGATATCATCCCGATTACTAAATGGATTTAATTCTTGAGTTTTGTACACTTTTAGAGCAAAAGTATATCAATCAATTTATGTGGTTCGTCAATCAATATATTTTTTTAAATATGAACCCATTGAAGGTGCTGGAAATTACATTTCCAGCAGTCAAAGTCGATTGTCATAATAAAAGAATGAAAAATCCGCAAATTTGATTTATAAAATGACCATTTTGGGGACAATATAATATTAAAATCTTAAATTTATAAAATGATCCTATTTTAAAAGGTAGGATAAAAATTACAAAATTCATAGTTAATTTCAAAAAGTTAAATTTTATGGGGAAAAAAGATTCTAAAATTAATAGCTATTTACAAATATAATTTTAAAACAATCAAAAGTTTATAGCAATTAACACAAATTAATTTTTTTTTTAAATCAAAATTCATAGCAATATACAAGAAAAAAAATTTCAAATAATAATTTTTTTTTTTCGCAATACATTTTAAAATTTCACAACTATTATAAAAAAAAGCAAAAAAATTTTAAGTGTTTAATTTATTAGTAAAAAACCATTTCAAAAAAATCAACCGTTTTTAAAAAGCTCAGCAAAATATTTTTTTTTTTTTTTTTGGAAAATAATTCAAAAATTACATTTTTTCGGGGGAAAAGCTCAAAAATCCGCAGTTGCTCACTAAAACTTAAATATTTCGTAGAAAAATATCAAAAGCTAATGGTCATTAATGAAAATATTAAACTTTTTTTTTTTAAATTGAAGAATTAAAGTTTTTGAAATAAAAATCAAATGTTATAAATTTATTTGGGGATGGAGCCCCTCCAGTCCACCTCCTGTGGATGCCCCTGCAGTACAACTATAGTACCGATGTACGTAACAACAGTAATTGTATGTATGCAGAGATTTTAATTTTTTTCGGAATAATCAACATATCAATAATAATGAATTCAATATTCATAAAAAAAAGCAAAGTTTGCCTGTTTGTTAAATTGTCAGAGGAGGACTCATTATTTACAAAGAGCATGATTAGCTAACGCCCAAACTAAAAAAGAAAAGGAAATTGTTCTTAAAATGCTATATTTGTTATTTTATTTCGTGAGGAGAGAACATATAAGTATTGAGTTATTAAATTTGAGTGTGATCATGAAAAATAAAGAGAGTATTCATCATAAAAGATAATAGTTTATTTTGTATACATACATACATATTAGCCAATTCTGAAATGATTGAGACGCGTCCGTTGAAGGTAAAGGAGAAGTTTTAGCTACAAAATTTCACCAGCATCGATTTCTCATGAATTATATGGTAGAAAAACATTGCATAGTTATTCAGAGACTAAAATAGCTAATGCCTTATTAACAAATTTGCACATGTTACTCCATTCGTCGCTGAACATGGCGACTCGCAATTTTTGCTCTTACTGTTTGACACATTATAAAATGGACAACCCCGTGTTTATGATCCACACAAACCTCATTATCGTTTATCCCGATGCCTGCCCTAGTCGTACAACCATCTTTTGGTGGGCTGGTGAGACATGGGATGACACTTGTAAGCTCAAGAAATGTGTCCCATCAGGACGTTTTCGGGAAACAAGGACACCAAACAACATCGCCCAATTCAAGGATCTGGTAAAGATCAACCCCCCGATTGAGCGTTCGAGAGGTCTTACCTGAGCTTTCCTACCTCCCACAGGGGTTATTAGAATCCAAACTGAGGATCTCTGCTTCAAAAACTGTTCATTCTTCTGTTCTTAACACGGAGAAAGTTGGAAAACGTCAGATAGTATCCCTACAGTCCGGATGTCAATCTCTGTTAGCGATTTCTCTTCCGTAAGCACCTGCTCTGGGATTAGGATTTTGATAGCCATGAAGAACTCACACAGAGCGTTCAGTGGGTGATGAAGTTAGTTAACAAAGAGGAGCTCTCCATGCAGTTGTGGGAGTTGGAGAACCATTGCCACCACGTTATTCGAGCCCGAGGATAATATGTGACATGATTCAGTACTTTTTTAACTTTTGAATGTAATTCCTTGTCTTACTGGGGCAATCTCAATCCTTTCGTAAAAACTTTTTCTATGCGCATGTAGTGTTGTGTCCATCTTATTCAGAGCTGAAGACTACAATCCAGTCCAGTTCAGTCTCGGCCTGCTTCAGTTTAGTCCTGAAACTTATACAGTTCGTTCCTTGATGACGTCAATCAACCTTACATATGTTTTATTTTTTAATCAGTTCTATTACTGAGAATCCAATGGACAGACAGTCTTAAGGACCTGTCCCAAGGACTGAATGGACCCGTCCGAAGACTGGACTGGACCGAAATAATAAATACTGACACAACAGTATATGCATATATCTATCACTAATTTTGTGTGTGTTTTTTTTATTTATTAAAGAGTCGGTCTTTTATACGACACCAAACGTAGATATATTTTTACGTAAACCTGATTACCAAACATTAAACTTTATGGACAGGTATTATATTATACTATATACATATTCTCTATTCATAATATGAAGGAAGAAAAAAAAAACTAAAATTAACCATGTCCGATAACAACAACTATAACAAAAACTAGAAAAAAATAACCGGTGAGGGTTGAATGTTATCTTGAGTTCTTATGAGAGACGGAGGAAAAAACAATTATTTATAGTTGTGAGTTAGTAGTAGCAGGAGCAAAAAGAAAAGAAAAAGAATGGTTGTCTAAAAAAAAATGAAATGAGTTGAGTTAGAAGAAGAAGAAGAAAAAGACAGGGGTTGATCGGATTATGAATTTTGATTTATTCTGTCTTTCTCACCTATGAATAGAAATCTTTTTATAAATAATATAATTTATATTTAAATATATCCATACATAAAGATATCAATTCAATATACAGAAAACATGAGTCTCAAAAACCATTTCCTCATTGGTTTTGCTAATGGTACTATATGTATATGAACCAGAGAAGGATACTTGGATTTGGGATTCAATTTGATTTCAGAGTCAAATACTTGTGAATTTACTTGGACTCGAATTGGAGACTGAATTGGATTTCAAACAATTTATTAATACTTTATTATTTCAATTTTATTCTTACAAATCAGAGATTTGTACAAAGTGTCCTTCAATCCTCATGCCATTTTAATTTTTTTCACTGGACTCCAAATTAATTGATTAAAGATAATTGAGACTCTATTTGTACTTGAAGTATGAAGACTGCTTCCCACGTGGGACATGAACCAATTAATTTAACAATTGTTATATGAGCAATGGGCAACAATTATTTAAATAACAGTCTATATATATATACGGCAAAAGGCCCTGCAACAACGTCCGAGTGGCTCAGCTAGGAATTCAATAAAAAAAGGATATTATTACAGCAATTGGTTACTAGACCATCTAACTATTAAAAGTAAAATATTTTTATAACATTACAGATTCAACCCCTTACTAATGAAAACGCAATAACCAATGATGTAGTAATACGCTTGTTTTAATCAAAAAATCTATAACGAAATGATTGGATGATGATAATCGTTATTAATTTGAATATCCTAACTTTAATAATGGCGAAGATATAACCATCTAAATATTGAAAGCTAAAAATGCCAGTTCAAATTTGTGTAGAAATACCAATTTTTGGTGCTCGGTCAACGAATTATGAGGAGAAATAATTAAATAAATTCAATGCATTCTTGACATATGAAGTTACAATGAAATACTCATTTGTTGATTTTGAAAGATGCTCTGCGTTAAGTATCATTTTTGGTAGATGCACCTCATTTGCAATGTAGCATAAATTGTTAAAAATTTGATCTCAAGTGAATCTTGAAAGCTTTTTTTTAATAAATTAATTATGAAATAATTAATTTTCATAAAATCACGGGAAAACTAAAGTCCGAAAGATACACCCAAATACGAGTACATATCCACAAAGATATCAACTTAAAAACATACAGAAAAGATGTTATATATAATTTAGATAATACATTATCCTACGTCCCAGTGACAAATTTTGGATTTGACTTATGACTCAAAAGAGGTATTTAATAAAAATTATATTTAATTGACAAGAAAATAAAAGAGTTACATAAATACTATTTTATTTATAACATAAATGAATGGTTTTTTTTCTGTCTTAATTTATTTATATGTTTTTTTACTGAGCCATTCAAAACATTACTGACTCAAAGAAGTCATTCTGACACAAAAAAAAAAAATAATAATACACACAAAAAAAAATAATAACAGGGGGGAGGTGAAACCAATAAAAATAACACATTAAATTTATATTTACGATATTTTATTTCTTTTGACCAGCAAGACTAGAAAAAGAAAAGAATGAAATACATTGGAAGCTGTCCATTAAATAATGTGGACATGTTAAAAAATCATTTAAAAAAGAAGTTAAAAAACAAAATTCATAGAAAATCGTGTCAATAAATTTAACAGAAAATCTTTTCATTTTTATTTTGAAGTTTAAAAAATTCTTTGTGTGTTTGCTGTTACAGATCTGTACCAAACGCAACAATAATAACATACAACCAAATAAGGAAAGCATGGTCTGTAAGTGTAACACAAACAAGGAGACCTCAATCCCTCGTTTTTACTATATACATATGAGTGTATATGTATAGAGGCTCGTCCGTCTAAAATGTAACACTTTTTGAAAATTACAAGAATGATTATATTTATAAAAATATCCCCAACTTTGCATAATTTAATTCCTAAATACAATCAATGGACATTTTTTTTTTACATACTCAATCAATATATCCATCTTTTACCTTAACGATCGGAAACAGCCTGGTGCGGAACTTTGCACAGCAGTTCTTTACTAACTTTGGCTCTAGGTTGGCTCAAGTAGTGATGATGGTGCCTTTCAGTTGTTCTTCTGTTATGTATTGACTCTCAAAAACTTCCCCCAGAGGCATTTAAATATACCACAGTCCAGGAGGGAAAAGTAGGCTGTAAGGAGGCCAGAATTATTGCTTTTCAAGCTTGTCAAAGAGGATGTAATCTAAAGGCTTCAAACTCTGACAAAGAGTTCTTTTGTAGATATTAAAGTTTAAGTCTTTCTACATCAAGCGGCGCATGGTGCTCTGGATGCTATCAAATTCACAAACAGTGTAATTGGCTTTGACCTTACCTCTTTTACCTTGAATGGTACTTCCAACTGTCTCAACCAATTCTTTTGGCCTCTTATGCCTTGATATGGACCTTGTGGAAGGTTTAGGTGTGCTCTCACGGTCACCCAGTAGATAGGAGTGTGCTTAGAGTGCAGCACGTTAGAGATCTCATATCCTGATTTTTCACGTACAGACAGCTCCAGAGTTGCAGCTCTGCGTTCCCCCAAATGTTTGGTCATGAGGCTCTTATTTATCGGTTGATTTTGCTTATTTTTTGTTTAGAGTTTCTTAAGACAACTGTTTACATTAAGTTATCAGGGTTAAACATTAAAATATATAGAACAAAGACGCTCAATTAAAAAAGTGTCGCATTTTAGACGGAGGGGCCTATATTAGACTGCCCTGTTTTCGGGTTAATACATTTTCCCTCAACACAAAGGCTTTTCCTGCTGGGGGCAATCCAAAAATGGACATTGGCAAGGCTTCAGGTTTCCTATGCTACCATTTCAAAAAATGAAGCTATGGGTCAAAAATTGTAGTTTTAATATACATTTTTAGTATTTAGTTTAATATATAAGAAAAAAATAAAGGTTTAATTATTTTTGATCAGTTAAGTGATCTAAGATGTGATTTATGATTTGCAGTTTCTCTGTTTTATGCAACATAACCTATCAAAGTTGAACCCCAGTTGAAGTGATGGTATTTGAACAAAATGGATGAACGCTATCTAAAAAACATTAAGGCTATATATAAAAATATATGTGCTTTTAAGTATAAGTAGAAATAAATTGAATGGGATGGATATCTACGTGTTTCATCATGTTAGTTTTGTATGGGCTTGAGCTATTTAGATCAAAGAGATCACAAAAACAATATACATAGGAATCAGCTGTACCATATATAGAACTTTGTTTTTCTAAGCTTGTAAAGCAGGGGAACCCCATTAGAATGAAAGTTTTGGAAGGAGAAGTAATTCACGGTAGTATGTGCTCAGAAAAAAAAATGTCCAATTATAAAATACAGTATTACTCGGAATAGTCCGGTTATTTGGTACTGCCGATATTTGAGGTTGTTTAATACTGTGAGTGTTACGAACCAGCTTTTATTAATTTTTCTTATAGTTAGTAGAATTTAATATTAAAAGAGTCTTGAAATAAAAAAAGGATAGTATATTCATTTAAGAAAATACATTTTTGATCCAATGTAGAGTTTGTAGATTTGCCCCTTGATACAGAGACGAATGATCTAATTGCAGCAATATGTTATATTTTAATATTAAGATACTGGATGCGGCTAAAAATCTTACCACTTTTAATCTAGAAATTTTTCAAGATGTATTTCAGCAACCATTTATGCAATCATCGATGTAGCCTCCTTGAGAGTAATGAAGTAATGAAGATGTAGTCCTCAGACATGGAATCCCAGTTCTGGTTGACGGTGTCCTTTGAGTGTGTTGATATTGGGTGACGGACAGTGTAAACTTGGGACTCAACGTACACCCAAAAAGTGAAGTAGAATGTGTTGGCGTCTGGTGAGTAGGGGGCAACATTTTCTTGTGCCAGATAGGAAAGTTGTCCTCCAACCAGTCCGGGGCCTTTTTGCACCATACTTCTGGGACACCACGTTCATGTCTGGGTTAATATTGGAGATCCCCAACTGCTTTGCAATCTCCGTCAGTTTCTTGCAGCTTCCAAAAGTGTAAGGACCGATATTCCTTGGTTAGGTTCAGATAGCATTTTCTCGGCTTCTAAGACACTTCAAGCATTGGATTGGAAATATTAAGTTTTGTGATTGTTTCCCAGCTAAGGGGAACTGAAAACTTTAACGCATCGAAAGGAGGATGGACGGGGTCATCTACCCTGTAAATCTTGTGTGATTACCTCCTTCCCTCAGAACAAGAGCAATAAAGTAGATTATGCAATGGGTCTTTTAGCACGGTAATGGCCCAAATCATACGGCCTACGCAACAAAGAAGTGTCTCAAAAAGAAGCACATTAAGGTTATGAAGTGGTCTAGCCACTCTTTGGATCTTTATTTCATATAAAACTTTAAACGTGGGGGATATTACAAAATCGGTAAGGGATCATATATTTATTTTCTACACTCTATAACGAAATCCTGCTAGATCGAATCCCAAAAATTGATGTGAAGCAAATCTCGATTACTTGTACAACCATAAGTGCTATTTAGAGATGAAGTGGTATACATACCTTGAAGTCCATTCGTAAATCTTAAAAACATGTTGGAATTGAAGGCAAAATATAGAACAGTATTTATTAAATACCATCCTAATAGGTAACAGCCAGTGATGCCCTCATGGTTCAATCTTCATCATTTTTGATAAAAAATAACAAATAATTTAACTAGGACTAAAATAAGAAGAACGGCAAATTAATCGTTTTTCTACCCTAAATTAACCCTTCGTTAGTGAACTGGGATTTTATACAATTGCTTCAAATTGGTTTAAAATAGATATTATTCATAGAAATTTTAAGTATGCTCCTGAAACATCCTGATAAATATATATAAGCCTTTTGTGCCTCTAAAAATGTATAATCTTGGAATTATTCGCAAATTTTACTATTTTTAATCAAAGTTAAGTGAATTCGACTCAACTTTTTTTCTTTTTTTTTTTTCCAATCCAATATTTCATCGAAATTCTTTGATTAATTATATGCCTTGTATTCAATTTTGTAGATTTGTTAAGATGGTTAAGAATTTTGACCGTAGTTTAGAACCTTTAACTGATTTAAAAGACTTATATTGACCCCTATACGATCTTTCAAATAAGATATTTCAAATTTGCAGCACCTTTAAAGGGTTGATTTTTGTATAGATATTGAACCAAGTGACCCACAAATTTACATTATATACTGTACATGATTATATTCAATAATAATGTACAGTATGTATATAAACCACCTTTTTTAATTTTGGAAAAAATAACATAAATGTCAATGTATGGAGCGAAACATGAATGAAACAAAAGACAACCTTTCAAATATGTAAAAGAATGCAGAAGACATTTTCATCATAACTTTCTGACTTTGAATGATGCAAAAAAAAAAAAAAAAAGGTGAGACCCACTTCAAAAAGACATGGAGAGTGAGAAAAGACGGAAGAAGCAGAGAGCGAAAACATCTTGTGTGGGCCAAGGTATGCATTTGTACATACATATATGAATATTTTTTAACTTAGCTCAAAAAAGGCAAAGATCCCTATTTTTGACAACAATGGGCTAGGAAGAAGAGAGTGAGAGAGAATGATTTTTCATAATAAAGGAAAATCCGTTTGACAAAAAATATACAGATTTTTTTTTTTTCGTTGTTAATGATCATAACTTACTTTTTAACGTGTAGGTAAGGAGATTGAAAAAAAAAACATACATAGTTAGTAATAATTTATTTTTCATGCCCTTAAATTTTATGCATTGTTGTTGCTCTTGCCTCTTCTCTCTCTTTGTAAGAAAAAATACCCCACAAATAAATTAGATATATTTTTGATAGCCTCCACATATATATATATATTTACGAGCTACATGAAGAGAGGAGAGGGACCTCATTACGAAGATTTCGCAACGAAAAGTTAATTATACATTTTTTTTTTTTTCGTTCTGTCATTAATAGTAAGATCTTGTAAGTGATAAATAATATGTATGTACTAATTAATGTTCGTAGAGAAGGGGTTTGCCGAGACGCTAAATACCATTTCAATTTAGTACTTTCACATAAATAATTATTCTTCCTATGAGGAATGTAAGTTTTTCTGAAGAGGAGGAAAGCCATTTACATTACTCTGTTAGGTAGGCCATTTTTATTGGGAAATTTCCGACCTCAGTCAGAAACAGGAGTTGACTTAACAGTGGCGAATGTCAAAATATTTACCGATCCGATAACATACAAATTTAATGTTTGATCCAAAAAAATTTAATTCATTTGTTTTGCTTTGTCAAAACTATTTTGTTTCGTTTGCGAATAGATTCATATCCTAAGGGATGTATATTTCAAAAAATCAAAACTTAAAATGTATTAGTAACTTTTTAATCTCAGGGATCTGATTGGTAATTTTTTTGGAGTTGTGATGGCTTCAAAACACGATGCTTGTATTTCGCAACTAGGTTAATAGCTTAGGTACCTTTATGCAATTCTAAAGCTACTCTTGTTTTGAAGGTGTTTGTGTGTTAGGAGGGGTTGGGGCGATTGTAATTTGAGTGATGGCATCGTTCTTTATCAATACCGTTGATTAATTGATTTATTTAGCCACTCATTTTCTTCATTTATCATTTGTAATCTTATTTAATATGGATATAAGACTTGAAAAAAGAATTCATTCCCACGAAGAAGAAGAATCGAACCGTTCTCTTCATTTATACTGTAATCATAATAAGATTCTTATCATTTTCAAAGATCATAGCAGCCGTCTTCTTAACGTCAATGAAAAAAAGTATTTTTATTTCACTTAAAATTATAACACGTAATTACTAGAAGCACCTATTAAAAAAATTATTATTTTTTTGAGAATCCATGTTTCTTAATTGATTTTACCCCCTCCCTTTTCTTTATTTTAATTAAAGGTCATGACCTTGGTTGTTATCGAAATTAATTGAATTTGTAAGAAAGATCAAAAACTCTTTTTGCCTCATTTTGATGAAAAGTGATGATTATATATTTATATATTCACATTCCTTTAGTCCTACAAGGGTCAGATAAGTCCTAAAAATGAGAGGGTTTATTTGAAATCTAGTAAGGTTGTTATTTTACCAACATTTTCCTTCAGGTTTCTAGTATGGGTATTTGGATAATTTCCGATACTTTTTCTACTAAAAAATTTGACATGCACTAACAAGGGCGTCCACAGAACAAAAACTTGATGACTTTTTGAAAAAAAAACCTTAATACTCTTGCTTTTTTTATAAAGACTATTTAATTTGGGCTAGGAAAAAACCCCTTGAATTATGATAGGTTTTAAAAATTGTCAAAGTGCACAATGTTCATCTTTTGACTCGCGTCATTCTACGGGATGTGATTCCTATAAGAACTTCCTTAATAAATAAATGTGCGGAAGCCCTGAACATTGTCTTATGATATACTTAAATATAACTAATTATCTACATACGAGTATCACATGGTTTGGACACATTGATGTATACAATGGGCACAATCTTCCATCAATATATTTTAATGATCAATTAAATAGTTGGATTGTAGTAGACGCAATCACTATATTAAATGACTCAATGAGTTATCGATACTGATGGATTGAATATTTATTTCGAACGAGTCAGCAAAGAAACCATTTAAACCATAAATTTAAGGCAGACTTCATGAAAGTATGCACGAGTACATTGATAGACAAAGAAAAAGGACTATTCTACGCAAATAAATATGCGAATCATGGGGTTAAAAATTATTTGGCAGGTTTGCTATTTTAATCATAAAATATGTTAAATAAGTTACATAAAAAGAGATATATTACTTTTGTAGAGATGCAATATAGCTATATTTTCCTTGCATTCTATAAATGCTCCATCTCTAGACATTTTTTTAATCAAGGGTATGTCAATAATTTATGAACTTTTTTTGTAAGCTTCATAAAATTTTTAACTGACTTGTATCTTCTTTACCTTAGAGTCTCCGGATCATATATTTGATTGGTTACGTCATCAGTGGGCTCTGTTTTTACACGAGTTACAAGTATTCAAATATCACTATTTTACCGTTTTAAATCCCTAGGTACCCCAATATCCCTAATGTACAGGTAAACGGAACAACACTTGTACTTTGGCACAAAAATACCTGAGATTGTGAAGCATTTGTCCAACAAGTGTTTTGGATAAATATACTTAAATTAGTCCTAATAAATCAAAAAAAAATATATATATTAATATCTTCTTAATCATCCTTAAGTACATATTAGAACTATTCTAAATAGATTTAGGTGCAATAAACAACTCAGATTCTGAGACACTTGTATGACAATTATTTTAGAATACGACTGAAACTATTTATGAGAATGATATCGAATAATTACTATGTAGAAGGTTTGATAGCAAGGTTTGGAGTTATTTCTTTCTGAGATGTAGACCATAGTTTTCCTGTACCTATGTGTAAATGAAAATATGATTTTCAGGAAAATAAAGCCTTGCTTAGATCCATCTACTTCAATACTACTCTTTTATGATATTAGTCTATCTTAAATATTATTTTAAATATTTGCAGTTGATTGCAAGAAAAGTCCATGGGACAGATAAAGGCAGAATTGTGTTTATCCAACAGAGCAAATTTAACAAATTAAGCCGCACATTTGAGACGTTTAGTCCTCTATGACGGCTATTTGCAAATTTGGAACATTATACTCGTAAGCTTTTAAAAAATTATTCAAAATTAAAATCTTTTTGAAATCCGAGAGACATTTCTAATTTTCATAGACTTCCGCAGGTTTTTTTTTGTCTCTAAAATAAGATTTCAACAGAAATCTTATTCTAATTATAAATACATTTATAAAAATATATCTAAGTTTAAATTATCTGTAATGTTGTTTGATACTCTGTTACTGACGCATTTGAAGCGGTACTATACTAAATTGATGTTGAAACCAATCCTTGCAGCGTTCATATTTGATAACAATAGTGAACCGCCGATGACGTAACCCTTAGTTATTAAAAAACAAATAAGGAAAATTGTACTTTACTAAGAAAAAAAAAACAATATTGAAAATCTGAGTAACCCTTAAGACGTATTTTTTATTGGTAGGTGTACATTTTTTTTGTGCAAGTTGCAACTTGTACACCTAACTTATAGACACACATTTCTTATTATGCAAGAAATATCCTTGATGATAAAAAATTAAAAAATCCTAATAAAAACTCTCATTCCCTGTATATCAATTACATATTTGCGAAATAAATAATATTTCTGCTCCAATTCACTTGGAATATAAGTAGATTTTTATACATAGATAGTTTACATTCAAGTATTACTTTTTGTATAAAATACAACATTGAACAGTACATTTTAAAAATTGTTAAAAAAAAGCAAATATTGATTATTTTTTTGACGTAAAAATATAATTTTTTTATTTAATGCTTTTTTACAAACAAAATATAGGAGTTTGTTGTGGATAATAATATTTTCATGATGATTGAAAAACTTTATATACAATATATTGTCAGGGTTTTTTTCATCTTTAACATCCGTTTACTTCTTCAAAGTATTTATAATTATTAGTTTTATTATTTTTATTATTCATGGGACCACCCCGTGTCTTAATAATCTCTCTCCCCCTCTCCTCATATCCAGTGTGGTCCCTCCATAGATTTGTTACATCATTCTTGGGGGTAATTGTTTCTCTCCCTCTCCTCTCGTGATCGTCCTCCTCCTCAACACGAGCATATGTACCCAGTAAGGTATCTTCAAAAGCTCAATAATAATATTAATGATAAAATGGGGCATTTGAGCTAACAGTTGGGCCATTCAGGAAACAAAAAAACTCCTTCAAAACTCAATTCCAATAAAAACTCGTTAAAAAATATATTGAATTTTTCCTCTCTCTTAAATAATTACATATAAACATGGAAGACTCTACGACTATTTTGCCCCATGAGCAACGGGATCCATCTTTTGCATCTCTTTTTACCTATTTAACTATAAGAGAGCCTCTTTCTTTATTGTCCCAGTAAGTAAAGAAAATGAAATAATATGTTGAAAAACTTGCATTTACGATGCCATAGAATAGTGGTAATTGATTTTTATAGCCATCTAATAAAAATAAGGAGCCTTAAAAAATACTTTTTATTTTATTTTCTTCTTTTGCGCTCACTTTTGGATAGACCGATCAATATAATTTATTTTTATTCATTATATGTACATACAAATAATGTATAATCAAATCACTACAGTGATTCTTCAGATTACGAGCAGCCTCCTTAAAATAATGAATACAAAAAAAATACATTCTATTAAAACTATTTCCTTAGTAACTAAGGAATAAACATACGCAATCACCAGCTGACTTTGCAACATGCAAATATAATAGACAACGAGTAATATTAGAGCCAGAAAAGTGCTTTTATATTGTCCAACCTTTTTGAAAATCATAATAAACAAATACTTTTTGCCTATTTTTACCCTTCATTATGTGCTAATTCATAGGACACACCAAAAAGGAGTAAAGTTTCATTAAAACTTCTAAAAAACGTATATACTACCATTCAACACTAAAATTTAACGTGTCTCAAGGTACAAGAAGTTGAATGGTTATTAATTATGTGCTCTAGTCTAAGGTTAAAGTAATTTGTCTGTTTGAAAGTGGTAAAATTGCTCCCTCTTCAAGTTAGGTAAACTCAGCAATATTAGAAAACAATCATCAAAACTTTCTTTAAAAATAACCCTTGTCCCAACTGTTATATCAAAATTAGTCGCTCCTTAAAAAATTATAATCTCCTTCGCATCTGTCAGTGATTTCCAGCCATGGCTTTGCTAGGCTATCTAGGTCAGTGGTTCTGAAATGGGGGTACGATAACACATTGGGGCTTTTGGAGGGACTCCAGTGGTACTTGAGATTTGGAAAGAATAGTTTACTAGAGTTACATAACTCAGGGGGGTCCACAGGGAGTGGGCTGAAGGGGATGTAGCCCCCCACCCAAAAAAAAAAGGAATTTTTGTTTTTCCTTGAAAATTTAATACTTGATTTTTTTTCAAAAAATTTAATTCAATTTTCTATGAATAGCAATGGATTTTGAAATATTTCTCCGAAATATTTAATGTTTGAATTTTTTTGAATAAATGTGAATTTTGAATTTTTGTTCTAAAAAAACTTAATTTTTGGAGAATAGATATGGATTTTTGAAAAGAAAAAATATTCATTGTTAATAACTAGGATTTTCGAAAAAATTTTGAGAATAACTAGGGATTTTTGAAATTTTTTCTTCAAAAAAATTATTTTTTGTGAATAGCAGCAAATTTTTGCATTTTTTTCGAAAAAATTTAGTATTTTGAAATTTTTTCCTACAAATTTAAATTTTTTGAAATAAAAAAAAAATACAAAAACCAAAACCTCCAAAATATAATCCTGCACAAACTAAAAATGCCCTGTGCCGGCGAGGGGATACTTCGTTTCAATAAATATTTTACAAGGGGTATATCACTAAAGATATTTCTAAATTCACATATCATCAATAATTGTATTTTCCAAAAAAGTCCACCATGAAATGTATTTTACAAATAAAGGTCATCAAGAAATATATTTTGTAAAATAATATTATAAACACAAATTTTCTGGTATAATTAGCTCTTCTCCCCTCCCTTAGGGACACCTTAGGCCGCCATTTATGGAAAGGTTAGGTATCACTGGTTTATTTACTTGAGATATTACTGCATAGGGAAAAATGACGTAATGGAATGCATATAAACAAATAATAGGTGGATTCATATATTCTAAAAAATATGTTAAAAAAACACATAATTTGTTTGGAATGTTTATAAACATCTTCTTATTATCCTTAGAAGAATCGTTTTGTATTAATGATGAATGACGTCAGAGTATTATTTGGGTCACCCTTATGAGCATGTATATATATATAATTTTTAACAAGAACTAATGGATATATATTTCTCCTTTTCCTCTGGAGATTCTTTTGTACTTTTTTGAAATAATAAAAATGGTTCCTTTTCATTGTGTTGTTGTTTTTGAGGGCTGCTGGCCTTTAGAGAAGGTAATAGTTGTAGTAGTCGTTGTTGTTGTTGTTGTTGTAAAGAACAACATCTTTATTATTAATGAACTTTCAGGATCATTACCTGACTATTTATAGAAGGTGAACAGGGAGCATTAAGATAATCAAAAAATACATTTGGTGAGTTGGTCACAGAAGAATAATTAGAGCTAGAGAATATATTTTTAAATAAATTGGAAAACCCTATCAAAAAGTCTTGGTTAGTTAGTATAAAAACACTTGGCCTAATGACCATATGTAGCATTTCATACCTACAAAATATTATTAAAATATAATGAGAAAAATTAATTTAAAATACCTTAGTTATTCGTGATATAAAATTTGAAGTTTCTTGAATGACAGATAATCAGGAAGACAATTGACCTATTGGACACAAAATATTGTATAAAAATCATTGGAAAAGCCTGCTACTTAGTATAAAAAATTTAAAACTTTTAGGTATTATATTACCCCGAAAACAGTTGATCTCATGGCCACTGATTATTTAAGCATCATGGTATTACAAGGCCATTTAAAATCATCTTTGTTATTTACTATAAAATACCATCAAAAAGGCAGTTACGGTCGTATCCCCCCCCCCTTCCCCCCGCAAAAAAAACATATATATATAAATATATTCTGAAAAATATGTTTTAAAGAAAATTGGTTATTGGTTGTAAAAAATGCGAAATCTCTTTGATCACTAATAATCAAATAAAACAGATAAATGATTATAACTATAAAATATCAAGAAAAATTTATTAATGAAAATATTGGTTATTAAGAATAAAAAATGCAAAATTTCTTGAATAATATGTCATTAAGATAATTAAAAACCCTATGGCCGCATATAGATAATCATTACCACATACATTTGTATATTTTTTTATTATATATTAATTACACGGAAAATATTTGATTTTTTCGAGTAGATAAATAATTATAAAATATACTTTTATAATAATTGGAAAAAAACTTTTTAAAAAGAGTCTTAATTATGAAAATTACGTGTTATTTTCTAATTCTTCTAATTATCAAGAAGCTGAATTGTTTATAGTGTTTTGGAGTCAAAGTGTCTATTCATAGGTATACAAAAATGGGTTCTCTCCTTTGTCTAGAAGGGTTGAGGAGACAAAATGTCTCCTCAGTTAAGAAAAAAATAAAAAATGGGAAATATTTGGCGTAAAAACTTTAAGAGAAAAAACAATGACACTTCTAATGATTAAATAATGTTCACCCTGGCCATTTATAGAGATAAATATTCTTTTGTTATGAAAACATTCCTAGTTCTATAAATATAATTATTGATAATATGAATTGATTTGAGTGGTTCTGAGTAAGGGACGCCAATTTGGCTGGTCAGTCTTTCCGTTAGTAACTCATTAATTTCTCTCCTCTCCCCTTGGAGCAGTTCCTAGACACTCCGGTGACAAAAATAAATATAAATATCCCAGGTGTACTCATAGTAATAAGTAATTGGGGACACCTCAGCGGGGTTCCAACAAAAATTTATTCTCCTCATTTGAAAGGAAATATATATTTATATATATTGTATATATACCTATATTATATGAATTCTGAATGAATCCCGAAAAAACAAAACAAAAAATTCCAGTCTTCATCCTCGTCCGTTTCGTCTTTATTCTTAATGATGATTCGATATTGGCACACATCTGTAAGTGTAGGAGATGAGAGGAAACAATATGTAATATTTGAACTATAGATTTAACTTTTGAAATAATTATACTCAACTTAAAAATGAAAGAATGAAAAAAAATTCGTTATTCATAATAATGAATATTAAATTAAAATATTTTAAGAAAAAACAACGTTTTATAGAACCTCAATCCTCATTCAAATTAATAAGATTTTCAAATTTATAAAATCCTGGACCCAAATTTGTATTGAATTATTTATTAATATTCAGGCAAAATAGGATATGTACTCCTTAAAAATGCATTTACTACACTTTTACGTTGATACATAATGCTTGGCGTTCGCATATTACAGAATTTGAGGGGCTCATACGTGGATCAGTGCTGTAATCTCGGGGATTGATAGTAGTGACTATGGTTGACTCACCATTGATAAGGGTAATAAATACAATCACTTAAGAAAGTTGCGGGGATGGCAAACATTGGTTCTCAGCAAAATGATGAGAAAAGTGTAAACAAATCGACTTCAAATACATAAATCTGCCTTGGAACAGAATTGAAACAAAACACAAATGCGAACATGTAGAGAATTTATAAAAACTTATAGAGCTGAGCGCTCTAACTACGAAATTATCTCTAATAGATCTTCCAAAAAGTCTACGAAACAATGACCCAAGGAATTCATCTCTCCGTATTGTCTATTCTGTATAGCTTTTTATGGCCCAGGTTGAAGTGCAATAAATCAAAATTGTGACGTCACTTCATCCTCTATATAAGGACTCACATCATAAGGTATACGTACTTGCAGTAAGAGTCATTCAAACTCATGTTGATAATACCTAAGTAGTTATGTTAGTACACCTAACGACCCTGTTATCTAAATTGTCTTTTAATTAATACGTCTTATAAAGTCTTCTTCCGCTGGATCTGTGGAGGAGCAGGGCATATGCTCTGCACATAGGTAGTAGTACTTTGTCCCCAAATAGATGACATGACAAATGTCTTCATTTAGCTGTACATAGGTAGATGGGGGAACTGTTCAAGACAAATTAGACCCCTTTCCTTAACCGATTCGTATACTTAGTAATATGTTCTACTCGATTTTTTTTTTAAATCTGACTGCCTCATTAATTTTAAGCACATCTCTTCAAACACGGCATTATTTTTAATGATGATGAATTTATTGTTATTTTCATTATTATAAGGGAGAGAGAGAAAGAGAGGTGAGACCTCAGTATGTATGATTCACAGCTGCTCTGACTCCACTACCTACATCTACTACTACTACCTTCATTCATCCACCTATGCACCTACCTATGTATTTGTTTTATATATAGCGTTATTTGACAATTTTCGTACACATAATAATTCAATTTTATTTCTTTGATATGTAGTGACAAATATATAATTTTTGGTGTGGAAGTAATACAATATCAATCTTTAACATAAATCAAGAAAGGGACCTAGTTTTGATTCCGAGGAATTATCGTTTAGATAATTTTTCTATTTCTCATTCTATTGGACTCATTTTCACTCATTTTAATTCATCTGTGGTAATGATAAGGTCCTTCCTGGAGGTAAGAAAACACTTGGAGCTTGCAATGATTGAAATAGAAATAACGTTTAACTTTTGTCCGGAAGAAATCAAACTACTTGACAAACTTTTTATAGCTTTGGTTCCATTGGAAGAAGCTATTGATACATTTTCTGAAAGAGATTCTCATTTTATCACATGTGAGCAAGTGATCATTTAGAAACTGCAAATGAATTTATTAAACAAGACACGCAAATGAGCCAAAATTTGAGATAATTTTATTAAAAAAGTTTTGGAAATACGTCGTCAGACTGAATTAATGCACCTCCTTCAGTATTTTTATGATTGTGACTATTTTACTTATTTTTTTTTTAATGGTGAGTTTGATGGGGTCATTAATTCAACAAAAGTTGTCAATCTTGCAATGAAGTTGGTGAGAAGACTTTTTTTTTTCATGAAAACGAACCAATCATTCCAGAATTAATTGAAGCTATAGTTGCTCAAAATCAAACTGCAACTTCAAAAAGCCAAAGTTATCGAGTAAAGCTAAGAAAATTGATGCTAGAGTAAATGATAATTCATTTTGCACTGATAATGTAGTTAAAAAGATATGACTTTGTATGCTAAAACTGGGGATTTGAAAAAGCTAAAGTACTTGTACATTTAAAAGAGGTACTCTGAACTATTCCACCAACTTCTACCAAAGAAGAAGGCAGTTTTTTCAAGTTTTGAATTTTTTTCTACTCAGCTTTACAATAAAAAAGGAGATGATACTCTTTATGCTTGGCTATTATTACGCACAAAAATCAATTTAAAGGATCTAAAAACTAAAATATAAAACTTATTTGTGTCCATAATTTTCCCGATAATTCCTGATATTTTTTAAAGTATTTTTAATATTATTAATTCCTGTGAATCCCAAACAAATTAATAATTTATCATCACTTATAAATATACTGGGTGTAGATTTGAAATCTGGGAAAAGTTTAGCCTCAATACTCTAGCAACCCTTAAGATCTATATTTATGAAAGTGTCCTTGTCGGATTCAGTTGACAAAATGGTATAAGAAAGAATACAAGATCCGTGAGATGTCCTTGCAAATACGAACACTGTGAGGTCATTATTGTGTGCCTCCGTGTGGACGTGTGCTTACATTCAAGTTAACAGATAATGTGTCATGCTTTAATTTTATATTGGTGCAGTTTGTCGAAATCGGCTATTTGGAACCGGATTTATTCTGGAAAGACCAACATTATAAAAAAAAAAAACAATAACATTATGTCTTGGGCAAATGTAAATGTGCCCTCCTAGCTCGCCGGACCTGAATACTATTATTTGTGGGGTGTCTTGGAGGGAGGATTCAATACACGTACAAATCACACTGTTGACTCCTTGTGCGTTTTCATTCTAGAAGAAGTGGCCAATAAATGTAAGGAGTTTCTCATCAAGACCTGCGCCAGGTTCAGGTTGGAGGCTGTGTTTGAAGTTGGATATGCATGGCTCGAGTGATTGACTTCACTATGAACCCCAACATAGTAAATACAAAAGATATTTGAATTGCTGAATTAATTTTGGAAAATAAAATTGATTTATACATATTCATTAAATTTACCATATTTAGAATCCCCAGAATGTAGAGCTCAATATTTCATAAACGTATTTTGCTCAATTATAAGTCTTGTATTCAAATTTCTGGTATGATTTTAAATATCTAAAAAGGTTTATAAAATAGCTTAGAAACTTAATCTTATTTAAGAGAAGAAAAATTTGTCATTTCCAACCATTAACTTTATCAATTTTTGATTATCTAATTGTGACAATGAATTTTTGCCACTTCTTCCTCTCGTTATTTAGCATCCTTTTTATACCGCGGCTAGTGACCTGGGTGAAAAAGAAACCCCAAAAATAAAACGTATTTAAATACTTGATAAACAATGGACATAGTATAATAATTGCATAATTTGGAATCACTTTTTTAAATAATCCATCCGTTTTACATTCGTAAGTATCAATTAAAATCATTCTTTATTTGTATTAATAGGGAAAATACATCAATAAATATGTATTCCTTATTTTAAAGTGATATTAAAAGCATAAATTCAAGATATAATTTGTAAATCTAATAGTAAAAACATTATATTTATATTTTGTATAAAAATTTCTATGAAGTATGCATTATTTTATTGAAATTATAGGAATCAAAGGAGTACAATATTACATTTCCTCACAATGAAAAAAAGAAGAATGTAATAAATCAATAGGAAAAAAGGAAGGCATGTATTTTAAGCATAACAATTAAATTGACTAAAATTCGATTAAAAATGTCTAAATATACCTACGAAAAGCAAAGAATTATTAAAATAAATCAATAATTGCATATATTTAAGGAGTAGTCTTTAGAATATTGATGATAAAGTGTAGATCCACAGGAATAACAAGCCTTTTTATAATTTTCAGGATATATAATATCCCAGTTTACTAACGAATGGGTAATTAGCCTGTTATATCCAGCGCCTCGATAGGGATACATCAAAATAACTAGGTGATAGATACAAACTATGATTATTTCGGATTTAAGATACTTGTAACTTGAAAAAAACAAAATGAAGTAATAATTCAATGCATATACTTAAATGTATGTATTTGTTCTTAAAGAGTTTCTCTATGAGAGTTTTCATTCATACAACTGACGTTATACCAATGTAGGTATCATATATTATTTTTTTCATAACTAAGGTATTTAATCTCTTTTAAAGATCTTACCTTAAGAGAGACGTGTTGTCAACGTCACAGATATATTCTACTACTATGTATATAAGTATGTAGCTCTTCATACATATTAAAATCTATGTACATATATACTACGACAATGTACCAGTCTCTTGTTGATGATGGTGAAATAATAACAAAATTAATTTTGTAAAATACATATTAGTCACCGGATGGGTTGGAAGGTTTCTTGCTTGGTTTTTGGAAGTTTCTCACGACCCTAATATACATGTATATACAGAGTGTGTTTGTAAAAATGTTCCATTAAACTCTTTTATGTATTTGTAATCAGCAGTAAAAAAAGTAAAATCAATACAAAATTAATGATTTAAATACCAATAAAAAATCCTTGTTGTCGAAAGTTTGATCAAAATATGAAAAGTGAAATCAAAATGAGCAGAAAAAAAATCAATTATCTTCTTGAGGCGAATTTCGATCAAAAGGTCGTTACCATCATTTTCTTTGTGAATACCCCTTCGGTTCAGCGATTACAATCATGCCAACAGGAACGGAGAGGGTCTAAGGAAAGGGTGTCATTGCCAACCTATACGTCCAGAATTTGCAGTCATTAATGCTTGTAACCGAGGTAGGTCGAGAGGCGAGGCTGTGATCATTGCTAGTGGAGGATATATGTGATTTGTCAACATAAAATCAATCTAAAATAAATAAAAATCTCAGCTTATTTTTTTACATCCAAATATTACATATAGAATTAACGGCTTTATATTCAAATTTACGGGATGAGTTAAGATAAAGTACTTTAAACCACCCATCCTTTGATTATAGGTACTTATATTGATCCTGATATGTGCCCTTTCAACTAAAATCTACCAATTTCTCATTCTTGTGTTGGGACAATTCATTTTAGGTACTCTAAGTGTTAAGTATATACATAGTTTGATATTTTTTCGTAACCACCCTATATACAGTAATATTTCATTTCGAAGGAGCCATCAGATGAATGTGCAAAAACAAGAAGTCTCAGGTCCTGCATCAGCTTAACTGAGGAAGTAGTATCTAGGTAGCATAAAAAAAGGAGAAAATCTATCTCGTCATCATAACTCAGGAAAAGGGTGTTGCCTGGAATAGTCTAATCATTTTGCGTATGTATAATCTACATCCAAGACCAACTAATTGCTACTAATGTACAACGTACAGTATTTTATGTATGATGAAATGTGGACAATCATTGAGAAAATCTTATGAAAATCGTAA
The DNA here is from genome assembly GCF_016086655.4 of Lepeophtheirus salmonis. NCBI lineage: Eukaryota > Metazoa > Arthropoda > Copepoda > Siphonostomatoida > Caligidae > Lepeophtheirus > Lepeophtheirus salmonis. Next base: position 33,799,218 of record NC_052144.2, on the reverse strand, counting down.
TTTCCGTCTCAATTATCATCTTCCTTTAATCTCTCTCTCTCTCTCCATAATTATAATTGTAATCATAAAAATAATATAATTAACATAAGTTAATAGGCCAATCTGTTTTATGATAATTTGTGCGTGTTTTTTGTTTTCTTTTTTAAAAAGGAATCTTGTCCAAAAAATATTAAAATCAACCACATTGAGAATAGAATATAAGTTTCTCTATCGGGTGTAGAAAAAAGTAATGGAACCTTCTAAAAATACAGTTTTGAATAGGTGTTGTTGATTAAATCTTAAAGTTCCAATTATTTTTTAATAGGTTAAATTCTAAGCCTTTGTTTGATGTACATGTTGTAAACAAAAATACTGTATATGTCGCAATGGAGGCCAGAAGAGCCACCATAGGTAATTTAAAACACTCTGTCTGGTCAAAAATTGTTTGGCTGAAGGGACAACCTTAAGGAAAAGTCCAAGAGTGAAAGACCCACCAAAGGGAAGCCTGAAGATATTATGGAGGCCTTTAAGATCAACCCAACGATGAAGATGTCAGAGTATGTAAGAAGAAGAAGTTGCATATGTCTACTATGGGCAAGGTCATCCGAAGGCCTAGAAAAAGGTCGTGTAGAAGAATTGAGAGGCCACTCCTGTTCCAACCTCAAAAAGACCTCCGTCTTCAGCGTTGTCAACATCTCTTGAATGATCTGAAGCACAACAATAATCGGGTAATTTTGTTCTCTGATAAAAATACCTTTACCGTTACCCGGTCGACAACAAAAAAAAATTATCGTGTGGTATTCTTTGGCAAGACTGACAACAGCATCAGGACAGTCACCAAGACCAAACATTCGGTCTCTGTGATGATGTTGGGGGCTGTAGCATCAACTGGAGAAAAAATGCCTCCAATTTCGTTTCCTATTGGATACGGGTTACCCACGGCCGACTACTTGATGGAGTTGAAGGAAAATATGGTCCCATACCAATACCATGAAGAAGCCCTAAAATGTCACGTACGAATTTCAGAAGAACGGGCCTCCTACCCATACTGCTAATATTGTACAAGAGTGAATGGATAGCAACATGAACTTCTGGTCCAAGAACATTTGGCCCCCTAAGACCCCAGATCTGAATTTACTTTACTCAATTTGTTGGGAAATTTAGAAGAAGGCTTGCAAAGTCCTCCACCCGAATATTGATGCCCTGAAGACCTCCATTAACCAGCAGTGGAGGATCATGAAAAAGGACTTCGTTGCCAATGTGTACAAGGAATGTTGAGACTCTTCAGTTTGGTGGAAGGGATTTTTTCTAGGCAGATTTGAACCGATTTGGTCTTAGCCACAAACGCAGATCGAACACCGAAATTTTCGTTTTCCAATTGTAAACTTATTTTTTGGTCTCAGTCTAGGGACTCCCAATGTCCTCCCCTTTTCAGATTGATGATTTATGCGACATATTTAGTTTCATTTGACATCATTGAAGGTGGATGTTCAAAGTTTTGAAACAAATTAGCACACAATTTCGACTTTTTTGATTTTTTATTTAAGACTTAATTTACTTTAATTGTTTTACAGAAACAATTAATTCGGTTGTCCACTAAAAATCATAAATCAGTCATGGATTTTCAGACTGAACCCAGTCACTGATATATTTGCATATAAGGTTGTAATATGTTTTATATATACCTAACATAAATGAGGTTTATATATGTAATTTAAATCAATTTTTCTCAAACTATACTGGGTCTCTCATAAGAAGAATATTTTATAAAAACCAAATAACATTCATAAGAGTTATTTATTAAAATATTCAGAAAAATCGCTGTATGTAACCCGATCTATATCCAATGACAGGCACTCCAAATTTTAGGAAGGTTAAGGACTGGAATTACAAAAAAAAATTGAGCGCTTGAAGCCTTTCTCGTTTTACATATTGACCCAAATATCCAGGGACTTTTTTTATAAATCAATGAAATGTCCGATTTGTTATTGTGATTATTCAATTTTCAAATCCATTTAAAATAAAGGAAGAAACAATCAAAATCATCAACCTAAACTATTTTTAAATATCCGTTCTAGTGTTGGATCAGTCTAACAAAACTTAAGTTTCTGTTGAATTTTTGCATTTTATGGTTACTACAACGGATGAAATTTCATTTATTGAACTTTTATCAGAAATTCATTCAATGACACTAAATACCATAAGCTTAAATTAGAACTAGTGATGAAACAATTAATCATGAACTGGGGTTTTGTATGGAATCGGAATTTGGAAAATTTTGTATAATTTTCAACTCTGATTCTTATGTAATAACATTTATTACTTTTTTAAGATATGAAAAAAAAAAAAAAAATGGACCCCCCACCCAAAAAAAAAAAAAATTATGTACTTTTGATATAATTTTTAAATGATTTTTTTTTAAATCTTTTGTTAGAAATGTAATAATTAAATTTTTTTCCAAAAAATTTATATTTTTGAAAAAAACTTTCTAAAAATTATAATTTTTTATAATAACTATGAGTATTTGAAATTTGTTTCGAATTTTTTTTTGTGAATAGTTTTGAATTAAAAAAAATATTAAATATCAAATTGTGTAATAGAATTTTATTTTCTAAAAGACTAATATTTAAATTGAAATTTTGAAAGTGCTTTATAAAGAAAATTAATTTTTCAATTTTTTTTTCAAATAAATTCCAAAACTCATGTGGACGCCCCTGATAGTAAAATTGTATGTTTTAAAGTATAAAAAATCGTCATCCGAATCGGCATTGGGATTTCTTTTTAATCGTTCCATCACTAGTTAGAACGTATACTACTCAAAAATAGAACGCTCTAACCATCATTTCTTCTTTTAATTCTATACATTTTCTTCAATCTTAGCAAAAAGTGAATAAAATTTTAATAAATCCTGTACTGTAGGTCCGGCTTATAGGTTCTTAGGACTGACGAATGTTGAAAAAAAGACCGAAACAATTATAAAAAAAGACACATAAGGAATCCAGTCTTAGGATTGATTAACATCATTCTCTCTTAAAACTGATAAAGATTGACCAGATGTCTTCTTTTTAGCAGTAAGATAAGGTCACTGTGAGTAGTGTGACCTTCGTTCTGGACGGGTTAGGTGTCTTAATGTCTCCTCAGTCTTAGTTACGGCAATGTGTCCGACAAAATGGATTTGAACCGATATTGACTTTTCTTTTATAGCATGAAAGAATATGTATATTCAAAACAACCATTGGATTATCTAAAACAATGTTCCTAAATATACATATACTATGTAAAGTTGTTGGTCGGTTCCTTGCTTCTTCTTCTTCTTCTTTCGTCCTCTCATTCCTTCTTCTTTTTCTTAATTGAAACATTCATTAAAAACAGTGACTTTTAAGTTTTATTTCTGCTCTTTTCTCCAGTACATACATATATGTGCCTGCCTCTGTTGTAGTCTTTCTCACATTCCGTTATGCGTCAGTTCTCATCAGTAGCAGCAGCCTTAGCTCTACCCCCCTCCTTCTCTCAATAACTTCTAGCAGCTCCTTCCAAAAGATGACTTAAAGTATATAAAGAATATAATTATCTTAACACCTATTACATACATTAAATGACCCAGTTACGACGTATTTAAAAATGCATTTTTGCGTCTGCCACTATGGGAAAGAGGGGGTATTATTATGTTCCGGTTGGATAAGGATCTCATATATATATATATATGTATAAGATAAAGGGGTCGCTAACGTTGTTTTAGAGGAGTAATAGATGTAGCTGAAGACCTTATCTGCAAAAAGGATCTGTGGAAAAATAATAAAAAAATAGAAGCGTTTATAATTAGATTATAATTACTTTGTCTTCATGGAAAGGTGAGAGACTTACATAAATATGTACACTCATGGAGATATCGTCTCAATCAAAAGTTCCTAGTTTATGAATCCCTATAAATAATGCTCAATCAATACCTCAAAGAAAGACATGAAACAGCTCTGTTGCTAGATCCCTTATTGATTGACAAATATTATATTATAATTAACTTATTTTATATACATATGATATCCTGTCAACTGACGATGTTATCAAGAAGTAACAAGGAATTAATTACAATCAAATCACTCCATCATTTTTTTATAAAAGTATGACAGATTGACATATTCAAAGCGTTTTATTTACATATTTACAGAAACATTTGATTGAAAAACACGCTTGAGTTATTATTGTAGATATCATATGATATTAATGACATGTAATTTGCAATTAATTTTCTATTCAGGCTCATTTGCAATGCAAAAAAAAAAATAGTTAAACACCTCTGTATTTGTATACCTAAATATTAGTGTTGGGGTTTGCTCTGTAAATCAGAGACCGGCAGTATTAACTTATGCTCAATCGAACTTGTCCGGTATTTTAAAGAATTTGGTCGATACCGGTCGCAAAAAAGATTTGGTAAAGACGGATTTTATAATAGACTGTTGATAACGCTATGGGTCTTATCAAACTGTGACCTTCGGCACAATTACATCAAATGAAGTTTAATATGTGCACATACAACTCAATAATCAGTTCATAGAGTAAGACATAAAAAAATTAGTACACTATTTGTCTACAATTAAATTTTGCTTTACTATCTGAAACCGTGTTGTTGTTGTTTTTTTTTGGGGGGGAGGGGTCTAATACTGAACTCTTTACTACCCAACGTATTTCGTTTGATGTCTTAATCTAGATATATTTAATCAAACAACAAATGTCTAATGCACTCAATAATCATCTCAAGAAGTTCTATACTCATTTGATTCAGATTAGAAATCAGTTATACCTAGTTTATGTTGCCAAATGTCAATGTTAGACTTCTTTTTTTTTTTTTTGTTAACTATTTACTTTTTAGTCAAATGACATCAGGTTCAAGTGAAATCTGTTATATTTTTATAACAGAAATATCCGAAATTGGGAAAATAAGTAATCTCGAAAAATTCAATAACTTATTTATAGAAATTTTACAAAATATATATCTTAAAAAATACTCTTTAAACAAGCATCAAGAGTAGTAGCCTATTTAATAATTTTTCCATTTTTTTCAAAAATGGAAATAATTTAGAAAGTAAAGAGGACGGAACATAAATTATCTCGGTTTAAAACCGATTTTTAACAAAACTAAATATGTAATCACTTATGGATTGATATCACATCCTAAACGTAATTAAAAGGTATTTATGTAAATACATATTTAGCTTCAATATAATATGTACACCCTTATTTATTAATAATACATATTGTATTTGATTGCTGGAGGAAGTGCCATGAAATTGGTGATAAAACGGATGTTGTACTAGGTATATAAATCTATTGCTATGTAGGTATGTGTTATTAGGTCTAAGTGCAATTATATTTATTACGTGTCATTGCATGGGAATGCTTTGATTGTGTCAAAGTCATATATATGGGATTTTCCAATCCCTAATGAAACTTTGTCAAACATAAAACAAATATAATGAGTCAATACAAAAGCAATCGCAAACAAGTTCTCAATGCATCCACTATGTCCCTCTCTCTTGTTCATGTGGTTAAGAAGGACTTTGAGACCTTCAAGGGGATTTTGAGGCAACAGTGGGCTGAGGTCAAAGGTCGAAGTAACTGTGTCTAAACGCCGGAGTGCGTGCGAAAATCCTGGAAATCGTCAATGAGGATCCAACAAACCTGGACGTGCTGGAGACAAAGACAAATCCCTGGATATACATGGTTGCCGATGGGAGGCCTTAGATGTGGCAGCAAGCTTGCCTCAAATGGATCAAACACAACTTTGACAATTTCATTTTGCCAGACTTTTGCCATTCAAACTCCCTGGATGTAAATCTGAGATTCTTTGTGTATGGGGCGCTATTGAACAACAAATCAAAGCAATCGAACCTCCTGCTACGAACTTATCAGTCAGATAAGAAGAAATTCCAGGATTTGCCAATGGATCAAGTGTGGAAGGTCCGTTCACGTTTTTGGCCTCATATAGAGACTGTATGTGAGGGTGGAAGATATTTTATTGAAGAAAAAAATACCTTTAGCGGCATTTAGCATCCTGTGTAAATCTTAATTGGCCCTAGATAAATAAATAAAATCTATCTATTTCTGATTTTTTCATTGTGAGGATGAATTTTTGCAGCTTTAACTGCAATTTGTGATGCATCCAAGGTATTAAATTGGGATAATTAGACTGTAAAAGTTGAGGATAACTTCTTCTAAGAACGTTGTCCATGAGCAACGGCGACTCCATTATTTTTCAAACTTTTGATAGTGATTGAAAAATCACATATGTATTATCAAGACTATTCTAAAATAATTTTTATGTTGTCAAAGTTAATGCCTACCTCATTAGCCAACTGATTAGACAAAGACCTCCCTTCCCTATTGAAAAGGATATAATACTCAATACGTAGTGGGTATCTATGATTCATAAATCACGTTGGAAAAAAGAAAATAAATGTATGTAGTACCTACCCATACTAAAGAATGGAAAAATCTTTTTCCAGGTGTAAAAAAAGACCTTGTCAAAGGGTGTTGTTGTTCATCAACAACTAACTAACCCTGTGGACAGTCTCTTCTTTTAGGTCAAGACTCTCCTAGCAAGCAAAAGCTTGATTTGTGTAACATTAAAAGAGCAAATATGTATTTTTTTTTTTTTTTGTAAAAAAAAAATGTTGAACAAAAATTCTGTGTATTGTTCAACAATAACTAAAGGGTAGATTTTTTCTTGTTTTTATTATATATATATTTTTTTTTTTTACCTGGAACTGTCAAGAAAATGATATGGGAGATTTTTTTATTTTTCATACTCAAAGAATGTCTTAGACTCTTCGGCACCCATTAGTTACTCTATTTCTCTACATATTCTCTTCTGTCTCAAACTCATTATATATTATAAACCATATATTTTTTTAATCTAAAAATATTTTTTTGTTATCTTTTGTCAATTTTATAAATGAAAAGAAATAGATTTAATGGTTTTTGAATGTGTAATGATCATCATTTTTACTAGACAATTTGGAGTCGGTAAAATGGCAAGAACTCTCGTTCTACCCTTTCTTTTTAGAGATGATCACGGCAAAAGCTTTTGATTTTTGTACATACACATAATATTTACTATCAAACATAGTAATGAACAGGAGTAGACGGACACAGGTGTTGCCGTAAAAATAATATATAAGAAATTCATTAGGGACCTTCAATATTATACGTATTTTTAGAGAGGTTTATTTATTGAATGATACCTATCATAAACACATATTACAGGTGCGATAATACGAGATAATTGAGAAAAATTGAAATAACATCAAACAAGAATACAAAATCTCGCAGTTTCATTAGGCTAATCAATTTTTTAGATGTCGTTTAATAGGAATATTCACAATACTCTATTTATTTTAAACTCCAAAACACCATGCGTATGATTTTTGATTTGAGTTTTAGAATCCTTAATATGATCAATTGTACGATTTTTGGGGGTGAAAAATTTGATGGATTCATTTGCAAAGTTATATTCTATTAATAATAAAATATTTGAAATTGCAATTTCTTGGCATAGACCCTTTCAAGTATTGCAAACGTATTACATCATTGAAAAAAATGCAAATTTACTTGTTTTTTTGGAAAATTATAAATCTAATCTTCTATATAAAAACAAATATACATTTTATTTCTAAATATTAGCCAAAAAATCTAGTAATCTCAGGGTGACAACAAAATTATATTTAAAGGAAAAGTTTGGTTGTAGGAATTTTTATTGAAAAAAAAAATTCAAATTAAATTTTTTTGAAAAAAAATTACAAATATTAATTTATTTTTCAAAAAATCCAGAGGTATTCACAAAATTAAATTTTATTGAGAAAAATTTCAAAATTCATAACTAACCTCCAAAATTATTTTTTTGGAAAAAACTTTCATCAATCCACGGCTGTTTACAAAAAAAATCATTTTTTTATGAAAAAAAATTTGAAAAATAACAATAAACTTTAAATATTTAACTCTTTGGACAAAAATAACTAACACATCATAATAAATTTCAAATATTTAATTTTCTAGTAAAGAACAAACATTTCTTAATTTATTTTTTTTGGGAGGGGGGTTGAAGCACTTCCCGCCACCCCCTACGGACCCTCTTGCAGCTGCTTTTAATGATTTTTTTTTTTTCTATTTATCACTAAATTTTCAAAATCTTCGATTTTGACCTATTTCTACCCTGATAGTGGGACAAAGATTTCAATTAGGGCTCTAAATCCTATTCATCTTCGGTATATATATTCATAGAAAAGAAATCGACAATTAACATCATAATCCTAACAATTTACAAATGGTTTCAGAGGAGAGCATCTTCGCTTTATCATATCAGCTGCAAGGAACTGTGAATTGAATAAATAAACACAAGCATAACTAACTTCGTATCAAGCAAGGAGAAAGGAAGGAATTATTCTGTTTTAAATCCTCCACTTTAGTTTGAGCCACCAAAGACTTACACGTCTTGAAACTCCTCAACGTTACTCTTTCTTATTTATGAGGACTCACACTCCTGTTTACATTTTATGCTTCCAGAATCAAATAGTTATGATAACAGCTTTAGAAAATATTGAACACTGTTCAGGCTTGCCAATGTCAAAACAAAATATGTTTAATATTTACAAGCCTAATTCTGACCACACATGAATTTTGGGGGTGTTAGTTTTTAATAATATTCATAATAATATATTTACAAAAAATGAAAGTCTCCCCACCCCCATAATTGTTGGGTAATAAATCACTATGATTTACGAGTATATGCAATTTTCTGTCATATCGCTTACCTTCATATACCTATGATCCCAGTGAACATGGCTTAGTAGTAGTAGTAGTGGGGAAAATTGGTAGTGTTTTTTATCTCGCCCTTTTTTTTTTTTTTTTTTTTGAATTGGTAATCGGAAGAATGAATTATATATTCTTCAGCTGTTTTCATTATTATATCACAAGAGAGTAGTAGTGAACATCCTACTCAACTAAAATCAATTATTTTCAAAACCTGAGAGAGCATTTGTGGGTGTGCATAGAAGACGGAGAGTAACCTTGATGTTATGTTGCGGAGTTATAATTGTAAATCCTTGACGGACTTGGAGTAGAATTGAGGATCGACATTGGAGTAATTCGCGCCAATGTCTTTGTGTATTTCTTCCCCCATCCCCCTCTTTCTCACAGCTGATTGTAGCTGATCTAATGAAACTTCAAGGTAGCTAAGCTGCAATCCTCCAAAATATTCTTCAAATTGACAGGGTTACCATGTTGATTTTCGGGGTTTTTTTAACATGCCCAAAATACACACAATTTTCATCACTAGTTATGAATTTGGACAATCGCTATGATATTTAAAATCTAACCACCCGACATAATTTCACGCACACAGATTTTTAAGGACAAAAGCCTCTTTAATAAGAGTAATTAATAGAAACAGTCCAGGAATTATAAAGGAAAAAAAATACTCTTTGTGTTGTCAAACTCCTTGTTAAATAGTAAAAAAAATGGAATGTAACTGGACACAAAATTCGGGTTTTTAGTTTAGAGTCCACATATTGGTAGCTAGGAAGTTTTTGAGTGTATATTTGTTTTGTTTTTGATAAAAAAACCATTGAATCGGAATAAGGAAGTATTGGCCCGACATGTAATAATATGTTTGCTTATTACTGAGCCAAAAATACATCGTACACGTATTTGGCGTAAAAAAATAGCACATTTATTTTAATAGGCTTGCTTCTGATAGAACATTGTACTACAAATATGTTAATTACACCACAAAGTTTTAATAAATGGATAAAGTTCAGCAAGTTTTAGCCATTTCCAAACCAATTTTCTGCAAATGACAGATTAAAGAAGCACTATCACACTGGGGTGAAGGTTTTTTGGAATGATTAAGGATCCACTCGCATTTGCAAGTGGGTGAGTGTTCAATATTTCACTGTAATCCTAGATATCCCCTTCTTTTAAACCAGAGACACCATCTTGGTTAATATATTATGTGTATATATATGTAGGTACCATATTCAGTTGTGTCTATATGTAAAGCCCCAAGTCTTTATGAAGGAAAACACATCATTATGGAAAGGAAATGGTTCGTGTATGTTCGAAAGCCCCATTGGTCAAAGTGACATGACAATTCAAATAAATCTTTAGTTTTTGTGTTTTTTAAGGGAACGAAAAAAAATATTTTTATTTTTAGTGTCACAGAAACTCAAAAAATCGTTTTTTTCTTTTGTATTATTCACTGCCTATTTTCTTTCGAAAAAGAAAAAAAATATATAAAAATATTTTATGCCAAGAAAAAAAATAACACATATGTACAACAAGAAAAGAGGAAAAAACACATCAATTGCCAGGAAACACAACTTTAGCCTAAAAAAAATGACACAAGAAGCCTTCAAATTTAATTGGTGATTTATTGTGATTTATATATATATATATATTGCTAAAGAGATTTTTTGAAAATTGATATAATATGTAATAATAAAGCTAACGCAATAAATCTTAATAATCTTCAAATATGAAACATAAATTATTTATTGCCGAATTATTTTGTAAAAAAACATACATGTGTCAACATAAAAACAATCTAATATAAATATAAGGAGAAATCCCCTATTTCTAAATGTATTTCATGGGTAGTAGGTCAAAACGTCGATGAACGGAAGCTTGGAAGCTCCTTTCTTTCATAATGAATAACGGCGTTTCCAATACTTAAAGTAAAAGTGAATTGAGAAATACAATGTAACCGTCTGAATATTTCTGTTTTTAAGTATTAATATTAATTATTAGACTTTTAGGTTGGCATATATAATATAGATATAGGCAATGACACAAATTATTCTTATTTTTGAGTTATGAGGCTCTATACCTTTCAAATATCCTTAGCTTATTTATAAAAATTTATCATTCTTATTTTGTAATAGGTATTTCAAAAATAAAAGGTAGTTCTTTTAAATATGTAGAATTTTCTCTGACCTTATCCCGTCTCCCTACAAAGTGGTTTTAATACAAACACAAATTCATAAAGAGTAAGTCCGGTACGAATATCAATCTACCACGTCAGTTGCAGACTATGCTTTACTACGACAATATATTTTAATATGCACTTAATTGTATTTTGTCCAATTTATATGGTAATACAGACATCCCATTTTTAGATAAAGTAATCGGGTGCACTACTCGACTCGTAAAAAAACCCCAAAAAAAACAGAAAGATTGATGAGCAAGGTGTCGAGGACCTACTGACTCTGATTCGCCGGAAGTATTGTGATCCAGAATCGCCCATAATCGTCCAAAGTCTTGCTTTTTTTGAGGAAAATAAAGAAACAAAATTGAAAAGAACCCCAGCCAATCAATAAATGCATGTTGTAAGGATTCCTGTCTAACCACGTTAAACAGGAACAAAAGAGTCACCCAAACCAAAGCTTTGATTAAACTAAAACAGAAGTCTCCCGTGAAATATCTTGTGTGGTACTTCACTGATGAGAAAACTTTCTGTAAAGTCCAGAAGCCTAACTCGAAGAAGAATAGATAGTTGGCAATGTCCTTGCAATGTCTCTAGGATCATGAAGGCCAAGTACCCACAATTAGTTATGGTTCTTTCCGTTGTTAGCAGAAAAAGTCACGTTATGACACCCTTCATCTTCAAGCAGGGGCATGAAGGTCAACACCAAGGTCCATCAAGTGTTTTACTCACCAAAGACTTCCCCTCGATTCACAGCAACATGAAAGATCGACATTGGATCTGGCTGAAATACAAGACATCCTGTCAAACCAGCAAAAGTATTATCGATTTTCTTGATTTTGTGACTGTGATGTACAACCGCCGAGTTCTTGACCTCTTAATTTGATGGAGCTGTACTCTATACACTATTTTGTCAGAGGCAATGTTGAACAGTTTTTCAACCAAGTTCCCACAGCACCACAAGATCCCTGAGAGTTGGTATGAATGGGGCATTCTGGACTTTACCCAGTGGAACGGTCAAGAAGGAAGTGGAACATTGTGTGTTACAAGCTAACGATTTAATTGACTGAATGTGAAATTTATGTTATAATATTAATTTTTGTACACATTTTATTAAAATTGGTCCAGAAATATAGTCAGAGCATCGTTATACTTTTTGTCACAAAACCACACAAAATAATCAATAACGGCATTATGGCATATCTTTAAGGCCGATGAGGCAGGTTATGGTATATATTTAAATCCTTCTTAAAGCATCCAGGGAAAAATGCAAAAAACATATCAAATTCAGAAAAGTAAATTTTTGAATAAGTCTTAGGCCACATATATTATTCAATAATAGTAGATATAACGACTACTGACTTCTTGCAATCTTCATAGATATGTCCAACAATTGTATTTAATAATAGCCTAGTAGGCATTATAGATCAACAACTGACAAAACATCATAGAGTAGAATCTACTAACGCCGGATCTGAAGGGATGTAAAAAAATATGTATATAACATGTAGACCTAAGCCTAGGTTTACTGTGCATAGAAATTCTTGATACTTTGAGGTATAAGAGTATATTTGAGGTATTATATCCTAAATACTCGCAACAGTACCTGGAATGTACCCCCAAAAAGGGCCGCAAAATCATCACGTGAGAATATTTCTCTTAATGACTATAAAGAGCGTTGTTTATACCTCCAAGGTACAGCCTTCAATGTGTTTCTAATGAGGCGACGATTATCCTTTTGCCCCTTCTACATAGTGTGTGTATATTTACTATGGGAGAGGCCCTTAGGGAATAGTCGACTATTCCTCCCTCACCCCCTCTTCTTTTTTTATGTAAACACTCAATATAACCCTATGAATAGGAAGGAGAGAATTACATATATGTATATTTGATATATACATACATACTTCTCCGTAAAACATTCTTGCAATTCTTTCAAGAGTAGAAACAGAGAGAGTAAGTTAATTTAGAGTACTAAGTGAGTGAGAAAAAATAAAAACCATTTACAGGAACGGCGGGTTGTGTTTCTGACTAGAGCACATATACATATTTTTTAGGAGCCTATTAAAGAAATCTAATTACATATTTCCTTTTGTATAATTATAATATTAAATTATAAAAAAAAAGTAATTAAGTAGATAAATTTCAACGCCTTTTTTTTATATATCTACATACTTAGATATGTATAGTCTATTAGCACATATATTCATTAGAGTGTCCCACATATGCAGAATATCATGTTGCTGATAATGACATTATTATATTTACCTAAATACCTGATGTAATCAGGTAGATACTTCATTATTGCTTTATAAATATATATTATACTTTCAATCTTTTCTCATTATAAATCCTTCCTTTTCCAACTCAAGTTTCGCTATTTGTACATATATAAAAGCAATAAACGATAGACAAATTTTACGAGGACATATATGCAGAGCGTCAACAGAAAAGCAAGTTATAATTATTTTTCTCAAAATAGAGTATGGATTAATTAGGCATTCTTCCACAAATTTATTGTTCATTTTTATCAGCAAATCTGAAGTGTCCATGGATTTATTGCAATTTCAGTAAGGGTTTTGCAGGACTATATTTGCGGAGGGAGAGCTTGGTTTTTGGAAGAAAAAAAATCCGCAGCTGTTTACAAGAAACTAAGATTTTTAGAAAAAAATTTTAAAAATTAATTTTTTTTGATAAAAAAATCATGAAATTAAATTTTTTGGAAAATAATTTAAATATTAAATTTTTTTAAATTTTATTTTTAAAAAATCAACAGTAATTCGTAAAAAAAAGTAAAAAACTATAGCTATTCACATAAAGTTGAATTTTTTGGTAAAAATTTGAAGAAAAAATTAAGAAATTAAACTTTATGTCAAAAAATTAAGAAATTAAACTTCATGTCAAAAAATTTCAAATTAAATTTCAAATATTAAATTTTTTGGTAAAAGTATTTGTACATCGCTATTTATACGAGTTTATAATTGTAATTTATTTGAAATATTAATTTAGCTAGGGACGTTCATTATAATCGAGATAATATCTATTTTTTATATATTTTAGATAAGAGGTACTTTCAATATACATATTTGAAACTATAACCAAGTTCAAAAATGGCGCGCCTCACATTTTAAACTAAGTGTAACGACATTTTTTTTCTTCAATTTTATTTTATATATTACTAGGACGTATATTTTTTATTTCAAAATATTTTATTAATGCTTTAAATAACTCCAGAATTAAGTGAAACTTGTCGATAGACAAAATAAAAATTAGAAATATGCTCCTTCTTGAACAATAATGAAGCTACATACTAAGACTAACTTGCTAATCCTCTTCCTAATTCTTTTTTTTTTAAATATATATATTCAATATACCAAATATCAATAATAATTCGTTTTTTGGTTTTTTTAATTGTTTTGGTGCATTTTCGAACAGGGGAATCGATCTTGTTTAATAAAAAAAATTAAATTATTAGCAAAAAAACTAATTAACCCGCTAGAATATCGTAATATGGTCTGATCAGAATGAAACATGATTGTTTGTACGTAACTTAGAATTCTGAAAAACTTTTATTTTATGTCAAAAGTCTGTATCTGTCACGGTTTGTTAATAAATACCCCGGTTATGTTTTTTTATTAGCAACGGACATGCACACAAGCACCTACTATAATATTATATTATACTCGTAGATATATCAGAAAAATAATAAGGAGATGATACTTGTACAAATTTTGAGACGTGTAAATCCATTTTTTATTTTAAAATAATATTTTGATACGAGGAAGATTTTATAATTTATTTTTTCTTTTTTGGACAACAATCAATGAGTTTTTTTCGCACATAATTTTTTTATGTTTATACATACTTTATTATTAAGTAATAGTCAGAGAATATATTTGCAAAATTTTAAGATTTGTCGATTCATTTCTTATTTTAAAAATATCATTTCAATAGAAGGACCTGTTCAAAAGCTTATTTATATATTTTTTAGATAGAGTGTATTCATAAGATATAGTTAAAAAATAATGCATTATTTTAGGTTACTTTTTTATGTTAAAAATTATACTTTATTTTATAGCAATAACAAGGGAATATGATTCCTAATTTTGATACTCATAGATTCATTTTTTATTTATAAAAATTTCAATTGAAGTCCCATGAAATTATATCTAATTTTATTATTCGTTGCTACTAAATTGTTTATTAAGTGTCAGTGAATATGTGTACAAATTTTGAGACTTATAGATTTATTACTTATGTAAAAATTAATCCTTTAATAGAAGAAGGTGCTCAAATTCGGATAACATTTCATCATAACTTATATACAAATGTGGTCTGAAAAGTTTCCGACTTAACAAAGATACAAGAAAAAAAGTTTCTGAACTTTATATTTTATTTTTCAACAAAGGTTCCTTCTAACTCTCCATACTTCTCCCTGCGATGATCCCATCTCTGTAACCCGTCGTCCTAATAGTACTAAGTGTTTCTTTCTGAAAAGTAATTGTTCAAAAGACACTTTTTCTTTTTAGCTCAATTACTGCGAGTGTGATTTACTTCGACGTGTCATATTTTATGATAACAGGCCTTCAACTTTTTAGACTACCTTCGTAAAAATAATAATGATAAATTTATTGTACGTTTCTCATTTTTTATAATTTGGTTCATGATTGTCTTTGAGTTAATAACGTAGTAACGTAATTCTAAACAGTTTTTATGACGTCATCCTTCTTGACGTTCGTAAATTTGGAAGGTACAACACTTTATATAAATGACAAAGCCTTTGTTCCTAAACAGTTTTTTCTCTATTTTTAAAGCCATTAATTTTCTTTTAAATGTGTTATTTTTGTTTAATAACTGAGCGTTATGCGTATTAACAAATACTTTGAGGTCAATAAAAAGTCGAAATAAAAAGATCTAATAATCGTTCATTTCCCAGTCCTTAAAATATATTTGATATTAGTTTGGAAAACAATACAGACTGTATTATATAGGGATCTTTACAAACTACCTTTGTATTTGATTTCATTCAAATATTCATTCATTGCAAGACTTGTGGATTTTTTCTATTCAAAGCGATTAAATGGATATTTTCTAAAATTTGCTTGTGCAAAAAAGTATCAATGTTGTTTTAAACTAAATATAGCTTCAAAATAGCCTTGTTTTCTATTTATTTTATAATCGATGACGTTAGGTAAAACACAATAAAAGAAGATCCTTTATATTTTAAACCTGAAAATGTATTGAAAGTAAGTTATGAAAACAATAACAGTCCCAATTTCATAAGGATCTTCATCCACACTTAATTATATTTTCGTTCAAGTACCCCAGCTTTTCCGTAGCACCGAGTCAGAAACTATGCAACAGTTTATTGTTTTTGAAATTTAAAGGGATGATATTTAGTTTTCTTACGATTATTTTGTAGGTGTATACATATTGTTATTTTGTACAAAGTATATCTCTGTACATATGTATATTTAATATTGTATTTGTACATATTGTTCATTTAACACTCTCTGACGCCAATAAAAAGTGATATAAAATTATTGGAATATCCTTCATATCGTTTTAACATTCACCTAATATTAATTTGATTTTATCCAAATACCAGAGTTTTCTTTGCTAACAATTTAAAGACTATGCTACAGTTTAGTTTAGTTAAAAAACCATAATTAGATAATTATACATTTTGCTTCATAATGAAATATAAAATGTTCCCAACTTTTAATTATTTATGTCAACATTTTTTCCCAATACCATTTTGCCAAGGAAATAATAAATATATATTTGGTCATAATTTGAAACACCTTCTCTTGTTTAAACATTTTGTTTATTTTTTATAAGGGGATTGTCCTTATTTTTTTAACAATGGATATAATACTAATAGCAGTTTCTGGCAACTGACGAAATATCCTCATCGTAAATGAATTCGTTATTAATTAATAAAAACTTAATGATTGTAATTTGTATCAAATAATTATACATCTTTTCTTTTAAAATTGACTTCACAAGAATAGAAATAGGCATTAAATAGTATGGCAGATTGAATAATCATCAAATATATTTATTAATTGTTTCAGTAAAGCGTCAGTCAACAACTGACTACGTATAACTTTGATTTTAATTTATTCGAAAACTAGTTTTTATCCATCAACTTCTTATTATTATGATTAGTAGGTGGAGTAAAAAACGTTTTTTGCTTTATTTTGGCAATAACATTAACATAGTTAGGATTATCCGATTTAGATGGTTCCTAAAGGTTTTTCTGGCTAATTTTCCATTCCTGGGGAATAGAATAAGTGCTCAAATGTGGGTCCAACTGGACAATGTTCATTATTTTATCGACATTTTCGACGTCTTTATTACCAGAACGGAGTAGTTGAAACCACCGCTTTGATATTGCATTCGATACTGTACTAGGTCCATATGCAGGGCAATATTTTGTGCCATCTGGTCCACATTTTCACCTTGGTTGTAGTGATACTGAGGAATGAATTGAATGTATATTTTTTTACTTCCATTTTGAAAGGCAGTAAAACACAACTGGCTTCACTAAAGACAAAACTGTAAATTAACTTTTTTTTAAGTGTACGCTTAACCTTGAAGGATATTTTAAGCTTTTTTTCCTGTAATGTATTAATCGGTAGATAGAGTTAACTAAATACATCTAGCGAAAAGCACTTTTTATTTAAGCTCATACGATTATTTTTCAAGTATAAAATGACGGTTAATCCAAGTCCTCTGTAATTTTTCATTATCTTCCTCTTCAAAAAATAATTTATCTTTTGGATCGGTGTTTTCTTTTCGTTCTACTCTAACCCGTAGTATTTTTATTAGGATCTTCATTAGAGCCCTACATACTGCTCCTTGATCATCTATTTGTTTCACACTACTTCATAATTGTACCACACGCTGTGACATGTACAAATTTTAAATAATAATATTACAGAGTCACTACAAAGGTAACTTTTGTATTATTATTTTAATCGTCGTCGACGTTCAATTTAATATTGCTTCGAGGAGTAAAAAATATTTATTTTTTCATCAACGATTACTCTTTAATGCCTCTGTGACTATAATTATTTTACGTATTATCAAAGTTAATTACCTATTTGATTAATTGTAATTTGACTTTTAAAAAATGCAAACGTACTCTATAAAAAAAATAAAAAATATTTATATGTCTAATACATAGAGGGCGCTCTCATCCTCCTTACTTACTTACAATGGTGGGGGGTAGTGATAAGGTACGTTATGGAAATCTTAGACCGAAACCGTTATAATTTTATGTAATTTGATCCAACCTGAACCGATCTCGTTCTAGCATTCAGTTTACAAAAAAAATCCATCTATATCCGGAGTAACGTAATTTTGCTTTCACGCCCTTAACTCTCAAACACACAAAATGTACAGTCTCAATGATTCCGTCTCTTTTCTCCTAATCAGTGTTCTGAGCATTGATTTTTTCAATTTGAATAAGCTCAACTGTAAATAAGAGTGGAGGATCAAAATAAATATATATATATAAAAGTTGGGGAAAAAGTACATTCGTATTTTACCGCCATTTTTTAAATAAGTATATCTAATTCATATTTCATCGGATGATACGATAAAGCGTTCATAAGTTGTGAGTGTATACAACAAATGCTCTTTTGACAATATTGTCCTTGACCTGTTCAGTCCTGGACTAACTTGCGTCGAGTATGGAGGTCTCAAAGGAAGAAATTCGCCAAATCTTACATTTTACTCTCTGAAAGGAAAAACACGTCCAAATTGGCCAAGAAAAAGAGCTAAGTTAAGGGGCCGATATTCTTTCAGTTTGTACTGCACAAGAGTGATTCGAGCGATTTCTTTCACCACACAATTTGGCCCGAACGTTTGAAGCTGGTGATCGTGCATAAGCAGCCAGCATTGATGAATAGGAGCGGAATATTGTTACATCCAGACAATGCCAAGCCGCAGACATCTTCGATGACGTGGCAGAAGCTCCGGGAGCTCGGATGGGAAGTTATTATACATCCACCCTAGAGTCGGACCTAGCACCAAGGGACTACCACCTGTATATGGGCAACGCACTTGGGGTACAAATTTGGCCTTAAAAGTTGTAATAAAAGGGCATTATGAAGTTGGATTTTCATTAAAAACAAGTTATCGAAGAAAACGAGGGATATTTGGCATATATTGGATCAATGTAACACTTTATAAAAAAGTATTGGAATGAAGCGAAAAATACAAAATTACATTTTTCCCAGACTAATATTATTCCTAAGGTTATTCGTTTAGAAAGTTGTATTATTTTGCCACCAGAGGGTGTCACTCTCTGTCACTGCGTGATACATTAGAGGTAACAATATTAAGCAGTTTGTTTAAAGTTAATAATTTTTTGTTAATGTACAACCTCTGTTTAGAAGAATAAAAATGAAGGAAAAGTGTGAGCAATTCGGTCTCGGACCAAGCCCCAACACTAGTAGATATTACATAGCCTTAATGAGCTACTCTGTTTTACTCCTTTTATATTAATAATGATTAATATTAATAATAACTCGTTATGATGATTCTTTTTTTTACTGTGTAGTAGTCTAAATTCTAATTTTTCTCCCCACACACACCTTCCCAATCTTCTCTTAGTGATCCCTGAAGGGATTAATAACACTGATTATAGATATATACCTATATATATATCGTTTTTAAAAGAAAGTGTCAGAAAAAAATATAATCACCCTAAAAATGACGCAGCAATTGGAGTATGAGAGTGGAGAAACGGTAGCTCTAAAGGATTAACAGACGTATATACATATATGGTTTTCGTTATAGGAGTGAATAGTGAGGGGGGAGCTCTATGTACGATTATGTATTATAATAATACTACATACTTACTTGGAGCATTGACCAATCCGGGGATTAATGTCACAATCCTCAATTTTAATGCTGATTAAGAAATGTTGGAAATAATATATTATGATAATATCAAGAGCTTCTTATCTACACATGACTTTTTGGTTCGGTGTGTATGTGTACTATATGTATCTATTCTACATGATGGGTTTGCACATGCATCCATGCACATTTTGACAGGACTTTTTTAGGAGAAATCCCCACGAAATCTATAAAGCTCATCAATAATTTCACCAACTAAGAAATAATTACCTAACCCTCCGGTAATAAATTTATTACTAGTGGGAGAAATCGGAGGTTAGTAGGTACATGAAATTTCCTAAAATAGCAAGGGTGTCCGCAGGATTATATTTCGAAAATAATAATTTTTTTGAAAAAAAAAATGAAAAATTAAATTATTTGGAAAACAATATAAAAAATTAAAACTTTCTTCGCTATTCACAGAAATTTAAGGTCTTTGGGGAAAACATTTGCAAAATAAAATATTTTGGGAAAAAAATTCAAATACTAAATTTTCTAAAAAAAGCAAAAATTCCTGAATGTGGGAGCGGGCTACAGCCCCTCCAGCCTACTCCCTGCGGACGCTCCTAAATAATATAGATATATACTTTGGTACAAACCTTCTTCTTTTTTTTTTAATCATTCACCAAGTTTTAGTTACACACCCTCGTTACTAAACCTCATCTAAAGCCACCATCATTATTGGTCGTTGAATAGATGTATTCTTCTATAATTTTATTTGTTAATATGGCGTGCTGAGCTGGTGGTGTGTTGTTCAAAATGAGTTCCTTACAAAAAACAAACTTTGCTTTATTAATTTATAAAATTATTTATTCATTCATTTTACTGTCCAATCATGAAGAATCTCATTAAATGGAATGAAAGTAACCAATTACTTGGCACAGGCCCTGATATCGATCTTGATGTACAAGATTGATATCAGAGTCTGGATTTTCATTTGATCTTTATTTTGTTTGCCTTCACTATTGCAATCTGGATCTCTGCTTCTTTTCACCGTGATGTTCAGATTTCCTCGTTTTTCTTGTGATCGTCAATTGCGTTTTTCAAATATCACTTTTATTTTTTACTCTCCAAAAGTTTACCCTTCTTATACGGCGTTATAAATAAATTATGAATTTATATATCTAAAGAAATATTGCATCACCTATTCATACGACTAATATTATCAAATATATGTATGCCTCATTTAAAAATAATTATTTCAGATCAAAATTTTACTAATATTTGACTATGTGAATGTTTAACCCACATCAAATAAAATTATCCCATATAGTTGAAAGAATCCTCAAGTTTAGTCACACTATATATAAATCTATCTAGGTGTAATTCGAATCCCTACTTAGGATATAAAGAAAAATAGACAAAGCCATAAACAATATACTTTTCATTGTGTGGATAAATTTTGCTGGAAGTAGGGTCAAATTAAGCTTCACATACAAATAGTTTTGGGATTTTAAATTATTATTATTTGGTTAAAAAGCTTTTTAATTTTTTACTCTACAAGTTAATTATTTTCTGTCAATAGCTGATCCAATGCTTGCTTCTTTAAAATAGTGAGCCTGACAAAAATAAAGGCCATGTTAAATGAGTCACTAGAATCTCTTTGTTTCTAAATAGTAGCAATGCCAACTGTTTATGAGGAATATTTCAAATGTGTTCTTGTATTATAAGAAGCTTGTAAATCGAGAATAATAAATACATACATGGATCCTAAAAATCCAGTGAAGGGTTTGTGATCTTTTTGATTGAGGCCACACGTGTTACCATCCAGGAGGAGAGGGGGATTGCATTTCTAAAGAGGTATTTGTAATTTAACCTTATAAAATTACTATGAGTATTATAAGAAGGCCTACCTAGACTCCTATTCTGACAGTCTGCCATGTAAATTTGATAATGAGCACTTGTAGTGAAAACTACTCACATAGCATATAAGTAGTGAAAATATTATAAATACGTACCTATCATAATTTTATATCTTTCAAGAAAAGGTAATTTGAAGGGAAAAAAGTCATTCTTTTTGTGAGATCCATCGAAAACGGAATTAGGTTGGTCTTACAAAAATTAAAACAGTCTCAGTCTGGTCTAAGATTTCCAAATTGATAGTCCACATTACTGAGTAACAAAAACTTTTGATAAATAAATATTTTTCTTTCTTTCTGGAAGATTCTTTTAATCAAAACTAGAGTTATTGAACTATATTTTGACAAATTTTGCTATCATTTCATAAAATGTGTTTTGTTATTATCAGTCCCTTATTGATGAATCAAGGAAAAAACAATCAAATAAATAAGGGAGTCGACCCGTGAATTTTACTTCATGCTCCTAATTAAAAGGAATGAGCATTGTCAAAGGGAAGGCTTCATGCTGAGAGTCCCTTCATTGGGAGGAATGGGGGATGATATTGACAATGAATGGTTGGTTCTCCCTACCTATGTTGTATGTTAGTACTCCTGATTTAATGGGTCACATTCATCCATTTTCATTGTATGCGCTGATATTTAAATGGTCAAACTGTGTAAGAAAAGATGGGAAGGAAAAGAAAAGAAAAATAATAAAAAAATAGTTTTTTTATACACAAACGAAGTTCTAATTGTGAGGAATTTAAATGTTTTCAACAACAACAATAATTCTGTTGTTATTTGTAGTTGTACTTGAGGATGGATGATGGAGCATTTCCGTCATTTTTGTTTTAAAATATACGTTTATACTTCATTAAATGCTGAATACAAAATAAAAATCGTCAATCTTTAAAAAAATATTTATAATGTAAATTCGGGAGCGGGAAATGTAGCGGGAGTCAAGCCTGATTTTTTAAATAGATAGATACAGTATAAAGTATTTTTGTATCATCGATGCGCACACTTAACTAAGCAGACATGTAACATATGTAAATACGTAGCGGGCATGACGGCGTTTCTCCTATCTACATACATATGTATGTTTGATAATTTATACTTATTTTAACTCTATATACTTATGTAGTGCGTGAACACATTCACCATATTGAACAAAAATCATATAGAGAAGAAATTTCACAAAAAATTTTTTTACATCATATAAGCATTAATATTTCGGTCAACTATAGGTTGTGTACTTAAATTTATGGAATACCTTACTATACTCAAGAATGTTACTTACTATACTTATGTACCTTCATTTGATGTGTATGACATCATTAAAGCCGGATATGCTCTTTCAAAAACAATATTCACTTTGAATTCTTTAACTGTGACTAGGAACAGTTGCGACTTTAAGGCGCTTTTAAAGAATTGATGGGCATAACTTGTTACTGGAAATGGGGGATGATTATACGAAGTAGTACATATTTATTCTTTCTGTTGAATCGTGAATTATTTGTAAGAACAATTGAAATGAATGTTTAATTTACTTATGATATATATTTCAGGGCTTTGTACGTTTGATATACTCCAGAGTTTTATGATTATAATAATTAGAGAAGATTAGATGAATGATGACGATTAAAATATTCTTGTTATTCTTGTTCAATATGTAGAATGTACATGAAAGAAAAAGCAGGCAGAAGAGGATTAAAACCATCAGCAGTAATAAGGAGTGGGACAACATAGCATGAACAACAAGTCCACAGTTTTTTTCCTTTCTTCTTCTAAGAGAGTTTTTTCTTCATGTCCATTCAGCATCTTCTAAGTACAAAACATAATAATCCTCTACTATAAAAACGATTATTCTTTCCCTCAGCATCTCCCCCCCCCCTAGTACCCCCCTATTTTCTTATACATACAGGGTGCACAAGTATATGTGTCACAAAAAAGGAATTGCTTTTTCTAGACGCAATTCTTTCTCAAACCAGATATCAGATTAAAAAAATAAAACCAGATTCTGAAAGATTGATGGATTTTTATTTATTTAACTCAATGACATTACCTCCAGCCTCTATACGAATGCGAAAGTGCCAGCAGCCCCTCCCCTTATGGTCCCTTGGCAAGCCCTGGAATTCCTTCTTGATCTGGCAAATAAGTTCGTCGTTGGTATTGTAGGGAGTTCTCTTGGTTTGTCAGTCAATCGCCCCTCCCCCAAAAGAAAAATCTATCAAATCCGGCAACTTTGCAGTCAAAAGTCTCACGAAATAAAGCCCTCAAAATTGTCTTGAAGCCATTTGAAACTTTTTTCGATGTGTTACAGGGAGCCTGCTTCCACGTGTTTGGCCTCCCATTGGAAACCATGTCAATCCAGGGCTTCACCTTGATCTCTAGCACATCCAAGTAGGTATCAGTATTAATATGGAAGCATTGGAGAACATATGAGGACACATGAAGTCTAGTAACTGTCACATCGACCTTTGACCTCATTGTTGTTGCATCATAATTACCTTTAGAGGCCTCAAATTATCTCTTAACCTTGCAAACGAGTTCGAGCTATGATTATGTTCTCAATTCCGGGGCAGATTTTCAAGTAGGGCTCCGTGTCTTTTTCCAAATATTTGGGAAAAACGATTTTTTGAATTGATTCCAATTTTTTTTTCAACAGTTCAACAGGCTTCAAAAAGATAACTATAAAAAAATTACCTGCCTATGTACCTTTATTTGCCCAAGAGAGAGCACCAAAGTGTGGGCAAAGATAGCTAGTGTACCCTGTACATATATGTATAGAGTGTCCCTGCAGAAACTTGCATTAAACGCTCACATTAAATTGAACAGCCATCAATTAAAAGAGAAAATCCTAATTAATTATTTTACTTTATATATAGATACAGGCAAATATTTCATAAAAATATTTGAGTAAAGTGTAAACGTAATATTTAAATTTACAAGATGAGTTATGATCCTAAGAGAATTTTAAATAATGTTTAAAACCTTATTTTGATATAAAATACTTATTAAAATTGGCTCTTTGCAAAAAAATTATATCAATTTCTCGTTGTTGTTTTTTTTATATAATTGTGATGATCAATTTTGTCCATTTTAATGCAATTGTGCGGCGCTTACAAAGAGTTCATGAGTAGAATTGCAAATAAAAATGGACGATAATTAGTCGTCGAAGAATACAAATGTAAAGCACATTTAATTTTGGCAAAAATATTTTGGGGTTGCTTTTGCCTTGATAGCTCACATATAACCTACTCAACGTCTTTCCCAATTTTGTATGGTCTTTTTTTATTAATAAAAAATAATACTTCTTGTGACAAAAAGTTGCATTTATTCTGAAAGATGCTTCAAGAGGGGTTAACCTATTTCGTTATGTATTAAAATATATTGCATAACTATGTTAAGATAAAATATGTTGCCTTATAATGAAAAAATATATATTTTTCCAAGATATGTGCAATTTACTTAATAAATTTATGATTTATATCATTTTGCTTGGTTCTAAGACTGACACAAAGCTAATTCACTTCCAATACATTAGCAATGACTTAGAACAAAGGATCTTCTGAACTTATGTCTAATAATTAAAACACTCTCTATATCTAAGTAGAAGATCCTGAAAATAGAAAATAATGTCCCGCTTATTATTTTTATTATTAGATATATAAAATAACAACAATAGTACATAATATATATTATAAATAATGGTTTAGGCTACCGTTTGCAACCATCACGTAGGGACCAAAAAAAATAATTTTATTATTTTCTATTATGTTCTCATTTATACATAGCTAGTAGTACCTATATAATATATGTACACTGAAAGAAAGAGAGAGCGAAAAAGTAGTGTATATTCAATTAAAGCCGTAACTTTTCACTTTAAAGAAGTTGCATGAAGTAGAAACTAGCGCCCTCTTTGTAGTATGTATGAATTGATAAGCTCATTGAGAACGACTTATTTATTAGTAATAAATAATGTATACGAAATCCAAGAGATAGAACAATTGACGCGTATCTATTTTGATTTTAATGTTCCTTTAATTGGTTAGATGGACTTGCACTGATTAAGTATATCCATCTAACCTAGGAATCTTTTGGTGAAATCCAAATTCATAAAGTATATTTTTTCTCTAGGAATCACCGGGGCGCGAAAGTAGAGACATCATGTTCAAGAGAATATCTCCTGAGCCTGCTATCCATGAGCTATGGAGATTTCATTAGGTTATGTTAAGTTGTAGGATCTCTTGCAAGAAGTCACACCAATTTTTAGCCTGATCAGTCGATTACTTTATATTTGGCATTCGCTTGAATCCAGGAATCGCTTGGAAAGATTATGGTGGCTATCTTTTGGATTTGCAAGGAATAATCCTCATCGACTATCTGGATAAGGGTAAATTCATTACAGGTGCATATTATGCATCGTTATTGGACCGTTTGAAAACCGAGTTAGAAGAAAAAAACCATGATTGGCCACCTAAAAGTTTTTTTTTTTTCCATGATGACAATGCACCAGCTCACACCTCGGTAGTTGTGGTCGCAAAATAAATGAAAAAAGGGTTCAAACTCGAGATGTCTAGAGATCTATTAATCTCACACACCTTCATTCTTCTGCCATTCATCACCATATCATGGATTTTATCAATTATTTCTGGAGTAGTAACCTCTACAGGGTGTCCAGAACGTTCCACGTCACCTGTGCCCAATTGTCACTCCGAAAATTTTGAAACTCCATGACATGTAAAATACTTTTATTACAGAGTTAATCAATAATTTTTCATGTTAAATTTTTATTTTATAATAGTTTTAGTATTTTTATGTATTATACAGTTTTAGTCAGTTTAACAAACAAAAATTGATTATTTAAAAAACCTTGCAATTTGAAATATTTACAATTCATGTACTTTGTCAATTACGACATAATAATAAAAGTTTTACGTTATATTTCTACTTTGGAAAGAAAATTTATTCAAACCAATACAAACAAAATATAAGAAAGCCCCAAGTTGTGTTATAATAAATCTTATTTGACGGCACTTCGGCTTTATACTACTCAAAATGTATTCCTTAGCCCTAATTGAATAGTTCTGGACTATAAAAAAATTTAAATCAACGGGTTGTTTATGCTTTCGAGAATAAAAGGCCTAACTGTAGTACCAAAAGTGTGCCGTCCCGTCCTAAATCTTAAGCCAACGTTCCATCAGTCCGAAAGCAGTCTCCTACAACAATTGTAGCGCTATATAACTTCATTGTAGATATTCGTCAGTGACGTCATTATCAATTAATTTAAGCAATTTTTATCAAAATAATAAATACTTTAATCTTGGCTAAATTAAAAGTAATTCTAAGCTATTCACATACATGAAAAATATTTAAACCTTTACATAAGAAAATCAATGTGTAAATTGAGACAATTTACTATAATATAGTAAAAGTACAAATGATGTGCCTTGTAGAGGTCACTTTAAAATTTGGGTCTTCCTCAAGGACCAATAACAGAAACGAGACCGATTTTATGTCCCATATTAAATACCAATACAACCATAAAAACCATGAAAACAAAAACAGTTCTATTCGTAAAGGGTTTTTATAATAAGTCTTGAGACTCGGTCCAAGACAGATTTTTTTTTCTTCTTGGTTCTGTCTTATGTGGTTTTCTACCCAGATTTGGACAAATACTTCGATGCAGACCTTAGATTGACATTAAATAGTTTTCAAATCGTGGACACTCAAACGTAGCTATGACTCAATACTTAAACATTATTTCCTCAAGAACAAAATAAATAATATGATTTGATGAGACAGGGGGGAGTACTTTAGCTTGTTGCTAAACCTCACCTAAAGTCACATTTATTTTCCTTACATTTATTGCCAAAAGTACTTTCTGTTTTTTTATGAGCTGAACTAAATGCCTGTAGGATTTCATTTACTTTATACAGTGCTCCCTGCACATTATAATCCCAAATTCTTAATAACCTATTGGTATATGAATAAAAGAGCACTACATACAGGGCTCCCAGTGACGTATTTTAATTCTTATATACATAAATTATATTTTACTCGCTAGATGGCTCTTAAGTCGAATAAACATTACTTATTAAAGACTTTTTAACGACAATTAGCAAGATTTTTTTAAAGAAAAAATGTTTCTCTCAATTCAGTCCAATTGTATCAACCCGATTTATACTCTAAATGTATCTCATGGTAACAAAACACAATGCCCTAATTTCCATAATAGGACATCCTTTTAGATTGAAAGAATTAAAGGTTGATGCTTTTATAAAAATTCAGGAGTGCAAAAAGGCATTTGTTGGTAATATTCATAATTACATTAATTCCATACGTGTAAATGATTAAGAATTTGATGATTTAGTAATCTCAAATTTTCATTAAATTAAATTAAAAAGTCATTTGATGAATAAGTTAAAACGTTACCTAAATGTAATCATTTAAATAAGTATTTTCATCTTGTCCAAAGTGTTACTAGGAATTAATCTAAATCGAATCCACGTTTGAGACTGGTCCATACTAAAATTTTTAAAAGGACTACTAAAAATCATGACGGTCGTAGACTGAAACCAGAGGCTAGTTTATATATATTTACATAAAATGTGAACCACTTATTAGACGTTTCTCCAAATGGTATCGAAACACTCGTAATTTGAGGTGTTACTGTATGTATACATATGGTTTTATATTTAAAAATAAAAAATAAACTTAGCAACCCTAAGTGAAAATCTATAAATGTATATAGAATACAGGTCGACGTTTATTGACAGGTGGTGGATTTCACAGTGATTGAATGGAGGGAGAGAGAGGGAAAAATTGTATATGTACATACTTCATATAGATCTACGTATTTAGTGAGTTTATATCACATCAGTAATAATATATTAATGTCGATAGATCCAAAATGGAGTGGAAGAGGGTGGAGGGGGTAAAATTTAATTACGTTTTCTTATAGTAGTAGTACTTCTGATTAAAGATAGAACGGATTAATACTTTCTCGGATCGGGATCGTTGTAGATCTTTCGATCAAAATACTCGGGTAAATTTTGGGTTCCCAAACTATCAGATCCGAAACCAAACATACAATGATAATTATTATAAGTTTCAAATGTCAAATCGATCAAAACAAATAAAAAATGTCAGACAACCCTCTCCGATTTGAATGATTTTTGACGCACAAGCTCAAATTTTTAATTACTTTAAGTGTGCCAAATTTCAGCCCTTAACTCTGAGTTGTTTCAGACCCAAATTTTCAACGTCGCTTTAATGTCTTATTGCTGTACGTTACTATTTCTTGTATATTTTTTGATCCAACTTATTGATATTTTGTACTTAACTCTTTTGAAGTGTGAGGATTCTAAAAAAGAAGTCAAAAATAGAATATTTAAATTTCTTATTACCTCAATTTCAATTTTTTTTTTAAAGTCTGAAATACACTAGCAAATACTTGATCAAGAAGTAAAAAAAAAAAAAGAGTAACTATTATGAATATGAAACTTTGGGTACATGTTCTACATAAATTGTGCCAAAAATTGTGCTGGCTTTTTTATCATAGTTTCCAAAAAAAAAATTGACCTAAACTAACTTATAATATTGATTAGAAGTTGACAAATTTTCAAAAATATGAGTAATTTATAGTTATATCAGTATAAATAGAAAAAGAACCAAAATCAGTTCATAGCTGGCCAATTCTTTCTACTATGGAATTATTATTCAATAATAGTTTATAACAGTTCACAGGTTAATAAAAGTAACTAGTTTTTATCACACCAATCAATTTTAGTATCACTGATTAGAGGAAACTTCGACATCTGTCCACCTAATACACTTTATATTTTTGTATTTGTGAGTACGGAGTTACTTCGTTAAATCAAAAATATACTGCGTATTTTGTTATCAACTTATGCCTTTTCGCTTCTTTTCTGCTAATCAGTGTTCTGAACGTTGATGGGTTGAATTATAATTATCTACACTTAAAACCATCATTGAACAATAATTCCATAGAAAAACTCTCAAACGACCGACTGTTTTTTACCCTTTTTCTGTTTCTTTTTGGAAGAAAAGTTGCGTGATACAATAAAGGTAACGACGTGTAGAACAACAACGCCATGTAACTGTGATTGCAGGTTTCTTTTCAAATACTAATCAAGATAAATAAAGTATATGTTCGATATAAATAAAATCCTTATTTTTATGACTAGGATTAAGTATTAGGCAATACTACTAGCCTTATATCTCCGAAAAATCCTTCGGATCTATTATATGAACCGGATAAATTCGGGTATCCAAAGTCGGGTTGAGTTTCAGATCTTTTCGGATAATACAAATTTACTTATAACGTACCTGGGTACATTGGATCCGGGTGCAAAACCCTTCCTATCTCTATTGTGATGAGTAGAAAAAAATAAAGAAGGATTATGTATGTACAATATACATGCATGTATCATCATGGACTAAGTAATAAGTATTAGTCTTGGGTTTCGGCCTGGAAATCCTAGACCGGTCTTAAACAAAAAAAAAAATTAGTTTTGTAAGATCAAACTAATTTGATTCAAATTCGATCTGGACCAGTCGTATAATAAAATTATTCCGCCCACAAAGAGGTCACACAAACAATTAGGACTTGACTAAAGATAAAACCAGAGTTTGGCTCTCGGCACAGTCCAAATCTCCACTTTAAATCATTTTCCATCATTATATTTTGACCTCTCAAAACTCAATTTTTTAGAATAGAACGAAAAAAATATTTATTAATGAAATAAACTCTTCCCCTCTCCATCCCAGCCCATAATTAAATTTTGGTCCAAGCTCTCAGACGAGATTTGGGATAAAAATATCCATACATTTTGGTCTAACATAAGACTAAACCAACCAGTATTGTGTCCCAATACTAAAACCAGACCTCTCTAAATTTTTTTAGAGTACACTTTTTCGTTACAGGTCCCATACAAAAAAAAAACTATTTTTTTTTTTTTAGAAAGGAGAAGAAAATTAATTCTGACTGATCTTATTTTAGAAATGTATATTTTTTATAAGAGTCCATTGTTTCAAAGTTTGAAACAGTCCGCATGGAAATACCGGTCTGAAAAATATCACTGTTGACGAAACTCAAAAATTATTCGATCTCAGACTGGTGCTCAACACTAAAAGTATGGACCTATACCTACAGGTAAATACCATTTTTATGACTAATGAGATGCATGTTTTTCCTCTTGTATAAGAAGAATCAGCTTCTTTTATATGCATGACTAAGTTTTCTTCTTCTGCCTCTTTAAGAGGAGAAAGAATTTTCCAAATCATTTTGAGAGTTTTTAGGTACAAATATATACATATATACAAAGTAAAAAAAAACTATCATATCTACTTAATGTCTATCATGTTACGGATTTGCTCATTCAACATTCTTTCTCTAGAGTCAGTCACGTCTTAAGCACGTCTCCCTTGCTCATTCATTGCATATTGTTTTTTTTTGTATTTAAAAAACAAAAAAAAACAGATGTTAGCTTCAAAGTGTCACATATTATGTATAAAAAATGACGATTCTCAACGCTTCAAAAGTTTCGGGATGATGGAAGCATATCTACATATATGATTATGTATTTGTAATTTATATAATGTCGAAGAGTGGAATGAGATTCCTAGTGACGTCATTTGTCATTACTATCCTCATTTGATTGCTACCTATTCCATGTTTGAGTCACATTTAACTACCCTTTACTTTTCATTATGAATAGATGTTATGTACAAGTTGTATAAGTAGATAAGCAGAGCCAAAGCCATAAACCAAGTGGAAAAATCAAGATTACGTGATCAAAATATGTACAAGATATTGGTGTTAGTGGGGTACTTTTGTTGTTCGCTAGGAGCGTTCAATATTACTTCACAGCTATCTACTCTGACTCTATGAATTCACACTTCTAACTGAATTAACCCGGTCAATTCTGTAAAAGAACGAAAAGGTTGCAAACCGAATAAGGGAAAAGGCAGGATATGATATTTTGACCTCATCTCTGGTATAATCAAAAGTGACATCTTGCATTACAACAATGTAAGCTACTTTCTTGTTTCATTATGTTGATTAAATTGATATATCATTAATAAGGATCTATAAATATTGATATCATTAATTAATATCATATAACGACTATAATCAAATTAATAAATAGTCAAATAATACTTTGTTCTTTGCTAAGTGCAAGAAAATCCAAGGTTTGGAATTAAATAAAAAGAAAACAGCAATCCTTCCATTTGGGCAGTAGATTCCTAAGAAGAATGAGGAAATTCAGGGATGCTCAGTTAACGATAGAATCCAGGTTCTTGGAATTGAGTGGGAAAGATATGGAGAGTCGGTTTCAAATAAAAACTATTTAGAAAGATTTATAAACTTTGAGATAGCTGAAAGGAGGAGAATGAACTTGCAGAAGTTCAAAAATATAGTTTGTCTGTTTTAAATTTTATTATTTTCGTATTTAATGTACCCATATTTTGTAGTGATAGCCTTTTGTATATTTTTATACAAGACATAAGTGGTTAATATTGAAGGGTTGGTCTATGATCTAGACGTTTAATTTTAAACAATAACGTTTATTTATGATTAATTTTATTGCAATCCCTTTTAATGTATTTTATTATTATTTAATCTTTATTTTGTTCTATCTATTATATTGATAATTTTAATAGAACTCCAATTTAAAAAATAAGAAAAACCCCTCAATTATGAGTAATTTCTAAGAAAATAGTCATAAAATTCTATTCTAGCCGCTGTTGGTTAAAATATATAATATCCCCTTAAAGTCGCTATACAATTTCAAATATGTGTTCCTTAAATTGCAAACATACCATTCTTGTTGTTTCAGAGTTATGGATGTAATTAATGTCTAAATTGAGGTGGGTGTACAAGCCCCAGCGCCAGAGAGAATGTAATAAAAATATGGTAACTTGGACCCTATAATACTATAAACCTGTCCGCTACAAATGTGATACAAGAACTGAGAAATTACTGCAATTACATAACATAAGTTGGAAAGGCGATTTGAAGACCATTTTTAATATTTTTATGGGGAAAAAAGTATTTCTATGATTTGAATAGTCAAATTATATATGTAAATATGTAAAAAAAAAAAATCAGGCCTGTGAAATTCATAGGTCACAGTTTTTATGAAATTATTTATTTCCAATATGAAGCATATCACAAGCCTATTTTTGAGGCATAGGTATACTTTTGACTATTTGAATAAAATAATTGGAGTTTTTTTTTTTTTTTGTACAAAAATATGACAAATGGTAGTCAAATGGCCTTTTGAACTTATGTTATGTAATTATGTCGATTACAGATTTCTATTATTATATGGCTTGAGAGAAACATATCTGCTGACATAGATCGCAATATACATTCCTTGATCTGTTCAAATTTCCCAAAAGGAAGGAATAATTAATAAGGGCATTCATACTTTACTTATACCAACATTATCTTTCTTTTTTTTCCAATGAATGCTCACTAGGATTCTGTCAATTTTGACATCCCTGACTATATACTGTAGTGAACTTTACATGCTGATACGTTAGAATTTTAAAAATAGGGATGGCTATTAAATATAAGAATTTATTTTTTGCTCTTACGAATATAAACTTTTTCTAAGAAAAGAACGCTCAGCTTAATTTAGCCAAAACTCACATCCCCAATCACTGGATATATGAAAATTGTCCAAATCCTCGTGAACAAACATTTAAAAAATATATATTGTTTGCAGCCTGCAGGATATTATTATTTATATTAATTATTTATCTCTCTTTTGAAAATTTAATCGTATTAGCAAGCCGAAAGTAATACTGTCTTGATAGTGATCTCTGTCAGCAGATATTTCGTTTAATTATAGTTGTCAACATATACTTTTTTTTATACACTACACTCACGAGCAGTAGTGTTGTGCCGGTCCTTATTTAGAATTAAAGACTACAGTCCCGTCCAGTTCAGTCTTGGTCCGGTCCAGTTCGGTACTGCACATAAGTTCTAAAATTTATTAAGTTCGGTCCTTTACTCAACTTTAATTCTTCTTTTTTTTAATCAGTTCTAGTACTTGGTTCGAAGGACACTCAGTCTTAAGGCAGATACCGAGAACGAATAGGACCTGTCCTAAAACTGGACTGGACCGGATAAATAAGAACTGCTACAACACTACTCACGAGGATTAGACAACTTTTATTGTTCCATGCAATCACTATATACTATAGTTCTCAAAACTTGACGATACGAAATAATTTTCAAACTAAGGAGTAAGAATTCATAACAGGATTCATATTTTACTCTTATGAACAAATACCCTCATCTCAATTTAACCAATATTCACATCCCTACTCATAAATCTTCCCTTATGAATATCTGGAGATGTGCTCATTATAATAGCTAAATACTTTTGTCCATTTTTTTTTTAGTCATTGATGAAGTTTTTTTAAGAATCCATTCAAACACAACGTGGGAGAAGGCCTATATTTATTCCACAAGCGGCGATAGTTAAAGCCTATAACGTTTGACTTATCAAATATAATAGTTTGTAAAAGTAATACACATTGGTTAATACTGTCAAAAGATTCAAAAAGAACGTAAAAGTGTACAAAACAATTATAAAATGTAAATAATAAATATGTCAGATTAATTAAGTAGAAATTGCTAGAGTCATGCTCACTTCCCTCTCGAAAGCATAGAAGTATGGAATTCCAAAGGCAAGCCGACTTATCTTGAAAAGATATGTTTGTAAATACTTTTTCTGGGCTTTGGTAGGTATATGATGTTAAGAGTCTTTTTTCGTGCAAGAGATGGCCTTTGTTTGGTATCCAGGGTGGTGGAAATAAGTTTATATATAGCCAAGTTTTTTGAGTTTGCATGGAGAGTTTTTGTTATCTCCAAAAGAAGGAAATATCTACACCAAATTATCAATTTATCAGCTTTTATAGACTGTATTATTGGTTCCAATACGTCAACAAACAACAAACTTCTCCGCGCCCATCACTCTGACAATGAGGTGAGTGATATTGTAAATTGCACTGCTGAGCTTCTCCATAACGTCAGGAGGCTCATTAACAGCGATGAGAAGCTAAGAACCTAAGAAGACAGGAAGTGGAGCACACAACAAGATTGTCACTGATGACTTGTTTATAGGTGTGGCTCAGGGTGGGGTCCAAGAAGTACCAAGAAGTGATGTAAAAGGTTGTAAAGTCCTGTTTGGATGCCAAATACACTGACGGGGATTACTGTTGGCAAGAATAAAATCACCTGGGCATAGCAACTCAAGCTCAGTGCAAGGAAAATCTGACCTATTTCTGACCTACTAACTTGTGGGCCCGCATATCAACGGACTCCTCGTTACAGGACTATGGAAAGTCCAATCCAAAATGTTGACTCCCTGAAGGCCTGCATTAAGAAGAGGTGGGATAATATGTCCGATGACTACGTTATCAAGGTGTGCCATTTCAAGGATATCAAGGAGGACATATTGTGACATAATTGTTGATATTACTTCCGACACTATGTACATGGTGTTCTTGATGAAGTTGATTTAAATCTTAGTATCAAATACTGTACGATTTGCTCACGCACACTTTATATTCATTTAAAAGTTGTAAAATTTTGCCAAGTCAATGGGTGGGCTAAAATAATACTATATAGGTATATTTTTTGTTTCCATTAAGTCAGGACCACCATTGAATTAATTCCCCTATATGTATTTTTGAAAAATAATTCTCTCATTGGAAAATCATTTCTTTCCCTTACTTTTTCAAAATAAAAAATGGAGAATGAGTCATCAAAACATAAGATGTGAGGTGTTCAACCACACAATCAAAAAAAAATTAATTCTCACCTCCATTTTTTTTTTTTTTTTTGGCTCCCAGTGCATGTACAGATATTGTAGAGTGAATCACACAGATCATGTATATCTTGTTGATACGTTTGTATGTGCTACAAAGGTCAATTCGATCATTTATCACTCGATGACTTCCTACCTTAGTAGAAAGAAGAAGAAGGAAAAAATAGCTTCAAAACATCATTTCATCTCATGGTAAAAGAGAGAGAGAGAAAAAAAAAACCCTTCTTGTTTATCTACGTTCCCAGTTTTTTCATTTCATTTACTACTGAATTTGTATTTTTAATATTATAAATGAAAAAAATCATTACAAAGTAAGAGTGTGGAGTTGTGTTGTTAATCGATGTGAATGTCACATTATAGGTCTTTCGTCTTCTTTTTTCCTTTTTTTTTTGTACAACATATATTAGATTGATGAATTTTCTAACCCTCTTTTCATTTTTGAGAATGAGATTTTCCTCATTTACTGCCGTATTTAATTATACTTTTTTTGTATTCTTTCAATTTGAAGATGTTTTTTTTTCTGTGTATTTATTTAGTTGATGACAGTCGTTTTCGTTTTTTTTTTCTACTTATCCTTTGACGTATGTATGTACGTTTGCTTCTCTTTCTTCTCTCATTTCTAGACATCATTTATTATATATGTGTGTATGTATAGAGTCTCGTTGTTATTTGAGTACACACATTATGTATGTTTACACTAATATGTAGTAGTGTCAATCAACAATAGAAAGCGTCTCAACTGTCCTCCAAAAATGTTTAATGATTGTTTTAAAAGGCAGCAAACATGTACTATGGTGGGATATTAGATAAGGGCACATGGGTTATTTAATGTAGAATCTCTAATAAAATATATGATCAAATAGCTATTTTGATGTAAATTCTCGCCATATACAGAGTGCACAAGCTATCAAGCCCCAAAAAGGATCAGTTGTCTCTCCAAGCAGTTATCAAATTAAAAAAATAAATAAAATCAGATTTTGAAAGCTTGATGGAATAAAATCACCTCCAATCTCAATAACAGTTTTTCTACGAGGCCGATCCGACTGATAAGTTCATCTTTGGTGTTGCAGGGGCTTCAGTTGGCTTATGGTTCAATCGTACCCCCACACTTAAAAAAATCCATCAAATACAGATGTACCGAGTTTGCAGAATTTTGCAAAATTATCTTGGAGTCATTTGAGATTTTATTTTAGAGGTGTGGGAGGGAGTTGGGTCCAGTTGTCACATGTAAGGCCTCCCATGGCAACCATCTCGATCCAGGGCTTCACTTTGGTTCTTAAGACGTTCAAGTAGGCATCAGTGTTGACCTTGAGGCCTTGGGGAAATACATGAGGAGGTATGACTTGACCTTCGAAGCTCACCACACCAAATAAAGTATGAAACAAGGATATTAATTATAGCATAAGATCTTTTTGTTTATTTTCTGTAGTTTTCATCAAGGATGAAGTTCATTAACGAATTGGAAAAACTGTATACACATTAAAATTATTGACTGATTGTAAACGTATCTACTCTATGAATGTCATTTAGTTTACATGTGATAAATTCACTTATCTGGTCCGAAAAAATGAACTGCTTTGGAAATATGTTGTGTCATAATTTCATCCAGGCGTGTATTGAAGATTTTTAAACTGATGAAGTTGTGCAATTAAGGGCATCCTGCATAAATACTGACACCTCTAAGTTTATAAAAAAATAAGAAAAGCACTAAGAATGCAACTACTTTCATAAATAAAATTCACACCATCTTATAAAAGAATCCAGACGTACTTTATTTTGTATAAAGGACTTCTAATCTTTATAATTCTATAACAACTCTTCCTTTAATTAATTTCGGACCTTCAAGGGATCTGAGTACTTTTCACCCTTACATATTAAAATAATAATAATATTTTGATTGGAAACATAGAAGTCAATCCAAGAAATCACACCGTACTTTTTTCTCCGTACATACTCTTTTTTTTTTCTTTACTTGTGTTAGTTGAAGATATCATTCAAAAGTATTTTTTATTTTATTTTCAATTTACCGCGGAATTTTTTTTTCTTCCCTTCAAATATTTATATTCGTGTGCCCTAAAGATAAAACGAAATACTTAGTAGTTCTTATAGTACTACTTGGAAGACGACGAGGGGGGTAGGAGGTGGAGAAAAAGAAAGAGATAAGTACATAGTCAATTATATGAGAGCAATCACGTGAGGTATACATATATATATATCCGTGCACATAATCCCTTTTACTTCGACCCTTTTATTAGATTAAAAAGAGGAGAGGCGGGGGTCAATCCAGCACAGTTGATGTATTCTCATTTTATTCTACATATATACCATAAAAATAATAATAATAATTTGTAGGCCGGTCATCATGATTATTTGAAGGAGGAGGGACATTCAATATATTTATGTGTATGTAATATTATGTACACATAAATGGGCGGACAGGCTCTCAAATTGCATTTGATATAGGAAGATTTATCATTCAACTCTAGATGTATAGGCAGCTGGAAAAACTCACATTCGTTGATGTTCAGATAAATGGAACAAAGAAAATAAATTAAATTTTGTGTTTATTTGCTGATTATGTCTTAATAAAGACATTTACTCCAATTCCTTCCATCTGGCATTATTGAAGAAGGAGTTCGTTTTCCTCAGGACTGTCCCTAAGAAGAAACTCTACGAGAGGGGTCTGAAAAGTTTCCGACCTCAATGTGAAGATGGCTGCACTTGTAAATTAAGTCTAGTCACATCTATTCAACAAAGCTGATCTAACCATTTTGGATAAAATATATTTTTCATAGAAACACTCCCGTCAACTCACTCAAACAACGTCCAAAATGGCTGAAACTTTGGTGAGTAACGATCAATAGATACTAGATTGATTTGATTAGCTTTTATTTACGAGAGGTCGTAAACTTTTCAGATCAATATAGATATCCTAAGACAAAATAATGACATAAATTAGTTGAACAAAATATGATTGAAGGCACTGTTCTCGAGGTGGTGTAGATTAAGTAGAAATTAGGATTCAAATTGAAGACTTTAGAGAAAACGGGCAGATATTGTAGGAACTTATTGGAGCTCCTAATTAAAGGAATTATTATTTTTTACTGTCTTTAAAATTGAAAGGCTCATGAATGATGAAGTAGACCAAACGTAAGGTATGAAGAAGTCACTTTTTGCATACTACTTATCATATATAAATAATATTAATACTTTTCCTTTAGAAAGTTTAAAACTTTAGCTTTAGTTTTCATTATAATATTGACATGTTAAATTATATACTGAACAAGGGTGTTCCAATTTCACTTAATACTCAGGTTTCAGAAGAAAATTAAGGAACATTAAAAAAATTACACCTACAGTGAAAAATTATAAAATGTGTGACAACTATGGTTAATGCAGCATTAATAAGTAAATATTTTACCAAAGTACTGGAGTACAACTAGTTCCCACTTGCTAGAAAATTGAAGAGTACTAACGTCCTTGCGTCCCAAATATCCCCACCAAAAATTGAAAATCCAGGGAAGAATGGGCATGTAAAGAAAACGATAATCAAGATGGTTCCCTTGACAATTTGAGGAATGTTTTGGAGTAGAGAAATATTAATGTTCATGACGTTTCCTTACTCAGCTACAATCAGCTGTGGCAAGAGAGGAAGGAAAAAAGGATATAAACAATTAGATTTGCCAGTATTACACCGATCTCGATCCCCAATTCTACTCTGAGTCCAATTATAACTCTGCAAGAAATCCTTGGGGCTACGTTCCGTCTTTTATGGTAACACACGAATGTTCAATCAGGGTTTGAATATAATTGAATCCATTTAGGAAAGGATGTTCACCACTCAGGAATTAAATAATAATCACAACTGCTAAGGAAAAGAAAATTACTTTTGTATACTACCAATGACAAATTAACGGGCCAGCTAAAAGACTCATCGGATTTACCCTAAGTACTCTGAGTCATGGAGTTTCTTGGATTTAATGTACATTTTGATGTTTTATTATCCACATGAAAAGCCGTATAATGACAAAAATCAAGACTAATTGAATCTGGACTAAAGATGTTGAAGGAATATACAAGAACTCGTCTTTCTAAATTGATTTGAAATAGATCCGTGGGATAAGAGCTATTTCGAATAATCTAATTTATTAAATAAAAAAAACATTTATATAATAATAAAAGCCCCTAAATGTAATATAATAAATAGGCGCGCGTTATTAGCTAATATTATTTGATTATCTTTCAACAAAGCTTCAAAATGTGTGATAATCAATTTTCTTCATATTTATTTGTTTAATAGTTTTTCCCAAAAAATTCAAATTTTTTTCCAAAAAATGTAATTTTCTGTGCTTATTTTATGGATTTTTCAAATTTTATCCAAAATATTTAATATTTGAAATTTTTTTCCAAGAATTTTTTTTTTTTTTTTTTTGATAGCAATGGATTTTTGGAATTTTTTCGAGAAACAAAATCCAAAAACCATGCCCCAATATAATCTTGTGGACGGTCCTGGGAATCGATGTTGGTACAATTTTTCCGACTCCTTACACCGATTCCTCAGCCCTGGTTCCAACTATTCAGCTTCATGGGATATATTATTTTGATTAAATTGACTACCGATCCAATCAATTGAAAATAACTGGGTACAAATATCTTGATGTATGGTTTTATGATCATAGACAGAGACTAGGTCTATGTGTGAGTAAATGTAACCATGTATGTTCAATGTACGTACATAAATCAGGAAATGAGTTCTCCTCTTGAAAAATCAAAAGAAGAACCAAATGAAAACAAAAATCTTATCGTAAAATTCAATTTCCATCCTCCTTATAATAATAATAATAATAACAGCATTGAAAAGTTATTATTTATTTATGTTCGCTCAAGATGCTTAAAGATCCTTTATATTTATGTATGTATGTAGACCACACAGGCAGAGCAGAGTGAGAGAACCACTAATCAAAACAAGGTTTAGATAAACATCATTTCCAACATATACATACATACATAATATATGTATTCCTAGGCAGAAGGTGGCTTTAACCAATTAAGTACCTACTAGTGTTGAGACTCGGTCCTAGCCCGAATGTATTTCTGGTTCGGTTTTATGTCTAGACTGCGATCTCAGAGCATATATGACAGAAGTATGACTGAATTACGGAAAACGTGGTTTTTATTCAATAAAGAAAAGACAACTCGGAACTATTGTTGGATCGGTTCTAGGACTGATTTCCTAATCAATATTTTTTGCTATCCGTACGATTTTTTTACATCGGGCTTGTATTTTGTATTTATTTTTTATTTTTAACCCACAGCTGTAGATTATTAATCTACAAAATACTAATTACTAAAATTAAATTTCAAATAATACATTTTTTGAAAGAATAATATCAAATATTATTGTAAAAAATAATGCTATTCATAAAAAATAAATTAAATTATGTAGATTTTTTTTTTTTTAATTCACAGCAAAAAAATTTGGTATAAAATTTTAAATATTAAATTTTTTCTCCGCTGTATAATTTGCCAAATTTTTTCATCTTGATAAAAAAAAAGTAAAAGTAAAAAGCAAAACTTTCTTAATGAGGGAAAGGGAGGACTACATCCCCTCCAGCCCACCCGATGCGGACGCCCCTGAGTACTTATATAGAGTATAAAAATTATTATTAAATAATTGTGTGTTGGAATCAGAGTGGGTGACATTCAAAATGCTGGAATCAGAGTTGGGCACTTTATGTACCGATTCTGCAACCCTGGTTAGAACTGCCTTAAGATACACCAGTCTTTCAGTCCTATAATGCTAGATATTTTTTTATGTTCTTGACTCTTATCTAGGATTGAATAATATAAGAGAACAAAGAAAATAATACATGATGGCTAGAACATTTCATAGATCGATTATTTTTTTCATAATACCAAACATTCAAAAAACTGTTTAGTTTCGACATATAACAAAATATTCGTTTACAAAATTAGCACAATCTCAAACATATTCTGAAATAGGCGAAAATAATGTATTTTGTCAATAAATATTAAAATATAGAATGTTTTCTTTATTTTGCACAAAATCATTTTTAGGAATATTTTCAAAAAGTTAAGTTATTTCATAAAGTATTAATAATAAAAAAATAAATAGCGAAATAATAACCACATTAAACTTTTTTAACTCTGTATTCTATTTTTTATCACATGAGACCTTAGAAAATAAATATTTACATACATTTTATACTTTATAACAAATCTGTCAAAAAGATTTAATTCAAAATAAATAATAATACTTTATCCACGAAATAAGGAAACTGAAGTTAAATGTGTTACTCATAAATCAGGATAGAGAGAAAATCGTTGGTCCATGGATTGGGACCAAAAAAAATGGTATATATGGGACTAGGTCAAAACATCCACCATACAAAAAGTCGACCGGAAAATATTACATTTCAAAATATGAAAAACAGTTTCTACGACATTTCACTCATCACATTTCTCACCAGAGATATTTACCCCACCACGCCTACATAAACAAACAGTCAGGAACCCTCACAAACCCCCATTTATATCTCGAAATTTGGGGCTATTTCGGGTACCGCCGGGCCTCAAAATGATATGAAACCCGAAACAGTATCAAATTTCGGGTCTCTTTCGGGATGTAAATGAAGGTAGGGTAAATTTAAATAGTGGCGTTGGATGTCATCTCATTTTGGGGCCAGGCCGTAACCGAAAACAGCTCCAACATTGAGGGGGGGGGTACATATGGGTTGTGAGTGGCTTTTAGGGGTTGCCTAAATAGTGTTGGTGGATTTCATCCCATTTTGGGATTCGGCGGTGACTAAAGACAGCCCCAACATGCATAAGGTGTATTGGGAGGGCCCCTTATTGGTAGTTTATATAGGGATGATGCTACTGGGCTATGTTTCAGGCGGGAAATGTCTGAATGGGAGAGATTGCAACACCATTTGGAGTAGCTTTTTATTTTATATTAGTCGGTTGACCTTCTGTCAGTTGTCGTTTTGTCTGGTCGATGTTTTGTCTATTCGACGTTTACTCTATTAGACGGTTTCTTCATTGAACGTTTTGACTGTCGACGTTTTGTCCAGGCACCGGTATTTATAGTAAGACTCAAAAAGTTGGTGACCAATTTGTTTTTTATTAAATTTCGGTGGGTTTGGACCCAAATATCGATCCTAATCGTTTTAAAAAATTAATAGGACGAAACTGTTAAGAAAATCTGCTTTTGGACAAAGACTCAACACACTAATAGGTACCCACCAAGAAATGTAAGTAAAAAGATGTAATTTTTTCAGGCAATAAATACTCACGTATTTTACAAGAGAGGAGAGAATACAGCATAAAAACCAAAAAGTTTACGAGGAGTAGTGAAAAAAATAAACCAAAACATAAAACAATAAACTCCTCTTCCCCCCACTTCGCATTTCTAATTACCTTTTTCGACCATTATACATGGTATATGTAAATTAGTGTTTAACCCTTATTTGTTTTGTTTTTTGTATGTGTGTTTTTTTTCTTCACTCAATTACGAGCGAAAATATATTACTCGTGTGGTGTCTACATAACAATATACAGCTAACAGGGTTGAATGGGTATACATAGTGTTAATTTGGATAATTATCTTCATAACTCTAATATTATGAATTACCTTTATACAATTATTGCGTGTATGTAATTACATTTTTTGCTCTTTGTACCTAGGCCAGTATCATTGTCGGTTTCTGAATAGGCTAGCACCTGGAGCTTGACACAAATTTGTACCTGAAGAAGGATGGAGAAGCGATGCATCTGAGTTCCGAATAAATTTCCCCAAGAGGAAATAAAAATCAAGTTTTGACTTTAAAGTTTTTGTATAAATCCTACGTATTTTTTAGTGAGCAAGTTTTGTTGTTGGTAACCTGAACAGTGTTTTGTTATTTTATCGATAATAGCCTTAGAAAACCCATTTGAGAAAGGCATAACAGTAATATGTATTTTGCTATTGAAATCATGGATCAAAGAATTTGCATCAAATTTTGTGTAAGTTAAATTAAGTGCTCCAAAATACTTGACAATGGCATAATGTGAAACCACTCTGAGTCAAAAAAAAAAAAAAATGTTTACAATTGGTACAAACTCTTCCAAGATGGCTGAGAAGATGCTTATGACGAGCCTCGCGCCCAAGCACGTCAACAAAATATCAAAATGTTGAAGCAGTCAAGGAAATTGTTTT
Source organism: Lepeophtheirus salmonis (assembly GCF_016086655.4). NCBI lineage: Eukaryota > Metazoa > Arthropoda > Copepoda > Siphonostomatoida > Caligidae > Lepeophtheirus > Lepeophtheirus salmonis. Next base: position 33,755,424 of record NC_052144.2, on the reverse strand, counting down.
TGAAAACCATCAAACCACTATCTATCAGACGAGTTGCTGAGGATATTGACATATCGGTTGGCTCGTGCCATAAAAAATGTTCGAACTTTTTGGGCAATAGCAAGTTCATCAAAGTTTGTTCTGAAACTACTTCATTTTGACCTAATAAAATCGTCGTATTTTTTGGCCATAAATAAACCACAATCCTTCTTCAGCCACCATATTCGTCGGATTTTAGCCCCTTATTACTTTTTCTTCTTTACAAAACTGAAGAGACCTGTGAAAGGACGGAGAATTGCAACGATTGAGGAGATTGAAACTTTATTGTTGGAAGAGCTCAAGGCTATACCGAAAATTCCTTATGATAAATGCTTTGAGCACAGGAAAAAGTGTTGGCACAACTGTATTGTATCTGAGGGGTATTACTTTGAAGGGAGCAACATAAATATTGAATAATAAAGTAATATTTTCCCTTAAAAATATAAATTCACCTTACTTTTTGAACACACCTCGTATAGGTATAAAGTGAATTAACGAGTGTGTATGTACATTGTTCATGAATGACGGAAAATAGCACTGATGATTTATTGAGAAGTTATAATTGTAAGTCCTTGTTGGACTCAGAGTAGAATTGAGGATCGAAAACGGAGAAATTCTTAAATATGTTCTTGCTTGGTACAGACTTGTGGTCTTTCCTTTCTATGATAGCTGCTTGCAGCTTATGTAATGAAACGCTATAGCAGCTAAATTGATCTCTCCCAAAACATTTTTCTAATTGTCAGGGTTACCATGTTAGTTTTAATGTTTATTTAGCCATACTCAAAATGCTTATGATGAACTGTGAATTCATTAAAGAAGGAACATTGAATTATTTAAAAATAATAATTTAATTTGTTATAGGGTTGTGTCGACTCGAAAAATTGTCGAATTAGTTGGACTCAACAAGAGTCGTTAATTTTTCTACTTGACTCAGATTGTGAGTTGATTTCCAAGTTTAAAAACAAACAAGTGTTTACTCATTTCTTTTTGAGTTGGTTCGATTTATAAGTAAACAAGTAATAGCTATATATTGTCTCATTCTATTTGGAAGTTCTAAAATATTAGAAGCATTGTAGAGATATTATTATTTTCATTATAATAATATATAATAGGTTTTTTTTTTTAACTTAACTATATAACTTATTCTCTAGTATACAAATACAGCTGAATAATTAAAAAAAAAAAAATACGCTCTCAATAACGTCATGAGAGATTACCTTCTTTACGAACCAATAAATGAAACTGAACTGGACTGCATTCCTGGATTAGAACCAACGCAACATTATAATTAGGATGTTAAAATCTAATGTCTAAATCCTTGTTAGTGATAATCAAAAAGAAAAATATACATTGGAAAGTTTGATAAACTACATATCTTCAGACAGAGATTCCTTTTAAAAGTAAAGTGCTCCTAACTTGCAAATACGCTTGAATTTTCAAAATAGGCGGAAATATCTAACATGAACACTAATATTTAGTAGGCTATCATCTTATACTTTTTGAAATGTATATTAATGAAGATGACCATAATTGTTACATCCGGCCTTGACACCTCGGACATTTTTAAGCAGCTTGGGGACAACCACCGCAACATCTACCATGTTCGCAAGCACCTAGAAAATTGTTCTTGTCTCAAGGATCGCCCTCAAAGTGGTAGGACAGTCAAACTAACTGCCAAAACTGGTTAACACTTTTTGACAACAACCCAGTCATTTCTTTGCCAAAATTCCAAAATACTTCAACCAATCTACTGTTTCAAATGTCGTCAATACTGCTGGATTGAGGTCAAAGTGTTTTAAGGAGAGGTTATTCTTGACTCAAAAGTATAAAATATCTTCGTAATGACCTGAAACATCACCCTGAGCCTAGACCTAAAACCCCTAGACTACAACATTTGTTGGCAAGTGGAGTCTAAATCCTCTTGAGTCCACCACAGCAACATTGTTGATCACAAGTCCTCTATGAATGGCTGCAGCTACATCTTATTTTTGTGATTGGCCATCCATCCCCTCTTGGAGAATGTAACTGCCACCAATAGCAGACCCTTTCACAAATAATCTTTCTTAGTATATAGAGAATATGTCTACCATATCCGAGTTAGCTTGACTTAATTTAGCTTAAAATGAGGAAAAACATGCAAGGTGGTACATTAGTTATTCTCTACCCGGTAGGTAGGCCTTGTGGAACCTACATGTAGTGTTTTTATGACAAATGAACCTCATTATTTATAGAGAAAAACTTACATACCTACATATATGGCTATCGTGTACGAAGAGGTATAAACAAATGACTTTTGTCTTTTTCCCTGTGTGGTAGGTGGAATCCAAAAAAAAAAAAAATAAAAAACCAACGACTATGGAATGACTTAATTTTATTTGTATATACTTTTTTATCGTCAACAGCAGAGGAGTCGTGAGTCAAGGAGAAGAATATGTGAAGGAAGAAAAAATACGATAAGATTTCTTTTACAGCATAATTAAGAATGAAAAAAGAAATATTTTTTTTTTATCTTTTTCTGTCTATCATATTATGCTACGTACTTACTACAACATACTTAGTTCTTGTTGTTCTTTTCTTACGATGTACATATTTCATCTCTCTCTGACTTAGTGGCTCGTGTTCGGGCTATAGACTTGTAATCATATCATACTTAATTTCCACTCGGAGCAGGATGATGAACGAATAAAAAACGAACTTTGTGTCATAAAAATACACCTAGTTCCAAGAATTTATGTTGTGTTATACTTTAATTATGTTACAGATAGTCTCATCACCTTCGTATGTAGAGAGCTGTCTGCTTTTATACATCTCACATACTTTTATAGGTTTACAAACACCGAATGAATTACTTTTCATTTGAATAATGCCAAACACATTCTCATGTCATGACATTTTATGTATAAACCTTAGAGGAAGAATGTTAGCTTGAGAATCGCAAGGTTGAAGGCCTTTATGATCAAAAAGCATGTTAATTCTGGTTTCAGCCTGGACAGAAAAGCTGTAGGCGGTTGCAAGCCCAAGGTCAACTCCAAGGACATCAAAGAGGCGATTAAAGCAACTCCAAAGAAGTCCATGCAACGTCTTGCTTAATATTTCGGCATTTCGGCCACGGAGGTTTGTTCACCCGTTAAAATAGAGTAAGGGAAGGGGTTCGTGATGAAGGAGAAGCCCGTACTCATCCCTCCAATAAAGTAGGAACATAACCTTCAGAACAACTAATAGGCTGCGCTCACTAGTCGTGTCATCATATTCAGCGACGAAAAAGTTTTGACTGTGGATCCAGTCTTTAATCTCTCGTATGACCGCTTTATTTTGTTTGGGAACGACGAAAAAGGGGCTGATACCATGCCAACACCCAAATATATCGACTCAGTGATGAGTCTTGGCATTTTGAGCTCCTCTGAAATTGCCATGTCTCTAATACACTTCCCGTTTGTACTTGGCCAAGATAAAGTTCGATATCCTTTTTTGGATCGATATTAACTTACGTGAGGGGAATATATTGATCCACCATGATGATTCATCTACTCATGCTGCCAATCTCGCGCAAAACTTCCTTCAGGAAACTCTTTTGGCCTCCAAATAGCCCCTACTGATATTCCTTGGAATCCACTGTGTGGTTGCACGTCGAGTCCAAGGGCTACCCCTTTCACCGCCCAAATATCACCTTCTTGAAGGTCTCTGTAGAGGACCAATGGGCAAAATGAATGAGGAGGATCATCATTATTTCCTTAGACCCTTTATGTGCATACGTAAATAAGTGAGGCCTCACATTTCTCCTTCATAATATTTTCCAGACAGTTACTCTTGGCTTTGAAGATAAAAGTTTCATTAAAAAAACTGAGTTTTTTTGGGGGGTATTTTGAGATAATGAACACAAAAGGGGGTGCACTCAATAAATTTGAAATCTGTTATTATCTATCACTTCCTTTCTTTTATAGGAGTAATAATGGGGTTTTTCGAAATCTACTGGATATTCAAAGTTCTTTTGTTTGCGACCAAAATGGTGTATTCTCTTAGGAGAAAGTGGAACTCATTCTTTTTATGTTTGTAAATACTATCAGAATACCAAACTTATTGTGTATGCACTGAGTGCTAACTTCACATACAAAGATTTGATGAAACAATTAGTTTGCTGCATTGATAGCAAGGACTTTATGCTTGGCAGGTGTGAAAATTTACCTGACCATGAAGATTTGAATAAATTTCTTACTGACTTTTTTGGCGACTTTGATGAGAACTACCAAGTTTTATATACTCAATGGACTAATACTGACAGATCAACTCTTTCAAAAAGGGTTTCTGATGTACCATTCTTTAAATTGAAACTAATTGAATCTTTAGAAGAAGTAAAATCTCATTCCTTCATTTCTAGGGGATAATCTAGATATTTGAATCAGCTGAAACAAGATTTAAATAAATCTATTGTTATCTTTTTGGATGATTTTTCCTCAAAATTATTCGTTTGTGGTGCAAGATGAGGTCCAGAGTTTTCATTGAAACAATCTCATGTGTACTCTCCATCCAGTTGTAATTTACTCCCAAAATGAAAATATTGTTCTTTCTCACTTGTCGAACACCATCATCTCTGATGACAACACGCATGATGTGCATTGTGTGTACAAGGTTTTAGATATGATCATCAATGATTTCAAGATGGACAGTACAAAAATTGAAAAACGTTTTTTTTAATTTCTACCAGATTGAACATGAATTTGGTTTGAAAGCTCATTGGAACTTTTTTGAGACATCTCACGGGAAAATTCCATTTGACGGCATTGGCGGGACTGTGAAATGACTCACTGCAGCAGACAGTCTAACTAGACCATACAAAAACTAGATTTTGACAGCAAAAGATGTTTAAGTTTTGCAAAAGTCATATACTCAATGTAATATTTAAGCTTGTTTATCATAGGAAATGAACCAACTCCCCACTCTTCATGTAGATCCGTATGCAAACATTGAAGATTCCATTCCTGCTACAAGATCTTATCATCATTTCATTCCACTGAGTCGTGACAAAATTGGAGCTAAACGATCCAGTGAAGATGTTGAATTTGCTCACACTCACAATTTTAATGAAGTGTTCTGTCTGGAAGAAGAGATTGTTGTGGAATCATATACTGCTGTCATGTATGATCAGTGTTGGTGGATTGCCTTGAATGTGATGTTAGCATGAAATTTATGCACCTTAAAGGTCTATCTCAATTATTTCATTGGCCTCAACGTGAAGATATATGCTTCATACCAAATGATTGTGTGCTTAAGTTGATTCAAGTACCAAAACCTTTAAACTCTCGACGAAACTATTCCATAAATGATAAAGAAGATCAGATAATAATCAGTAAATTCAACTTATTTTTAAATTATATTTATCAAATTCTAATTATTCTCTAATTTGTGATATGGTATTAAAAAGTATGAACGTGTTTCATTAGGATTATACTACACATTCCTGAATTACTTTTTTAGTGTTTTGATTTGAACTTCCACCCAAATAATGTATTGATATAAAATGACGATAATTATGTTGAAGAATACAGCCAGATTCTATTTTGAGATGAATCATTCTAGCTAGCTTTGTGTTGACGAGTCATATATGTTTACTGTTATTATTTTGATTATTTTCTTTTATATAAATACATTTTTTGACTTTTTATTTATTTATAGTAGTACCATTTTTTCATAAGAAAACCACTGTTACTTTTCTGCAGATACTTTTTTACGAATTATGATCCATTTTCCTGTAGGTATTTTATAGGACCATATTTAACCTATCTATAGTTTTTTGAAGCAATAGTAATTACAATTTTGTGATTGCTGAGAGAGTGAGAGATTTTAGTGACTATTACTATGATCAATCTCCCCAAACAATTTATATCTAAGCCCTTCCTTAAAAAAATAAACTGTGACACGTGGAGCACAGATCTCATAAACGTAATTAATCAAAAACTAATTTTTTATCACAAATACAAAAAGTCAATTTAAATATGGTTGTTAAAAATACTTTTTAAAATGTAGACAGGATAATGTAGAATCAAACGACATTATGTGTATCTTGTAAGACACAAAAGAATTTCAGTAATATATTTGATACTGAATTGAAGTTTCAATAAATATTTATTAATAAAATATATCTTAGAATACGAATATTATATGCATGAAATAATTGATCTTTATCCAGAATGTTTGTTAATTAATCAATGCTTCAATTAGTTATATCTTAAAAAATAAATGAACTACCGTGCATGAAAATTACAAATGTGTCAAATCAAAAGCTGAACTTATCTTGTAGCTTGGAACCATTTACTTCAATCTTATCATTCAAACAGAAAAAAAATGGGAATTTATTCCTCGCATTACTCTTAGATTTATGACCCCACAATTCCCAAAAATGTCAATTACCTACCATTTTCCGTATTAATACGATGTTAACAAGAACAAAAAACGTGTTTCGGTAATTTCAAAAAAAACTTTCAGGCTCGGAAGGACTGTCTAGGCAGTGGTTCCCAACACTTCAAGTGCAGAGTCCCATTTGAGAGCAAGCAATCAAGAAACAACTCCAATTCTTAGAATATCTTATATATACAAACATATTTTTGTACAAAAAACTGTTGTATATTGCGATTATGATTTGTAGATGATTTATTCGTGAAGTAGCTATCATTCGCTAAATTATTCATTAGAGAAGAAAATCACCTGGTTACCATAATTTTTAAGGTCATTAAGAAAACTCCTAGAACGCTCTATACAGAATGACCTCTCTTCAAACCTCTTTGACTTTTGCCCAGATGCATTGATCAATATAGAGACGATATTCTTTCAAACTAAGTGAAAAAAATGGCTAGATGCTGACAAATTTGGCAAAATCTAGTCAGAAATTGGCAAATTTTGGACATACTCGCTAGAAGAGTAAGTGTTTTAATTCTGGTGTGACCAAAACAAAACAGAAACCAAATTTGTTGAATAATGACTCAGAGATTGTGAGGAGTGACCTTGAGAACTGTTATATTTAGAATGATAGTTTGAATAAATATAACTGCCTTAACATATTTTTCACCCTGTTATATTATCAACTTTAGTTTGAGTTATTGAGTAGTAACAATTTTTGAGGGTAAAGTAGTTGTGAATATTATCATAGCCTTCTCAAAGTCAATTAAGGATCATATTTATGATCGAGACCCACAAGTTGGGAACTAAATATCTAAAGTATATATCTAACTCCTTACTCCTGTCCATAGGGCCGTTTTTAGGAGAGGGAACATTTGAATCATTTAATTCGGCCCCTTACTAGATTATAAATAATCAGGGCCAAACAATCATCTAAATTATTAGCTAAAAAAGGAAAGAAATGTGCCTTCATTTATCTTTGTCTTAGGCCCCACTCAGACTAAAACAAGCGCTGTCTATCAGGGTGTACGGCTACGAAGAAGCAAATCACCTTATATCCACATTTATAATGTCATGGCAAAGGAACCGTATGTACATACATGTATGTAAAGTGTCAAATAATAGGTACCTTATTCACCAAGGTTCATCGGGGGTCCACATAGAATGAGCTTTAAGTAGATACTTAAAATAGTTTCCCACACCATGGGTTAGTATTTTTTTCCTTCTCTTTTTCTTTTACATCATCCGTGTTACTAATGGAATCATTAAGAGTCAAAGATTGTCCATTATTTATTTCGTTTCTTTTTTATTTCATTTTAAACAAGAATTCGTGGAAAAAAATAAGAATTTATCTGATTTATATATCTATATATACACTACACACACTTGATTCATTCATGTTTTAGGCCATAGAATTGGAAAGAAATAGAGAAGAGACTACAAAAAAAAAAATCAATTTCGATGATGACTTAATTCTTGCATTCCATAGATTATTGTCAAGAGATCCTTCATCCCTTCTTCTACATCTTTAACAAAATAAATGTATTTTCATTATAAACTAATTTATTTAATATCATTTATTCATAGTGGGAAATATAGCTAAAAAAAACTTGTTCCGTAGAATGATGTGAGAGGAACAGCAGCTACGTAAATATAAGTACCATATATATACAGAGTTCTACTTCAAAAAGAAAATGAAGATATGCTGTACATATTTCCGTCACACCCACTAGGGGCGTTGATGTGAAGAAGGAAGCAATAATGTGTTCTTCCCCTTAGATTAGGAAATAAATGAAGTTAATTTAATAGTTATTACATCTCTCATAATTCATAACAAAATTATTTTGATTCCTGTTATTTTTGTTATTTCAGGACCGACTCCATACAGATCTTCGTCATCATCATTAATAGTAGTACGTAGGTTCACGCCAAAGAACAAAACACGTTGATGAAAAACAAGGTGGGTAAAGTAGCATGAAATATGTTCTAATGATGTGCTCGTCAAAATTTATGGAAGTTTTACTTATACGTTCCACTACTTAGACACATTGTAGCAATGTTGTGCTTAATATCACTTCAAACCAGTCCCGTAACTAGGGAGATAAGAGGACCAAATGGGGCATACATGAAACTTTAATTTATTTAGGGTCTTTTTTAATTATTATTCAAAATTAAAAGAATAGACAATTAATTTAACAATACTCAATTTCCTCCGGATTCGATCTCTACAAGTTTTTCTGTGGGGCCTGTTAAATATATAAAAACAGCCACTAAGACACTCTCTATCCAGTCAAAACATGACGGATCTCTAGTTTTTTACACTTAGAGAAAATCAAAAATATCTCGAAAAATTCAAATTACTCATTGCATCATTTTCTTGAGGTATAAGCTTGCTTCAGCTTGGACTCATCATATTTCTTAATGGTTTCAATTATAATTACCGTTTAAAGTCTTGCTGAGTTTTGCTGCGATAATAACACCGTGCATTTGCAGATAAGTTGTGCCGGATGTTTAACAATATATTACAGCTTTTTTTAATCAGAATTCCTTTGATAATAGACCCCAATCATATGCAAAAATAATTATAATGTACAAAGTACCGCGGTCATGAAACATTCCGGATTCAAACATTCCTGCATCTCTGAAGAACAGAATACTCAATCTATTTGTGCTATTGCTGTAGACAAAAATAATTGTAGAAAAATTTTAGCAAGGCATATTGTATACGTGGAGCTAAAAAATTAGAAAAAGGCTATATAGATTTAATTTATAATGTGATCACAATTCCCCAGTTTTAGTAGAATAAAACTTATATCATGTTTAAATGTATTAGTGTTGGACTCAAGTCAGAATTTTCGAGTTCAAGTTTTGAGTAATGTGTCAAGTCGACGTGCCCGTATTAGGACGAACTACTTAATTTTCGATTTCGAATTTCCAGAATGTTGTTCCTTTTTTATAACACATTAACTCTTCTTTTAATAAAAAATAAGAGTTTGAGGGGGGTTTTCCTGTCCTTTGGAGTGGTACAAAAAATCATCATTTTTAGTAAAACGTTTCAAGTTTTTATAGTTTTGTTTAAACGTTCCTTTAATTCATTAATTAAGTATAATTAAACATTATAGTATTACATTTACTCCATCTGGTCTAGGAATCTTTGTTGAAGTCCATATATATCTAGTATATTTCCTTCTCTAAGAAAGACCAAGTATCGAACCTACGCACATTGAATTCAATTTCTCCTCATGGTGTTATCTATTTAGCTACGTCGTTCCCTGTCTTTTTTTTTTTACTACTGGAGTTCGTGTAAAGACGTATTTCAGGTGTTTTTGAGTAATTTTCCAAAAATGGTGGATAACTTGAAATCCAATAATAAAATGCGCATTTCACTTGTGGTTAGGACCAAACATTGTTTGTGGGGACACATCCCCTTGGGCCCTCCTTAGTTACGTCACTCGAATATATTACAGTAGAGAAATACCCCTTGGAAATTATGTATTAGCCAGTAAATATATACAAACAATATGTAAATATTTTCACTAGAGGTCCATGGTTTGGTCGTGGATATATATGTAACCTTCAAAAGAAATTATAATCTATGTACGGAGAGAAGATTAGCCGCTCAGCCATCCGTTAAAGTTCATCATCATTATCAATTTAGACAAATTCAGGGTCATTTCATCCTCTTCTATCTCTTCTTCTTTTTCACTACCACTTCAATTCCATCCGACTATGTTTCCATTTCGTCTTCTCCTAAGTGAATTTTTATTTATTTATCTTCTTTTTTGAATAATTGGTTCGTAGAATTGTTATTATTTATTTAATTCGAATATCTCCTGACAACTCAAAAGAAAACAAAAATGAAGGGAAATGAAATAAAATAAAGAAGAGAAAAGACCGACAACAGCAGTGCCAATGACCTTTATATATAAGCCATTCTCCTCTCAATGATTTTCTCTAAAATTAAAGTCACTTTAGTTATTATAATGCAAAGTTGTTAATCGTGCACATTATATATGCATATTTTATATATAAATTGTATAATTACAAGAGACAGAACAAGAGAAACAATAATAAAAAGTTTTTTTTTTTTGTTATATCACGTTGATGAAACGTGATTAATTATTGTATCTTTCTTTATTATACTTTTTTTTTTTTTTTTTTTTTTTTTTTTTTTTTTTTTTGCAAACGCCATTAAATAGTAAGATATTAAGGTTATGTTGTTCTTTGGGGTATATGCTTTAAGTATATATATTTATGGCCCATTTCATAGAAAAGTTACACTTGATTGATTTGATAATTTTAAATAAAATTTGGTGGTATAAAACGTTAACTCAAAAATGAAAATTCCGTTCTGTAACTCAATCCAACTCTGAATTAAGAGCTCCTACTCATAATGAATTTGATCAAAGATAGTCTTAAATAAGCTTGTATTGTAAAATATAGTTCTTAAAATACTTAACTGATAGATATGTATTCATAATACATTATTTGATAGCAATTGAGCGATTTAAACCGACTATTCTATAAATATTTTTTATTTGTATTTTTTTAGCCTTAAATATCTCAAAAATCATATGCTTTAACTTTTATAAAAAAAAGTATCAGACAAGATAAAATCAATATATCATTGTAAAAAAAAAAAGATTAGGGTAGAGGGTTTATGGGCTATGGATATATGATAACCTTAATTTGTTCATAGCATATATTTGAAAAAAAATCCAATTAAATGGTTTTAGAGGTGTAATGCATATCAAGTTAAGAAAATATTGTGATTTGAAACCAATTGACGTGTAATATTCATTCTCATAGATGTTTATTTTAGAGTGTATTTCTAAACCAAAAAAAAAAAAAAGGTTCAATTAAGCCATTGGTTATTATTTAACCCAAAAGTATGAAACAAAACTATCCTTTTAATAACGAAACCATTTCTATAGTATAATTTGAAGATTGACGATATTAAATAAGTATTCACCATTTAGAAAACATTAAATGATGATTTTGATATGTACAAAACAAAACCTCTTATATCCTTTATAAATCCCTTTCAGTCTTCAAAGTCAGTACATCATCGTCAATTAATCTTCAAATTCAGTACATCATCGTCAATTAATCTTCAGTAATTTTTATGAGTATAAATATACTTTCAATACCCCTAAATTAAAAATAATGACAATTTATTGTTTTCTATGAAAGATCCTCAATATTTCACGTAGTTAACTTTATTGTATCATACAACCTTTGCTTTCAAAAGAAACAGTAAAAACGCTCTAAATCAGTTTTTAGTTGGTCAATTCTTCCCAATTATGAAATTATTGTTATTAATTATTGTAAGAAATTGTTAGCAGCTTAACAATAGCTAGTTATAATTCAACAAATTAACATTTTGAAAACTGACAAGAAGAAAAGAAACAGAAACATCGACAGCTGACAACAAAATAGGCTGTATATGAGGTAACCCCGTGGTGTACGTCTAAACTTCTTATTCGAAGCCAAGACTTACAAGTGAAGGGTGAAGTTTATAATTAGACTTTGTTAACTCAACCTTTGGATCCCTCCAAATATCTAAATAATGTGATTCAAAATATTCTCTTTTATAAAAAGAGGATAATTAAAAAAATAAGAAATGACTAAAAGTAATAAAACCACAGCATTATGTTATCAACCAAATTTCAGAGAAAATAAATGTCTCCTTGGTAATCAAAAAGAGTCTAGGATTTTTTTTTTGCTCACGGTAAAAACAGTCTGCCTAGGTCCAATACTTAAAAAATCAAATTTAAAACAAGAAAAAAAAGGGCTCATACCCTGGGTTGGTACTAAATTATTTTTTGGAGGGAGGGGGAGAGGGGTTTGTTCGACTAAAATTTCACTTTTCCCGAATTACATATAATTTTATCCGACTCTGTTATGAGTTGCCTTATGAAAAAAATAAGATTGGATCTTTCAGTTTTTTAAAAAATGATTTGGTTAATTTTCAATCGAATCACGTTTTTTTTTTTTTAAAGAAAGTAATGTTTATTTTCTTATTTTTAATTACCTTTTTAGGTTTGTTTATATTTAGAAAAGTAGTAGTTTTATCTATTTAAAAAGGTCATTTTCTTGGAAAAATGTCTATTAATTTTTTGTAAAGGCCTTACTTTTTTTCATGTTACTATAATTAGTCAGATGGAGTTGTGCTGATAAAATATAAGTAAACAGTATAGTATACATTTAATCCATCTTACCTATGAATCTTTTTGATGTGTTTTATATGATGCATTTATCTTCCTTTGGAAATGACGAGGGCGTGAATCTATGCACATTGAGTTCAAGAGAATAGTTTCTCCCAAACACGTTGTCCATGGAGCTACGTCGTTCCGTTTTCATTTCTTTAAAAGTCGCAATATAAATAATCAAAAATTACAAGTAACAACCTTTTTTTTTATCTCTTTCTTTTTGATACTACGTCGCAACGGTCCTGTTTACAATATTATATTGTAGATACGGTATAATCAGCCTTAGTTGAGCCAAAAAAAAAAAAAAAAATACAAGCACACCATTGTCTTAGTTAATTTTGATTTGTTTTATCGTTTTACTTTTCTTGGCCCAGCCGAAGGCCCTCAAACAAATATTCAGAATATGTAGTTCTGCTCTAAGAAAAACTCCCTGTTTCAAAAGTTATTGGATTCATTATAAAATGATCCTTCAACAGTTGCATTTTTTTATTTTCATTATTATTTAGGGAATTGAATGAGAAACTCATTCGATTTATTAACCATCTTTTTGTGTATGTGTTGTTTGTTGTTGTTTTTTGAGCACTACCCAAGCTCAAAACAACAAGAATACATACATATGTGGGGTGAAGTATTTTTTTTATTATTATTGGTAACAAAACAACATAAAGAAGAGTATAAATAAAATCAATACAATCAAAAAATAATCGTGCAGAAAATTGATTGACTTATTTATTCAACATAATCAATAAAAAAAATTGTCAAATCCCATGAGAAAAAATATGTTTTTTTATTTTCAAATACATATATATAAAAAAACAGATTGAGAGTAATGATGTGGTCCTTTTTTCTATCTCTCTCTCACACACTGTTTACTTTTTATAATAAATACAAAGTTATAATCGATCTAGTATAAATAGTAAATACATATTTGACTCTTTGATTTCTCTTTGACAATGGAAGTATTTGGGGCCCAATAGTTTTTTCAAGGAAGGAAAACCTTGTTGACATTAATATTAAGGAAGTAGTGAATCTATTGGATCTCAAAATGGGATCAACAAATATAAGAACTTAAGCCATTAACCCTTCTCCCCCCGTAAATATTTTTCCATATTTCACAAGCCTAAATAGAGTAACTGCAATATGCTATGAATTTATTCAGTGTGACACCTACAAGTAGTGCCAAATGATACAAACTTAAAAAGTATCCTATTTTACATGAGTGAAGATGACAGGCACTATAAAGAAGCTTTAATTTCCAAATCTATAAACTGACTAATGCTGCAGTAGTCCGTCTTATTAGACTCTAACAAAAATAATTATAACAAAATGTTTTATCGTATCAATGCATTCAATAAATTTGATATTAATAACAAACATAAATATTTTTTTAAAAACGGACAATTTAGTGTGATATATATTCTTATATTGATAGTTAATTATCTCAGTTCAAGCTAATGTCCATATCTTTTCAGTGGGTCAAATATATAAAATATGTTATTGCATCGTCATACAACCTTATTTTCATATTATGGACAGTATATTATCGAATACAATGGAAAAATAATGTATATTTTTCAAATTATCCTACTTTTCTCTTCCGTAATTGATTCGAATTTTTAAATATTACCAATTGAGACATTTTATAGTGATTTTCAGAAGGTATTACTTTGATTTTGTACAAATATCGGTATTTATAAAGAACAATTAGTAATATTTAATGGTTGGGTTATGCATTTTTGTATTCTAAAAGGCAGTTGATGGAGTTTAATATATAACTATTGCAAATGTATCCGTTGATTCGGAGGAAATATCAACTTTGAGCACCCAAGATAGCTTCTCCTTCAATTATGATGCAATTTATAATGGCAGTGAAAACGTAATTAAACAACAATCAGACATAAATGTCCATGTAAGTGACGATAAAAAGATATTTAGTTACTGGCTCTAGTACCAAACAAAAATGTAGTTAAAAGCAATTGCAATGTAAATTCAATGCGTCTGCAGAAATTACATTACCTTTTTTTTAAAAAAGACAATTTTTTGAGTTGTCAAAATGAAAAAGTAACTTAATTGGCGGACAAATTTTCAGTATGACGTAGTCTAGCTCTCCGTAACTTTATCAAAATCAGTTTAGAATGTATAGTACCAATTTTAAATACTTCCGTAATTCGTCAGATATTAGGTCATGCTTAATATTTACCAATTAAAAGTCTTACACTAACCTACGAGTATATTAAAGTATGGACTTCAACCCGATTGCAAAATACGCTTCATGGAACAATCTTTATTAAATAACCTATTGACACAAGTATCACTGCTTTAATTCCTTTAAAAAGGCCCAAAACTCATTTATTTCCTTCCACTAAATACATTAATTGTTTACAATTTACAACAAGGCAAGTTTATAATCTTTCTTTTTTAAAAGAAAAAAAAAGGTTCCACTTTTTTCATTAAAAAATGGAAATGAATAAAGGAACTGCCAATTTTGCATTTCTGTAGTCTAGAGGTGGTCATATTTAAACAAGGCCCTCTTGCTAAAAATGGAACCACTGCCATCATTTGACACCAACTACAATTAAATGATTGTCAATATGTTTTAAGAATAAAACTTTTGAATTAGAGGCACTTATCACAAACAAATATTGCTTGAAGGTCCTCTGAGTTAAGTTTTAAACCCCTGATTTTTTAATACTATTAAATTCTTTGTAGAGAGCATTTATGTCTAAAAGTATTCTTTGAGCATATATTTACGTGTTCTACATTGTACGCGCATACCTATAAAGTCTGGCAGTAGTAATTTTGTTGTAGATAATCATTGAACCCCTTTGAGCAATTACACATTTATATATGTATGTATGTTGAGCCTACAAGACACACAGAAAACAAATGCCTCATACAATGTACAATACATGTAATATTCATGACTCCACTTAAATGAGTTGTTCTATGTACATAAGTATCTTAATTTTATGCATTAGAGTTGTGTTTAATTTTACAACATTTCATCTAAATTACACGACCCTTTGAGCTGGCACTTCTGTTAGGTACAAAAATTGAGGGGATATAGATAAATTACATGTTCGTCTATGTTAGTGCTATAATTTTAAAGAAGTAAGTACTCTACATAACTACTTCTTCATATGTAGATGAAGAAAGAAAAACCCTGGAGAAGAATTGAATTCATTCTCTTTTCTACATAGAAAATAAAATATACACTTTTTTCTCTTCTTTATTGTTGGTTATTATATAATTATTTTCTTAAGATTATCATTATGTTGTGTTAAAGTACCACGTGGCTCTACTCTCTTATTATTATCACCGTGATTCTTTGAATGATGTTTGAAGACATGCTTTAAAAATGTGCTTACGTGTTGTGTGGTACATATATGTCTATATGCATTTATTTCAATACTGCGATCTTGAGTTGAACGCCAAATTTCGGCAACTACATCTCTATAAAAGATCTGAAACGGTATATCAAGGGTAAACAGCCCTACATCTTCTCCTTGAACAGCACGGACGTCCACTGGGGGGTGGCCTAGAGGGGCTGTATCCTACCCCCAAATTAAGGAATGTTTGCTTTTTACTACAAAATTTAATATTTGAAATTTAATTAAACTTTTCAAATTGGTTTCCAAAAAATGGTTCTTTTTGTGAACAGTTGTGGATTTTTGAAAATTTTCTACAAAAAAATTTAATATTTCAATATACTTTTGAAATTTTTCTTTTCAAAAAAAATTAATTTTTTATGAACACCTGTGGGCTTTTTAATATTTTTTTCAAAAAATGGTATATTTGAAATTTTTTACCAAAAAATTTTTTTTTCATGTCCTTTTTTTTTCAAAAAAAAAACCAAGAAACAAGTCTTCCTTATTTATATAATCTTGCGGACGCCCCTGATTAATGTTGTTCGTCATTGTTCCCTAACACTTTGTTGAAAACCACCTTCCCTAATGCTATTTTGAGTGAGGAAAGTGGCTTTTAGCAAAGTGTCCACACACAGTTCGGCATACCGGGACAATACTGACAAATTAAAAGCAGTACTACACTATGTCAACTGATTTATAGTAAGTACTTTCAGCTCACTAAGTGATACAAAAACTGGTCTACCGATGACGTAAAACTGACACACCCAACAATGTTTTCTTCATACCAAAAATTCTCACATTTCTAAAGCTGCCTACACTACTGTAAGTGCATCTGAACTGATCTGAACGGCATCCTATTATTATTATTAATTGAAAAATTACCGAAGAGTATCCAAATACTAATGCAAATGTTGGGATCGGAACCGATCTTGACAACACTATTAGTGACATAATTTCATTTTAGAAACTATTTGGAGGCGCTATGGACTTTTTTTTTTAATTCATAAAATGACCGTTCTATTAGTTTGATCGAGATTCAAAATATCCTATAAAAAGTAGGCATCAACCCTTAACACCCCAAATTAGAAAAAAATTCAAAATCTAAACATTTTTAAGGCAAAATGGAGAACTTTATTGTCTTGAAAATCGATTCGGTATGTTAAAAAAATAAGAAACTGATTCTGTATTTTTTGATATTATGACATATAAAAATCAATTTTTTTTTAATAAAGCGAGTAGGTTTTTTTTTCTCTAAGGATGAACAATTCAAAAAAACTACAATATAGGAATTTGATTACATTGAGTTTCATTGTTATAATACTCTGTCAGAGAATAAATTTTATATTCAGGAAGTCCAAAAAAATGTAATGAGGCCATTAGTAATCACTACCGGTAAAAAAATGATTAAATTTATTCATTCCGAAATATTAACACATAAAGGGATACTGATGGCAGCCAATGTCCTCTTTATTAAATACCAAAATATGATTACTTGAGATTAAAAAGTACTTAATCTCCGAGTTTGCGATCCGAACTATAATTAGTTAAGTCTTGAGTGATTGGTTTAGCCCACAACTAATACTGTTTTTTTTTATAAATAATGTTAGACAACGACAAGAATGCAAGAATGATTTAACTTTTTATGATCGGACACTTTGTTAATTATATTGCCATCAAAGGATCGTAAAAATGTTTTTAAGAGGAAGACTAATGTCAGTTTCACTGGTTTCATCAGTTTCAAAAGGCACACAACATATTACACTAAGACACTAACACAGGAAAAATCATTCTCAATTATTTTTCCTTTAGTGCATGAAACTAAAGTGAGTTGAAGAAATCTCAACATTTAATGACAAATCAAAAAAGTTATCAAAAACTTTATTCCTTCTAAGTAAATACCTAGTTGAAAATTACGATTAAATTGTAGTAAACTTATACTTAAAAAGTAATTTAAATGTAGACATGGAAGTTTTTAGATCAAAAGAGAGATTGGTTTGAGGTCTTATGTACGATCCTTAACTTTTATATAAATATTGTAAAATATATATAATTCACCAAGTCTACTACAGGTTAAGTGACCGATATTTGGTATTATGTTGGTCCGAATAGGACAAAATCTCCAGCTCAAGTCAAGGTTTTGAGGTTATTGCTTATTTGCCAGTGGCAGTACCATCACATTAACCATTCGTTGTCTTAGTTGTGTATTGCATTGACATATTTACTCCAATTGGAACATGTGATATATTATTTGAAATCTGAGTGCCTAACAAATCCAATGGTACCAAACTATTTTAGAATTTTTTGTAAATACGCCTTTAATCTAAACTTTAAAAAAGTACAATAAATATGTGTCACTCAGTAGTTAAAAATGCTTAAATAAAAGTATTTTCAGAAAATTTTGCGCTGAAGGAACTCATTTCTGGGTACTCATAAAAAAAGAGATCTTTAATATAATTAACTAGGAAATGGTTGTTGTTTTTCTATCTATCTATTTACATATATCTTAGTTTAAAGATGGTGATGAAACACCGTTGATGAACCAGATGAGAATGAAAACTCTTTTTTCAATTCTATTCATTTGTTCCTCTAATTCTACTTATTAGGAGAGACACGAAATGTATGCTTTAATTAATTATACGTGTTTTTCTCTCTTTCTTTCTTCTTCTTCTTGTGTGCGTGTATTTATATTTAATTTAAAGATAGATGCTGATGAGTTCATTTTCACTTTCAACTGTCTATTGTCATCATCATTTTTTTTTTTGACATTTAACATTTTTAAATTACAAGATTAGATCAAGAAAGTTACGTCACTTTCTTATATCACTACTCACTCGTATATTGCCTCACTCTCACAAATATTATTCAGGAGAACATTCACTATAAACTTTCGGTAAAAGTCTTGGTTTTTTAAGCACATACGAGTATAGATGTATAAAATATGACATAGACAAGTATTTTCTTTTCCATAATATTATCTGCATTATTTTATTCTTGAAAAGAGAACATTAAAGTATTTAGTAAGTACAAGTGCTTGAAAGAAGATGAGTGAAACTGATGATTTGTTGCGGAGGTGTAAGTTCTTCTTGGAATCAGAGTAGAATTGAGGATGGACATCGTACTAGCGTTGTGTGTTCCTTATTTAGAACCGAGTACCGCACTCATTTCCAGTCCCACCCTACTTGTTGGTCCTTTAATAAGATAAAATTGATTGTTCGTGACGTTATTGAGGGTGTTTTTTTTATTTTTTTAAATTATTATGCTATAAAATAAAATAAACTATATAACTTAGTAATAATATAATACATAAGCTGGTGTCATTTTGCATTACTAGTAAAGGTAACCCAGCGTTGCTTGGGCCAAGGAAGGAGCAGAAACTCAGATTAACAACAGTCAATGTAATTTTCTTAATGTTTAGACCCCTTTGGTGCGGGCAAGCGTTAGAGTATTCTATAATGTATTATAAATAATATAGCACCTGTATAATGTATTAATTGTATTTTTATGAATCCAATTTAAAAAAGAAGCTGTTTTATAAGCTTCAAATAACATTTTAATATATAAACATTAAAAAATGTGTGGTGATGAAAAAGTCCATCTTCTATTTTTGTCAAAAAATTTCCAAATCAAAACTTAAGAAGGAAAACTGCAAAAATCTGGTATGCACTAATTTTGCTTTAAAAAAAAAAAAAGAGTTGTAAAAAGCATTTATTGGCATTGTAAAGAGGAATACCAAGATTTTTTCCGTACTTGCAAAACCAATAAGTTATATGGAATAATGTCGTTGAAAAAAGAATCTTTGATAACTGGTTTATTTTAACAAATATTGTCAAAAGTCTGTGTCAAAGTGTTCCGAAAATTGGAATACGATTTTATGCTACGGTTAATGATTTTATGAGTAAAATGCATTGTTTAGTGGCATTTCTTCTTGAAATTCATAATTCACGTTTTCACTATTAATAAGAATAAATTTTAAAAATAATTTTAAACATTGAAAAATTATTCCGAAAAGGACATATATCTCAGTTAAACATCAAATTTATATGCAAACTAATCTCCAGCAAATTTTTTCTAACTTTATTCCATCTACGAATCCAATTGGATCATTGGAAATCTATTTTGCACCTCAAAATAAACGAAAGTGTAATTTTTTGCCGATTTATTTTTTTACTCGTAACTTTTTTGATTTGGAATAAATTTAGAAAACGTTCTTATGCGTATAGTCATTTTTTGAGACGAAGGAATTGCAGATATTTTAGAATATATATGTAGATAATTAAGCCACAATGACATTACATGTACTAATTTGAGATAATTAAAGTCATTTTTTCTAAATGTCATATTTTGATGGGAAATTTGCAGAGATGGAATGTGTCCTTATATTGTAAGTCCAAGTCGAGTCTAAAGTCTTTGCTCAAAATTCCAAGTCCTTAAATAATTTTATAGAGTTCGGTTCGAGTCCTCAAATTTCTTTTGAGTTCATTTCAAGTCCTAATTAATAATATATTTAGAGCCCATTGTGTGAAGGTTTTTCTTGAGTTCAGTATAAACTATCCATGGAGTCCAAGTCAAATCGAGAGTCTTTGATTTTGAGAAAGAGTCTTCTAAATATGAACTCAAGTCCAAATCGAGTCGCAAGTATCGATTCCAAGTATCCACTCCCTCTGGTAACTAAATCCATCCATTTTCATCGAAAACAATATAATATTAGTTTCTAGTACGTCTCAAAGGGCACAACCCCCTCAAATTAAAATATAAAACACGGATTAGAAACCAGTGTGCATAACGTTTTATTAATCCTCACATTTCCACCACATTTAGGCTCGTTTTTACTTCGACCATGAAAGAAATGATTTCTTTTAGTCAGAGGACACATCTAACAAAGTTGTTTCGTTTTGTCTCTTGGTTGTCATAGAAACATCATCTGTTAAAATATTTACTAGTAAAAGCTTACTAAATTAAAACTGTTTAGAACCACTCATGGAAAACAATATTATATTAGTTTCTAGCAAATCTCAAACAACACAAATACAAAAAGAGTATCGTTGTTATCTAAATGAAAATATAAACCACGGTTTATAAATCAGTGTACGTTAAATATAGTCACATTTCCACCACATTTAGACTTGTTTTTGTTTTGTTCATCAAATAAATGATTTGTTTTAGTCAGAGGACACACGCAACAAAATTATTTGGGTTCGTCTCTCATTTGTCATGAAAAAAAAAAGAACATTTGTTGACGAATATATTTCCTTTAGTCATAGCTAACGAATTTAAAGCTGTTTAAAATCACTGATTTGGATCATATTTGATTAAACATTATAAAAGTCCATGCAAGAACTTTGGTCTCATCGGTTAACGTTTGTGTAAATAGGTTGAATGATGGAATAAACAATATTATGTAGGTAGGTAACTAAAAAAAAACCCATTTGAGGACAAAAGAACATCGGTCGTCACCTCCAAATATAATATTTACATATTATGTATATGTATGAAATACAGAATCAACCACTAGCCCTATTCAGCTACAAAGTTCTATCCGTTACTTCCTTTTCGAATGGTCTTAAAGTATAAATATATATATATATATGTTAAAATACATACATATATAATAGAATCTCTCTTCTCTTTAAGAAAAGAATCTTGGAAAAAATGGGCTATGCACGATTTTTTTTTTTAATAATAATGAAAATTATGATGGTATCACAAAATAAAAAATAAAGAAAAAAAAATCTACTGATTACCATATGAATAGAGATTTTTTTTTTTGCCTTCTAAGATTTTTCTTCCTTTTCCCCCCTCTCTTCTTCCTTAGCTGGCGTCTTCTTCCCTCCTTTTTCTTTGCTTAATTATCATTTTCTTTCTTTATTTTTTCCTTCCTCCGCCTTCTTCTTCTGCAGTAGGGTATTACTTAGTATGTATGTAGGTACCAAGAGACTACATACCTTGTAATAATATATTAAGTACCTCCAACATGTATGATTACAGGGTAAATCCTTGTGTTTACATATTACGCTTATGATTATTATTCATATTCAAAACTTGTCAACATTCAATTTTCATTTCAAAGCTCAACATGAGTGAGCATTCGAGAAAATCACATGACGTACATATCATTAGTAATTTGATTATTATTATTGTATTTTGATTTCCTTTCAGCACAAAATGATAATGATTCCCTTCAATTAATGCAAAAAAAAATATGTATGGAATAATAATAGTAATGTCTATACACACGACATGAAATCACAAGAAGTACACAAAGGGATTCAATATTTCCCTTATGTACATATATGATTATGTCGTCAAATTGACTGTGTAAGTAACCTTTGTTCATAAAATAAGCCCGGATGTTGACAGTTTCATCATCTTCATGTGTGTGTGTGCATTGAGGATGAGGATGATCTTGATCTTTTGTCATCCTCCACTTTGGTTTTGACTTTTATGCCCCTTGATTTCCAACCACATGGATTTCATATCTACAAAGTTATTTCCTTTTTTGGGAAAAATAAATTACTCTTTGGGTTGTATTGATTCTTAATATGATCCTTGTTGTTGGTCCTTTAAAAACGCTCCAAATTTCAGAGCGTCCTCTAAATAGCATCCTTTTCATTTTTCGAATATATTTACACTTTACAAAAATAATCGTGTTGATCCTCTGTTTTAAGGTTGTATCGACCCATAAAATGGGGCTTAAAATCGGCTCCGTTACCTCTCATACCTGCTCTCTGTCCTTGAAAAAGATTAAAATTGAAAAGCGACCCTCAGTTAACCAAATGAATTAGTTTAATAAAACTTTATACGATAATATTTTTTTAATTATTATTGATTTAGGCCTATTAAAGTACTTATTATCTTAAGTGAAAATTGATTTATGATGACATCACTCGCTCATATTTATGATGACATCATTTCCCACATATATTTTATTTGATGGTTTTTGCGTCATATTCGAACATTTCCTTGAAATTTGGTAACTGGTACATCTATATATACAACCAATTAACACTGGAACGATCATACACTTTCTTATGTATTTACAATTCCTGATCCTATGGATCTCCTTCCCCTTTCTTCTTTTAATTATTATAATTATTTAGTACGTGTGTTGTAGGTATGACATTGAGTATTTTTATATTTCTAACTATAAATATCCTGACAAGATTGTTAATGTCAGAGTAGTATAATATTTAGTGAAGAAAATCGGATGGATATTGGACGTTTTAAAAAAAATATATACCAATAATCAACATGGTAACCCTAAGAATTCGAAGAATATTTTGAAGGAGATCAACTACAATCAGCTGTGACAAGGGAAGAAGGAGAGAAGGAAAAACAAGGACATTGGCAAGAATTACTCCGATCCCCAATTCTACTTCAAGTCCAACTTGCACTTACAATTATAGCTTGACAACAAACCCTCAACTCGACTTGGAAAAAACTTAATACGATGAACTTTATTATATGTACTTAAAATAAACTATAAAAATTTCTTAGGATTCGGTGTAAATATTCAATGACTTGAACTTGTTCTGTAAGAGAACTTTGTCTGACCTCACCTACTTCCAATTAAAATGTATTTTACAGTAGCAAAGGATAAACATCTAACAATCTACATAACTAGGAAGTAAGTAAGGAAATGAGCAAACCACACCACCACCATTGACAGATCCGTCAATTGATTATTGTTCATAGACAGTTCATAGTTTACTCCATTACATCATCGAAATCAAATTTCCTCTTGTTTTTATTGTTATTACAATGTATATGTTTGTAGTGAATCTCCAATACACCCTCAACACCCCCCGAACGCCATTGATTCCTTATCATTTATCATTTCCATATGGTTGAACTCATCCATGAACAAAAAATAATAAACTACACAGTGTCTACTATTATTATTATTCCATAATATCATATCGATCTATTGATTTAATAAACATCTAGTCTTATAAGTTATAGTATAAAAGTGTGCTCTCGATTACTTTGTTGTATGTTATAAGAGGGAATCAAATAATCAAATCTTCTTCAAAAGACAGTAGAAGGACAGAGTTGTAGTAGACCGTGGTCCTTCACAAAATTACAGGGCTTTTAATTGAATTTCTTCCTTGGGGGCAACTTCAATCGACTCACAAGATAATTGCAGGATCTCTCAACGAAATGGTGC
The DNA here is from genome assembly GCF_016086655.4 of Lepeophtheirus salmonis. Taxonomy (NCBI): domain Eukaryota; kingdom Metazoa; phylum Arthropoda; class Copepoda; order Siphonostomatoida; family Caligidae; genus Lepeophtheirus; species Lepeophtheirus salmonis. The sequence continues at coordinate 33,731,272 of NC_052144.2, read as the reverse complement.
AATTTTTGTTAACAAATTAGAAAGATAATATATATGTACATTTACCTCCCTGAAAACAAGCATCAAATCTTGAAATGTGAGTAAGAGGACGCGTCGTCCGGCGCCAGTGTACATACATAATATTTGTCTTATGAGATTATCTCCTACTTAGAATTATTTTGGACCTTCCTTTAAGTTCTTATTATTATTATTCGTCTTCTTATTTAAAAAAAAAAAATAATAAGTAGTACACATAAATTCGACTTTATAAGATTAAATATATTTCTTCTTCAGATTTTTTTTAAGACGTCGTCTCCGGGTTTTTCTTCTTCTTTCTTTTACTTATACTGTACATACAAACCGTTGCTTTAAAAAAAAGAAAAAAAAAAACATTCAATGCTGGAATACGACACCCCTTAAAAAAGTATAATAAGAAATTGCAGACTTATTTATGAATAAATGAATAATAAATTTGTTAAAAAATATTTATTTTTTAAAATAAGGGGAAAATCAATGGTAGGGGATTTACAATTTATCGTATCATCAAAAAAATATCCTCTATGTATGTATGAGGTGGTACATTATATGTATGTATGGCACAAGGTGGTTCAAAATGAGGGGGACTAGTGCATGCACCTCTACTGCCAAACAGACAAGTTCCACATCAACAAATATTATTCATTATCTTATCTAAGGTGAATATATAATATTGTAAAGCTTTGTTTAAAGTAGATAACTTTTTTTTTTTTTTTTTTGCTTACAGCTTAGAGGCTCTTTTTAACCATTCATACCAATCACTTCTTCCTAGGCTTTCTCCAATTCAGTAACAGTCAAAGTAAGTGTTTAGCGAATATGAGGATAAGGCTGACTTCCTATTGAAAACCAGGGGTGGCAAATCAGGTGAAAACGGTGGCCTAAAAAGTACTCCAAATAGTTCAGCCTTGGATATTTTTAGTTATATGTGAGGGCTACTCCACCAGGGGTGGGGTGGAAATATCAGTGGGGAAAAATAATATATTAGTCTGTAATTGGATATAGTATAAGCTAAATTTAGTACTTCTAACAATTCCTTCCTCCTCTCAGGATCCAAGTGGGTTTTTTTATTCCTCAAAATATTAATTTGTACCATATTTCAATTTTTTTTTAAATATTTCTTCTATAACGTCAAAAGAGTATGCCATCATTTATGTCATCTTGGCACGTTATTTAAGTATTCGTGGGATTACCCGCCCCAACCCTCCTTTAACTAGAAGGGGCGTGATTTTTAGGCCTGACTCTCCTCCCCGTAAGTGGCCATGTTGTTTGTGAATGTTTTTCAGCATGGATTTTAATAGTTTTGTCAAAAATACATCCTCCACAAAAAAAAAAAAAAAAAAAAATCAATGGCACAGCCTTGATTGGAACCCCCTACTTTTTTTTAGAAAATGAATTTTTATTGGGCCAGAATAGTGTACTTTGATATTCAAAGCATGCTAAATAGAGATTAATTACTTAGCTTTTAATTACAAATCTGTCCAACTTGTTAATTCTGGACCACTCTTTACAAATATGCAAATAAACTTTAAGAAATAAAGCTCAACAAAATATGAATACAAAGTGTGCTGTCATCTGTGTATTCGTAAGATACATAGGTTGGAGGTGAAGTTCAAAGAAATAGAATTATGTATTTGTGTGGTTTCCCCTTTCTTGGTATTTTTATTCTATGTATGTACTTGTTTCTATAAACCAACAAAGGATTCATTGTTTTTCGTAGCTGTGTGTGTTTTTTACCACTCTTAAATCACTTCATTACAAGGTGGAAAAAAAACACCATAGGAAACAAATTTCTTTTGTTTTGTTTTTCGCGTGTGTCTGCAGTCATTGATTGAAGAATCAAATGCATCTTACTTAGAAAAATAAACCTTTTTTAAGTATTGTTAGTCCATATAATTAAAATAGAGCTTACACATTATGCGTTAGGTTCTACTAATATATAATTAAAGTAAAATAGTTTAATGAGTGGATGGAGATTTGGTGTTTGATGGAATTGCATGATATTGACGTAGCTTGAGGTTTGTTTTCCTTTAAAAATATTTCCCTTATTGATAATATCCCTGAAATGGAAGCAAAAATAAAAGTTGAGTTTGAAATCCCATGAATATTATTGCTGGGTGTTTATGTCCTTTAACAGAATGTCAGTTTAACAGATTATAAGCCCTTATAAAATTCATGGAAATGTGGCTGGAAAGTTTGATTATTATATATAAAGGAGGAATATTCGTAGAATGGCTGTCGTGATATCCATCAAAGATTGGATTGTACGAAATCCCCAGTGTACGTTCGGAGAGATTGTTAGAGACATGAGTACGTTAGCAAGAACCATGAATAGGATCATAAAATTGAAGATTGGAGCTTAATCAAGAGCTTGAAGGAAAAAACAACGACATTTGATTAATAACAATACAGAGAAAAAAAGGGTTGCAAATATCAAAATGTCAACATAAAACTGCCTTATGGATTACTACATATGTATTTTTAAGTATGGATATTTTTTTAATTAAAAATAATATAAATGTGTATTGAACATTATTTTATAATATATATTTCTTTTTGCAAAAAAAAAAAAAAACATTTCGAAATTTACTATTGATTTTCATCGCTAAAAAAATAGTCAAAACACATACAAATATATAGACAACGTTGGAGAAAAAATGAATGAACCAATCATTGCAGTGTCAATGCCTTTTTGTTAGATTATGTGCTTTGCAACACCTCATTTAAAGGGTTAATCATAGTTATGAGCAGATAGAAAATAATAGTAATTATTCTCAAAGAATACAAAGGGTATCCATTCTGAGCAAAACAAATACCAGATTACTACTATGTCGAGTTCCACATATCCAGGATACTCCTAGATACATACACCGTATAAATGTTTTTGTGTGTTGAGCAAAAAAGGAATGTTCCATTAAGTATAATATTTCCTTCTGAATCTCAATATTTGACTGTGATTCAACAAACTATTATAAATAGATAGATATTAGTGTTAAGACGGGATTTTTTTCCGTTTGAGTCTTAAATACTTTTTCTAGAGCAATTTTCACCGATATTTCCCTCCAGACACAGATCTCAAACCCTTGACAGAAATTTAATCGTTTTCAATTCGTGGACCGATTTTTTCAGTCCTAATATATATCCGATTTTATCCAGACTCAATCTTTGGACCACCGATTTTCTACCCTACATATACTAATTTATGAGTAGCTCAAATATAATTTATGCAACACATATAAATTTATTTGACTTGTAAACTTCACTGTTTGGTGCGTCTTTGGAGGGCAAAACGAACAAGACTGATCTCCCGAATGTCGATGCCTTGAGAACTGTGATCACGGATGAGTGGAACAACTTGTTCTCAGACTTCATCAAGGACAGTTGTGCTTCTGTTTGTACCCGGAATCAAGCCATTATTCAGAATGGAGGGGGACATATTGAATAAAAACTGTAGAAAATTGTTAAATTACCAACTTTTGATTCAAAAGTTTGCCATAAAAATGGCACAAAATAAAAATATGCATAAGTAAAAAAGGCTTTTAAAATTTCCTAATTTTGCAGTCCTCACCCTGTGTATATATAATATATATATTAGTGGTGTGTCAGTCTTTATTTGTTCGGTCCAGTCCTCTCCAGTGTTAGAACAGGTCCCATCAGTCCATGGCGCCGGTCCTTCGGTTTGTCAGTACTACTAGAGTTGAGTTCAGTATAAAGAACCGAGCTGCATTAGTTTTTAGGATCGAACTGGATCGCACCAAGACCTTCAGTTCTAACTAAAAACTGGGACAACACCAATATAAATCGGTTTTTTAAGCATTAAAAAGATGTACATATATGAGAGCAAGCCTTTGAATGGGATGATAATGCTCCTCCTTTTGGGTTATCATTCCAGTTATCCTCTACCACTTCTTTTGTATTCATCATCATCATCTAAAAACTCACATAAATATATGTATATCTGTGTATTCATCATCCAATCCTATGTAGTTCCGTGGTTGTTTATTTATCTTTCATCATTCAGAGTACATTGCCTTTATATATATATTATGTAGATAGCTTTAAAAGGAATACAAACCAGCACGTTAAAAGTTTTTTTTTATTATTATAAATATATACAAATTCATAATCAGTTAGGTGGAGAGGCAGCATCGAATGATCCTAGGATTTTTATCTCTTTAGGAGTAAGCAAAAAATAAAAAGATAGATAGATGCAATAGCTTATCAAAGCCAGGCTTTTGTTGTTGTGCTATGATAATACACTTACTTTGAATAAGGCCGGAAATGGAGATTTGAAAAAAAGGTGTATATATATATATAGGTATACAAACATATTATACGAATAAGTTATGATGTTCTGCTCACTTTTTCAACTCTGTTTGTTTATTATCTCATTTTTCACTCTCTCTCTCTCTCTTTCGGAGGTTACTCACCTCCCATATAATATCAATGCCTATTTAATTGTGTAAATGGTCATATAAAATGATGTCAAATAGAAAGGTGTTTCCTGGTATATCATGCATAGAAGCAAAAACAAGGATGTAGTTAACATTATGTTTTGATTCAATGTTTACTTTAATCTAGTAATAATTGTACTTAAACGATATATACAAATCTAGTAGCTAATGGATAACTAAGGAGGAAAATTCAACGCATTAAGAATATTAGGTTTGTAGTCTTGGATCGGTCCTAAGATGGCTTTCTTAATATCAGTCTTCTCTCCCCCCTCTTTTCAGTCCTTCTTTTTATCAGTCCACTTTTTATCATGATTCAACCGTTAGTCGGTCCTTCAGTTCTACGGTATCTTTAAAATCTTCTTCAATCCTAGATAGGAATACGTTCTCTCCATACACTTCCTACTTTAAACTTCAAGTATATTGTCTCTTTGAAAGAGGTTATGATAAAACTTCAACAGTTGAAATGACTTATATTATCTATAGAAAATGCTTTATTTCTTCCAATAATGACAAATTTCTATATAAAAATAGTTATTAATTAAAAGGGTTGTTCAACACAATAGATTAGAATCGTAGTTCTTCATTTAAAAAGGTATGTAGGTATTACTTAAAAAAAAAAGTTCATTTTATTTTATAACAAAGCATATCAACAACAGTGTCCCGAACATGCCGTTGCTTTCAAATCATTATGCAATTAATGGCATTGTGAGCAAAAAGTCTACATATTATAGTGAGTATTCCTTTAACTTTAACATAATTAACTTAAGAATGTTGTGTGTGTATATGGCATATATATTGCTTTGCTTAGAGTATCCATCTGCTTCCAGTAGGAAGGAATCTAAGTTCATACTTCCAATTAAGCACATTAAATTATAACTTTAAGTACTTTAGCGATAATATACTTTGCCCTCACTCTTGACCTGATCTTAACTCCTTTGACTTGACTATATAGAGTGTGGTTAATGGAAAGGTCAATGGGTTTACAGCCTCAGCAGGGACTCCCTCATGACAGCCGCAGAGATCTGGACGTTGTGCGTACTAGCTGCAAATTTTGTCTTGGCCAAGTTGTTCAGAACAAGAGTAAGCGCATTGAATTCAAACCAAGTATGTTCTGTTCTGTTAGATAACTTTCTGCCAGTGAGAGTCAAACTTCATAAGGCTCTTCTCGTAGAAATATTTGTCTCATTTGGCAAAAACTCGGAAAACCAAATTTCACATGCCTCTATTGAGACCAAAATTTTATCCCCAACGGCGTTGGCAATAGACAGAAACAGGTGGTAGGCACTTGGTACAAGGTCCGTACTGTAGGGTGGATGCATATGAACTTCCCATCCGAGCACCCGGAGCTTCTGGCGCGACATCAAAGATATGTGCAACCTGGTGTTGTCTTGATGAAACATGATTCCTCTCCTATTAATCATTGCTGACCACTTCTGTTCGATCGCCAGCTTCAAACTCTCGCGTTGTTCACAGAAAATGGCAGAATTGAGCGGGAGAAAAAATAGCTCCAACCACTTTCGTTCATCACGAACCGAAAGAGTATCGATCCTGTATACATTGCAAATTTTCTTGGTCGCTTTTCGACGCGTTTTTCCCTTTCACATAGTCCTTTGAGACCTCCACACTACACGTACAATAATTCATAACAGAACCCGTCAAGCGCAATACTATCCGAAAAGTGTTTGTAGTAAACACTCATACTTTTAACGCACCTTATCGTATGATCCGATGTGACCAATAATGAACAAGATCTACATAGTTTAAAAAAGGAGTGGGAAATACGAAATCACTTTTTTCCAACTATATAATATGAGTCAGCTGTAGGAGAGCATTAAGCCTGTACAAAAGTATTTATACAGTTGTGAATAGTTTAATATATTTTCTTGATGGGATATTAATTCAAGGCCACGTTGACAACATAGAACAAATACAATTTCAGTTCTACATTCTATTTTGATAATAAGTTGATTTCTCATGTAATGAAAGAAGGGCATTATTCAAAATATACCCAAAAGTTATACTATTATCATGTCAATGCACATATATGTAGAATATACATTGAATATAAAACTAATTTTACTAATTAAATAACATTTTCTTTATAATAAAAAGAAGAAAAAAAAGAATCACTTAGATATAATTTTATTTTTTTGCATCTAGGTACTAGAAGAAGAGAAACACAATGGGTTAAAAATAGTAGTTTTTAGCGTAAAATATATTCATACAATAATTAAACATATTGAAAAAAAATATTCATAAAAATATATATGTACATATAAAATATAGCTAACATATAACAACCACTAATAATAACTCCTTCTTTAGTTCTTTTTGGTTATATCGGTATGATAATAAATGCAAACTCATGTTTTTTAATAATTAATAGACGACGATGGTTTACAAAGGACTCTAAGTGCTTTTCATTAAAGAGAGAGAGAGAAAACAGAAAAAGTCTTAATTAATATATCTATAATATGTATTTTTCTTCGTCAAATTGTAGAAATAATCATTCTGAAGAAAACCAAACTAATTAAATTGCATTTCTATAGCTTATTTTTTATTTATTAAAAAAAAAACACACAACCCTTTTGTTCACCATTTTTTCAACTTGTGAGACAAATGTTATTTTACGTATAGCTATTTGTGTTCAAGCCTTAATGAATATATAAGTACTCCGAAGATAAACCCCTTCCAACATTGTTACGTACATAATTAAATAAATATGCAAGACATCCTATTATGTTACTTTCAAATTTAATTGTTTTCTATAGGTGTAGTGTTTTAAAAAAAGTAAATTTGATGATTTTTCATTATCGTAAAGCGGTTTTACTATACCCTTTTTAATATTAATAGAACAAAAAAATTGTTAAAGTAAATAGAATTTGACATTTAATGGCTTCTAAAAGAATAATGCTTATGTTTAGTGTCGTCAATCTTCAAATTATGCTATAGGAATAGTTTAAATATATAAATGATAGCTTTGTTTCATTATTCATGGGTTACATGATATAAATACAACCAATGGTTTGGTTAAACTATTTATTTGTTCAAGAAATAAAGTCAAACAAGAAACATATATTACAGGTGGAATAATTTAAAACCATAATATTTGATTAAATTGAAGCTCATTATACCTTTCTAAACCATTTAGTTTGACATTTTATTCAATGATTATATATACATATATGAACAAATCAAACCTCTGGTATCTCTCAAGACCATGAAATTTCCACTTTAACCTTTTAAGATATCAATTTCAACTTTTTTTTAATAAATTTTTAATTAAAATTCGATTATGTTTGAGATATTTAGAGTAAAAAAAGTCAGCCATATTATTCACAACAAAAACATCTTACTTTTAATTTATTTGCATTACTTAATAGTTGTCAAATTATATATTATTTGCATCCATCAGTTCAGTATGTTTACGAATTGTCGATCAAAAGAGAAAAGGTCTTAAAAGCCGATTATTAATTAAAGTCATCATGAAAAGAAGTTCAGAACATAAAGCAAGATTGAGTTACAGATCTTAATTATTATTATTTTTATTTATTTTAGTCTAGAATATGAAAAATTAGAGCTTCATTTTCTGTTTGGATTAACCTGGCTTCAATTTTCTTTTTGTCCAAAAACCTACACAAGTACATAATTTGCAATTATCTAAAATATGTTGAAAAATATTTTTGTTTGAAAAGTGTTGATATTTGGCAATCCTTTGGAATAGAGTAGGGCAACTTATCCAAAGTGAATTAAATTATATTAAATTTAGGATTACACGTTGACGTGACACCCTATGCGGGCTAGAACTTGAATTAGAATTGGAAACATACGGACTCAGACCTGGCTTTGACTGGGAACGAGATGGACTCGAACTTGACTTAGATTCGGCAAAGGCAGACCCCAAACAGTTTTGCTGTATGTAAATAAAAATTAAATATTTCCATAGACAATATTTTATTAAAGAAACTACAATATAAACATTATATGGGGTATATTATAAAAAAAACATCAGATAACTGGATATCATGGACATATGTCGATTGCCAGGCAAAAAAAAGGACTTATATCTATTTCTAATAGACTCAATTGCTTTGGATCAAGTCTGTAACATCTGTTCAGGACGGATTACTTCGTATATCATGCTAAGGATGTACTTGAAGAGTTGCAATTTTATCAATTATTGAAGAAGAAAAAAATACTTGAGAGGACAAAGAAGTACCGCCGACAGTGTACACATAAAACTACAATTGTTTTTTTAAAGAGCCTAAAGGCACTTCAAAAACAAAAAGACATTCTTATATGTAATAATATTAGGTATTTATTGCTAAATAGGACCTGACAAGGCTTCTAGTTAATTAGACTTTCTTTAATGTTTCATATAGGTATATCTACAAGAGCTCGTCTCTCGGGATCCCGTTCTTCTAGGACTTCTAGGGGAGTTTACACCTACCGAAAATTCGGGGGAAGTCTAATATTTAATTGTTTTATAGTAAGTTTTGATGAAATTATATTTATAATTCATTCAATTAAATGCTAAATACATGTTGAAAAATCACTCTGCCTTTTTTCTTTTGCAAACGATGCAATATATGTATGGATTGATAATAAATAATGTTCGACAAAGTACCAGCATGTTTCGAATGATGGAATTTGACTATCACAATAATCCCAATATTTCCTATGATCCAGTGCCTTGAAAATTACTGGATCTTGAGATTCCCTTAAAAGACAATTTCCCATAAGCTTCAACATTTGCTTTCCTTTTAAACCAATGGATTTATTTAAAAGTAAGGGTTTATATGCAAACAAACAACAGAAAGGAAAAGAAAATGTTAATGAGAAGGCTACAAAGAAACCAAGAAACCAAACAACCGTGGAATTGACTTTAAATCCTTCACTAACAAGAAAATAGATCAAATAAATCTTCTTCTTCACAAACCCACTTCGTTTTTTTTTCTCCTTCTAATTTTTTGTTGTTATAAGAACAAAACAAAGGCGAAAGCAATTATTTTGGTATTTAAAATTCTTTCTTTGCGGAACTTTTTGTTGTCATTTTTTTGGGGTTTTATTTTTCGAAAGAGGATTTAGAGCTGAAATAATCATAATAAAGGCTTTTTATACATACATAAAAACAAACAAACTAATGGACGTCATGCTCTTTGAGTACATATACACTCATACAACAGTGTTCATCCATTTTCACATTCATACATTATGAGGTATTAAATATCTTTTATATATTATTTATTTTCCTCTTCGTTCCCCTCATTCTTTATAGCCTCTAACGTTTTGTAGTTCTCTTGTTCATTTATTAAAACACTTTTCATATATCAAATTTTTCTCTAAAAAATGACTTAGAAAAATGATTTATTTTTCTAAGTAGGTACGTTGTACATTAGAGTGGTATAATCTTCAACTTTTTTTAAAATTTTGATGACGACTAGTGCAGAAAAGTTGATATATTGCATGAAAAATAAACATAAAATTATTATCCTCGGAGGTAATTTTTAGGTCGCAGATCTTGATAAAGTTATGAAAAAAGGCAAAAGCTCTTTAGTTTGTGAATATAGATACCAAAAAAAAAATTTGAGAAAAAAGTTAGGAATATTTAATGATCCGCATATAGCGCGCATCCTTTTTTTTTTACATTTTCAACCAGGAATTATCAAAATTTATAATGTCATTTATTCTCTCCTTTTGATCCATAAGGTAGCTTTACAAAAAAACTTTATTAATGTTTTTATAGGTTGGAATAATTTTTGTCATAGTTAATAAATGCGAAATAATGATTCATGCAGTATTTTAATCTTTATTGACCAAATAAATAACTTTTACCTCCTTTCAAACTTTGAACTAAATATAAGGCTTAAAAATGACATTATAGGAAAATAAAATTTGCATAGACTATTTTCTTAGCACACGACAACTTTTCTGTTTCGTAAATTCAAAAAAGTTGAAAAACAAACCACTCTATTGTGCATACTTCTTTCAAATGTAATTTTGTTATGCTTATTTATGCACCAACAAAAATAAGCATACTATGGATTGTGAATATATATATTTATCTGAAATAAAGTTCTCCTCCAAAAAATATGTTACTATACCAGTAGGGATTGCTTTCACCGGATTAATATTTGCAAAAAAAAATCATCTAATTTTTTCCCCTAAATTTTATAAAATGAGTGTACTGGATATATAATGCGTCATTATAAAAACAATATTGAATAAGAATCAAGAAAAGGATACAATTAATATTTTTTTATTCCTATATACATACATATAGCTCAATTTTTCCATATACATATTTAAATCAATTATCGCCTTTTTATTATGATTTGTGAGATTATTTAAGTGACACAAGAATTTTAGTTATTGTTTAGAACCTTTATTTGATTATGAGACATATATTGGCACCGACATCCCCTTGCAAATAAAGGCTATCAATTTATCATGATTGTATTGTGACAATCAATTTTGGCTAATTTAATTACAATTTGGAGCACAGTTCATCGAAAAATACAAGTGCAATCTATACTCAATTTTGATAAAAATCATTTTAGTTTGCTTTTGGCTTGCCAATTTGGGTCATATTATCATAAAACCAGGGAGTATTTTTACCCATATGATTAAAAATTATAAAGAAATCTGCAAAATTCCCTGATCATAGTTGTAATATCTATCTAATGTCATCTTTAAGAAGCCTAGATGAAAAGTATACAAGCCACATTTTTTGATCCCACACCTTTCAAATTTAAATGATTGACAATTGTTCACTGCACTAATAAATAATCATCAACGCCTTTTTCCTTCACTTTTCTTCCATATAATACATTTGGAAATCGGTACTTTATCAATCCGATAACGGAAATCAAGATCTAAGAATATAGTCCCAATAGAAATGGTCACGAGCCTAACATAGATTTATTTTAAGTGGGATCCAAGGTATTGACTTTTCAAAGTTAGTTTTATTTTTTGATGGTCAAATATACAAAAAAAAGGCTATATATATAGCTTTTTTTTTATGTAATATGTATTATTATACACTTTTTTGATGAATTCGGCAAAAATGTATTTTAGATCACGTTTATTTATATAGAAGAACACTTATTTACTAATGTTCAATATTACCAATATGAAAAAAAAGTTGAAATTTTCACAATTTTCCACAAAAACTGTTTGTTTTTTGTCTATAAAAATGAAACTTATAATAAAATGTAAATATGATTGAATTTTTGTTTTATAGAAATTATCGGGTTTTACTCAGTAAAACTTACAAATGGTAGATAACTCTTTTGTAACAGCCAATCAAACTATCAAATTAGGATACTAGATTTTTCACAAAAATAAAGTAAAGCTCAGTACAGTTGGAGTAATCTGAAATTAGAATAGAACGATTTTCTTCCTCACTTCATATCACCTTCTTTCTTTTCAAAAGGGAATGAAACATTTTGTAGTTACTCAAAGGGCTTGAATCCTCCAAGTTGTATATCTAGGTCTGTGAATTTATACTTCCAATGGATATCCATCCAAGTTATGAGAACCATATCAAGTGACTTATAGTCTCATTGAATGAATTTTTACGTGTATTTTACTAGTATGTTACAATGACATTTGAATATGTAACTACGTTTTTAATACTGGTCTTTAATGATATTTATGAAAGAATATGAAAATTACAACTTTATAAATTCATTCATTCCAATTTAGAATGAGAATCCGGCTTCAATTTCATTAACTTACAGAGCAAATATAAATGTAAATGTGTTAATTCCATTAATTAATTCATTTATTGAGTATATGTAAATTCATATTTAATGACGACTAAAACTACTCTAAAAATATTTATTCAACACTCATAAAATTATCTAATTTGGCTATTTGCGGTACATATAGAGACTCCCTCTTTGAGAAGGTTTCAGCGGCCCAAAAATTGTAGGTACCTTATATATCTCAGCATATTATGGTAAGATATGTTCAATAATCCACAAGTCTAGTCCAATATAAATAATCCATCATGTCTTATGATAACGAAGAATTAAGTGATTATCACTTTTTCCATTCGAACCGTTGTCGTGTTTGTTTATTTTTCTTTTATCTTAATACATTAGTGATGGGTATTATATCAGTTTAAAAGAATTTTGCCATTTATTAAAACTGTATCTATTTTTTCCTTGCTATTTTTTCCACTGACATTCTCTCCTTGAGACTTCTTCCTCTTTCATTCTTTCTTGACACCCATCAAAACTAATAGTGATAATTATGACTCCTTGATTAATATAATATATATACTTACCCAGGTATAATGCATGATAGTAAATACTTCCTGGGAGTGTCATAGATTGTCTTAATAAGCAAAATAGTCATCTTAGTAGATGAAAATATTATGCTTCTTCCCTCTTGTTGAAAAAAATATGACCCATAGAAAAGAAGTTTGTTTTTTTCTTCTATAAACATGATGGATGAGACTGCTTTAAGATTCTAAAGAAGGATAAATATACATATACCTATGTACACGTACATACATGAAAAGTTTATTTATCTTGTTCAAGAGGGAACGAAATGATGGATACATAGAATATACAACAACCATGACCATGGCCTTGTTCCTTCTGCCACCACTCTGTTCAACAAACAACCCAAAGTATACGTGTATGTACGTACATACCACCCCTAAAAACCAAAACAATCAGCACATTGCATCCTCAGCGAAAATAAAGAAAAATGGTATATCCAACCTCACCTACCACAGTTCTATAAAGTCACAGCTCAATCAATGTCAATTCGTCCCCCCCTCATCATGAATATTATAACTGTACATAAAAAGTAAAACATTATGTATGGGGCGTCCACAAGGGGTGGGCTGGAGGGGCTGTAGCTCCCCCCACAAAAAAAAATTAATGAATTTATGCTTTTTACTAGGAAATTAAATATTTGAAATTTATTAATTTTCAATGTTTAGTTTCAAAGAAAAAATTAATTTTTTGTGAATATCTTTAGATTTTTGTAATTTTTCTCTAAAAATTTAATATTGGAATATATATTTTTGAAATTTTTATATGTTACACTTAATTTTAAAATTTTTTTCCACAAAATTTTATATATAATAATTGAATTTTTTTTTATAAGCTTTGGATTTTTGAAAAAAAATTTAAAAATTTTCTGCAAAAACTTTAATATTTAGTATTCTAATTTTTTTTACAAAATATTTTATTTTTGTGAGAAGTTGGTGATAGTATATTTGAAATTTAATTTCAGAATTTTCTTTTTAAAAAAATGATTTTTTTCGGTACAACTGGGGAATGTTGAAATTTTTTTCCTAAAAAGCTAATTTTTTGGGAATAGCTATGAATTTTTAAATTAAAAAAAAAAAATATTTTGAAATTAAATTTTCCAAAAAATTCGAAAAAAAGGCCCCCCACAAAAAAAAAATATATATATATAAAGTCCTTTATGTATGGTACATTTTATTTTGATGGAATTAAGGCTCCTCACATTTTCCACCAAATTAGGATCTTCATACACATAAATCTCTCAACCTTTTCTTTCAAAAAGAAACAGAAAAAACCCTAAATCACTGCACACCATTATTTTCAACAATTGGACTCATCTTTACATAAATAGTAGGGATATTCTGAGATGAGACAGATATCATTCAAACGGCTTATGGATTTGTGGGGTCTGCTTAAACGTGCACTTTACAAACCTTATGGGATCAGGACAATTATTTTTAAATGTAACAGAAGGGCTCAGGCACATATCTGCAGTTTCTTCTCTCCTCCTAAAAGCCGGTACTTTTTAAAATACCAATAAAGAGGAAGGTTGAATAACTGATTTTTAAAAACGCATAAATAGTCATGATACAGTGTCTATTATATTTAAAGTAGTGTTGTTAAAATATCTGTTTCCGGTATTAGGATGTTATTCAAAACTTTTTGAACTAAAAAAGTTAAATAAAAGTGAATTTCCAATTGCACATAAATTTGAAGAATAAAAAAACGCTAATCTTTTTAGGGTACTCAGAATTAAAAAAGCAAAAAATTTATAAAATTTTATGGGCGCTATTGCAATTGCATTGTCCTAATTTCAAAAAATTAAGTTTTTGTATTATTGTGACTTTTTGTAACTACAACATTCCCCGTTCCAAAATTATAAGATTTTGGTGACTGGCTTAGGAAATGAATTCCACTCAAGTAGAAAACGTAATAAAGACGTCAAACATAAAAACTTACGAATTGCCTTCGAACATTTGTGATTTTGTACCCCTACGTCATAGACTGAAGATTGTATTTCAAACATTATTAGAAAGTAGTTTGTGAAGATAGTGAGAACAAAATTAAGTTTATTTTCAGCGAATAATAACTAATATCAATGTTTTTTAATCAATATTTCCTCCTTCAGCCTCATTGACGGCCTCCAACCTCTTCATAAAGCCTGCACAAACCTTACGGATGTATTCATCTTAAAAGTCACCCTATGCAGCTTTGATGGTGGGCTCCAAAGATATCACAGACCCATGAGGCTTGTTGCAGTGTGCTCCATCGACCTTTGTCTATATTGAATAATAAAAAGGATCAAGATCGGGGAAGCTGGGGCGCCATATGTTCTTGAACATATTCAAAAGCTGCTTGGCTCTATATAATCACATGTCCTTTTTGGCCCTCGTAATGAGATGTTTCTTCCTCCATGCTCTTGATTTTGCTCCCAAGTCAAATTTAATTATCCTTCGGAGATTAAACTCGCTCACATTCATCTTCTTGTCATACGGCGAATCGTCCTCACTGGATTTCTAGAAAGGGGTTTTTGACACGCATAATAATAGCCTTTGTTCTTACTGTTCGTTTCAGACCATCCCTCGACTTTCTGGCGACTGTTCTATGAGATTCTCATAACTTTTTAATGCCATACACGGCCGTCTACCTAATCCTAAGGTCATTGGCAATCACGATTGGGTTGTTCAGCGTGCGAGCATTTCACATATCATAATATTTTTTTAGTTCCATTTTGTTGCCTTTGAAATTAAAAAGATTTGAAAATGAATACTATAATATAACACAGCCTCACTTTTGTAAAAATTTCTATTAAAACTCAATCTGTGAGCATTTCTTTAAGACTAAACTTAAATATGACACGTGGAGTGTGTAGTCACAAAACCTCATATTAATGCAATTCATGATTTTGTACCTACATACATAAATAAGCTAATGGTGACAATTGTATATTATGGAGTCCTTACAAAAGAGTTTGACTATTAGCTCTTTCAAATAGAAGATGATCGTAGCCTTCATACTAAAAAAATGAAAAAGAAAAATAAGATTAGCTTAGAGGGTTGAAAAAATGATTCTTCCTTTGTGTTTTTAGTACCTTTATTATTGGGTGGAGGCTCTCATTAAATAAGAAAAAAAAAAGGTTAATTAAGTTTACCTATGGGACCGGTGAATATATGGGGTCATTTATGGGTTTGATGATGAACCAATCAGAGATTTTTTTTCTCCTCTAACAAGCCAGTGAGAAGTAACTCTTTTTACCAAATGCGTAGAGGTACATACATATTTTACCTTCATAAAAATAATGATACTGAAACCAATCTGTATGGTTGTATTAATATATTTTAATATCTATGTACACATAATATAGGTAAAACTTTTGTTCTCGTATGAGGAACAATGGAGAATCTTGCATAATTTTATAAGTAATTTAATTTTTATTATAGAATAATCATGAATTAATATTCATTAGGTCTTCACTCACTCCGCTGAAGGGTTGAACAACTATGAAAGTTGAGACTTATTTTATGTTATTTTTTTAATACTTAAAATAAATGAAAATTTCGTTATATTCTTAACGAGGAAAAAACTTCCCAGAATGGATGCATTAGCCACATGGAAAGATGTTAAGTCAATATTTACACAGGCATATGTACATACATAAATATAGAAACTCATAGATACATACATATATCATGTGTCATTCTGCCTTATTTTTGGAGCTTAGGATAGACAAACAAACGTACTTAGGTACATTGTACATAGTTACATACATCAAAAGGGATGGTATAAACTAGATGTTTAAGTTTCACACAATATCTTAGTGTTGTTTGCAGGGGCGTTTGAAGCATTAATTTTTTTTGTTTGTGGGTGGGGGGAGGGAAAATTGAATATTAAATTTTCACAAAAAAAAATTCAAAAATTTATAGCTATTTTCAAGAAATTATTTTTTGGGAAAAAAAAAAATCCAAAATCCACAACTGATCACAAAAAATAAGAAAAAAATTAATTTTTTTTAAAATATTAAAAATGTTGAAAAATAAACTTTTTGAATACAAATTTCAAAAATCCACAGCTGATCAAAAAAAAAAATTTTGGAAAAAAATTTCAAAAATCGATGGCTATACTAAAAATGTGCAACAATTTTGTAAAAAAAGATTCAAAATGTATAGCTGTTCACATAAAATTTCAAATATTAAATTTTTGGAAAAAAAAAATACAAAAATCTATAGCTGTTTACAAAAAAATGTATTTTTGAAAAAAAAATTAAAAATTCAAGTTAAAATATAAAAAAATTTTGAAAAAAAAAATTCAAATATTAAATTTTTTGCAGAAAAATTTCAAAAATTAGTATCGTTATACTAAATAAGTTAAAAAATTCAATTCAATTTCAAATATTAATTTTTTTAGTAAAATGCAACAATTCCTACAATGGAGGAGGGTACAGCCCCTCCTGCCCACGCCTCGACTCTCCGGGTTGGCTATACCCGTACTACATTTAGTGGTTCAGAAGTGTTCTATGGAATTTTTTAGTGAACATTTTCCCTAATGGTAGTTTGGCCACATAACTACCTTTTTGTCTCGGGTAATTTTATCTATCGGAGATTTTGCCGCCTGACGTATACGTTGTCTTTTTATATTT
This sequence comes from Lepeophtheirus salmonis, assembly GCF_016086655.4. Taxonomy (NCBI): domain Eukaryota; kingdom Metazoa; phylum Arthropoda; class Copepoda; order Siphonostomatoida; family Caligidae; genus Lepeophtheirus; species Lepeophtheirus salmonis. Next base: position 33,713,900 of record NC_052144.2, on the reverse strand, counting down.
TGCCCAAATGTTACCCAAAACGTGCAGTATCATGTAATTACGGTTTTGTTCCATGTCTCTACGAGTCAAAATGTAGCCGCAACAACAAAAAGCAGGGCGTGGGCGTTCTTCTCCGCTCCAGAGTCAGTACGGAAAAAAACTGCAGATACCGTTGGTATCTCCATCCGGACTGCATACAGCCTCTACAAGTCAATTACAGCCATCTACAGCGAAGAAGCGACAGCGAACTTATACAGCAACAATATGACTGACCTCTGGGCTGCCTACATTTGGCCCTCTTGCAACCCTGATATCAACCTTCTGGACTTTGCAGTTTAAGGAGTTTGAGAAGAATGTATGTCTTTGGATTTTGTTCGAGCTGCTATGGACACGGGCTTCATCTACAATCTGTTCGCCGGCGTGTTGAAGCTGTCATTGTTTTGAAGAAAGACTTATTCAATAAAAAATAAAGCTAAATATTGTACTTAAACATATTGTAAATTAGGTTTGCGTGGTTTATTCATTTCTTCCATACAATTCATTCTCATTATTTTGTTATGTTAATGCAATTTTGGGTCCCCCTCTTTTTATTATAGGTTCGAACTTTTCCTTTAATCATTCCTGTTGAAACATTCTATCGATGGAGTTTCTTACATTTCTTCAAGGCTCAACTAAGAGTCCTTTTGAAATATACTCGTTATCCCGCATTTGTGACACTTTTGTTCTTTTAGACACTTTTCCTTATTTAATTCTTCACTATTTTCATAAAACTGTTTTAAACTATTTGCAGAAGGAGGGATAAAAAAAGAAAATCGAGTAGGAGAAGAATTGTGTTTCATCAAGACTACGCCAGGCCGCACACGTCTTTGATGACACGCGAGAAGCTACAGGAACTCGAGGAACTCGGATGTGAAATTCTTATGCATCTAATCGACAGTCCGGACCTGGCACCAAGGGACTACTAACTATTCCTGTCTATGGCTAACGCGCTTGGGGGTAAAAATGTATCCTCAATAAAGGTACGATAAGTTAGATTCTCATAAAACTTCATAAAAAGCATTAAAATAAAGTAAAATACAAAATTACTTTTTCCTCAACCTAATATAAGCTTAAATTGTCCTCTTTTCCCAATCTAGCAATCCATTGTACTTATTGGAGTGAGGTAGGTAAAAGTTTAAGGATCAATCCCAGTATCTTAATAAATAAAAGAAATTCCAATGTCTACATTAATTAAGGTTCAGAAATATTGAGTTTTGAACTTTTCAAACAAAATGTCATAGTATTCTACTTCTACTTATTTACTTTTTTAATGACGTCATACGAAGTTTAAAAAGATATTGCTCGGATTAATTTTGATCCCGTTGTCTCTTAAATGTATACAGCATTTTTTCTAAAACATATCGTGTACTTTTGAGATTTTTTGAAAAAATGAATGACGGTTGATCTAGAAAAAAAAATTTACTCTTCATAATATAACCTTAATATGAAACCAAAAAAAATGGTCCATAAATTGAGACCGAATGACAATTGTCCATAAAGTGTGAGTGAAACAAATCGGTCCACGATCTTAGAGCGCAGTCTGGACCAAAAAATTTGTCTAAAGCGGTCCAGAAAAAAATCATTTAAGAAAGAAACGAAAAAAAAATTCGCTGCGTCACCGAGTCTCAACATTAGTATCTATATTTAAAAAAGCTTAGTTTGTCTGTCTGTGGATGACTCATTCTTAACAACGAGGGTACGTTGCTGAAGCTCAGCATCTCATATTAAAAAAGAAAAGGAAAGTACATTTCAATATTATCACAACAAAGTTTTTTGGTCTTTTTGTCTGTTCATCTACGCCTAATAGCTTCGAATAATGCCAGGTACTCCCTCTATTAAAGAACATATATTTACGTACTTTTGCACAGTACTGTAGAACTCCAGTAATTTGTTTAATGACTCGTCATTATGTGGTGGACACTGACTTGAATTTAACTTGGAAAGTTATGAACTCAGAATTGCAGTGGGTTGGTCTTTAGTCTCAGTTTTATCTTTTAGTATCTATCATTTTAACACTGGAGTTAAGTATTTTTGAACAATGCTAATTTTTGAAAAATAACAATCTTTAAAATATTCTTTATGGCGTCCAGTTGGCGGGGGCGGGGGATATACATATATTGAGGAGTCCACCATCCCTGATAAACAAAACATTTTTAATATGAATAATATCAGCAGCCCCCTCCCCCCTCCTGCTGTATCTTCACTCCAAACGAAGAATTTGTTGTTCTATACTAGAAGTTTTATGAGAACATAAGAGGAAAAATTTTAATTTATAAAATTTTTTTTCCAAGAAAAAAAAATATATATAATTATATGCATCGTCCTGATCAGTGGTCTTCAAGATAAAGATAATCAATATATTTTATTTAGAAATACATACAGGAAGGGAGGATATCTAAAAATTAAAGACGTCTAATTGGAAGGGGGTTTCAAGTTTTGGAGAAACACAGACAGGTGGAGGGGTTTAAAAATTTTAATTTTTTCCAGGCATCATAAATTTTCACTGCTAAATTGACCTTTTTCTTATCATTTTTTAAAATATTAGAAAATCGCAGAGCACACCAAAAGACCTAATCTATAAAATTGTAAAAACAAATGAACAGTATAAACGTTGTCGACATTTGTACCTAAAACATAAAAAAAAATTGTGAACTGACTTCGAATGAGAAATAAATGCTTATTTGTAATACATATAAGTACCAGGTTCCACTTATCTGCTTTTCAAAGAAAAATAATTATAATTTTTTAACTGGATGGTATCTAAAATTGAATATACAATATACACTTGTATTTAAAATTGTATCCACTCAGAGATGCAATACTAGAGTCTGGACGACTCAACTTGAATTGTGCTTGGAAAAGGTGAAATGAAATACAGTGTGTTAAAGGTTAGTTATCTCGGAATGTAAATTCTTTCAAACCAAATCTTTGTATTTTTTAGCTTAGAAAAATAGTTTTAAATGTTTACATAATACATATATTCATGGAGTTATTCTATTTTGTTATGCGAAATGCATGCATAAACGTGTGAAACATTGAACATACGGAGTTAATGTCATCACTTACTGACACATCATGATGAAAAAAATTGCATGACTCCCTTTTGTTCCAAGTAGTGAACGTGCGACTTTACAGCTTTAATGCCTTAAAAATAAAAAGAGAAATTAAAGTTGAAGAGATTGTTGACACAATTTCATTGTGTCAAATGTATTTATGTAAATTCATCACTTCAAAGATTACCAGGGATAATCACTTTTTTTCTCTCTCTTTCTTTCTCGTTTTTTTCATGGAATTGCGTCAATGCTTCCAGAAGGTTAGAGCATTATTCTAATCACAATTCAATTTGTATCTAATATTGACTGTTGTGTTATCCAGTAATTACCGGAATTAGTATCTAAAATATGGATAAGTTCGATAGTTTTTCAACTTTTTCCAGGTTTAGGAGGTTATGGACAACACACTCACAAAAAATTAATCACTTGAACTCAAGGTGCGTAAGTTCGACACTCAGTTACTCCTTGAGAAGTCCATATACAATACCTATATGGACTTCAAAGACCCTTCCTAGCTCAGACTGAGTAATTTTTAATGCGTTATTATAACCAGGGGCGTTGCTGCCATGTATCATTAGCCCCAAAAAATTGAGCAACGATATATAATTACTTACAGAAATAGGTTGATTATATATATAAACAGAGGGAGGGGATGAATATAGAGGGGAATAGAAACAAAGAATAAAGGTAGAAAAGAGAGAGAGAGGGATAAAGAAAGAGAAGAGGGAAGAGACAGAGTGAAGGAGAGATATATAGAAAAATAGATAGAAAATTAGGGTTTATTCCAGTTAAAAACAAGAGCTTAATGGTCTAAGAAGCTCGAAAAAATATCATAGAAACATTTTTGGTTATTTTCAGGGGCGTCCGCAGAATTATATTTTGAGGGGGGCTTGGTTTTTTGATTTTTTTTGGAAAAAAATTCAAAAATTCAAGTTTTTTGAAAAAATAATAAGAAAAACTATTTTTTTTTAAACATACTAAAAAAATTGCAAAAATTAAATTTCATTTATAAAATTTTGTGAAAAAAATTTCAATTATTACATTGTTTTGAAAAAAAATTCAAAAATCAAGAACAGTTCACGAAAAACTAAATTTCTTGATAAAAATTTCAAAAATTATTATTTTTAAAAGAAATACTTAATACATTAAATTTATGGAAAACAAATTTCAAATATTAATTTTTTCAAAAAAATTTAAAAAACCCACGGCTAAAAACTAAATTTTTTGGAAAAAAGTTATAAAAATTCCATTTCAAGTATTACATTTTTTAGTAACAAACAAAAATGTCTTAATTTGGGGAGAATTACAGCTTCTTCAGATCGCCCCTGATTTTATACGTCTACTTGCTAAATTTAAGACTGATCCGTTTTACCCTTTTTGGTTTGCTAACACTAAAAAAAAGGTAAACAAATCTTAGGTAACTACATGTACAGGTTCCAATACCAATCTAGAATGGATTGTTTTCCATGTATAAGTATTCCCGTGGCACTGTAGTGCCACTATACTTAACAACATTGGCAGTATGTGATTCAGCCAAAAAAAAAAAGTCAATCCCATTGGTAATATGTAGGGGTCGGGAAAATGTATCAAGTTACTTAGAAAAATATGTTAGTAAAAATTCAAAAATATTTGAAGAAAAGTGGCAAATATGATTGAATGTATTAAACTTTAACAATATAATACTTCTTTTTTCCAGTGCAAAATTCATCTTGTGAATTGAATTAAAATTGTCAATTTATAGAAAAATTCAGTACCCTTGTAGACAAAAAAAAAAGTATTAAGGAAAATTTAGAGAAAGATTGATCACAGGGTTGTCGTTTCCCAAATTGGTTTTATTGTTTTGGAAAAGTGTGAAACGAGGGTGGAGTGCACAGATTGGGCAAATCAGGCAGTACTGCCAGAAAACATCCTACAAGTCAAGATTTATAGAAATACAAAGTTTATAGCATAATGTAATCGGTCTTGCTGGAATATTCAATTTGATGTATCGTACCAACTGCTGGGTATGAAAGACAGATTTTGACAAAATACGCAACCACTCATACGCTATGACGTTAATATTCAATAGCGTGGTGGAAGTCAAACAACTGTCGTACATGCGTTATGATATATCTTTGTATTTCTATTAACTTTGCTACACATATGTAAAAAAATTTACAGAAATAATTTGTCTAAAAAAGTAGAAAATATTTGCTACTTTTCATGAGAAATGACCCTATACACATTGAAATAGATTATTTAACTTTTTAGTAGATGATATTTACTAGCAATTCAAAAAATATGTTTTCAGATTAAGTAAAAAGTAAATTTATACATCATGATTAAATGGACAGTCTTCATACTAGTTCTTCATATATGAAAATGTAAATCAAATTAATCTTAATATATTGATAAAGCAATGTTAGTCTCTCTCAGGTGAATATAAATATAAATCCTTTTATTAATTATTCCACTCAATTTCGAAAATTTTAACGTATCAGCGATTAAGAAACGTTTTAGTTTATGGATAGTTAAGTTTGTCCGCAATGGAGAAAATAAGTATTTGATCCCTTGCCAATTTTTTAAGCATACACACTGAGAAAGAACAAAAGGGTTGATAATTTTAATGCTCGGTTTATTTTAACAGTGAGAAACATTATTGAACAAAACACAAATGTGTTTGGGGAAGGAAAAATGCTGAATATAACCCGAAGAACACCATACCCGCCGTCAAGCATGGGAAGGAGGGAAAGATAATGTTTGGGGGTGTACATATACAAAATCGACAAAGGATCAAATATGTACTTAGTTCCTCTACTGTATTTCGTTCCTCAAAGTTACTACATTTTTATAACATTCTCATAGGCAGTGTTTTTACACTCACCTCAATTTAGCCAATATTCACATCCCTTAGTTCATAAATTACACAGGGAAACAATTAGTGTAAGAAATTTTGTACAAATGAATTGTTATGATTAAAAAATGTAATTATTGATTCTGACCTCGAAATATGTACTTCCATTTTTGGGCTGAAAAATGATGAAAACCTAGCCTCTTCTTTCGACCCACATAACTTATATAACAGAAAAATATTCAATGTATAATTTCAAAAAATATATATTTTTTAAAAATGCATCTCCAAGAATTTTTCCTCCGTTTTGTTCTGATCCCATTTTTTATGGCGGTCTTCTAGCAAATAGTCATCATTATCATCATATTTTCCCCGATTTCAATGCCAATTTCACAACGTCATGCCTCGTAAAAGGAAGATCGAGGTAATCTAAGAAAGATACTTCCAACTTGATCATCCATCTAGAGAGATCTTCGAATTCGGATTCTGAATTCCACAAGGGATACGGGAGGAAAATTCATCAAAAGAAAACTACCAAACTTCATAAGGGACTAGAATGGACTCCTTCCCTGGGAATGAGAGACCAAAATCGAAACAATTCATTTACGATGATCAGATGATTTTAATACTACAAAATGGGATCACTTAAAAAATAAAACATGAAACAAAAATCCTTGGAGATGCATATTTTTTCAACAAATCTTTTTTTATATTATACATTAAATATTTTTTCTATAGTATGAGCTATTTGTGGATTGTTCAGATTAAAAAATGACTCTGAACTTTAATAGTCTTCTCGAATTACGATAATCCCAGATATTTCAGAATTCAGATGATTGAGAGAAAAACTAAGATCAGTTTTGGATTCTACGCTCAAAAATAATTTCTTTTTTTGGCTTGAATTTATTTGTACAAAATGAGTGTTCCCCTGTGTTATTTAATTAAAGTGTCCTGTTATGTTAGTTGAGCCTAATAACTCAGAGCAATAAAAGATACAATAGTGTTGTAATGACTGGAATTTGGTTTATTAATTATATTTATTTCTTCTTCATTAAAAATAAACTATTGACGTTACGAACCCATTTTTCTTTTATTTTAAGATCGACCTGTGAATCCAAAATTTAAACCAAAACAGTCTTAATGCTATTCAAAATGTCTGATGGAATATTTATTCATATACAAATTGCCCAATGAATTACAAATCTATGATGTCCTTGACCATTTTTTTTTTTTTCATAAAGAAATCCCTACTTTTTACAAAAGTACTTTTAAAGTGATAAAATACTTTAAGGGCCCATTTAAAAATCTTCAATTTATTACTCCTTCACGGTTTCTTTTTACCATTACTTTTGAAATTAAGAGGTTACCTCAAAAACAATTTTAAAAATTATATAATAGGTAATGGTTCTTTATTCAGAAGGATGTGAAAAAAATATCATAATAGAGAATTTATAAAATACCATTAAGAGGTTCTTTAATTTTTATCTCCTCACACAAATACAATAATTTCAAACGTCACTTGATACAATGAAATGGGGAAAAATAACATTTGGCGTTCATATTCTTCACCAAAATTGCAATTTTATTTCGCTTTATATAAAGAGTAGCATATATTTATTATTTTTTAAAGTTTTCATAAAACGTTTATTTATCAAAACTTCTAAAAAGCCATTGATACCACTGAATTTCTTAGGTTCTCAACTTTCAAATGATTTATTACGTGTTTTAATAGGAGTAAAGATGTCTATGCATATGCCATATGGTTAACGGATTAATGACCCCTAAATTGCATCTTCTTTCCCCCAAAACAATAATCCCAAAAAATTATAAATTGTGCAAGAATTTTTGTCGGGTATAGACGAGCAACATCACCTGTGGACAATGCTACTCCACCTGTTGTTGACTTGTTCAATTACATAGATATTTTTGTCCATGCCTTATAAAAAGTTAATGATTGAATTGTATCATTTGGCCCGTATATGTATAATAGTTTCCATACACATTAGTATCGGGGCCCCTACATAGGACCTCAAACCATGCTCATTGACCTATTGTGAAATTTTTGACCTCCAAACTTCTATATGTATTATCATTTTTCTCATTGATATCCTTTTTGATGGCCTCTGGATCTCTGTATGAGGTTTACCAGCCTCTCTCGAAGACATTTACAACATTTTTATGTTCCTCCTCATGTTTCACACTTTTTTTCTCTTCATGTTTTTTCATGTTGCGCTGCGATCAAATCAATTATCTGCTCTCGTTGATGTGTTACCATCGACATCTGTACTTCAATTGAATCATCTGATATATCATTTGAAAGCTGAGAGCCTAAACAATTCAGTTGTACGATTTACTTTTAGAAACTTTCATTTGTACTTACTTTTATTTAGACTTACAGAAATCGACAATAAATTTCTTTAGAATGAATGAGTAGAAGCTAGTTAATTTCTTCAAGAGCCTCTAGCATTCCGTCTTATAATATACTCTTACTTACGATGACGTACTTCTGTCACCCCTTTTCCCCCTTATCTTCTGCACTTGACAAGATCATTTTCCTACACCGCCACTAACCATTAACCACAAGAGAAAGATTTCAAAAACATCATTTTCCAAATTGAAGGAAGGAAAAATACAATAGATAAATATTTTGTTGCATCTTCATTAAAAAACAACTATATTTGATAAAGGTATTGTAGGGATACAAAAATGTATGCTATGAACAAAAGAGAGGGGGACTCGAGTTATGGTGAATTGTACTCGAACCAAATCGAGTCAATTTTTTATGACTCGGGACTTGACTTGATTTAAGCAATATATTTTTTTTAACTTGACTTTGACTTAGATTAATATACTTGTACTTCATTTGACTTATAAAGTACACGGATAAACTGGAAAATTAACAACAAGTTATGTTTAATAAGATTCCAAGTAACGGATTTGACTTTCTTGACTTAAAAAAGAAAAAAATGATTTGCACATGGAAGACTTGGTCACATATCTGATACATGGTATGCAATTGTCAATAGATATTTTGAATATAAAGTAATAGGCTATCTTGACTTTATAACTATATGAATAATTAATATTGTAATCTGAAAATACCTCTCATGACGTCATTAAAGAAGAGAAATGTTTCTTAATGAGTACTTGAGCACAAATTTTAAAACAAATATTACTATCTCAACAAGTTTGTTTGTCTGTTCGAGACCTCATTTTCCAAAAAGAAAAGGGAAATCTGGCCGTAATATATAAAATCAAAGATTAGGTTATACCGCTTAATGTATTTTTGGATGAAATCTACAAATCAAGTGGTGAAAACAAAGACCACAGGATCAATATTCAGACAAATATATTTAGCAATAGGTACGATGACTTTTTGTTCGCAACGCATTGAGTGTGTCATGAATATTACTCTATAACTAATTTTTTTAATTGAATTAACAAGGTGAATTCTGCAAAGGGATGGAAAGTTGAATGCATCACGAAGACAAATGATCAGAGAACATCATCTTTGATTTTACAAAATAGTGATCTTGAGGGGTTTGAGTTGTATGAAAACGAAGGAAATCTTCTCAAGCTTACATGGACGACGTTTCGATTCGAACAAGCAAAGAAGTATTAATGCTATTTTCAATTCATAATGCATAATGGCAGCTGCTTTAAAGCAGAAAGAGTTAAACAGCTGAAAAGAGATAATTTATGGGTAGCTCAAAAAGTAAATTGTGTATACAACACAATGAACAAAACTTAAGGACTTTTTGTCATACCGTCCATAGTGATGTAAATCATGTGTATTTTTTAGCTGGCCCGTTTTTTTGGAATTGGTAATCTGAAAAATAATTTTTCCTTAAGTGTTGTCATTAGTATACTTCCCTTCCTACTACATTCGATTTTGTTCAAAACTGGATTGAACAATCCTGTGTGCTCATAAAAAAACCTTGTAAATATATTGCAGGGTGATAACTGTAAGTCCATGTTAGACTCTGACTAGAATTGAGGATCGACATTGGAGTACTCCGATGTAATTGCTCCTCCCTTGTCACAGCTGATTGTAGCTGATCTAATGTAACACCATGACCGCTAAGCCACTCTCCTCAAAACCATTCTTCAAATTGTCTGGGTTCCTCTGTTGACTTTCGGTTTCTTTTCTTTTTTACATGCCCAAAATACACACGATTTTCATCACAAACGGTGCATGTCTAATATATTTTTCATGAAGACTAGGAACACATTTGTGACCTCCAAAATGGAAAAAAAGAAGGATTGCAAAAAATCTAAATTTTTTCATGCATTCGTAGATTTATTCATAGAGAATTCATATGCAAGTGATACGTATCAAATCATGTAACCATATGTAACTACAAATATATGTATTCATAGTCGACCTTTAATAGCATGATGATGAAACGACCTACACGCATGCCTGCTTATCCATATACATACATAATGTGTACATACAACATAATATCATCTCTTCCATCTTTTGTTTACTTGAAAAGGAAATCCATTCAATCGTATACGAGTACTTATATGTATGATGTATGTAGACCTTAAATGAATTGCCTCCCCCAAGACTTTTTTATGGTGATTTCCTTTCCTTCAATCGTATGTACTATGTATGTAATTGAATTTTCAGTCATGTAATTATAGGTTTATAAATTTCCTCATCCTATCATATCATATCATATTTCAAATACATACATACAATAGGAAAAAAAGGACTTTTTTTTTGCTGTTGTTTGATAAATGTACAAAGTATTTATGCTCTTAAATATAATTTGTGTTCCATGACACGAATATTCATTTCGTCAACGGAAACTCTTTTTATCATATAACATGTATTAGGATGTTACCTATGGAATGCTTAGAAACTTTTTGTAAAAAAGTTTAAAGGCATGACTCATTTAATGCATAAATCCATTGTCGATAGTTCAAATACATTAGACAAATATATACGGCGTTGGTCATTTTGAGGGATAAACAAGCCTGCTTTATAAGAATAAATCCTTGTTTTCATATATATTAAGAAAAAAGGCGAACTATCGCCTTGGACTTGAAAGTCTAAATCTGACAGACAAATTAAAGAACCTAAACTAGGAGGGAGGGGGAGGGAGGTAACATTCAATTCAATTTTAGCCCAACTTTTCGGATGCAAAATGACCTTATAAGTATTTCCGCCCCCCTCCACCCTGCTATCCTGAAAAATTACTTTTTCACACATAAATGCGTATTTCTTAATCTATTGTCAAAGTAATAAGAAAATACTTGCAAATGTTGGGATCATTAAAGCCTTTTTATACTTCAAGCAATAGACATATAACATTTTAAGTTTATAAAGAACAGATTTAAGGCCATGTTAAAGGTCAGAAAAAAGTTTAACTTCTTCAAAAAAATTATTTTAGCCTGTGAAAAGGGTGTCCAGTTTTTAGGGTGACCTTTTAATTTGATATTCTGTCGAACGTTTTCTAACTTCTATAGTCATTTGGAAATGACTTTTTTAACGACATTCTCTATTTGTAAAGGGATTCAGAAGGTGCAATTTTAAAATCATGGTGCTGAACTTTGGAAGTTTGAATTTTAAAGTGATGTTGTTGAATTTCAATAGCTTCATTAAAGTTTATTTTGTCAAATGATAGCTATAATCCTTATTTTTCAATTTAAAGAGAAAAAAATTGTAGCCTAATGAAATAATTGGGGTACTCAAACGATCAGAATCAATGAATTTTCCTTCGATTAGCAACATCCTCTAATGTTTTATACAAGTAATTAAAATGACTTTATCTTCATTTAAAACAATACATCCTTAAGATATCCTAGATATTTCCCAGTCACTCAGTCTTTCAATTTAGGCTAATTAGTTAGGCAAATTACAAGACTCCACCCCTAGTTTCAAACCATATTACAAGTATGTTGGTTCATGGTGACACAACTTTAATCCAATAATATGTTCCATAGATATTTCTTTCTAAATATCCTACTTTTCTTGTACCTAATCGTTAATCATGCCTAAGTTATATTTACATAGTGTACATATCATAATTTAACTAGAAAATTTGCAAGGATATGATATTTTTATGAAAAAATTTATTGTACAAATCTAACAATTTTTACTACATATTAATTTGATTTATTTCAAATATAACTCCCAATCTTTTTCATAAAATAAAAGTATCTTTTTTTTCTAAGCCATCTGAGGAGGGTTTTCTTCCATACCTTTTGAAGAAAAAAACTCTATTTTACGTAGTAAAAATATGAAAAATGAGTCCCAAGATGGCGTCACTTTCAATTATGATCAATTCATAACGTCAATGACAATGTTCTATACCTACAATCATAGATAGATAAGTGACTCATTCTTTACCCTAAGACAATATCTTCTAAGGGGTTTGAAAATTTTCAACTTTTACTACAATTTACAGGATGCGTTAGTGACTACTTACTAATGAGGGACTTGATGAGGAAGCAGAAGTAGGGCATGACCCACAATTTTGCGGTATGTTGTTCAATTTGAAGGTCGTAATGGAATTAGCGGTTTTTATATGTCGTTAATATATAAGGAGGATATTTTGTGGTTTTCACAATTTTTGCGTGATATGTACATATAAAGAAATAAAAACGTTGTATATATGAAGCGTACAAGTTGAGTGGTGATACAACCATATATATAATATTTGTAAAATTAGTACCTAGTTCATGACTCAACGCTTCCTTCTACTGCATATATGGTGTGTCCCGTCGTAGAAAATCAAAAAAAGATCAGTTATACGCTCCTAGAATCTATTAGGGAATTATTAGGATTAATCCTTCGGAATACTGGCGAATTATACTCGATGGTTGCAAAAGTTCTCCGGTCTCAATTAAAGATCTTTATTAGAGAGTGCATGGACAACCCAGGCAATTCCTAGAGAAAGAAATCTACTTTATGTATATGGATTTCACCAAAAAGATTCCTAGGTCAGATGGAGTAAATGTAATTCTATAATGTTTTTGTACTTATACTTAATCAGTGCAACTCCATCTAACCAATTAAAGGAAGAATTTAAAAAAATGGAAACAAATTTGCAAAATTAAATTCTTTGGAAAAAATTTGGACAAAAATATGTATCGAGTGATAAAATACTATTTGATTTATAGTTAATTATATATGTGATAAAAAAGTCTTTATACTGTAAAAATCCTAATCAATTTTCGAGGGTTTGAATATATTAATAAAGTATAATAATATCATAGCAATTCTTTATTTTCTCAATAGTTTTTGAGTTAAGGTTTATTTTCTAAATAGTTTTTGAGTTGATGTATGTTACATACAGCCCGTTAACACAAAAGCCAGCCTTAATGATTTTCATCCAAATTGATTATGAGTTATGTCTATTCTTCGAAAAATTATCTTCCATTTTTTCCCAATACAAATAATACTTAATACCCTTTGGATGATACGCAAATTGTACTTAAAGTAGCTAAAAAATGGATTGCTACATTAAAATAATGAGAAATAGACAGATTTTGTTCAAAAGGACTTTTGGAGGCAATATATGCCTCTTAAATGAAATAAAAGTTTTAAACTATAGCTAAAATTCTTGGGTATCTTAAATCACCCTATACAAATCCTATAATTGACTGTAATATGTCTTTGAAATATTGAGCTTACATATATAAATGAAGTATGAAGTAAAAAAATTAATTGCGATTTTTTCTTTTTCTAGATTTGTTTTGAAGATTTTTTTTATGTTGACATATCACATTTATAAAGATGACAAAAAGTCCTATTTTCCCTCTACATGTCTTATTTTTATCAATCTGCGTAGGGTGTACGGAGACAAATTGGATTTGGATAAACTACTGTCTTCTCTCTAAAACCGTCAGTGATTGGGCCAAATGTCCTCTTTTTGTGAAAACAAAGTACTATGATCTCCTTAATATATAATAGTCTTATAAATTTGTAAGCATGTTATTATTTATGCGTCCACTAAAGTCTTTATAGTCCAAAGTAAAAAGATGTTTTCCCGAAAGAAATTTTAAATAAATAAAAAATAACTTTGTTAAAAAAAAGATGTTATAATATATACCATTGCTATAATTATTTAATGGAGTTGAGGCTTCCCTTAGACATATTAAGTACATTTGTACAAAATAAGGAACTAAATCTTATCAAATTAGTTTTGTTTTTTTTTTGGCAAAATATTTGACAAGACTTGGAGAAATAAGAGAGGGGAATATGACGTGAAGAAGGAAACTTCAGATTCCTATCTTCTACTTCGTTTTGCTCACTAAGAAAAATGAAGTCAAAATAATATAAATTTGTATATTTGATTAAATTCAAATATGTATACTTTTCCTTCCGAAAAAAATAATTCGTTCTCCACCTGTTGCTAAAATGAAGGAATATATATTGTAATAACGATCTCCTATCTTCATGAATTATCTTAATTTCATATTAATTTGGAATGGGGAGGAAGACATACTAAAGAGGTAGCGAGGGAAAGAAGCAAAAGAAGAAGAAGCTTCTTCTGCATATCTGTAAGACTTTAATTAGGATCTTCAAATTAATGAGCTTCCATGTTCTTCATATTCTTATAATATAATCTTTGACAAAAAATAGTTTTATATAATATTTAATAATTAATCATGAATTATCTCTTCTTCCTCTGAGCGGAACAATTGTTCTATTAAATACAAACCACGCAACTTATACCAATTCAATGATTTTGAAAATATGTTTGCATAAATGTACATTCTGTGGCCCGTCAGTACAAAAGTCAGCTAAAATAATTTTCTTCCAAATCGAGTCTAAACTACATTAGTATTCTTAGTTGATTAATTATTTGTTTGTTTCTAAAGCAAATTAATATACTTAATTCTTTGGAAGTACCTCAAATTATACTTAAAGTAGCCAAAATTAATTGTTACAAAGAATGAATTAGAAAAGATAGATTTCATGGTTGAAAGAGGTAATATCGGATCCAAATTAATCATTTTACGAGTCAAATGATGGTTTTATACTAACGTTATCCCATGAATTTGAATATCAAGCCTATAATTGACCGAAATATCCCTGTGAAATATTAGGCTATATTTATATTATGTTGGGGAAAAAGTAATTTCGTGTTTTTCACTTTATATTAATGCTTTATGAGAAGTATTTGACTCATACAATTTAAGCCAAAAATGCCCTGATCTATTTGCTAACATGTTGTCAACAAGAATCCAACTTCATACTGTCGTTTTCGTAGAAGAACTGGCCCTTTTGGGAAAAAAGTCGGATAGGCTTCTATTGCGGAAAAATTTGTACCTACAAGAGCGTTGAACATAGACGCATCATTCACCTCCACTACACCCGAACAAAATCTCTTGAGCCACTGTCGTGCATCACGAACCAAAAGAGTATCGACCTTGTGTATATTGCGAATTTTCTTGATTACTTTCGTAGCATTTTCCCCTTCAGGAAATCAAATGTAAAATAGGGTAAATTTCTTCCTTTGAGACATCCATACTCGACGCACGATAATTCACGACTTAACCGACCAAGCTCAATACTTTCCAAAAAAATTGTTTGTTGTATACACTTACTCCTTGAAAATGCCTTATCGTATGATCTGATGTGACCAATAATGGACCAGATATACTTAGTAGTTTTTGTTTTTTTTAAATCTGGAAATACGAAACTACTTTTTCCCCAACCAATGACTATATTATGTAAAAAACATATATTGGGAATTTTTCCATATCGTGATATGTCTTTAAGATTGTTTTTGTGTTTACTCATTATATATGTATTTTGTAAAATGTTGTATCATATATTATGTAGAATAGGTCAAATGCCCCTGGTTTTTTCCTTCAAGCTACAAGAAGGGGTTGTGTCACTCATGGTGAAGAAGGAAATGACTTTAATTTAATAGAAAATAGAGGGGTTTTATTTTTTTGGTTTTAAAAGTAGAATAAATATGTAGAAGACCCTTATTTGGGAGTGGAGGAAACACATACATTCGAAAAACTTTCAAGTGTCCCTTATGGCATTAATCATCATCACAAACCGGCGTATATGAAACTCCTTTATTATTTATATATAAGCATGTGTCATCATCAATGTTCATTTAACATGAAACCAGGGGTGTCCGCGGGGAGTGAGCTGTCCGCCCCTCCCCCAATCAAGAATTTTTTGCTTTTTACTAGAAAGTTTAATATTTGGAAATTTTTGGAAAAAAAAATAATTTTTTGTAAGCTGCTGTGGATTTTTGAAATTAATTACAAAAAAAATTAATTTCTTGAGAATGGTAATGAATTTTTGAAATTTTTTTGTGAATAGCTGTGGATTTTTGAATTTTTTAAATGTAATATTTTAAATTAATTTCTTGAGAATGGTAATGAATTTTTGAAATTTTTTTGTGAATAGCTGTGGATTTTTAAATTTTTTAAATGTAATATTTTAAATTAATTTTTGTATTTTTTTGAGAATAACTATGAATTTTTGAAATTATTTTCCGAAAAAAAAAAAAAATTCAAATTTTTTTTCCAAAAAATTTTAATGTTTTGATAAATTTTTTTTCATTCAAAAATGAAGCCCCACCCCCAAAAATATCATAATAACAATTTATATACAAATATGATTTTGCGGACGCCCCTGAAAATAGCCTTCATTTCCTTGTGTTGTTTTGTCTTGCCATATTTCTCCTAAAACTACTAAGCATATAAATTGAAAAAAAGGAATTATGTGCAGTTGTTCCAGGATATACGTAATTAATTTAACAACAACAAATTTTAACCTTCAAAAAGTCAAGTAGTAGACGATGACGACCAAATGAGTTTGACCATGAAATAAAAAAAGTTAAATAACAAACAATTAACCCTTTTTTGGGGGGAGGTTTAATTTGAAACAATTTTCGGTAGTTTATGGAGTTCAATTAACTACAACACCGCTTCTTCTTCTACCACGAACTCAATAAAAAAAAAAGCTGCTTTATTTATTTTAACTTCATTATTACGACAGATCTTCTTTTTTTTTTTTTTTTTTTTGAACTCATAAAAGTTAACGTTATTTTACTTACTTACTTTCCAAAGCAATTATCATGCGTTGTATTTTTTTTATTTTTTGGATTTAAGGCTTCCTTGTTTGATGTAGAAACATTTTTCGGCAAATCATCAAATATTTTTTTTCTAATTAATTCAATTAATACCCCTCGAGGGGGCCGCCATCTTTGTTCACATTATTATTACTAGAATACATTCATATTACATAGGTGAAATTCCTAAAATCAAATTATGATTATTCATCATTGGATAATTGAGGTTATGTATGAAACTCTATTGGTTTAATATATACATGATGATGATGTATTGAACCCTCTTTCAAAAGTATCTACCCCGGTACACGGGGTGCAGCAAAAGTTTGGAATGTTCTTCGATTAAAATCAAATAGTATAGTAGGCAGAGGTGGAAAAAGTCTTTATTATGTAAGTCTTAGTCTTTACTCGCATGACAAAATACCTTGGATTTGTCATGCAAGTCCTCAAATTTCTTTTGAGCTCATTTAAGGTCCATAATTATAATGTAGAGACCATTGTATTAAGGCTTTCCTTGAGTTAAGTATGAACTAGCTTTCGAGTCCAGGTTGAGTCGCAAGACTTTAGTTTTCGAGCCCAAGTCAAGTCATGAGTCTTTGATAGTAGCATAAAGGTGAATTCCAGGTCTTGACTCCCAGTTTCCATCTTTGACAGGTTATGTGAGCCTAAATCTGTAAAAATAAAAAATAACTTGATCTTTGAAAATAAAATACATGTAGACAAATAACCATCCCAACAATGCCTCCAGGATTGCTAAGAGTTGACTATGAAAAGGATTTAGACGAACAAAATCCCAGATTTAGTGAAATGATTGTAGAAGGGATTTAAAAAAGTAGGTTGATATTTTGATGACCTTTTTTTAGATTATTACAAACCCTTATTTTGTATAATCAAGCGTCGGGCCAGGACAAATGAGTCAATCCAATGGTACTGCTAAAACCAGCCCTTGTTAACACGGGTAATTAAAAAAATAAGAAGCAAAGCATTACTTTATTATTAGAACAAGTTTTATTTGCTTATTCATTATTCTATACCAACATCTTAAAATAGCAAAATTTACCACTAATTGACAAAGACCTTTCCAGTATAAATTGAGGCTATTTACTTTTGTTAGTTGGAGTATATTGATAATACTTGGTTATGGACAAAATGTATAGAAAAATAACAGTATTAAGAAAACAAAAAATGGTTGCTGCAAGTGTCGTTTTTTTTATTATTCCTTTAAAGATCGTCGTTCTGTGAACGTCTCTCTCTCTCTGAATTATAAATTCCCAACAATTTTTGGTGTATTTAAAAAAAATGAATAAAATAATTTTGTTTGATTAAAATTGTGTATATCAAGGGGATGTTAAAAAAAAGAAGCTGGAAATCAACATGGTAACCCTACAATTAGATAAATGTTTTGGAGGAGATTAAAGAACTCTGGGGAAAGAGTGGACACCAAGGCAAGGAATGTAGGATTTAGTAGTTCTAAATTTTGACTGGCTTAAAATTAGAAGCTGCTACATGTTCCTCGTTGCAAGCAGGCAGTTTGAACAGGCCGTCTACACCCCTAGTGAAAAGAGAAGCATTACGTCACAAAAATAGCACGATATTATAGGCTGGTGTTAGTCTTCCTTGTTTTTAGATTGAATTGTTTATTTTTCCATTAAACTCTCTTTGCCTAGAGTCCTTTAGAGGAGATCAGCTACTATGAGCTGTAACTTGAGAGGAAGGGTAGAAGGAAATAAACGCGGGCTTAGGCAAGAATTACTCCGATGTCCGACTCTGAGTTTAACAAGGACTTACATGTATAACACTGCAACAAATCCTCAGTGTTACTTTCCGTCTTTTATGAGCACAAACAAATGTGCAATCGAGTTTGAATATAATTAAATCTATTTTTTGGGGAAAGGATGTTCACTACTCGGGAATTAAATAGTAATGACAACTGCTAAGGAAAAGAAAATGTATTCTTCAGATTACCAATTCCAAAAAAGGGGAGCAGCTATTCAATTCAAAGGATATACATAACTAATTATAAGGCTTTCCCCCGCCTTTGCCTCGTGCTCAACAATGTTTACATTCCTTATAATAGTAGAAAGTTATTCCTATTTGGAAAGTATTTTAATAGCATTAAAAAACAAATGAATATGATGATTTTATGAAATATTTGCAAAAAAAAAAAAAAAAAACATGACCAAAGATATGTTCATTTTACATTGATACATATTAATTATTTTCTTTAAATACAAGACCATGATGATAAGGATGAAAAGTAAAGAGAATCATGATGAAGAAACCAGTGATATGAATAAAAGAAAAAAGCATGAAATGAACTAAATAATCACTTAACCATTAAAGATGATTTTTCCCTTCTATAGAATGTGGTTAAATATGGTTTTGATACACATAGTTGGAGTTATATTTCTCTTTCTTTCTTTGCTATTGCCTTTATTTCATTCCTATTATATTTATCATTTCCTTAAATATGTACATAATGTAACGCTTTTGAACTTCTTATTTTTTATATGTAGGTATGCGCTAAAAAATTTGTTTCATTATGAATGAATACACTAATTTGTTTGGGAGTATTTCATTGGCAAAATTTTCTGACAGTAAATGCATTTGAAAAGAAATATAATTGAGTTCAGAGGAAATTATACTTCAAGAATTGCTTTAAATACTACTAAAATAGAAGTTCTTCTGCTTTTTTTTTTTTTTTACAGATTTCATGTATTAGTAAAATTTGTGAGTTAAAACTAGGACCTGTACGGTACGGAGCTATACCACGACTCGATTCACTACATTTTTACCCTCGGTGTGGTACGTATCTATATATAATCACATATCAAATATTTTGATATTATAAAATTTTGTTTATTATTATTTTTATTTTTTTAAATAATAGATTTAGATAGTGAGGTAAGATTTTAATACATAAGCATCCTACTAAATAATAAATTATTTATGTATTTGCTAATACAAAAAAAATATAATTACTTACAAAATGAATCAATACATCCCAGTTGACGAAAACCCAGCGGTATGGTGGAGGTACAATTTAAATATATTTCCGAATATTTCAATGTTATCGTCACGATACCTTGCAACTTCAGAAAATAAATAATTTTTTCAACAGCTGTAGATATTGTGACTGCTAATCGCTCTTGTTTATTACCAGAAAATGTAGAAAAGCTCATCTTTTTACAAAAAAGTTAAAAAATTCATGAATAATATATGACTCGCGTATATTAATAATATCAACCTTCTTTTTTTTTTTTAAGAAGCTAAGTATAAATAGGAATCATTTATTTGTGCAGAAAATAAATTATTACAGAACAAAATATCAAAAAAACTTGAAAAGCTAGACTTACTGTAAAAAAAAAAAATACTATTATGGCGTACCTAACTGCGTACTCTGAAGGTTGTACCGCAGTTCGTACCGAACTGTGGGGTTAAATTACCGTCCCACCCCTAATTAAAATCTGTAAATTTTTCCTTGTTTCAAATATTGTTTAGACATGATTCCAGGAAACGTAAGCGAAATCCTTTTTTCCTCAAGTCACTTGTTGTAATAATAATAAATATATTTGATTATGATCCATGGTACAATACCATGTAAATACCTCCGTCAAAGAAGTTGAACGGAGGTTGTATTTTAGTCTCTGTTCGATTATCTGATGGTCACCAGGAGTACGGAGAAAGTTACTGATCGATTTAGATCTAACTTGGTACAAAGATGATATATTCTCACAGTAAGAGACCATTAAATTTTGAGAAGTAGCACAGAACGTAAAAAATACATAATCGACTATAACTTTGAAGCATGTACAGAGCAAGGTTAATAGAAATACAAGGTATACCATAACACGTGTACGACAGATGCTTCACTTCCACTACGCTTTTAATATTGACGTCGTAGTGTATGAGTTGTTGTGCGTTTTGTCAAAATCGTTTTTTCTTTCCCAGCAGTTGGTACGATACATTAAATTGAAAATTCTAGCAATACTAACGTCATAGACTATGAGTGGTTGCGTGGTTTGTCAAAATCAGCCCGTCTTGACCAGTATTCGCTACAATACATCAGATTGAAAATTCTAGTAAGCCCGATTATATGATGGGCTAACCTTGTATTTCTATTAACCTTGGTACAGAGCTCAAATGTGTGTCCTTATGTGGGTTCAGTAGAGATGCTTTATATAGTAAAAAAACCAATGCAGGAAAAATGATCATAGGTGGAATTTTTGTGCTCTGCCATGGGCCCATTCCAGTGATTCATGTTACTCCAATTTCAAGAGAATAAAATGTTTAATTATTTGGCACAAATTGCAATCATTGAGTAGTATTCATTAATTAATTCATTTCATTATGAGGAGGCCACAATAGTTTGCTTGATCCACTATTAGAACCCTTGTAAAAAAAATTATGACAACCATCCAATTTATTAATAAATTAGAAGGAGAAAAAATGTTAAAAGAAGAGAGTCTGAAATGAATCAATTATTATTTAATAAACACTTAATTATTGCAATTCGTGGAAAATAATTAAACATTTCATCGTATATAATTGGAGTAATATAAATGGGAATCAAAATGACATAGTTTTGCGGCATTAATCATCTATAAATAATATTTATTATTACTTTAGGAAAAGTGGTCATTCGGCAAAAAGGTTTTGGGTAAAGTGTTTGAGCACGTTTTGATATATTTGCGCTTAACTTTATTTTTGTATACTTTGTTTGTGATCAATAGTCAAACATACGATTATTCTCGAGTATACATTTAAATTGGAACACAGTTTTAGATTAGGATAGATTGCAATTTACAAGAACTATTTATTATTCTATAACTCAATCGCATCATATGTATTAATCCCATTTTTTTAAACATTCTGTTGAAGGTTGGGAGAATGCTGTAAAGCTTTAAAAGAATGGTTACTGATTGGGAAAGATTACCATGTAGATTTCTGCTGTCCAAATCCCCTATATGTACAATATACATAGTTCCCAATATAACAAATTTGGAATAGTTTAAAAGCTTCCATAGCGCCAGGAGGAAAACAAAAATTGAACACAAATTGGAGCAAAGCAAATGTAGAAAGACCACTATTACACCAAAAGTGACAATGAAGGATACCATTGACGATTTGCGAAAGGTAGATGTTCCTGTATCAAAGGAAATTGTAAGTAAAGTATTGCATTGTTTTGGTCTCGCTCCATGGTAGATGTTCTATAAAGATACCTTTCCACAAGAAAAAAACATCTCAAAAATCGTTTGGAGTTTGCTAAATAACATCTCAATAAAAAAACCACCTTTTTTTATTGTTAATTACCAATATTATGTTTTTTGTACGAAAAATAAGGAGTACCGTTCCAAACTTGAAACAAGGAGACAAAAAATCAGACTTTATAATCATTTTCCATTCTAAAGTATTGCTGTCTCAGTTCATCATGACAGCAACCAGTTCTATTGATATATTAGATGCAAATCCTAAGCCATCGGACAAAATTTCTTGGACTTTAATTTAAATGGACGTTAGAGTATGGCTCAGATAAAAAGAACATAGACATATCCACCTTAGTATTTCTCAAACAAAACAGGATTCAACTCACACAATTCATGTCTCAGTCCTTTTGAAAATATCTTTTGGTGAGTTGAAATTCAAGTCCATCGCAGAAATACCTCTTAGGAAATGTAATTATTTCAAATTTGAAAATATGAATGGACAAATATTCAAGCTAAGATGTGCAAAGACTTGATAGGAGGATATATATGAATCAACTTATGGCCGCCAGTAAGGGCAAAGATCAAACTACAAAATAATATTTAAAGTCGTATGTTTTATTTACTGTTGTTGTTTAAATTTATAACTAATTTTGAAAAAAACCTGAAAATTTCCTGCTAATTCATAATATAAAATAACTGTCTTTGATGATTTTTTTAGCAATATATCAATTAACATAATGAATTACATAACTATTGCAATATTATGTTTAAAAGTTCTTTATGAGCGACATAGGACTTTCTCTTAAGTCAACTTTACAGTTGACATATATAGATATATCAGCAAAGGTAGTGTACAAAGTTTGTACGCCATTTGATAAAAAACATAAGTCATTCTAATTACGAACTAATAATTAATTAATATTGTCATTTCATTTTTATCAATTAAAATTACTAGCTTATTTGAATTAACGAGTAATATAACTGTCGGCCTTTGAACTTGATCGAATACAACAGAATACCAATCAATTTTGTATTTTATTGTTGTTGTTTTTTTAATTCAAGCTTAAATAATAAGAATTTACCATCTTATGTACTGTATTTTTGGTTTTTTTTTTACATCAAAATACACGTGAGCAGACTATTGGGCGAATATTTTTTTGGGCGAAGGACAATTTTTCGAAAAGGGATATTTAATATATTGATGCATACGATTGTATATTTTAATTCAATTTATAATGACAGTATGATAAATAACATAAGGTCAATTATTTTCAAAAAGTATTTCTGATTCAGTCTTTGAAGGCGTTGCAAATTACACTTAAAGTTAATTAAAATGATAAATTGGTAGATTGTATTTAAAAGACCCCTTTGGGATCAAATAAAATTTCATAAATTAAAAGAAGGTTCTCAACTGTAGCTAAAATTCTTGGAGATCTAACTCTACTTGACTGAAATAGGTCTATTTTTTCCTTGTTTTTTTGTTCTAGATTGTTTTAATGTCATCTCACCACATATGTTTTTATAATTGAAGATCATTAGTTGCATCAAGGGCTCGCAAATTACATTGTATGTACTGATGAAGGGACAAACACACTTAAATACCCAGTAAAACCATATTTGACTCCTTTTTTAAACGCGCAATATATGGGCAAATCTATTAAGAATGGAAATAAATCCTACTTATAATAAAAAATATATGAATAGTCCAATTCTACCTTATATTTTATGGAGAAGGTTAATATATATGTATATAATATGGGAAAATATACGACATAAACCTGCTATAATTAATTTCAATGCTCAAATTGATTTGCTTTATTATTTCGATCATCCCACTTTCATAATATAATCTTTCTAAGTATGTATTTAAATAGTCTAGAGAGAAATAAGTAAAACCATTTTAACATTCTTTGCCTCCTTTTTTCTTTCCTTCCTACCTACCTACCTACCTAAAACCAAATTAAAAATAATAGCTTTAAATACAATAGACTTCTCATTTGAAGATCAACCCTATAGGTAGTTATAAAAAAGTCAAATCATTATAGCATTTAGTGGAAAAGACCGACAGTCATCTGCTTCCATCAACTACGTAGTCGAATTATCTTCGTATTTCCCTTTGAAACGTTCCAGAGGGATGATGATTTATTTTTGATTCCTAACATTTCTTGACAAATTTCAATTCATTTTGTATCTTGAGAGACTCCTTTTCTTTCAAAATAAGTATGTAATGCGTATCTTTTAAGCTTCTCTGCCTGTATAGTGTACATATACCACCACACTACTATAATATTAACAAAAATGAAAAAGTAAGTTAATAAATACTTGTCAAAACGTCACTCACTCGTTTATATTTATATATTTAAAAATGTATGTGAAGATGTCTGTATAATTATCATTACACTTTTTATATATAGAATTACATTTTTAATGCTTTTAAAATGGGTGTTTGTTAAGTTAGGGATACTATTTTAATTTACCAATTAACTCCTTTGTGCTCTTTGGGATCGTCTTGTTTTGTTTCATTAAGCAAATGAAATGAATTTGTGTTTACCTCGTCCACACAAAGATAATAAAACTTTATTTTGTTGTCAGCTGTCGATCTATCTGCTTATGTTCTACTAATCAGTTTTTCTAAATGTTAATTGGTTCCAACCTGTCATATTTTACTTATGAGATGTCGTTTGAAAAGTCCGTGCAAAGTCCAAGAGATGACAATACTGGCACGTATCGAGGTAATATTTAGTTAGTAGCATCGCTTGGAAGAACAGACACCAAGTTTCATACAGATCAGTCTATTTCTTTCTGTTTGGCATTCGTTTGAATCGAGGAATTGGCCGGATAGACTATGGCGACTGTCTTTTGGTTTCGCAAGGAATAATCCTCAATGACTAAGTGAAAAAGGGTAAACCAGATGTATATCATTTATTTTTATTGGACCGTTTGAAAAATGAGCTGCAAGAAAAACGGCCAGGATTATCCCACAAAAAAGTCATTTTCCATCACGACAATGCACCAACTCACACATCAGCAGTTGTGATCGCAATGGAAATAGAGTTCTAACTTGAGATGCCTACAGCACTAGCAATCTCATGCACCTTCACTCTTTTGCCATCCATCACCATATCATTTCATCTATGATTTCTCGAGTAGTAACATCAACAGGGCGCCCATAACATTCAGCGTCACTTGTGTCCATATGGCCACTTTGAAAATTTTGAAACCACTAATAAACTGTTCAAAACGAAGGTGCAGAGCCCCCATAATGATTATCAAGCTTCGTTTTAGTCTCTTGAGACATTTTACTTTTCATAAAGTATTGTTTAATCAATACACAAAATTATTTATCGTACATTTTTTGTAAATTCCACTACATCCTCGATTCAAACGAACACCAAACAGAAAGAAATAGACCGATCTGCCTGAAAGTTGGTGTGTGTTCTTTCAAAAGATGCTACTAACTAACTAAACTTTGCACGGACTTTTCAAACGACCCTTGTATATGAAGGGGGACCCCTAAGATTAGCATACATAATACATATGGACAAGCTACAAGCTTATAAATCATTTGTTGCAAATATGCAATGGTGTACTATTATTAGAGAGTTGACTTTAATTATTATCATCAACTATACATAAAATGAGAGTCTATGTGAGAAAATGCTTTGCACATTCTAAAGCATATAATTTACCGTTAAATCAGACGTATAAAGTAATTTAATAGATCCGAATACCACAAAATATTAATAGAGAGGCCTTACATTAAATCCATTAATTGCATAATCATTTTTCACCCCTTACACAATAACATTTTTAATGATTGCATAAATATTTCTATCAGATATAGGTAGACTAACCACTGTTCTGTTCACCTTACCACAATTGTCAACATTAGTGATGTACATATTGGTATACTTTTCAAGAATAATGGCAAAACACCTGGTATATCACATCAGGATAAATATTAAGTGGATAAAAATGGGTTTTTTTTTTTCTGTTAGGGGTTTTAAAGTTTATAATTTTGCATCATTTCTAGCATTAATCGGCATCTCAGTCGATTTAGTCAATTAGTACTAAATTTTAACTAACCAAAAATGAAATATATACTTAGTAGCAACAGAAATATAATAAATAAATAATTCTTCTTCTAATGTTCTAGAGTGGTGGTACTGCCCCTGATTGATAATTTTTCTGGATGTGGCCGTTGCACTTAAATGATTCGCAATCCCTGATCAAAATTGATCCCAACCAGTAGAGGAGTAGCCTTGACCTTCAAACAGAGATAAAAAAGCAGGTGCACCCCCTCCCTGATAAAAGCTTGTTGTCAACTTGGTCAAAAAAAATCTATTTTTTAGTTTTCACTATTTAAAATCGACAACTTTATCTCATCAAAACCTCGGGTTTTATGTTACTTTTCTAACAATTTTATTTATCAAATTCGACATTTATAAAAAAAAAACCTTTGTCCAAAAATTTTTAAAAGTTGGCCCCTCCCTCCAAAAAATAAAGAAAGATAATAATAACATTTTTTTAATATGACACTTCTTTATTCTTGGATTGGTATTTAAAAAAAACTAAAAAGGCTGCAGTACTATCAGTCTAATCCTAATAAAATTTGTCAATCCAAGGACTGGTTCTTATCGCTCTTTTATGGAACCTACAAGATGCTGAAATTACGTAGTTACTACTAACTACCAAGGTTAATAGAAATAAAAGGTTATACCATAACACATGCACGACTGATGTTTGACTTCCACCACGCTTTTTAATATTGACGTCATAGCGTTGAGAGGTTGCGTGGTTTGTAAAAATATGTCTGTCTTATCCAGCAGTCGGTACGATACATCAAATTGAAAATTCTAGCAAGCCCGATTACATGATGGTCTTACCGTGTATATTCTATTAACTTTGCTAACTATATCATTTGAGTCAATTAAGTTTCATCATAATTAATATCCTCTTTCAAGGAGACAAGATACCTGAAGGTAAAAGTAGGAGGGTTGTGAGTAGAACGTAGTATTAATATACGTTTTAGCTATCATTAATTATATTTTTAGTTCATTCTAAGAAGAAAATATAAAGATAGCTAGGACTGAAAGGGCGAGAGAGGCTGATTAGGAAATAAGTCCTAGAGACGATCCAACACTACACTTCCAACATTATGTCGCTCTTTTTAATATGATCTAATCCAGTTGCTCTCAAATGGGATACGCGCCCCTTTTAGGGTACTTGGAGGCACTCCAAGTGGTAATTGAGATTTTGAAAGAATATTTGACAAGTGGTACACAACTGGAAGGGTTGTATTCCCTCTCCCTCCAAATTAAGGAATTTTTGTTTTTTACTAGAAAATTTAATATTTGAAATTTAACTTAATTTTCTGTGAATAGCTATGGATTTTTAAATTTTTTACCCAATTGCTTATGCTCCGTTCCACAGGAATACGATTTCTTGTTGATCCCTTGTCATATATATATATTGGCCATTTTATTATTTTTGTGAAGAAATTTTGGCTATTTGTATAGAAATACAAATATATAGCGACACTTATTATAATACAGTATCGAATAAAATACTGTGTAAGAATTCAATGTTAAGAAATATATATATATTTAATTCATTTAAAAAATTGTAGAACAATATTATGACAATGATTATCTGGAGTACATAATAAATAAATAGCAGTTGGTGTGATTGACTTAGTTGGCTAACTACCAGATTATTTTGGGTCTTTTTCAGAGCAATGGTTGTGTGATACAATAAAAGTAACGACGTCTTCTTGATACGGAGTGGGAATTGTGTTTATTTCCTTCGTCTCAAAGCTGCGCGCAGTTAATTTAAGGAAACGTCATGACAGCTAAGCTTCTCTCCTCTCAAATATTCTTCAAATAGTCAGGGTTACCATGTAAATTTTCGGTTTCTACTTTTTACAAACCGAAAAATCTTAGGATATACAACCCTTAGAGTAGGTGTATTTTGTATTAAGATACATACAAAAGGAAGTAATTTTGCTTAGAATTCTGAATATCTTCGTGAAACCCATCCACGTGTAACATTTAATCTCATAAATTATGTTGGTTATATTATTTATTTTCTTACTCAAAACCAAAGGCTCAACTAAATCATTGGTTGTATTATTAAAAGAAAATGATGCCACCACTCAATAATCAACCAATTTATGTAGCATTGTATTACAATTTGCTTCACTCTATTAGCATTTTACAACATTAGCAACCATTAAATGTGAAATTTTATAATATAGCCGTAATTCTAAATATTTATACGACAAATTTCAACCTTCATATCAGACTCTAACTTTTTTATGTCTAAAGTGACGTATTGTTTGAGATCAAATTAAGTTATAATAAATACTATTGATTCCAACAAGTACATGATATGTTCAGGCCCCTGATTAAGGAGGGAGAAGGGGCATGAAAGGATTTTTTACACACTCCCCCCACCAACTAAAATCTTGTTTTCAAATTTTTCTAAAAGGCAACCAACGTCTTACGTCTTTTTGTCAAAAAATGTAATTATGCCGTAGTAAAATTCGAAATTAAAAATATCCATTGATGTCAATTATTTTTATAAAAAAAAATCATCCAAATATGACTTAATAAAAAATAATGTCAAAATTGTCGTCAAAGTTCCATGGTACAGTTGCAAGGTATTATCTTTTAATAAAAAAACACGCAACGTATCTCAATATGTTATCACACAACCTCTCCATACTTTGGTATTATTTCACTTCATTATTTGTACTACCCTTCGAATAGACTGGCTTATTTAAAATTCATGTAATGTGTAATTTAAAATAATTGGCTGAACTTATTACTATTAAAATGATCAATGAAGTAGTTTCAATCCTTGAAATCAGCTTCCTTTCATGTTGATTCAAAATAAACTTATTTTGATATTTATATGCAAACAAATATCTTAAGACGTAATCAAAATTTATTAGACTTTTTCCTTTATAAATTAACATTATTACTCCGCCAACATGGAATTCAATACCTTTTGACATCAAGCTATTTAAGTAGAATATCAAAATGAGCTAATATATTATTATCAAACCTGTTTCATAAAAAGTTAATACGACTTTATCAGTATAATAAATAATCCTAGGAAAAGAAGGAATCTAACCTGTCTATGAATAAAAAACGTACTCAAATTCATTGTCATTCAAAAGTGCCCAATAATAGGACTTCTGCATTTGAATTAAAACCCGTTTGAAATGTATTCCTTCCTAGTAGTCCGGAACAATACCTTTTATTATTCATAAGATTCAGTCATAGAAAATTCATACAAAAATAGAAACGATTTTTTAGTCATAGAGTAGTTCGAAATCTTATCTTTAATTTATAATACCCCATCGACGAAGATAACGATACACGGCATTTGTCTTTGAAAATCCAATGGCAAATAAAATTAGAGCATATGAAATGAAGAGCAATGCAACTTTATGACTGAAAATCCACGTTAAGAATCCATCAGACCTATGAAATATCCCAAAAGCCTCTAATTTACTTCTTTCTTTCCTTTTAGATGTAGTCAACTTACTTGTTGGGCCTAGTTATTTGAAACTTTGAATTCCCTCTTGAATAGACAAATAAATATTTGTTAATAATCAAATCATTGCTTCGAACTACAATATATTTGTCAGGTACACGTCCACCCTCACTGCCTTCAATAAATCCTCTGGAGGGATCTATGAATAAAATTATAAAAAATAAAATTATAAAATCATGAAGTAAGTTGAAGAATCAACCTGAGGAACTCATTTTTACGTCAGGATGGTCATAGCATTCACAAAGTAAGACACAGTTACTTTGGGCACCCAAAATACTTTTATTCCAATTTGTACTTGATCCACTGAAATATTGCACAACGTTTAGGTCCGTTGATAAATAAATCCCTTGTCCGAAGAGTGATACCTACAAAAATGGATGTAAATCACTGAATGGATCAGGTATAAGCATTTATAAATGCACCTCGTTCCGATGTTGCTGAAGTCCATTACTTAAAATGGAATAGAAATTTTGTAGCTTTGATCCGTGATATCCATAAATATCTCCATTTAATTTCCCGTTGTATTGACTCTCTAATCGAGCAGATTTATTCGTGAAAACCTACATGGGATTTGATATTAAAAAAAAGATTAAACACAAAACTATCCCGAAATTTGAAGGCGTTTTTACTTTAAAAATGTGTGTTGGTCGTAGTGATTCAACGATTTCATGACCAGCCAATCTTAAAACTTTATTTATTTCCTCTTCTTCATCTACTATACTTAGTTTCAGTCCCGTGGGATGCTCCAAAAGAATCTATTAGTATCAAAATAGGCATTTCGTAAGTCAATAATGTATATCTTAGTCTTTATTACCCAATGGAGAAGACAAGCGACGTCATCTGATATGATTTCGGGGTTATGGATGACATTAGGTAAGCTCTTAACCACAGGGATCTGGTCTATTAATTGTCTCTAAGAGAATAATGATTCATATTATAAATTAAGAGATTGGATTGGACAAGCACTACTGTTTACAAGAGAATAGATATCATAGTCTCCGGATGAGTTCTTATTTGACATAATACTTGAAGGAAATGGCCGAAGAGACGAGTAATGTCTTAAAGAATTTGCAGCAACAATGAAAAGCGACAATTGAGCATCAATTTCTCGTGGATCCCTTCGTAAGAGTTCAAGTGCCAACTAAATATCAGGATCACAAATGCATTAAATGATTAATATTAATTTATCATATTTACTCACATCATCCCGTAAACAGCCAATTTCATCCATTTTTTTCAAATATCACAATTAATTTATTTTCTAAGCTTTGTTAAACACATTATGTCACAACTGTTTTCATATCGAAGTTGAGTGTCTCGAATACATACGTCATTTTTTATTTAGGATCAATGTGAATATTAGGGAGGACAGCACAAGTTATAAGAGGTTTTTATCTTCTTAAATTGTTCACTAAAAATTCGAATAAAATTAGTTTGTAAGTACACTTCAAGAATTTTAAATAAAAAAGCTATGCCCAATCGTTTGGATGTTATTCAAAAATCTAATTTTCAAGTTATCAACATAGTTTTCTCTGAAATTATTTTTGTCTTAATAAATTTCCATTGAGATAAAGAATATATCCATAGATCATATATGAGACAACCTTCTCCGGTCTTCCCTACGTCTAAATTATTCATACAGATTTGTTATTATAATAATCATTTTCTAGCTATATAGATTAAAACAGTGCGTTATTATACTATCTGGAGGAGCACAAGCTCCGATCACGCAACCTGTTATGGTAATAAACATCAATTTTTTCAACAAACTCCTGTTGGTGAGCTCATATGATCTTGGTCCAATTATAAAAGAGTAATAGATGGTCGTTGTTGTAGTTTTTTAACAACATGACGTGGTATTTTATTTAACAATCCATTTTGGGTTAACATTTTAAATCCCCAAAAATTGTTTTGCTTCACGTCAAATTAGATATTTTTAAAAAGGTTTTCTAAAGTAAATCGTCAAAAATAATTTGACTAATTATTTTAACGCATAAATTTGACCTTTAAAATAAAGTATCAACTTTAGTTCGTGTTTGTACAAAATTATGTAGTATCAGTTTCATTCAAATCATATAATACTTACCTAATGGATATTAATCCTGTAATAATAAAATAATTCATTAACTATGCTATGGTAAACAAGTTTGTTTATGTTGGGTTTTAAATACTAACCCAAAATAGAAGAGTTAAATAAAACACCACGTGATGTTGTTAAAAAACTACCACAACGACTATTACTCTTTCATAATTCAGCAATTAAAGATCATATGAGGTTAAAAACAAGAATTTGTCACAAAAATTGATTTTTATCACCACTACAGGTTGCGTGATTGGAGCTTGTGCTCTTCCAGATAGTATAAGAACCCATTGGTTAATACTTTACAGCTGACAAAAATATAAATTGATAATGTATAAACCTAATTCGTGTATGCTACAACTCATTATCTTTTTTATTGAGTCGTAATTCAAATGCATTTATGGAATTCAATGATGATATTTTAATGTGTAATATAAAAAAAGACAATTCTTATCATATAAAAATTAGAAACTGTTTATTTTAAAATTATGATTCAAGGTAATACGTATATTTTGAATAGAAAAATAAATTAAACCTTACTTAAAGGAAAATGATATTGACAAAGAAACATTTGATTTACATACTAAAAAGTGTATGATCCATATTGAAAGACAATACTATAGTTGTCTACAACAGCGTATCTCAATCTTATTTACCTTTCCAAAGCGCATAAAATCTCAAGACACTTGCATGTAACATATGATTAAAATAACACTGCATAGTCTATATGCAAATTTCCCATTTATTTAGACGAGACAGTAATGAAAAAACCATAAGAGGAATAAATAATAATTTTAACTTTAAAAAAAAAAAAGGCTTCCAAAGTGGTTGTTCACTAACTGGGTTGACCGCTCAAGCGATGCAGCAACACAAAAACCCATTGATTAGACAAGAAGAACTCAAATGAAGTAGAATCAGCTTCATTTGTCAATCGATCATGTCCAGTTCTTGAAGAGGTTTTCTTTTTAGAAAACTATCTATGATGATATTCTTAGTGCCTTGCTCTGTGTTTCATATCTCGTGTATATTCCCAGTTACATCATAAACAATACTCTCTATTGACAATGTGTAATTGAGACAATTTTTTACAATAAATTTTAAATACTTATTTATTAATTTAAAATTTGATCCTCTCATGAGTAAAAAGAATGGATTTAGTTATTCAAATATTTTTATATATGAAGTATCATATTTTTTAATTAAACGTCAAAATATCTATTTTTTAGCGACACCTCTCACAGGATTAGGGGGCACACCAGTGTGCCCCAACAACCACATCAAATCATTTATTAATATAGACGGAACAATTTTTAAAACTCACACAACCTCTGAATGTTTCCTAAAAATCTTGATCAGTAGGTTTTTATATGACGTCAGTAATTTGATGTCTGTCATTTGGGGGGGGGGAGGGGGGAGAGGGTCTAAACAACCAAGTTTTATGATAATAAAACTATTTTTCATTAATATTATGGAAAATAGTGAACTATTTATGTTAAAATAGGACTAACAAACTTAAACCTTACTATCTATCAAAAATCTATCCCTCAACAACTAGTTTTATTATGTATCAGATCCTAATATGTATAAGAAATATGTTACCACATCGTTATGCAATCCTAATTCCACAGTTATAGACGATTAATTAACTATTAAAATGGGAAAAATAATATTTTTTATCTAATTATCCAACTTTTCTCGTCCTAATTGATCCAAAAAAAATGTATAAATTTAGCCATTTCATATGGATTTTAAGTAACTACTTTGATTTAAGTTAAATATCACTTTTGATCATTATCTTAAAGCACTATTCGATGCAAGTGTTAAGTATGTATGTATTTTTAAAGCCCTTTGATGAAGTTTCATGTAGATTTCTTGTAAATTTGTATTTTTCATGTTGTAAAACGGGTCAAGGAGTGTCTGCTATGCTTTAAGTAGAAAAGAGGCTATGAAAATAAAAAATAACTTGATAAAACATCAAGATATATATATCCATTAGTCGATAATAATAATTATATTCCATGACTTGGTAATATTTTGTTAAAGGATTCAAACAAGGGCTTCGATTTATAATACATAAAAAGAAGGAGATTTGCGTATGGTACTTGAAATAAAAAATAAAAAAGATTGACATTTTCAGCTTAAATATCTTTTTAATGGTGTTTTTTACATTATGTCTTTTTCAAGAATACATTTTTCTCTTCTATAAAATGGCAAAAATGACTAAGCAAATTACAGTATAAGTGATTTAGTATTTTACAAGCCATACGTACATTACGTTCCTGTTAGCATAATATGTATTAAAATACTCCGGGGATGACAAAGGGTGTTGGGATTTTTACACCATTAATTAAAATATCTCATATCTGAGAGATGTGTAGATTTTTTAAAATACTATTTTTAATGTACAATTTTTGCAAAAAAAAGATGTTATTTATTTATGGGAACGTATTGTTATGTCTCCTTTTGAATCCCCAAGGACATATTAGGACAACGAAGAAAGATTGACTCATTCATAAATGATACCGAATAATTCATAACATGAATATCCTCATAGATAATCTTACATTTCATGTAGATAATTGTCGTATATAAGTACTTAGTGCATCAACATTGAAACAATCTTGAATAAAACTCAAGAAAAGAGAAAATCGTACTTGACTTTTTTTTCCGTCACATTAATGTACAGCCCAGAATTCCATCGATATATTTGAGTATGTTAGGCTCAAAAAGCTATGGATTTTTCCAAAAAATTTAATAATCGAATTTGTTTTTTTCAAAAACAATATATTTGAAATTTTATTTTTAAAAATATGTAGAATTTTGAAATTCTTGTCTAAAAAAATTAATAATCGGTGAATCACTATAGATTTTTAAAACTATTTTCCGAAAAAATTAATATTTCAAATGTAATTTTAATTTTTAATTCGAAGAATCAAATTTTTTGTAAATAATTATGGATTTTTTTAAAAATTATAAGTTTCATTTACAAATAAAAAATTCTTAAAAAATTAATTTCCAAAAAATTTTCATAATAAAGTTTATTTTGAAAAAAATTTCAATTGTTTTTTTTTTTAAACTTTAATTTTTTGTAAACAGCTGTGAATTTTTCAAATTTTTTTCAGAAAGTTAAATTTTTTTGACTTTTTACTCAAAAAAATCCAAAAACCCACCTTCTCCCAAAATATAATCATGCGGACGCCCCTGGTTATAGACTTTGAATTCAAATTTGTCTTATGTGTTAGGATACACAAAATTTTAGCTATAGTTTAAAACCTCAATTTAACTTAAAATACTTATATGGTCACCGATATGGTTTTTTAAATGAACTCTAAGAATTTCATTATTAATTTATTCTGACGAAAAAGTATTGCTACTTTAAAATTGTAAAGCTCATAAAGGATTCATTAGAATAATTTGTCAATAAAAATAGACGAAAATAGGTTGAAAAATATCAATACAATTCACAATTAATTTTGACCAAAATCAATTCAAAATTGTTTTTTTGTTGAGGGGCCACGTATTATGTTTTTATAAATTTATCTATGTAGGTAGATTATTCAAGTCTGTAACACAAGTGTATTTTGATTTATTAATTTAATAGGTCACTATAAAAAATAATGTTTCTCGAAAATAAATTATGTACATATTTATATCAGGGCGACTAACTATCTTCTTTTTCTAAACAAGTTCTCTTTCTACACCTTGTCCAGGGCATTTGGGGACTTTTTTAGTGATGGAACGATTCCAAAAAAAAAAAAAAAAAAATACTGATACCGATGGGATATTAGTAAAAATTAGCAAGACCAATTTGGATTTTTTGAAAATCCATATTTTTTTTTCATAAATAAGAAAAGTAATACATAAGAATTGGAATCGCAAATTAAACATTATTTTTCCGATGCCGATTTCGATTAATCGTCCAACAGCTACTTAATAATAAATTTATGATGTGTCTGATTTTATTTTGGATAAGTGGGGCAAGTTGAAATTCAACTAAAATGAAAGTTTAAAAAATAAATAAAAAAGACATACCTAAATCCTAATCAATGACAAGATTAAAGATATTTTTTTCTATAAAAAAAAAGAACAAAGATCAAAATTTGTTCTTACCAGATTCCTAAATTTATTAATTTCCATTTCTTATATTAACCTTCCAAACAAACACTCATTTGTATATATTTATATATATATTTTGGGAAATCAAAGTATATCCTATTAATATATATAATCTGTATCTGTCACGGCGTTACCTACGCTAACACAAAAATACCCATTGTATTTTGTTGTCAGCTGTCGATTCCCTCTTCTCGCTTGATACGTCATGGTTTTTTCATAATTTATTCTTGTTCATAAATACACAAAGTCATTAGTTATTCTGTAAATATGCTCCGTTTCCAAAAAAACAGGACTACAATTTCCTGTTGATCCCTCGTTGTGTATATAATATTTATATAGTGGAATTTTAGAAAAAAATGGCAAGGGAAAAAAAAGGAAAAGGGTTTAAATGAGGAAAATGGCAAGACTTTTTTAAACTGATTTAATACCTATCACCAATATAACATATATTATGATAAACGAAAAATAAATAAACACGACAGCTGTTCCAATAGAAAAAGTGCTTATCATTTAATTCTCCGTTATCAATTATAATAATTAATATAATTAGAGATGATGGATCATTCATATTGGACAAGACTCTTGGATTGACGGACAAGCATTTGCATAACACTAGGCAAGAGAAGCGATATCCACTTCGTTAGGATCCAGGATGTATCAGAAGAAGAGGCGGGGACAAACCACTTAGAGGATTCCGGCAGTCAAAGGTCGAGCGTTGGAGAATACGAGGAAAACTGTCAAGCTCAATACAGATGGAATAATCTGAAATTGCAAAAGGCAATGGTCTTCGACTCTTGATAAACCTTCTTTCTTGTCCAAAGAGAATGAAACACGCTGTACTTCGTAGTTACCTAAAGGACTCGAATTCTATAAGTTGTTTATCTAGGACTGTGAATTCATACTTCCAAATTATCATCCAGGCTATGAGAGCCATAGCAAATAACTCTCAACGAATTTTTATGTGTATGTTTCTAGATGATACAAAGAGATTTGAATATGTAACTATTCCCAGGAACATAGCTTTCACATATACAATTATTATTTATTACAATCGTAGTTACATATTCAAATAGAATACTAGAAAAATACACATAATTTTTTTTTATCAAACGTCAAATTTCCTTTTTTTTTAATAAATACCACAAAACAATACATTTTTGACATACATTTTTAGAACTCTTTCCTATGATTTCTGTATTTTGAATTTCTGGAACATTTTATTAAATAATTTTTGCAATATCTGCAAAAATGAACGAGTTATCGAGGGTTATTTTTTCGACAACAGGTTTCTTCATAACTTTTTTGTTTTTGCAAATACAAAAAACAATATTAGTAGGTTAGTGTTCCTCTTAACAATTCCAATAAATACTATTCAAAACATTAGCACAAAAAAGTATTTTTGCAATTTTCTTCGCAAATTTCGATTTGGAAATTTTTTGAAGTAAATAAAAAATGGACTTCTTATCTAGACATTTTTTAGATGCATATAGGTGGGTATGTTATTTGGAGTTTCTAACACAATATTTTTTTACTATGTATTCATAATAATACAACTAAGGTTACAAAAGGCAATAATAAGATTTTTTTTTTTTTTTTGGGGGGTAGAGTTGCTATTTACCTTACTTAACCGGATTGATATAGTGTGAAGAATCCAAGAGAATTAGAATTATGAGGCTCTTTTTTGACTACAACAAACATTCATATTATAACGATTAGTATATTATGTAATATATAGAAGTATTTTCTGAATATTTTTTAAACTTTATTAATTAATTTGAACATTTTCAATGGGATTTCCCTTTCCCTCCTTAGCCCAAGCAACGCCATCTAATCCTTAGCTAATAAATTATATATATATATATATTGTACAAGTTGCAACTTGTATAAGTAAATCAAAAACCAAAAAATGAGATGATTAATTTTAAATGAATGATTTACAGAAGTTGGGATGAGGATTATGCAATATTTGAATATTCCAACATGGATGATCAATATATGTATTAATTGGATATCTTTTTTGGCTATTTTAATAAAAATATAATTATTCTGGTGTATATCATAAAGTTCAAATACCCACAGTTATATTACATATAAAAACACAATAACCCTTAGTGTTGGGACTCGGTACAGCACCAATTTTTTTTTTTTCTGGTTCGGTCTTAATTGATTTGTTCTAGACCGATTTTTCAGTCCAACCCGCTGTCTCAGACCGTGGAAAGATTTTATTCAGTCTCATATATTATGAGTAACCATTTTTTTTTTAGATCAACTCTCATTACAATATAATTTCTAGAACAAATACTGTATGCATATAAGAGACGGTGGGATCAAAATTTATCCGAGGTATCTCTCTTTAAACTTTGTATAACGTCATTGTACTTGAAAAAACATATGATCATGTTAAAAACAATTTATCTGTAAAATCGGTATAGACCAATTTTTTTGGGACCGAGACCGAATTTTTATATGAGATCGTTCTAGACCCAGCTTTTTTGTTGGACGGAACTAATTTGGTTCAACAAAAAACTTGACAGTCTCAGACCGGTCTAGGAGATTTCCAAACCAAAACCCAACACTAATAACCATGTAATTTTAATAAATCAAGCTGAAATGATGGTACTAATAAACCAATTTTGTAATTCAATGACTCATTTTACAACGAATAAATTGCAAGCTAACAATTTGCTTATACAACTTGGAACTTGTAGACTGCCCTGGGGGAAAAAGCTTGTCGCTTAAGAGTCTCCCTTAGATGTGGGGAAGTTGTTACTTTCCCTAAGTAGAGGAAGACCCCCAAAACATAATGTTTTCACCCCATGCTTGACAGTTCGGATGGTGTTCTTTATGTTATTTTTCTTCCTCTAAACGGTTTTTTTTTTTTTAAATATACCAAAGCATGACCCAAAACTTGTAATAGCATGACAAAATTACGAAAAGCGTGATTTTTATGTAATCCAGAAAAGACAACCCAAAGACAAATAATTTGATATATTCAAATACTATATTTTTAATGTACTCATTTGACACGCCGAGGAACATATTGCAGCTTTTTACGATGAAGGCCGTGTACATGGCGTACCACGCTGTCATGATGGAAGCTCACACGGAGGCAGGCAAGATGTCAGCCATACTGCTGCTGTTGAAGTTTTGTGTTCTTCTTGGTTGTACGGAAGCTTTGAATACCATTCAAATCCTTAATGGACTTATAAATATTGTAGGCAGTCAAAATGAAGATGCCAATGGTCTCTGCAGTCTTCTCGGCACTGGGACAGGCGCGGAGGGCCTTTTTTTTTGTTCTTGCTCTGACATTTTAAAATATGGGATTAAAACAAAACTTGCTTATTTTTGTTTCGGCTTGATTGCGTAATAAAACCTCATGATTAAAATAACAGGGATAAAATCGTTGTTAAATACTACCAGAAGTTGTGAGTCTCCACTCTGTAATGCCTCTCAATGTTAAAATAAACCTACCATTAAAATTATAGGTTGCATTTTCTTTGTTGTTGGGCAAATTTACATAATCAGCAAGGCATCAAATACTTATTTTCCCCATTGTACTTCAAATTACATAATACCTACTCACTCTTCAAAAGGTAGGTATGAATTGTGTAATAAAGATACTATTTACAGGTGCATGTAGGTACATAAAAATAGTTGACTTTACGTTAAAAGACGTCATAAAGTAAAAAATAACGTAGAAATCAATAAAAGCCCCATATTAACCCACTTGCAAAAAGTAAATCCTACATTTTTAGCCTCTATAAATTTTATGGTTTCTTCAGAATGAGATAAGATTTTTTCGGGGATTTTTGTATATAATTTAGCAAATTAATCTTGATATAAGCCAAGCCTTCAATTTGAGAAATTCATTGTTAGCTTTAACAATCCTCTTTCTATAGAAAGTAATATAACAGATACTCCTACCTTTAAAAAATCAAAGAGGATTATAAGAGTTAGTTTTTATAAGGAAACGGTTTGAGATAGAATCATTATGTATTTTTGGAAACACATCATTCTCAAATATTTGGACACTACAGTCTTGTACATAAATAGAATCAAAGCATTTTATTATTTACACAATATGTGCATAGAAAACCATTGAACCTTATTCCCGCTTGGGTTCCTTCACAATTGTTCAGTTTATTCATTCATTTCTGTAAAATATCCCATCAGACACTCATTCGTAAATTTCTTTCTGTTCATTTTTTTTTACTAAACGAAATCGCTTGATCAATTTTTGACCAAATTATGTTGGCTGCGAAAAAAAGTTTCTTCGTGAGATGTCTCTTTTGAATGAATTAGCTGTAGTCAATTGTCTTCGTGAAGTATGCAATTTTTTCTTCTATTCACAAAATTTACTGTAAGAAAACAATTAATGAGATGCATTTATGAAAATGGTGTCGTTGATTTTAGAGTAATTCATGATACTGGGTATGAACAAAACACTTGTCACAAAATTTGGAGGAAAATTGACCGTCATTTTTTTGTTAGCTTTGGTTTGGCTTAAAATATGTCAATGCAAAATAATAAAAAAAAGGAGAAGAAAATGAATCGCTAACACGTCGTTACTTTTAATGTATCACGCAACCTTCCTCCCAAAAAGAATGAGAAAAAAGGCACAAAATCATCTGGTAGTTAGCCAAATAAGTTAATCTAAACTTAAACTACCATTTAGCTCTTATTTACTCTCCCAGACTATCACTATCTTCACCAATTTTTGAAATGAATTACATATTAATAAAATCTACATCGTACTTTATTCGATACTGTATTATAATAATGCATAGTATTATTTGATTAAAATAGTAGTTATACATTTGTATTTGTGTATGATAGTCAAAATTTCTTCATAGAAATAATAAAATGGCCGAGATAAGTATGTTATATAGAGGACGAGGGATCAACAAGAAATTGTATTCCTGTCCTTTCGGAAACGGAGCATAAGTAAAGTATAATTTATTACTTTCTTTATTTATCAAAAAGAATAAATTATGAAATAGTCATAGGTAGAGGAAGGAATCGGCAGTTGAAAATAAAATGCATAGGGTATTTGTGTGTTAGCGAGGTAACGCTGAGCTAAATGGATACTGTTTACAGATTTTCCAGTTAATCTTTTAATTTCTTTCCATATAAGTGCTCAATCTCCAATGCCATACTTAAAATGAAAGGTTGATCCATGGATATTTCTAGCTATCTGGACTACATGCAGATGAATAAAAAAGCGCGCCGGCTCCAAGACACGGCTTGTTTTTAAAATTGATTAGTCATTTTTTTAGCACTGAAATATCCTACGCTTATAGCTTCAGGATTCCGATTGTTAAATTTAAGGTAATGAGATGGAAGTGCTGTGCCCCCCCCCCCCATCCCCAAGATCATATAACATAGTTTTCCTGGTTTCAATGTGCCATCCAATCTGGAACTTGAATGGGATATGGCTGTTCCAAGACAGAAAGTGGATCTCAAAGTGAATTCAAAGATATAGAGAATGACTAGGAATTCAAGACTGTGCACCTCCATTTCACGAAATGGGATTATATTACCCATTCCGAAGACAAAAGACAGAGCAGTGGTTGTCAACTTAATCGGCAACTAGATCTAAGGTAGGGCTCTCATGAACACAATGAAAACATAGAACTAGTTCAAGGGTCGCCATATCTACTCAATTGAATTACTTAACTTTTCAGGAGACTGACAAAGGATGCTGTGCCTTGAGTGTGGCTAAACCTTCCGCTTTACCTCTCTTCTCCTCGTCCTCTTCCTAGACCCACCCGAGCATCCACTAGTGGCCCATAACTCCAGATAGAAAACGAGCGTCAGGAAGCCTCGGAGCTCAAAATATTTGGTGAAGAAGAGGCACTTAGAATTAACGAGCTTTATGATACGTTATTACTTGAAACATTACCCTCGAGGTTTAAGCTAATGAAATCCCTCAAATCGGCCCTTGTTAAGCTGGAAGCGACTGATACAATGCTAGCCTGGATATCCAAGAAGACTTTACCTTTCAAATTTTTCATGGGCATCATACGCTAAGCAATAGTTCAGTCTCCACTGTCTTACCACAAAGGCTGATGTCATCAAATCAAGTAACTGAAGTAATCAACATTGCTGCATATTTAGGATCAAAAGAGTTCTTGAATAATGAAGAGACTAATGAAATCATCAATGGCTTATTGAACAAACTAATTTTATCCCCAGAAAGGGAGTCAATTCATTCTTCAAAATAGAACAGATGGCATTACTCTTCATGTTTATGAAGGCTCTTCAAAAAATGCACAGAAAGAGATTTTCACCTTGTCTTCTCTCTGTTTGTCTTCTGTGTCAAAATGTTAGTACGGCCCTTCATGATCAAATATTCAAGTGAAGTCTACAGTTCCATATCCCAGAAGAGTATGTATACTGCAGTTTATAAAGATAACCTTTTTTAGTTAAATATCTTGGAACAAGGATCAAACAACCAAACAACTAAGTCTACTCCACCGTGCAGAAGGGGTCGAGTTTGTTACAGATAATTTTTAGTCTGCGAGAACAAAAACGGTCCTTACATTTATGATCAAATCCGTTGTACATGGACTTGGTAGCACTTATACCAGTTGCCACATTAAACGCTGAATTCCTCTACAGCAAATAAACTCTAATTATGAAAACCCTGCTATCAAATCTGAGTTATCATTGTGGCCGTATTAGTTGATAACCACCCAGTCAACAGGAAGTTCTTCACTCATTTTCTTTATGGTGGTGAGCTCAGACTTCAATTACTCACCCCCACAACATCAATAAAAATGTTTATCTCATCTTCAACCCTGTACATATTTAAAAAAATATTTATAACTGCTTCCAATGACAAGAATACTTCAGCATTCCTCTGAATCGTCTGAGAGTTAAATCATCATGACACCCCAACTTTGCTCATATCAAAGAAATTCACCATAAAGAGGCAAGAAAGAGCTCAAAAACAACAATCGAAGCCATAGTTGATACTGTGTGTGATCAGGGTCACAAATGGGGAATCATTCTTGGCAAGATTTCTCAAAGACTCTTCAACATGATAGGCAAAATCATTGTTTCTCAACTCAATGACAACAAGCTATAGTAAGGCAGAAAATTTTATTATCTTAAAACAAGCTCAAATTTAGAAAGGCTGCTAAACTTCCTTTTTAGATTTGTTTAATTATATTTAAAGT
This sequence comes from Lepeophtheirus salmonis, assembly GCF_016086655.4. Taxonomy (NCBI): domain Eukaryota; kingdom Metazoa; phylum Arthropoda; class Copepoda; order Siphonostomatoida; family Caligidae; genus Lepeophtheirus; species Lepeophtheirus salmonis. The sequence continues at coordinate 33,670,795 of NC_052144.2, read as the reverse complement.
ATAAAGTGTTTTGAACAAATCCACAGCTATTCACAAAAAAAAAAAAAAAAAGGGAAAAAATCCCTCCTTCCTGAGACATGTTTTTGCTATTCTTTATATTCATTTTAAAAAATTCAAAAATAACCAATCAATTATAAATAAACTTTTTTGAAAAAATTGAACATTAAATTTCAAAGAGGAGGCTATTAAATTTTGATAATCTTGAATTCTTAAATACTAACTACCAAATTTTCAAAATGAATGGAATTCGTTTTTAATCAACTAAGGGCGTTACACTTGAATTTTTTCTTGTACTAATATAAGTACTAAAATCCATAGACTTTTCATAGAAATTAAATATTTTCCTGAATTTTTTTAGTGTTGTGTGATTACATTTAAAGTATAAAGTGTTTTGAACACAAAATTTAAAATATTAAATTTTTCAGGGGGAAAAATGCTAAAATTCCTTAATTTGTTGGGCTAATACCCTCCAGTCCTTTTGTTAGGAAAAGGAAAAAGAAAGCCAAAAAAATTAATTAGCTACACATGTCTACTGCCCATTTATTAATTAAAAAAAAAAGCCCCTGATTTTTTGTGAGCAACTTTTTTGAAAACAGCCCCAAAAATGAAGTTTGTTTTAAAAATTAAAAAAAACCTAAAGCCCCTCCCAAATATATATATTTATATATAATCCTTTGGAAGCCCCTGATGATCATATGTTTTTGCTCCCTTTTTGCTGTTTAGCTTCAGTTACTCTTGTTAACAGACATTTTTTCTCAAGATATAAAAAACTAATATCATCTGAAAGGATATTTAAGCTGAATTTCTTTCTACGATATCTTAGATTGTAACGAAGTAGAAAATATTATTTGCTATATTGGTGGATATATCCCTTACTCTATTTTCAAGAAAGGAACCAAAGATTGTTGGAGAAGTATCCTCAGCTAATCAAATGAGTCAACAATTTCAATAGATGAAAATGAAAATTATCAAGAGATGGATTGGTTGTTCAATATTTGTGCAAAGTAGTGGTCGAAGTGAAACTTTGAATTAGGAGTGTTGAATAATACTATATAACTACATCATAACCCAGCCTCCATTAATTCACCCTTTTAATTGAATAACACGGTAAATTATACAAAGGGAAGAAAAAGGTCAATGATACGAATATGAGAAAATAATGATAAAGTGATGTTAATATGTTCTAGAAAATAATGATAAAGTGATGTTATTTGTCCAGGGCCTTATCGTTCTTGTATTTTTTTGTGATTCCTCCAAAAAAATAGTTCAACAAATAAATAAATCTTCTTGAACCGACTATTATTCTCCCCTAAATTTCTTCACAAATAAAATGAATCAACCGATACCACAATATATTGATTATCGGTCTCGGTTCTTGTGCTTATTTTCGTTTGTTGTTAATTCTCCATCTCCTGCCCCCACCTTCTAACCTTTCCTCACGGCTCCTACTTTGAAAACCATTGTTTTAAGAAATCTTAGTTTTGGAGGCCCCTTCTGGCACCTGGGGACCACACACTCTGCGTATAAGGTAGCTGCGGGTCTGTTTGTATCATTTCCTGGGCACGAATTTTCTAGTAACGTCCGTTGTTTTAAGCGTCTGTTACCAAAGTGAACCGAGACCCAAGACCAGGAACGATAGAGCCGCTGAACATGAACCGGGCACAATCTTGCATTTGTCCTATTATAAAAAACGACATCTTGAGTGGGAAACAGACATCAATACAACGACCATGATTCTCCTTAAGCTAAAAGGTACGGTTTTAAAGCTTCTTGTTACCTTTTAATACATGGTTCTTGCAAGAGTAATACTACTGCATTTCCTTGAAACAATGGGTTACATTTGTGATAGTTCCTTGAAAGGATTTCACATGATTTAAGAGGAATTATGAAACAAAAAAAAGTTATATGATATTCTTATATTATGTATCTAATAATTAAAGCTTTGTTCAGTTTATATTACGTCGTTGTATTTTTGAGGACATCATAGGTAGATCCTACTTTTTTCATGGTCTTAAGGATTCCGGATGTGCTTTTATTATCTTTGCAATTGCGTTTTTCGCATAGCACCTAATTCTTCAGGTTTTTGTTTTGTTGATATTTAACTTTAAGTTCCGGTTTAAAAACGATTGTATGGTCTTACATATATAAATAACATATAATATAACTGATGAGTTATTTTCATATATACCTACGTATTAGAACAAACATGACTTTAATCAAAGCTTAGTGTTCACAATTCCAATTCTTGAATATTATAAATTTTAGTTTTAGGTCGTCCACAGGATTATATATATGTATACTTTATTTTTTTTATTTCTTTATTTTTTAAAGTCTTTTTAAGTAATGTGTCCCATAAAATTTAAAGTAATTTTTCAAAAATGCATACCCCACATTTTTTTTTCTATTTGATCTCAGCTACTCGAATATAAAAAAAAATCTAAGACAACGATAACAGGTGCCGATGAGAGCTTAAAGTCAATTCATTGACTTGATGGTAGGGTGGAACAGTAAATTTACATTCAAATGAAGATTACACCAAAATTACTTATCATAAATGTATTTTAACTTGTTTGACTATTAGTATAAATAGGTATGACTATTGTGTAATACTTTGGTTTGTCTAATTTGAAGTCTCTCCAAGTAAAACGTGTTTCAACTCCCCCGGTTCACCTTATTTTATATAAAGTGATAGGTTGAGTTTATATTTCAGAATTGATAAATAGGAAATAATTTATATATTAGGATTATTTTTACTTAATGACGCAATAAATTAATGTTTTACGATATATTTTCTTTTAAGTGTTTTATTTTTCATTCAGGACAGATTTCCTTGTGTTCATGAACGCAACGTTGTATAAATTGCTTTTGTTCCTCATCTGCTGTATTTAAACTACGGAAGTCTTTCGTAAACTTTTGGAGTATATCTCAGCCGTAACGTTAACTGCTCCAAGGATTGAGATTTGTTTCAGGCTGCAATCCAGGCGGAATTACTATCCCATAAAGATGGAGCTTCACAAAAAATAATCTTCAATTTTGAAACAGGGAAAAAGTGTCATGCTTTTGACCGATATGAAGTAACATATTTTTTATATATCTGAAATTCAATATCATATAATGATAGTCGAGTTGTTTATGAAACAATACATAAAGTTATCACTAGATTTTAAAAAATCACGCACCAAACCCAGAATTATCAAATGCTCCACTCGATGCAACATATCTTTTGCCATGTCCCGAGATATTTTCATTATTCAAATTTACAACCCTTTTGCTGTAGCTTCTTGATCGACATGATCATTAAAGAGTGAAAGGATAGCAGTTTGATCAGTTAAATACCATAATTGATGTCTATGTTTCATCAGGTAGCTTTTGATAAAGTTTCGTCTATTTTTTCAAAAGCTTTCAATGATTTTAACAAGCATAAATCATTATATGGTGCTTTGACTGCTAAAATGCATTGAAGGCAAGGCTTAACGTATATTGTTACAATCAATAAACATATATCTAATAACGCTATTTTATCGTCTATATTTATTTTAAGCTAGTAACTTAATAAGGATATTTTCAGAGAGTATAATTGCTTTGGCCATCCAACGAACTTGGTGCCTGGCACCGGGAGCTCTATTTTTTTATTATCATGGTCTCTATGAGCTCCATGTCATCTTCTCCCACAATTTCTTTTGTTAGTTCACTGCGATAATATTCTAATAAATCTTCAATTCCCCAAAGTGATAGGTTACTTTGTACTAATGGGGGGGGGTGCATTTTAAATTTTTGGAAAAAAATAAAGTGGTATTTTATGTTTTGGGACACCCTAGTGAGGGGGGGGGGATATGATTTTGTAAATTAAAAAGAAAAAAACATCTAAAAATGTAGAATTTTGTTGGAAAAAAATTTGAAAAATTAAATTAAAAAAAAAAAATCAAATATACAATTTGATATTTAACACTTGCTTAAAAATCTACAACTTTTCAACAAAAAACCATGGTTACTATCAAAAAACTAATATTTGGAAAATAATTTCAAAAATCCACTGCTGTTCACACAAAATAATATTTTATTGAAAAAAATATAATTTCTAATATAAAAAAAAAAAATTGAAATATTAAATTTTTCGGAAAAAATATTTGAATTTTTTCATAAAATATCATATTTGGATTTTTTTCATAAAATATCATATTTGAATTTTTTTCCAAAAAATTTAATAATGGAATTTTTTTGGAAAAAATTTAACTTATTTTTTTTTTTTTTCCAAAATTTAATACAAATATATAATTAAATTTTTTTTTTACAAAATTTTTAATATGTGAAATGTAATTTTTGTGAAAAAAAATTAATTCCCAAGACCCAGGGCCTCTCTCCCCCCCCAAAAAAAAAATATATAATCCTGCAGACGCCCCTGGTGCCATTCATGCTTTCTCAAGTGTAACCCATGCGGCCCAGGAACTCTAAGAAGAACCGTGACTTATGGTTGCACCTACACATACCTCTAATTATGAATCTTCATATAGGGTGGCAGAAAGTGGGAGTGAGCTTTATAGTAGCTGAATTATAAGCCCTGTTAACATTAAATGCCGCTTAAATGATTTTTGAGTGAGGAAATGTATAAATTCTATTGAGAGGGACCCTTTCACATTTAAAACAGAATTAGTGCAGGGGAATTATTGTAAAACTATATTCATATATTATTAGGATCTTTCTCTAAATGATACCAAAAGTAGGGAGGAATTCATTATTCAGAGCGAAATATGAACATCACGACAATCAATTAAAGAATGAAAAATGAGCAGCCGTTTGTCCTTTTCTAAAACTAAAACTATTATTTTTCTCTACCTAATTTCCACCTATAACAGACATTGATATTACAAAATTGAAAAAACATGAAAGGTTAGAATTGGAGATTGAGCCCCTGAACGTAAACAAATGGAAGGATGAACGGCAAAAATATTTGAATGGGGTTGATTTAGATATTTCTTTTATTTTTTAATGTTCTACAAAGAAATATTTTAGCCCAGAACCAAGGACAACACCAATTGATAAAACAACAACCACCTGATCAATTCAAGGACACTTTGACGAAAAAAATAATACATTTTTGGATAATATTCATGTTACGATATAATTTCGGTATTATTCCCGTTTTTGTTACTCCAATTTAAAAAAAAGAAAATGTTTAATCAATTATTTGAAATTAATTAATGATTAAGTGTGAAAATGAATTTATCTATGAGCGTAGAATGTAAAAGGGATCTTAGTTTTTCTTTCATTCATCTGAATTCTGAAATATCTGGGGTTATAGTAATTTGGAACTATTATGGAGATATACATTTTTTATTTATACCAGTTGTGCAAGTTTAAAATGTCATTTTTTTCATAAAAAAAAGGAATTGTTTATCAATAATGGCTAAACATTTTTTAATTCAAAGTATTTGCCCTCGATTTTACACATTTCATCCATCTCTAGGCCAATTTATGGACAATATTCCAAAAAATTTCATTGAAATCCATTCATCGAGCCATTTTTGTACATCCTCGAAAGTCTTAAAGTCTTGCTCAGCCAGTGCGTGTCCCATCAATGAAAAGAGGTGATAATCAGAAGGCACCAGGTCTGGTAAATACAGCGACTGGGGTAGGAGTTCCCAACCAAGCGAACAAATCGTTTCTTTGACCACTATGTCTGAGCGTTGTCAAGGTATAGAATGACTTTACCGTGTCTTTGAGACAATTTTGGGCGTTTTTCGATCAATGTGTGGTTCAAATTAATCATTTGTTGTCGGTAGGGAATGATATTAACTGTTTCGCCGGGGTTGAGAAGCTTGTAGAACACTATTCCCTTCTGATCCCAGCAAACACCGCATTATCTTCTTTCCAAAACGATTCAGTCTTGCACTCGATGTTGATGATTGTCCTGGTGTTACCCATGATTTTTACGACTGGGATTCTCAAAATATATCCATTTTTCATCGCCAATTACAACCCGATGCAAAAAAAAAAAAAAAAAAAAAAAAAAAAAAAAAATCCTAGTGTAAATGCAGTATTTCGAACTGAGTTTTTCGTCTTTCCATCTGCCGTTCGTTCAGTTCGTGTGGAACCCATTTTCCAACCTTTTGAATCTTTCCCATGGCTCTCAGGATATCAGAAATGGCTTGCCGAGTAACATTCACCTGCTTTGTCATCATTTGTTGTGTTTGTGTATTGTCTTTGTTCAATAATGATTGTAATTCGTTGTCTTCAAACTTTTTTGGTCGATTTTAACGTTCTTTGTCAGTAAAATTGAAATCACCACTTTTGAAACGTTGGAACCAGCGTTGACAAGTCTCCACGGTTGGAGCAATATCGCCGGTAAGTCTCTACAAGAATTCGATGACTTTCCATTCCTTCTTTTTTTTTATTATTGTACATTGAATATATTTCTGTAGTATAATCAATGATAATTCCAATCACTATGTATTATGAGTAAGTTATAAGGGTCTAAAGAAGAGTGCCGTTTTTCAACATTTTTCAGCCTAAAAATGGAAATATATCGAGCTCAAAACAAGATAAAGAATCAATAAAAACACTTCCATATAAGTTTTATTAGTCCTACTTTTAATTTGATAATTGTTTTAAGGATAAAATAAGACTTTGAACGAAAATAGTCCCATATTACTACAATCACAGATATTTCGAAATTCAGATGACAGAAAGAAAAACTGAGAACAGTTTTACATTCTATACTCATAGATAAATTCGATTAATGTTCTTAATTCATTCGTACACAATCCCCCCTCCCCCTTACTGTTCCCCGGTGTAATTGATTCATTTCATTATGATGATGCTTCAACAGGTGGCTCGATCTGCTTTGCTACTGTTGTAACAAAAATATATCTCTTATTTAAAAAAATTGTCATATGGTAACATACCAAAATGGCTTTCGGCAAGTGACCATGCACAAAATCAATTATACTTAAACTTAACATCTCATTAAGTTTGATCAAAAGTGCTCAAAAAAATAATTAAACGCAATTTTTAATAATAAAAAAAAGACTTCATCTCAACAAATGAATCTCTTCCCTCAATACACTAAATCATTTGATTAAAAAATTTAAAACTATGTGAAAACTCATAAATTATCCTTCATCAAAATAAATAAGATATGAAAAAAAAAAAAAAAAATCATAGGTACAAGAATGAAATATCAGAAAGATGATCATATCTTTAAAAATGAAACAACAACATTATATCTTATCACGATCATGGATCTATCAGCATGCTGTGGGCATATAATACTTATATGTATAATCAATTCTTCCAAACATATGGTACACATTTCCAGTACTTTTTCAAGGTGATGGAGCATGAAATGCACTAAATGCTACTAAATTATTTTTTTAAAGTTGTTTTTTTCGGAACAAAAGAGTCCCTAAAACAAAAAGAAGAAACGATTAGGATTTTGAAGAAGCATGGATCTAAGAATGTACTCATGTACATGCTTCAACAGATGCATATTTGTGTAGGAAGACACCATACCAAAATGATGTACTCAAGATTATATTCAAAAACTTATACTCCATTAATAACAATATATAGAGAATATTTAAGCAAGTCTTTAAGTTAGTGATGGGACAATTAATCGGAATCGGGGGTTTTCACCAGAATCAAGATTGGCATCGGGGAAATAATGTTTCATTTGCAATTCTTGTTGATTAGTATTTATTACTGGTATTTAACTATTTATTACTTTTCAAAGTTATATATAAAAAAAATTAAATATATTTGTCAGGATATAAAAAACGAACATGTGAACATGAAATTTCAGTTCCTATAATTTTATTTTTTGTAAACAGCTGTGGATTTTGGAAATTTTTCTCCACAATTTTTTTTTTTTGTAAACATCTTTGGATTTTTGATTTTTTTTTTCCCCAAAAATTAAATTTTTGGGGGAAAAAAATGTAATATTTCCAATTTAATTTTCGAAATTAATTTTTGAAAAATTTAATTTTTTGAAATTTCACTTTTTGGATTTTTTTCCAAAAAATTTCCCAGAGCCAAACCTTCCCCCACCCCACCAAAATATATATATATGCCCTAGATAGCAAAATGGTGTTTTTCAACTATTATTTTAAATGTTTAAGAATCGGAATCATCATTTGGATTTATTTTTGGAATCGCCCATCACTACTTTAAGCTATTATTTCTTCGCTCTTGTTCAATCAACATCTTTTTTGAACATGTGGATATATTTTGAATTTTGAGTAATTTAAAAAAAATGAAAGATAGATGAACTATCATATTCTTTTTTTGAAAAATTAATATGGGTGTGTTTATTAAAAAAAAATATATAAACCATTTTTATAAAACTATGAAGGACAAACAAGATATAGAATCACGTTCAGACCCTTGTATATTTATTCTATGCTATACATTTTTTTTAACATCTGTATTATTTAAAAGAAAACTATTCCAGCCATGTTATAAATACCTATTTTTGCAGGTAAAACAGTATATTTTGAAATAAGAAGATATGTCTTTCATATGACAGCCATAGTTTGTCAATATAAAATAATGGTGCTCGATCAGTTTGACTCAGAAAATTACACCTTAAAGTCATCCTTTTGCCTCAAGGATATTTTGCCATAATATACATTTATACGTGTTAATTTAAATATTTTATTTGAAAGTGATATTCCCTTTGAATTTTTTAAATAAAAAATACACAATTTAATAGTACAGTTTTTTTTTATTTTTCGTTGTAATACTGATGGATAAAGGTCTTGCCTCAGATTACTCTTCTATGCCAATCCAAGATTATTTTCTAGTATGAATAATCCATCATGTCAAATGGTAGTAACTCACAGAGAAGTGATTAGCAATTCTTCTATTGAAATCGTTGCCTTGTATATTTATTTATTGTTTTGGTTATTATCCTAATTTTATTACCTACTTCGTCTCTGTTTCGAATTCCTTACATAGCGAGAGTTTGTTGGTGTATGCATTGAAATTTTTGGGGATGATTCCATCATTTTTCCAACAGAAAACAACCATTTTATACGTTTTATAGTAGTACACATTACATATTTGAATTAAAAAGTTCAAAGAAAACATCAACTTTCACCAAAAATAACCAAAAACGAAGTATAAATCTCATTTATTTATATATTAAAGTGAAGAAATATCTTTGATAAAAAAGGTCCTAACGCAAAATGGCAAGGAGGAGTAAAGGATACTTGCCAAAATTTTATTCCACTAAAACTGGAGAATTATGACAAAATTCTAAACTATTATGTTCAACAGTCAGTTATTTTAAATGAGCGTTTAGGTAGTATAGTAATAATATAAATGCAAAATAAATATTTTTTTTATAAAATCTAAAATTAAAACAATTTCAAATTTCGGAATTTTATAAAATAAAAAGTGAATAGCATTCTTCAAAATTGTCATCTTTAACTTGTCAAATCACAAAAAAATAATTTATATTATTGGTTCTTGCCACCGCAGAATTTGGAGAGTCCTTCCTTAAATATAGAATCTGAAGAACTCGAAGCTTATTCATGTAATTCGAAATATGTTTTTAGCCAATAAGGGATTGATATTAACCTTAATGTATGTGGGTAGGTAGTTCGTTCGAGCTGATAAGATATTCATCTTGAACAAAGAAATTTTGATAAAATTTTGTAGCACCCAAAATATTTGGAATTTTGGAAGTCAATGTGTATTTCATATTCATTACAAAGGGATTATCCTTTTAGTGGTAGTAAAAGATATGACAGATTAAATAGAATAAGGAAGCTACTGATGCATCCCCTTCAATTTATAGAGAAAAATACTGCTTTGACAAAATAGAGTAGAAAATCATATGTCCTTCGATGCTCATTTTTGTATTTTTTTATATTCTAGAATCTCCCCATGAATAAAAGCTTTACACGTTCGAAGATATGTTTTAGCTTTCGAGTAGTCATTAATAACTCGTACAATTAAGGAATCATTCCCCTCTAAATGAATAAATTGTATCAAAGGTAAGCATTTCATTGGCTATCTATAATTTAACTGAGAATACATGCAATGTGCACGTATAACAATAAGTTTTATCCATACACCTCCTACTTTAATCTTCAGGTATCTTGTCTGCTGAAAGAGGTTGTGTAGAACAAAATAAATAATAAGAACGCAGGGAAAAACATTTTTTGAAAAATGAGTTATAATCTATTTTATGTATAATGTTGAGAAATTAAATTAAACCTCCCTAAAAATTCCAAGAATCAACACTGAAATCCCAAGAAAATAACGACAGTTTACAGAATATCACTACAATTTGACCCTCACAATGAATCAGCTATATTTCGTATTCTTCTTCACCTTCTGATAATAACTGCATAAAATCATTTTCTTTATATGTTTGAAGCTCATCCTTGTATCGCTTCTCCACTGTTTGAGTTCCATTATTAAGGCTATTGGATGCTCTTAATTCAAACATATTCCACAGTTATTTGTAATATATTATTTAGCTGCAGTTTAAATCAGACAAAGGAAGATAAGATGAAAACGACTTAAGGGGCTGTAACCTTTTACGCTTTAGATAAACAAAGTTTGAGGGTATAATTAATATAATCAAACAAAAGTAATGAATGATTGTCGCATGACATTTTAATATAATTCATCGGAGGCGGCCGTAGGATTATATATATATATATGTGTCACAGTAGAGATTGAAATCCAGTAGAATCGTTGATTCTCCTAGTAGAGATTACAATCCTATTTTCTCCTAGGACAAATTACAATTTTACTAAGGGAGATACTAGCATTGAATATTTGAAGAGGTTGTGTGTTTTCGAAAATATGACGCAAAGTCATAACCTCTATGGTACCGTGATCGGTAATTTCATTCCCTCTAAAATTCATTCCCATACATTCATTCCCACTTTGAAGAGGGATATTTAGTGACTTAATACGGTTTATGTTTCTACACTAGTTTTTGTGTAGGGCTCTAGAGGGAGGGCTTGGCACTGGGCAGTCGTCACTGGAGATGAGTGACGATTAGTGATGGGTAGGAGACAGATTCGAATGATTTATGGTGTTTATGGATTAGAAATGACGTCGTGATAAATCCTAATCCGTTGATATTATTTATACCTTGGAAAATACAAGTAAATGCCGTCATTGCTCTTCCTCTTCTGCATCGTCTATTACTACTTGCTCCTACTCCTTTTCATCCATTGACAATCATCAATTCATCATCCTCTTTTCTCTTCCCTTCCTCTTTTCATAATTCAAGTCTACGTATACAATAACTATAAGCAAATTGCTCTGGCCCCTAACTCCCTTCTCCAGGATCACTTACTCTCCCCTGCTTCTAGCTCAACTCTGGATTTAATCCTACAAGTTACAACAATCATCATCATTCATAGGATCATGCTGGATCTCGTAATAGATTTATAGAATATATCATTCATCCCCTTCACATCCAATCACAACAGCTCAAACTTCAATATGTAGGTTTCAAAGCATTTTGAAGGAGACACGGAATACTATGCTATGGTCCGTTGCGAAGAATCATTGACATTCATATGCAGTCAATTTCTTCATCAAGAGGCCATGGAGAGGATTGTACTAGAGTTATAGAACTAGATCAAGATGTGGACCTCGTCCATGAAAGTCTGCATGCATTTCTGAATATGATATATAATAATAAATATATCTAAATATTTTATTAAATTATCACAATCAATAATTGTGTTGTGCTCACTTCGATCCTTCACTTGTGCTTCCCTCACTGTGCCTCGGGGAAACAACTATGTTCTTTGTAGCAATTAACCATCTTCATATTACTGGGAGGATTTTGGATCCTAACGAATGGTAGCAAAAAACTTGTTTCAATACCCTTCTGAAATAAAACATGATTTTTAGTGGTTAATAAATACAAGAAGCCGATTGATATCTTGAGTTGAGGATTGAATAGGATAAGGATATCTTCACATTTTGATGGTTAAGGTTGAAATATCATTTACTAATATAATAATAAATATAATTTTTATTTCACAGTCAAATTCAAACACAGAAAGTCCATGCTTAGGATGGACAATGGACATCGTTAATTATGAAATCATAAGGAACTTCCTTCTGAAAGAGCGGATCGAACAAGATTATATTAATTCTTGTTTTTGTAAATATAAATAATAAAAATATACTTAAAGTCAAGATTTTAGTTGTACAAAAGAATATAATGTTGATTTGAGGAAAAACTAATTGTTCCCCCAACAAACTATTTTGGATACTTAACGATCATAAACCTTGGATTGACCTCCAAATTGAATGAAATAAGTATTTGTGTAGGTGCATAATATACATGGATAGGCTGTCAGAAATCCCTTTCTAATTTATAACACCGTAAATTTTGATATACTCCACCTTTACTTCTACATATTAAAAGAAGCTGTAATAAATCTTTGTAAGTAAATCGCTCTATATAACCAATTTTATAAAACTTGGGGCATGATTCAGTATCATTTATTGATTCCAATCATTTTTTATTCAACTCTCAATATCCAGAAAAAAAATGATTCACACTGATATTAAGAAAACCTGTATTGAATCAATATTGCCAATTCTTAAAGATTAAATTGTTAAGTATTAGATACAAATTTATTTAAAATATATATTTAAAAGTATGGTGCATCATTGATTTATGATATTCTTATATATTCATTTGTATTAAACTGCATTTAATCCAAATTGGTATTAAAGAATACAAGCAAAGTTTAGTAATGCTCAGTTTAGCATTCCTTATATCTTATAACATGCATATTGCATAAAAAATTATATAACCTCTTTAACTTGTCCTATAGTTAATCCAATATTAATATAAGCGTTCATTTTAGTTAATAAATAATTTTTAGTTAAGAAAACCTGCACAACCAGTCGGCCAGGATGTATTTTTAGATATTATATGAAATTTATGATGCTCAGGGAAGTGGCTGTGGAAGATTTTTTTAAAATTCAATAGTTAGAGTAGACTTAAGTGAACTTCTACCTGAATGTGCGAAATACGAATAATCTGTAAAGGATTCAGTTCTTTTGATGGTTCAGTTCTTAAGGTGATTCAGTTATTTTGTTAAAACATTTCAGTTGGTGGGTGGGTGATTTTGAAATAGATCGTTTGTGCAAACTACATGGAGTACACCGTGCAATACACAAATATATGCTTCTTCACTTGAATATATTTATAATAACTTAATTAAAAATATTTGATTGAGGTAAAATGATATATTCTATATCACAAATACGCTATCTTAAAAATAAAAAATGAAAAAGATTTTATTTATATTTAGCTTATTTCTATTAAAATTCTAAACCTAAACGATTTACTATCAACTATAATTATTTCATAGGAAAATTAGAGGTTTTGACTTTGCGACATATTTTAGAAAACACACAACCTCTTCAAATATTCAATGTTATTATCTCCCTCAGTAAAATTGTAATTTGTCTTGGGAGAGAATGGGATTGTAATCTCTACTAGGAGAATCAACGATTTCAAAAATCTACAGCTGTTCACGGAAAATTAAACTTTTGGTGATAAATTTCAAATATTTTCTTGTAAAAAGCCCAATTTTTTTTTTGAGGGGTAGGGGAGGGCTACAGCCCCTTCTGCACCATTCCTGCAGATGCATCTGCTCTTCCCTAACGTAACGTCAATATCCCGAGATCTTGGGGAAAATCTCAATTAGTGTCATCTCTGAATATATGATAAATTAATAATTTACATAGAAGGAATATCAAAAATATGTCTTTCAAGGGATATTGAAATAATTTTCTTTTCAAAGGATGGATATACATCCCAGAGAAGTATCAAAGGTTTAAAATAGCTCTATGATTAATATATATGTACATATAGATAATTTATAAGATGTCATTGACGATGAATTGTCTCTAAATATTACTGCTGTCATTAATCATGACATGTAATTAATAAAGGCCATACTATAAACTTATATACGCAGAGGTGTCCGCTGGGGGTTGGATTAGAGGGCCTTTAGCCCCCCCCCAAAAAAAATAGATAGAATTTTTACTTTTTATTAGAAAATATTTGAAATTTTTCTCCAACAAATTTATTTTCACGTGAACAGCTGTGGAGTTTAAAAAATTTTTAAAAAAAAATTTTTTTAAATAAAAATTAAAAATTTATTATTGAACAGCAGTATAGTTTTGAAATTTTTATCTGAAAAAGTTACTTTTTGAAAATTATTATTATAATCTTTTCTCCTAAAAATTTTATTTTTTGTAAATATCTATGGATTTTAAAATATTTTCTCCAAAGATTAATATTATTATTTCAATCTTTAAATTTTTCAATAAAATTTAATTTTTCTAAACTCAGTGGATTTTTTGTTTTTGGATTATTTTTTCAGAAAACTCTGAAACCCAAGCTCAAACCCCCCACACCCCCCCAAAAAAAAATATATACATATATAATCCTGCAGACACCTTTATTTCTTTTACGTATATATAATGAGCTTTCAAAATAATTTATATTAAATGAATAATTTATAATTAAAAGAAGAAATACTCAACACTATTTAGCCAAAATTTGAAGAAAATAAATTGAAAGGATGTCAACTGCAGATCTGTTATCATTAAAATCAACATGGATTGCATTTTTTTTAATCGCTTTGCAATTTCACAGTTGAAAAAATTATCATTTTTGTGGGGGAAAAATATTTACTCTTTAAAATAATCAAATAGCCTATCAACTCTTAGCAATTGATATCATGTACGTCATGCAAAAAAACAACAACATAGGTATGTCTTTATATATTTGAATTGAAAAGTATGTCTTACATTTTTGCAAAACATTATTGATATAAAAATAACATATGAGCTTGCATATCTACTTTTTTTTTTCTAATTACAGTTATTGATTCAATATACATGTATAGGTATTTAAATTATAGGACATATTAAATATATGTGCAGTTGGTGCTGTGTCCAAGGCAATGGTTACCTTTGTCAAGCCTGACGAGACAAATCATTTCGTTAACGAAACTTTTTTCCATGACGAAGACAAAAATCATGACGAATACGAGACGAAAACGAAGACTAAATAAAAGATAACTACGACGAAACAATGACGATATTTGAAGAAGATTATATTATGACACTGACGAACTCTGAAAAAAAATTAATGACTTACGATTACAAGCCCAAAATAATCAACGGAATTACTGATGCTGATGGTTCGTGCAACATGCCCCCATGGTCTTAAAAAAACTCATACTTAAAGCGTATTAAATTTAACTAATGATTAAGTGTCTTTGTAATGTGTATGTATGTGTTACCGGCAATGTGCAAAATGCACATCAGAGTGGGCAATGTGCAAAATTCCCATCAAAGCGGGCATTCTGCAAATTGCCCCGCAATTTATAAAATTTCCAATAGAGTGGTAAATGGTCAATTTTACTTCATTTACATTTGTCATGTAAAATGATTGTGGGTAATTTGATTATTAAACAATTCAATGCTAAACAATTTGATCATTAAGGATTTACTTAGGACAAAATTTGGTTTCTATCAATTTGATACGCTGGTATATTTTCATTCAAATAGATACCGTATTAACATAATCAAACTATTGTATTATAAGAAATTGTTACGAGATACTGAACTCTATTTTGCAAATATACCTCGGCCAGGAGATTGTGTAGGTGTACAGCTGTTCTCCAAGAAGGGTCAAAACCTAAGGACCATCATGGTCCTTAGTATCAAGAACCCCTTCTTATATATTATAATACACCCCGGTTGTTCAAGTGAACCACTTATCCAAAAAGTGGATCATTACCCACCACTTCCATGAGTATCGAGGACCCCTTTTAATATCCTATAATAAACCCCACCCATGGGTACTGCAAAATAATCGCAGGCTCAAAAAGTGGATCATTAACCATCGCCACCACTTCCCTGAGCATTAAGGATCCATTTCAATTTCCTATAATACACCCTAGACCATGGGTTGTGCAAGTGATCCGCTGGTCGGAAAGGTGGGTAGTTATTCGCAGAACTCTTGAACTTTTTTAGTATTATACTTAGTGGCAAACCTAACGATCAAATTGTTTAGCATTGAATTGTTTAATAATCAAATTAACCACAATCATTTTACCTGACAATGTTAATGAACGTAAAATGACCACACTAAAAAAAATCTCACAGATTCATGAATGATTCACAACCTAAACTAACATTAAACGGATTTTGAATATTTTACTTTTTAACTTCAACAAATGCTATTTGGCTCTTAAACGTTTCTAGGGCTGAAAAAGTAAATAGAGTCCCGAATAAGGGTTTCCTTTGCCAATTAAAATGATTTGGTGTAGGTTATGAACTTACTCCGGGCCATATTGACATAGTTTTTAGTACTTTAAAACCCTATTTGTCAAACGTTATTTAGTACTAAGGAAATATAAATCAAAGTAGAAAAATTGTTTCCAATGCAGAGGAAAAAGACGAAAATCTGACAAAAATCATGACAAAGACAAGACAAAGACGAAACTGTAACAAAGACAAAATTCTGACGAAGACGAAACTCAGACAAAGAAGAAACTCTGACGAAGACGAAATAAAAGATAACTATGACGAAATAATGACAATGTTTGACGGAGACAATTTTTTGACGCAGATGCAATGATTACGAAAACTAATGACTGACGAAGACGAGACGAAATGGAAAAGAGTTGACGAAGTTAATACTGGTCCAAGGACGTTTGCAGGGGGGACTGTCCAAAAAAAGAAAACAGGATATTTTTTTATGGATTTATTTTCAAAAAAGAGATCATACAATCAAATTATACAACGGAGCAAAAATTTTAAATTTTTCAAATTTTACCAAACCCCCCAAAATTAGAAATGATAATATTGGGTTAAGTAAAAAGTTCTGAGTGTTTTTTACTAATGTCTTTAGTAAGCTATATCTCACGATTTGCATACAACAAAACACTTTAAAAAAGGTATATTTACAGTTGTGTGTTACAGCGTTACAAAATGGAAGTAAAAAAGAGAAAATTCGATACATTGCTCATTATCACTACAACCAAGGTGAAAAGACGGGGTAGGTGGTCATTCTTTTTTTCCCTGCTGTTAATGGACCTAATACAGTATCGAATGCAACGGCAAATCGGTGGTTCCAACTACAGCATTCTGGTAATATGGACGTACGTCGAAAATGTCTATAAAATAACGGAAATCGTCGAGTTGGACCGGCATGTGAGTACTTATTCCATTGCTCAGAAACTGAAGATCAGCCAAAAAACCTTTTGGAACCATCTTTTGTCAAAATAAAGCGAGAAAACGCTCAGAACGTTTTACTTAACCTATGATATGAGGAAGAACGGCTTAAATTTCTTCTTAAATTATAGAAAGAACTATTTAAATAATTCACATTGTTTATTATTTACTAAACGAAGCAATATATTTAAAAAAATTGTGGCCGGCATACCCTCAAATACAATTTCTCGGGAAATAAATATACCCTAATATTTATATAATTATAACCCGGAAATGACCTCATATCTTTATAGTTGCTTCAATCAATTCAGACAATATAAAGATTAGACAATTATTTATTTTCCCAATTTGACCTAAATTTTGATAAATAACTATTCTAATATGTAGTATATAGGTAGCTAACAAATCATTTTATTAGAAATTTTTATTTGATAAATATCTAGGGGAAAAAAGTTGTCGTTGTAATTGTTTTTGATGTATGTAATTGGCAATTTTGTTGTTTAAGTATGTACGAGTAGGCATTTTGTATACCGAAAAATAAATCTATTGAAGTGTTAACAAAAAACAATTGGTAAATAATTTAAAAAAATAGTAAACATTCTTCAAAATAATGCATTTATTCATCCTGAAATACTTCTATGATGTGCAGAGATACATTTTAAGATAACGGAGGGGAGGGGGGTGATTTTAACACAACAAAGCAATATAATATTATTTTTTATTTACTAGCGGTAGTATCCAGCATTAACCAGAATAATGACACGTAAACTTAAAGACAAATTTTCCTCCAATAATATAGAAGTTAACTCCCAAAAAATCCTCAGTGCTACTTTCTGTTTTTTGGGAGAACTAATAGTTACTTTAGTCTTATCAGCCCTCACTACCAAAAACAAATCAGTGCTCCCTGTATGCTAAATACAAAACGCCTGTAAGAGTGTTAATTCCTTTTTACATAAAAGTGTATATATTTAATTCAAATAAAAGAATTTATACCAAAAAAAAAACAGAAACAGTGCTATATATTCGATGCTGCGCGCACACGCCTGCAATAGTACAATAATAATACGACTACATTGTTATTTCTTAGATCAAAATAGGTCTATGATATACATCAGAGAGCTTTATATACAGTGCACCTCATGAGTGTTTTTCATAACTTCATACAAACTTTCTTTTATGAACATAGATCCAATTTAGTCACTATCCCGATGCCAGACCTTTATCTGAGGTTGTAAATCCTTTTTTGCCGTGCAATTTTTGTTATTGTTGGCAACCTGATATAATTATCACTTCATTTGTGAGGAAAGAACCTTGATTCAAAGTTGTAACCACTACTTACTTGAGTAAATTTGAAGTATGAGTGGGACTTGCGTCTTTATTCTTCTTCTTATATCTACTCAGAGTTAATTTAATGAAATGTCATACTAGCTAAGTTGCTCTCCTCTAAGACATTCTTCAAATTGTCAGTGTTAACATGTTAATTTTCGAGGGGAGGGGGATTTTTATTCTTCAGAAAAACAATTTATTTCACATTTACGTTATTTTATGATTGTAAAATGTAGGATAAGTTCTTCATAAATTAATATATTCTTTTTGTGTATCTCGATTTTTATTTTTTTTTTAATAAATAAATAAGATTTTTTCCCATATGCAGAGTCCTTTCTTACATGATTCGCAACTCCCTTTTCTACATTTATTTTTCAATACCTCAATAAGTCTTTTGAAATAAAAAAAATATGTCTGAAAGTCGGTGAAGTATAGGAGATAAATATTTTTATGACATAAAACATCTGATTAACTTGATCCTTCAGGTATGAAATTATATCCTAAACTGTAGAAAAACGTGCTAAAATGTTGTAATTTTACTCCAAACACTATTAAAACTATAATAGCTACATAAAGCGGATCTATTAAAATTGAAAATGGTATATCCTACGGCCCACTTTCTAATTCGGCTAGACAGAATTGTTAATTAGAATATATATATATGTAGATTCTTATCGAGTCTTTGTATTAATTATTTAGGTATGTCCTTATCTATTTACCTTTTGATTTTTGAGATTTTTTTTTATATTTAATTTTTAGTGAATATTTGAAATTTTTCTCCACAAAATTTAAAATTTGAATTTTTTTTTCAAAAAATATTATATTTCAAATTTTTTTCACAAAATTTAATATTTGATTTTTTTTTTCAAACAATATAATATTTAAAATTTATATTTTGAACTTTTTTCCAAAGAAATTAATTTTTTGTAAACAGCTGTGGATTTTTGATTGTTTTTTTCCAAAAAATTACATATTTGAGATTTTTTCCCAAAAAATGTAGTTTTTTGTGAACAACTTTGTATATTTGAAATTTTTTTCAAAACATTAAATTTTTTGTGTACAGCTGTGGATTTTTGATTTTTTTTTCCGAAAAATTTAATACTTGAAATCTTTCTCCCAAAATTTTAATTTTTTCAAAAAATTCCAAAATTCAAACCCCCTCAAATATAATTATAAATATATTAAACTATCATCATCAGTGCTGAAATCACGGTTTGGTTATTACAAAACCCATTTCGTACTTGTGATTAGACCCGATGATCATAGCCGTGGAATTGTATTATATTTGCATCAGCTTTGTCTATGATCCTTGTAACAGGATGCAATCCCCAAAACTGTACTATCATTGAGGGTTGTTTTTTTTTAATGTTGTAAAAGAATTCCTTTGGATTTTTTTAATTTGATGATCAAAATACAAAAATCTTGTCAACTCAAATCTTGTTCTTAACATGTAAACACTAACTATGTTGTTCATTGTGGACCTACATACTTCTAAGTAAGTGATTTTTGTACTTAACTTTGTATGTGTAATTATTGGTGTGGCTGGTCTTATTTAGGACTAAAGACTGCAGTCCCGACCAGTTCAGTCTTGCAGATCAGTCGTAACGACATATAAAATTTGGTCTTTGATGACGTCACTCTAAATTATTTCTTCTTCTTTTAGTAAATTCTAGTACATACAGTTCTAATGAGGAAGGGTCTCAAGAATCCATAGGACCGATCTTAAGACTAGACCGGACCGAATAAAGAAGGCCTGACACAACACTATGTTCAATATATACTTGATTACCTCAACTCTTTAAGAAGCTTTCTCCCTTGCTTTTCTTTTCTTACTACAAAACAAAAACGATAATCCTGTGCCAAGATAATTAAGGTAGGGGTATAAAACTACTCTAACATCATTTTGTCCCCCGCCCCCTTCTCCATATTATCTCCTTCCTTCTTTTTCTCAAATGAAAACATTCGTCTGATAAAATATATAGCTAATGTACTATCCGATTAGGGTTAAGGCTCGATCCAAAAACCAAATTGTTTTCAATTTCTAAACATGAACCGATTTTTTTGATCTCAATATCCAAGGTGCGCAAGCTATCTGTCACGCAAAATGATTTTTTGTTTGATATGCAATTTTCTCTCCATCTACTTCTCAAATAAAAAATATAACTAAATTCTGACTCTTTGATTCTAATTAATTTTATTTAATATAATCACCTCCAGCCTCAATTACAGCCTCTATTGTAGGCTGAAAGAGCAAGCAGGCCTTTGCCACTTGGTCCCTTGGAAAATCCTGGAATTCCTTCTTGATCCAACTGATACGTTCGTCTTTGGTGTTTCAGGGGGTTCTGTATGTTTGCTGTTAGATTATGCCCCACATCCGAAAAACCATCGGATTCAGATCCGGCGAGTTTGGAAGCAATAAATACGAGGAGATGAAGTCATCAAAATTGTCTTGGAGGCATTTGAGATTTTTTTTTTCTCGAGGTGTGGCAGGGATTTTATTCCCTTTCCCACATTTTTTGGCATCTATTGGCAACTATGTCTATCCAGGGCTCAAACAGAGTTCGAACAATTGCTCCCAGTGCAGATTCCAAGGAGGGATCCTTGACTTTTCCAAATATTTGAGAAAAAGAATTGTCCATTGATTCCATTTCTTCCCCCAACTTTTGCAAATCTTATGTCTAAGTGCCCGCGTATGCTCAAGAGAATGTGCAAAAGTAGTGGACTAGATAACTTGTGCACCCTTATGTATTGAGTTCAAGAAAATAATTTCTCCAGAGCAGGTTGTCCATGAGCTACGTCGTTTCATTATTGACTGTTGAACAACTTTGAAACATTCATGACGACATCAACAATTCATCTATACATAGACCAAATTTTAAATGAGACCGACACATAAAGATTTTTTTGTATATTGTATATTTTTCATGGGACTGATTTAGACGAAATTAGTTTTGTTCACAAAAAATTATAACGTTCTTAGGCCCATTTAGTTTTTTTAGACCGAAGCACATCACTACTACGAATATAGATATATATATAATGTAAACAATCATTTATAATAATGTTTCCTTATCAAATAAATTTGAGGGTACGTGCAGGTCGAATAAGATGATACATGGAAATAAAAATGCTGTTTCTCGCTTCTTTGCATGAATTATATGATCCATATGACTGAAAATTAATTTTCTGCATTATTTCTGTTTCTTACACACTGTAAGAATAGCATAATCATAGATTTTAAAAAATGACAATAGAAGAGGTATCAACTTTTTGTAGTTGATTCCTATGATTATTTGTTTATTTACAAAGCCATTATTCTTTTATTCTTAAGGAGAGAACATCAAGCTATAAAGTAATCACTGGTGCTTGAAAGACAAAGAGTAACATTGAGAATTTGTTGAATATTTATAAGCAGGGCTGCAGAGTCGCTACATAAAATGCCCGACCCTGACTCTAACACGAAAATATATTTCATAGCATATAGAAGAGCTATTTAGTCATTTATAGTCTTGAAACTATTAATATAAATTTATTTTATAGTCATTGGTAGTATACAGAAAATAATTCTGCCAGGTATAAATAAAATATTTTGAATGAATGATTTATAACTATATAAAAACAAATGAAATGGATCAAAACCTATCTATTGCTAATACATTCATAAGTTTCAGAAAATAATTTATGGACTCTTAACAGAGCAACAGCAATACACACAACCTCTCACTCCAACGGTTGCTTTACTCTGACGGCATTGACTATTCACCAAGACTAAGGAATAAGCTAGCAGGGCTAGTGGCAATGCTCTACCCAATATAAGGAAATGTTCGGAAATTATCATTGTATAGACAGTGGAGAAAGTTTGAAATTTGTGAAGTAAATTTATAAATGTGATAACTTTCAAGTTTCATAAATTAATAATATTTCACTATAATAATAATCACTAGATACAGGGTGGGATTTGTGTGCATTTCCTTCTTCTTATAGTAGCTAACAACAAATCCAATCAAACGTTACGATAGTTAAACTTCTCTCTTTCAAAAAATTCCTTAAATTGTCAGGATGACTGCGTTAATTTTCCTTTTTGTTATCATATCGTCAGATCATATTATTTTCAACTATGTCCATAATTAACCCTTCCTTACCTCCTTAGGGCATTTATACATCCCCTAAGACTGAAACACACTCTTTATATCGTTTTAATCTTTAGATTTTTGGTGGAAAATTAAATAAGTCTTCTATTTGATTCGTACTTACTAAGAGCTGGTTTCTTAGGACTGACGGCTTAGTTATGAGACACGGAGTTTGTTTATTATCATCCTACACAAATTACACCTATGTTCCTGTCGTAATCAATTTGTGTAATTCCAATATAGTGTAAACCCTCTAGAAAGATTATTAGGCTAAACTTTTGGAAATCTCCTTAAGAAAAAGTCATCAAATTTATGATTTAAAAGATGTATATATTTATGGCGTTTTGTGCATCACGAAGCTACTTATCGATCAGCCGTTCCAGCAACTTAATTACGTGGGGGGAGGGGGGAGAGAGATGAGAGAACTAACTCCCTCTTTTGTAACATACCTACTCTATAATTATTTATTTACCTCAATGATGAATATGAAAAAGGAGATTGAAGAAAAGAGGGAGATGTCATAATTAGAGATAGTTTTTTGTAAGAGCGCGAGGAGAAGGCCGGGCCAGATATATGGTACACATGAATTAAGAATTTTGTTAATATCAGCTGCATTTTTCATGATTTTGGACGTATGCAATACATAATTGCTATAAAGAGGAGAACTTTTTACATTTAAATTAGCATCCGTGGAGGGAAAATAGGAAAATTATATTTAAATTCATATATATTTATTCTATAATGCATTTTTAAATCAATTTACACCAAAGATAGGCGAGAATTCTTCTTTTAGAGGGAGATGTTTACACACACACGATTATTAAATTATGAACAAAAAAGAAAAAGAGCGGTTGCATCCACTTTTTTTTTTATATTTGTTATTCTTAGTTTTTTCTTTATACACATCCCCTCAAGTAATAAGAAGAACTCAACCGCCACACTAGTCTGCTAGCCCGTGGCTAGTGCAGGGTGCCCTGAATCTAGCCATGAATTTTTATTTTCATAAGTTAATATATTCTTACATACATAACCTATTAAGTCATAATCTGAATAAAGCATTTCTCGTTTGATAAAAATTTATTAATTTAGAAGTACTTTATCATTCTACGAAACTGCATAACCACAGCTCGCAGAAACTTGCTACAAATTGATGTTTAGCAGGAATGATTTAGTAGCTTTATTTACTTGTTCTTTGATAAAAGTCAATATTATCAGACATATAGTACTCTTAAATTTAGGTATTTACAACACACAGGAAGTAGGAAATCATGATTTTGAAGTTGATCAAGAGGTGTAGACAAAAAAAGAGGTTATGAGACGTTGTTGTAAAGTCAAAGAGAAAAACACCACTCAATGCCATCTCAAAATCTTATTTTTAAGGAGATTTATTTAAAAAAAGATTATCAATTTTAAATTTGATTTTTTTAAAAAGACATTAAATTAAGCCAAATATCTAATCAAAACTGCCCTATGGTGCATAAACAACATTGGGAGTGAGATGACTATTTTGGATAAATATAGCTCCATTAAATCTGTGAATGTCTCCTTTACCAATTGCCCCATGCTCCGTATTTTAGTTATAACATATCGAAACGTAGATAATGTTTCTATCTGAAGAGATTCAATTTGAACAATGTCATAAATACAACCAACAAACCATATTTTGCCGTTTTTAAAAGTGTATGAAATAAAAAGATCAAATCATATTAAAATCTCATAATGCAAAAATGAAGAAGAAAAAAAAACTCACAATGTGAATTCACAACTACAAGTGAAATTATCCAGGTAGAATTCATACCCTCACTATCTAAGAGAGAAAGAAAGGTTCAATGGAACTATGTAAGTAATATGCTATTGATAAACTTCTCAGAGGGAGGGATTGAAAGCATCACTTTGTTCTTATTTTCAATGAATGGATGTCAATTTTTTGATAAACCTTTTTGTTAATCAATTATGAATGCTTGTTCAAATAACCATCAAATGTCAGCCTACACACTTGAAGATTTAGGTATCTTTTAGTTTATTTAATCAACTATGATTTTTGTCAAATTCTCATTTCATGCATTATTTAAAAAAATAAAATAGTTTTATTCTGTTTATATATTTTTTTTAGTTTTTACAAGTATCAAAATATACAGGGTGTGTAACTATCAGTGCTTGTTGGAATATCTAATCAAATTATCTTTATAAAATATTTTGCTTCATAAATTTAAAAAAATGTATAAGTAATTAATCTAAAATGGACAATTTCTTTATTTCATATGAAATCGCCCTGCAGTGATAACAGTTAGCTTGAGGGGCTGTACTCTGCCCCCTCCCAAAAAAAAAAAAATTAACAATTTTTTTTTTTTTCCATAATTTTTTTCATCACTCCGGCAAACTATGCAGCAGAGTAAATAATTTAATATTTGAAATTTTTTTGTTTTTTTGTAAATAGCTATGAATTTTGCAACGAAAAAAAATTAATATTTAAAATTTGATATTTGAAGGAAAATGAGTGGGGAGGAGAAAAGAGAGAGAAAAAAATCCTATCCATGGTATACGTGCCCTGACCAGTGTCATTGAGTCAAATGGTGGCTACATTGATTAAATTTGATCACAAACTATTTTATTATTCTAAAAATGTATGAATAAATTGTTTCTCAAGTCATTCAAATGTCATTATTCTCCGCGATATGTTCTGAACAAAAATCGGTAAATAATTCTGCCCGGGCCGGTAATTATTCATTATTAAGAAAAATTGCATTATTTTCCAGAAAAATAATAAATATAAGATCGAATAAGGCAATTTATCCAAAATAACTAGTATATTTTGGATAAATATAAAATATTTCAAAAGTTTTCTCATAAAGTTCACCTAAAATGATTATTGTAATGAAAAAATAATGTATCATTGTTCCCCGGTTAGCGCGAACTTTTTTGTCTTTTATATATTGCTTAAGATAGAGACATTTTAAATATAAAAAAGTTCATCTTTTCAAATAAATTATACCTCTTTAGTACACATTGTTTGATTTCAGGTTATTCATTCATTGACTTAAACCACAATACACATTGTGCCTGTAAATGGGACAGTAAATTATACATTTTTTCTATAAATCCGATGACGCAAGGATATTTAAAAAAATAGATAATTATTAAATTGTATTTATTTAGGAGATTGCCAGTTTTATAATGTTATTATTACTGCGCATACTTTCATAGTGATTTTTTTATAGTAATAAGGTGACGTCCCGGACAATCCTGGTGCACTTCTCCTCCTTCTTCTTCCTGTCAACAACGTCCATTGGGTCCGATGACTCCTCCAGCTGCTTCCTGAAACTTCTGACCGTTCTAACTGGCATTGACAGAAGGCCAGAGATGTCAGCATTGCTTAATTTCATGTGATCACTAAGCATAATCTGAATAGCAGCGCACCTATGATCTCTATCATTGAACATAATGACTTTCCTTGGGCACTTAAAATGATGCTATCGCTACACGTGGTGAACAATAACTGAAGCCTATGACCCGGGAAAAATTTTAACACAAAAAGCAGACGGATCAGACATCAGCTGATGGAGTAATGCCGTCTTTAAAATATGGCAGATTTTGTTCATCGCACTCTGTAATTTGGTTGATTGGTTTCTATAATATTAAAGACTGTTGACAAAGCTTTTCCTCATTTATATAATATAAGGTTTTTATTCCTGATACTTCATTAACATTCTAATAAATAAGAGCTTTAGTGGAAAGTAAGCTCAAGAAACTTGTTGAACTGTTGACCTTCCCCTTACTTCGGGGTATTTCATTCGGCCCTATCTCTTGTTTGATATAATCTTTCTCGTGGTCATAGAGAGTTGAAAATGAATAGACTGGAACAAATAAATAATTCTTAATCATTCCCCAAGCTTTATATTTTACAGATTTGTAGAATATAAGGTAGGGAAAAAGTAATTTTGTATTTCCTGCACTTTTTTTTACAACAAAGTATATCTTGTTCATTATTGGTTACATCGGATCATAGGATGTGGTGTTGTAAAGGTGGGAGTGTATACTACAAACGTTTTTCGGACAGTATTGCATTAAGCCGATTCAGTTGTGAATTATTGTGGGACGAGTATGGAGGTCAATATGGGACGAAATTCGCCACATTTTACATTTTTACTACCCTAAAGGGAAAAACGCTTCACAAGCGACTAAGAAAATTTGAGATGTATACGGGGCCAATATTCTTTTAGTTCGTGTTGCACAACAGTTGTTGGAGCGATTTGTTTCCATTCAATTTACGGCTCTACTGTGAACAACGATACCATTTGAAGCTGACGGTCGAACCGAGGCGTCCAGCATTGGTGAATAGGAGACAAAAAAACATCATCAAGACAATGCCAGAAGATCCGGGAGCTCGTATGAGAAGTTCTTATGTATCCATCCTACAGTCCGAACCGTGTTCCAAGTGACTAATACCTGTTCTTGTCTATGGGCAACGCACTTTGGGGTACAATTTTGGCCTCAATATAGGGGTTTGAAATTGGTTCTCGGAGTTTTTTTGCCAATAGGAACAAAGGCTTCTACGAGAATGGCTTATAGCCGGTGATTGTAACACTTCTTATTAAACATTGAAATAAAGTGAAAAATACGAAATTACTTTTTCCCCAGGTATTATTATACAATTTTCTAATTTTCATTTTATTTCATTATTTTTTACAACTATGTATTTTGTTTTGATATAAACTCGACTCGTCTTAGAACTCAAAACTCAGAGTAAACCGAACTGTAATTTTTGACTCGAATCCAACACTAATGGACACTCAGTAACGAAATGACTTCAATTGAACTCTAAAATCAATATATCTACTAAAGGGTAGATATTTCCTTGTTTTTTACAATTACCTTAATGACTTATAAATAATATAGAGAGAGCCCTTAGATTTTTCTCAATATGACATTGTTTGAAAAATAAAAGGAAAAAAAAATCCAACTTTCCATGTTCCACTCAAGGAACCTCTAATTACATTTGTAACTCTCCCATAGGCTCATTTACAACGATAAATCATATCTATACAATTATATAATAGGCTTTAAAAAAAGGGGCGTCCGCAAGGGGTAGGCTGTAGCTCCCCCCTTCCCCCCATTAAGAAGATTTAGCTTTTGGCTTTTTTGTGAATAACTATAGATTTTTGAATATATTTGTGAATAGCTGTAGATTTTGTATCTTTTTTCAAAAATTTCATATTTTGAGAATTCATTTTTAGAATTCTCAAAAAATTTAATTTTCTGAATGTTTTATAAATTTTGAATTTTTTTTTTTTTTTTTTTTTTATTTTTTTTTAATTTTTATGTAAATAGTAGGAACTTTTGAAATTTAAAAAAAGATAAATATTTTTTTTAATATTTTTGGGTATAACTGTGGATTTTTGAACTTTTTTGTAATAACTGTGGATTTTTAAGATTTGATTTTTGAAATTTTTTCCTAAAAAGATTAAATTTTTTGTAAACAACTAGATTTTTTGAAATTTTTTTGGAAAAAATTAATTTTATGTGAATAGCTATGGTTTTTTGTAATTTTGTAGAAAAAAAATTTCAAAAACAAGGCCTTCCCACCCCTTCCCCACCCCCAAATAGAATCCCTTGTTATCTGCAACGGGGTGCGACAGTTTGTAGCATTGTAGCGCAGTACAAATTTTTCCTTATTCACAACGTCCCTTATGTAATTAACACACCTATAGCGGGCCAAAGCTGTCAAAAAAAAAAGAGTTCTAAATAGTCTTACAACAAAGGAGATGAGTTTCTTTCATTGCTGGTTTCAAAAGTAGCCTCTACAAGGTTTATTCCACCCACTTTTTAGATAGCTCTCTGGTCAGTCTGGTGGGAAACCCCAAGAACTCTTACATGGACACTCATGGACTTGAGAGGATTGGTCATTTTTCTTTAACTCCTCCGGGTTCCGTTTGGCCTTATTGACAGAGCCATTCTTCCTTTCCGACATTTCATACTTGCTGACGGCGTGAACAGTAGTCCTGGAGACTCCCATCTGCTTCGAGTGCGCGACTGAAAATTCGTCGATCACATTCATGAGTCATTTTTGTCGACTTGTTCGTAAGCTAGAAAGCTCAGGCTTGGTTTTGTTTCACAACTAATTGTTTATGCTTTAATATATCAAAAAATATGAATGAATTAATACACCACTCAACCTTCATTAATTATTGAATTTGTAATTGTTCAGAATTCAATGGACTTCTTGGTATATACACTAATGTTGAAACTTGGTCCAATTTTTTTTTTTTTTTCGATTCGGTCTAAATTGATTTTTTCTCTGTAGACCAATCATTCCATCAATGTTGCGTTCTATATAGAAGGACAGAAATGTCAATCGTGGACACAAATTTTCTGTATAGGTGAGATATTATGTATTTATTTTAAATTTCTATTTTTGTTAGTCTGATCAAGACTGACTTGTTTTGTTTAAGCCAGGTGCTTTCATGGTGAGAGACACAGAGAACTTGATACCAAATACAAGGTGTCATTGTCATCTCACTTTTTGAAATGCAACAACAAAGAAAAGCTTTGTCATTATTGATTAAGTTTTCAACAATATATGTCGTCATTACAACATTTTCTTCCTGCATTGTTGGTTAACAGTATTCTTAAAATGTTTTTTTCTGCCCCCCTTGAAGAACTCTCACACCCTCCAAGGTCGGAAAACTCCTAGTGTAAACCGAATTTTACGATAAGACTGAGTTCAAACCAAATTAGCCCTGTCTTAAAAAAATTAACCAATATCAAGCACAAATACATACTTATTATTGCTGAGACTCGGTTCATTTATGGAATCGGTATGCAGAGAATTTTGCTTTGAGATGGATTTTGAATTAACTTCTTTCAAGAACAGAATGCGTGAGGTGTACTAAAAATCCTAACACTTTATGATTTAGTGGCATCAAATGGAGAAAAAATACCTCTAATTTGGTTTCCTGTTAGATACTGGTTGACCTAGGCCAACTACTTGATGATGCTGAAGGAAAATGTGGCCCTATGGTTCATCAAGACCATGAAGAAGTCCAACAAGTCCACGTTTGTATTTTTTACTCCGACCCATACTGCTAATATTGTACAAGAGTGGATGGTTAGCAACATGAACTTCTGGTACAATAATTTTTGATCCCCTCATAGCCCAGATCTAAATCCACTGGATTACTCCATTTGGTGGCGAATTGAGAAGAAGGCCCATAATGTCTGCCACCCAAATATTGATGCCCTGAAGACCTCCATTAACCGGTAGTGGAGGATCATGAAAAAATACTTGTTGCCAATGTTTGAAAGGTGTTCCAGAAGTGGTTGTACGCTGTCATTGAGGCTGATGGTGGCTAGATTCTTAATTAATGTGCATCGTTATGGTATAAAATAAAATTTTCTATATACAACATCACTCTGATCAGTTATGATTATTTTAATGACTACTTAGAGGTAGGTCTCAGTACTTTATCTACACCCGGTAAATAGTTCTTGGGCGTATTAAGATGAAGACAGGATCAACCTGAGTGTACACATGGATACCTATAATTCTGTTATGTTGTAGATAACTGTGCAAATATGTTAATAAATAATACCATGAAAGGCTCTTTTCATATACATACATAAGCACAAAGTATGTTATGTATATGTACAACTCTCTCGTAAGCAAAAGATGAAGAAGACTTAAGTATGTAAATACATAGTTCTACGTCTAGTCAATACGTACGTATGTACACAAAACGTGTTTTATTTATCTTCATAAAATGAATGGGCTTTTTGTAGAGGAGGAGAATGAATGTCCACGACACACATGTGCTTCTATGACTTTGTAATCCTTTTTGTCTTTTTTTTAACACATTAGTACATTAAAAGACAATTATTTGTACGCAAATACATTATAGAGTAATTTGCATGACTTATTCATTTTGAAAGTCTTTTTGGTATAACAAATCTAATTGTACAAGAATAAAACCATTGATCCTTTTTGATAACTCTCCGTTATTTCCCTGGGATTTTTATCCTCGTTATGTCGTGTATGCGTCATATTAGTTTCATTACTATAAAAATTAAGGAATTCATAATGGAGGTTTCAAAGAATGTTTTTATGCAAGCTTTTGTGTTTCTACTCCAACAAAGAATATGAAAAGGGAGATGTGTTTTTGTGTCAATCGTGTGTATTTTTAAACCCGTCCATTTTTTTTTTAAATGATAATCTGAAGAATGATTTTCTTTGCCAAAGATGTTGTCATTAGGTATTATTTACCTCCTGGTTAGTGAGCTTCCTTTTCTACTACATTCAATTATATTCAAAAATCTGATTAAACATTCGTGTGTGCTCATAAATGACGGAGAGTAACCTTGAGGATTTGTTGGGGAGTTATAATTCTTGGAGACAGAGTAGAATTGGGAATCGATATCGGCAAAAATCTGGGCAATCTCTCTCTTCCCTTCTCCCAGATAATTGTAGCTAATCCAATGGAAGGTTAGGACAGCTAATTTGCTCTTCTCCAAAACATTTTCAGATTGCCAGGGATACCATGTTGATTTTCGTATTCTTTTTTTTTTTTAAATGCCTAAAGTAAACAAGTTTTCATCATTAGAGATGTTTTCTTCTCTATATAATTAATTATCTTCTAACAAATATAATATTGAATTTTGTAGAAGATCCTTTTTTTTTGGAATTGGTAATCGGAAAAGGGTATTTTCTTTTCCTTAGCATTTGTCATTATTATTTCATTCTTGATTATAATGATATTCAAAATCTGATGAAACAATCGTGTATGCGTATAAAAGACGGAGCGTAACCCCAAGGATTTGTAGCGGAGTTATAATTGTAAGTCCTTGTTTGACTCAGAGTATAATTGAGGATCGATATCGAAATAATTTTTGCCAATTTTTTTGTTTATTTTCTTCTTCCCCTTGTCACAGCTGATTCTAGCTGATCTCCCCAAAAATAGTACTCAAATTGTCAGGGTTACCATGTTGAATTTTGATCTTTTTTTTAACATCCCATTATACATAGGATTTTTATCAGTGATAATAATATCCTTTTCTCAAACTACTATTTTCGATTATGAATTCTCAAATACAAAATATATGGATAAAAAAGTATTTATTTTGTTAACTGATGCACTCATCATATGTAACAACTACTAAGGGAAAATAAAGTTTTATATAGCCTAATTATCCATTTTAATATTGGGATGGCTAAACAATCAAGGGAGTAATCGCGTTAGGATTTGAAGGGAAGACCCAGACGTATTTTCACTATTTGTTTAGGTTATTAACTCATATACCGCTGTTTTATTAGACTCCAGTTGGTTCCACGTAAACAACTTATTTTTTAAAGTAATTGAATGAAGTGTCCGTAAGATTTTGTTTTCCGGAAATTGGATCACTACATTTTGATTTCAAAAGAAAAAGACACCTGGGCCAAACAGTTTCACTCTAAGTAAAGGAGGAAACATTAATTATTTGAAAATTTAAAATATGATATCAATACATTTTGATAGTTTTTTATATATTTTTTTGGATTTTGGATCTACCTTTAAATATGTTTAACTCAATGTTTGTATTTAACTAATCGTCCCATAAAAGCCAAACATTCAATGAATGGGTATACAAGTCTTGTAGAAGGATGTATATAAAAAGAAGGCAATGTCTTCAAAGAAGATAAGTCATCCTATTATGTTAAGAACTTTGTCTCCAAGATGGCACTACAGGTTGTTTATGCCATAATCAATAAAAACCCTTTAAAGACTGATAACGTCACAATGAATGATTCAAAATAATAAGATTTGAAATATATATATATATATATTTTGAATCAAGAAACATCTTTAAACTGTGTATTAGTGCATATTGTATGTTTATTGGTGCTGGGTTTCGGTTTGAGAATCCTAGAACGATCTAAGCCCGTTATAATTATATTGGATCCAAAAAAAATTTTCATCCCTTAATGAAAGTTCGGATAAGATTGATCCCAAAGAAAAAATTGGTCTTGGTCAGTCTAATTTAAAATTTGGTATAGACAGACTCTATAGATAAGTTATTGATGATGTCATGTGTGTTTAAAAATTCAGAAAGTAGAATTAACGTTAGAGAGTTAAATACAAATCATATTTGTACAACTCATTAATCCGGAATGGAAAGAAAGTTACTCCATGATTTAAGAACCAAAAAAGTGGCTCGCAATTTGAAAAACATTATATTTCAGTCAGGACCTAAATATCGGTCCAAATTAGTTTCGGACCTAGTCTCAAAACTAATATTTATGTACCATTGAGCATAACTTATGGTCATTGAAAGAATGAATTATTCCACTTTATAACATGTTGTTTGGAACGAGATGCTCATAAAAACCCCAAACCATTGACTTTATAGTTTATTTGATGTGTCTATGATATTAATTTGTAATAATTATATTTTGATATAATTTATTTCAAATATACATGTGTATATTTAGAGTATTTTGCAATGAGCTTGAGGCATGATTTTTAATGCGAAAGGTTCATACATCTTAGCTAATGTTTATGTTTGAAGGAGATATGGCAAAAGTAGTGTTCGATTAGAGAGTTTTATATTAATCTAAAATAGAAATGTCACTTAAGCAACCCAAAATGACTGAGTAAGTAGAAAGGTGGCAGCAAAAAAACCCCACTTCAAACCACTTTTTAAGCCTTGAATACAATGTCGAATAAAATGCAATAAGTTAAACCGGCTCTCAAAATTGTAAGAGAGTTTATCACACTGAATGTTCAAAAGATGAATTCATCACATCTCAATTGTTATTTAAACTCCCTTAGAAAAACCGTAATGCTAAAAATCAAGTATTTGAACATGCTATTTCAAGCTGCAAATTTTGAATGCAGAAAAATTAACTTTTATGTACAGTGCCCATCAGGGTAGAAAATCTTAGAATAATAATGATTGCAGATGAAGCAAGATATTAATCCTTTTTTTAATCAAGATTCCCAATACTAGTTTAACTTCATGGGGCTATGCTGGAGATTTAATAAGGTATTATCCCTGTTGTTCAAATATAAGTTTAAAGTCCCTACGTCGATTCAAAATGAACCCATTTCTCATATTTAGTTTATCGCTGTTAGTTTTTTAATTTTATTTTTCCAATAGTTTTTAGTAGCTTCATTAATTTCACAATTTAGTTCCTATTCATTTTTAAAGCCAAGCATTTGAAGTCATCTTTTGAATGATTTCAAAAAGTATAGATATATTTTAGAAGAGTAATTTTATTAATCATTACATGTCTCAAATATCAGAATTGTTTTCATGGAGATGACTTTATTACTAAAGACCAAATTATAAACCAAAATGTTTATTTATGAATGTTACTATGTAGTTAATCTAGTTAGAATGAATAAAGCTAAAGAAAAAAAAATGAGTTAAAAGTTGTACTTTTTATATTTTTTTTCAATTGTTTTATCCGTGAAAATAACACTCATCTTGTTTCTAATCATTTAATGGGTTTAAAATGTCTTTAATGATTTGTGGTGTCGCAGTTATATCCTGCACAACATACCAACATCTTAAGTTTAGTTGAAGTGATGGTTGTTGAACAAAAAGAAACAGCTTTCAATAACAGAGAGATTGCAAATCTTATGTGCTTTACCAAAAATGGCATATGAGACATCCAACTTTACCAAAGTCAGTTTTTTGATTGAGTTTGGTGGACGTGACTAATTCGTTCCTTTAAAAAGGTTAGGTCTGGATCCGTCTTTAAAAAAAAACGGTCTAAATCATCTAAAAATAAAAATAAAATTATGTATGTCAGTCAGATTTAAATTTTGGTTGAAACCGATACTATTGATAGATTTATTGTTTATGATGTCACTGGTGTTTTTAAAGAACAAAGATATTGGTACATTAATGTCATGGATGGTTAAATGTCATACATAAAACATAAAGGAATAACTCATAAACATGGATAAGGGAAAAAATTATTAAATTTTGGTCGACTGAGCGGGGAGTCAAAACTTGCACTATCATTTAATAACGATTTTATCCCTTTTATTTTTGATTACGCTATTTCATTACACAACAGAATGACAGCTGAAATAATAAAAATAATTCAGCAACAATATGACTGACTTCTGCCCTGCTTCCATGTTGCCCTCCTCCAGCCCTGACCTCACCCCCTTGGGCTATGCAGTTTGGGATACCTTGGAATGTCTGTTGCACCTCTCGGGCAAATTTGGTTCGGTGCCATCTGCCATCTGGGCAGCTCGGTACACCATTGTCAAGAGCTGGCAATCTGTTGACCGGCGTATTGAAGCTGTTATTGCATGTGAAGAAGGCCTTATTGAATAGGTAAAGTCGGCATTTTAATATCCCACAAATTGGTTTTGAGTTGTATTCTCTTAATTCCGTAAAAATCACGTTTTTCGTAATTGAGTAATGCTTCTGCAAGTTTTGTGGGACCACTTTGTATAGTCTGAGATCCCCATCTGTACCGAAATATTGATCCACCCCGTCCAGAAAAAATAACTCAACCGGAACAAAAAATTATGTCTTGTTTCGAGTTTCAACGCTAACACTTACACATAATTCATAGTTTAATGAAGACACCTCTGTATGTGAAGAAGAAGTAGATGAGACAATGGCTCATTCAAAATTATTGGAGCAAATCTTGGATCTCTCTCACTCTTCATTCTATGGAGAAGAAACTAGGTATGAAAAGAAGGAGAACAACAATGGTAGTGAAAGTTTCCGAGCTATATAATTTTAACCTGTAAAGTTGAGGCTAAGTGCTATATACGACTATATGAATAAAATTCTTCCCCCACTATCTATGAACTGTACATATATATTAGTGATGGGACAATTAATCGGAGAATCGGCATCAGGAAAATAATGTTAAAGTTACGAATCCAATTCTTAGTTATTACTGGTATTTAAATTCTTTTTTCTTTTTTTGAAAAATTCAATCTAATTTAAACAAAAAAAAAAAAATTTTTTTATCAGAAAATTAAATTTTTCAATTTTTTTTTCTGTGAATATATTTGTATTTTTGAAAAATTTTCTCCAATAAATTTAATATTTCAAAAGTTTTACATCGAAAATAACATTTTTGACATGTTTTTTCTGCAAAAAATATATATTTTTTTAAATTTTGTTTAAGAAAAAAATATTTTTTCGCAAACAACTGTGAATTATGGAAATTTTTCTCCAAAAAAATTAATTTTTGAGGTACACTTGAAGTTCAGAAAATTTTTACAACAAAAAAATTTAATTTTTTGTGAAGAGCCATGGATTTTTCATTTTTTTGTCAATTTTTTTTATTCTTGGGGAAAATGGAGAATTTTGAAAAAAGTTTAAATGTAATTTGTTTATTTGATTTTTTTATTTATTTAATATTTGAAATATTATTATTTTTTTTTAAATTTTAATTTCTTAGATTTCAAAAAAATTTCCAAAATTTCGCCCCTAAATATAATATTTTGATATCAAAATTGTATTTTGTAACAATTATTTAAAATATTAAAGAATCGGAATTGGCATATCGAACTTTACTAGAATCAACTCGAAATCGCCATTATTTTTTTGGGGAATCGTTCCATCACTAATATATGTATAGAATTGAATAATGAAAAAAAAATTGCAAAAAAAGGTCGAGAGAAAATAAAAATAGTCTCACGTTTTATCATTATTATAATTATTTTTTGCAGTCAACCCCATCAGCGTACAAATGAGGGTATCTTTTCCAGTTTGCCTCCACGTCTTTTGAAATGTCTGACAGGTTGACCTCTTTTTACTAACATAAATTATTCTACACATAAGTAATTGCCTAACTTAATAATTAATTATTACCCAACTTATTTGTTGTTGAATATAAAACTGTCCCGTTTTCCGCAAGCACTTTTTCCCCTGTCATAAAAAGCCTTTTCAGCTGTAAACGACTTTGACTTTAAGACCTCTTAAAACATTTTTGGGGTTGGCCATTTTAATTTGTAAAAATGGAATTTTTGTGTAGAAGATGACTTCTTTTAAACCTCTTATAGGTACTCTCCCAAACATGGCATTATGAGTTAAAAAAATGTGATTTTTATATTATTAAGTATTTGATTTATCAGTTACAAACGTTGGGCACATTATTTTTAATAATTGAAGGGCTCTAAGATGTGCTAAATGATTTATCAAGCATACCATAACAAAAATAACCCATGTGGAAGCATTGTAATTGTTGAACAAAAAGAGGTAAGTGGAAAATGATTGAGCAGATTCTTATGAATATACACCGATGAATGCCAATTATACATATACTTTCAAAATAAGTAGATAAAAATTAAATAAAATGTTACACGTTTCTGCGAATAT
Source organism: Lepeophtheirus salmonis (assembly GCF_016086655.4). Taxonomy (NCBI): domain Eukaryota; kingdom Metazoa; phylum Arthropoda; class Copepoda; order Siphonostomatoida; family Caligidae; genus Lepeophtheirus; species Lepeophtheirus salmonis. The sequence goes on along the minus strand of NC_052144.2, from coordinate 33,633,761 downwards.
TTTTAGTACTTCAAGGAATCCCATACTTCCAAAATAATTTATTCTTAGAACTTAATCAAATTATGTCTTTATTCCATTTTTTTCTCGGCACTCTTCCTAACAATAACCATATCGTCATTTTTATAGTCGTGTATTTTTTATATATATGTACATTAAGTTGTACATATTTAGTTAGAAATTTTGGGCTCTTGGAAATCATAATACAAGTTGATTTTTATAATATCGTAGTCCTTCATTGTTAAATGTAACTGTAAAAAATTGTGTAGATATTAAAGTAGGTAAAATTACTATCAGGCAACCATCGGTAGGTTTCATGCATGCTTAAAAATCTGGTCAAATGGTATGTAATAGGTGGAAATTTTGAATTAAAAAAACAAATATTATTATAAGAATACTTTTTTAAGATTTTTTAGGTTTTGACATAGTTCAAAAACATCTTATCCAATCCCTTCTCCCTCGGAGATCAAGACTTTATGAGATTTAACAAAGATAGAAAAAAAAATATTTTGTTTGTGATTTTCCTTTGAAAAGTCAAATTTAAATTTAGCAGCTTTGACTAAGAGTTATTTTAAATAATTGCCCTCCTTAATTTTTGTATAAATATATATTTATATAAATACTACAAAATTAGAATTAAATATTTTTCATGAATAGCTTATCTGAATCTTCTAATAAAGATCTTCTGGAACAATCATTACATATATTATTAAGGTATGTGTATAAAATAAGGGTAATTTCTGATATCGTTCAAAAATTATTTTCTGATCCAGTATTTTTAATTGTACCTGAATCCGTAAAACATTTCTTTTGTTTTGTCAAAAGTGGTTTGTTTCTTCTGCGCCTTGTTTTAGACCTGGTTGATAAATGCTTTACTTGATTCAAAGGGCTGCCTCATGAAAGAAGAATTTATATGAATAAAAAGTATATGAGTTATAAATTACGGACTCATCAATTAAATCCTGGTTAGTAACTTTAGCAAGATGACGGTTTTATATAAAAAAGAGCATTTTTATATATAAATAAATATTATCTTGGCCTGATTACCTAAGGTAATGACCGTGGAGACAAATTTTGTGTCGCTCTCTTTTTACGAGGTATATAAGTCATAGCTCATAACAGATGCATCCGTCTAAGTGTGAGTACTCGGTGTATTAAGAACTCCATGGCTACATACTTGTGCGAAGACTTTTTCTTTCCTTGCCTCCTTTTTGCATCATATAAAATATTTGGGAAATATCAAAATCTCAAAAAAAAAAATCTCCAATATCGATACGATGCAGATATTGTATACATTTAAATCTGAACACATACTAATTAAATAATTAATTGAGAGCGAGTTATTGAAATGAATTCATATTTTGAAGCAAAAACAATTGGTTACAAAAAAACTAACATGAGGTCTCTATCCTACGCACAGGTCGAGAAAATGACACTTGAATGTGATAGACGAATTTCCATTTCCACACTCCTAGCAGTTGGATCCCCTCCCCAGGACCACCGTCTACGCCATCGGCAAGTCCAGAACGTTGGAGAGGAACAATAACTCTGTCAAAAAGACTAAACTGGGCCCGGAGGAGTTAAAGAAAACAGCCCAGGTCAATTCCCTAAAGTTGATGAGGGGCCATGAAGGAGATGTAGGGATTTCAAACCAGAATGTCCAGAGACCTATACAAAAAAAGTTGGTGGAAAGAGCCTTGTGAGGGTGGAGAGGCCACTTTTGACACCAAAAATGATCTCCTTTGTTACAAAACTCTTTTTAATTGTTCTTTTGAACTATTTTTTGACACTTATGCCCCCCCCCCCTACAGGTCTGATGACAATCCCTTGGACTGCATCTTTTGAGGCATGTCGAGAAGAAGTCCTGAAGTGTCTGTCATCCAAACACTGAGGCTCTCAAAGCCACAGTCAGCCATTACTGGAACGCCATGACAGAGTACTACATCCGCAGTGGGTGCGAGGCCTTCTGCTGCCACCTGGAAGCTATTATTACCACTAAGAGCGACTACATTAATAATTTAGAGAGCTGAGACACACATCTATTTATAGTATTAATTTTGTTGAAGTTTAAAAGTTAAAATGTTCAGATTTTAATAGACCACTCGGATATTTGCCCTATATATCGGTTTTCTTAAATTGATCTCATATATGTGCCCACGTCTGTACATGTCAACAAGACCAAGTTATTCAAGGGTTCTAAAATACTAATATTTTAGTACTTGATTCTGTTTTAAAAATCGTATTGTTATTTTAGAGTTACATTTAGTTAAGATGGAGAGGGGGCTTGTCCATAATTTTTATATTCTTTATTTGTGAGGGAAAGGTTCAAATATTTGAAGATTACGTCATCGGCGAGTCAATATGTGTTTGACTTAGTGACGTTGCAAGTACTTCTTTGAATAACAATATCGTATAGTATAATTTTAAATACACCAGTATCCATGTACTACTATATTCTATATATATATATTGAAAATAAACTAGCTGAAAGTTATCAAAGCCCTTGTGGTGTGTCATTGATATTACTTCTACTCAAACATGGCATATTGGATTTGTAACTTAATCCAACTCTCAGATTTTAAAAATGATAAAATTGGAAATTTGATGAATTATTTATTAGTGATATATCGTAAATCAAAGCAAAATATATATAATATTATAAAATAATAAACTAGGATACTTTTAGTAAAAAAGAAAATAAGGTATCATCCAACATATTTTTTAAATTTTATAAATCACATCATCACAAATAATTCCATAGCTCTACCAATCTACATTTTTTTTTAAATATTTCAAAGAGTCCCTTATTTACATGACTAAAATAATACATAAATAAAAATCTAACAATTTGAAAATTTAAGGTAAAAACTAAGATCATGGTTTACTCATTATTTAATTAACAAAAGTAAAATTAAATTAAAACATAAGTTTTGTTTAGCTAACTGATAGCTATTCAATGATGTTTTATAATTGCCTAATGATTTCAATGATAAAATATATATTAAATTTAAGTCAATTCCGCTACTTCGTGAAAATGACAATAATTTTCAGTGGAGGAAATATGTATTTGATACCTTGTCAATTTTGTAAGTTTGTCCACTGATTCAGATTTTATATAAGATCTAGGTCCAAAGACTGGCAACTCCATGACCTTAATCTGCTTCTTCTTGAGCCCCTCCTTCACACGATTCAATTTCAATACCCTACTCTGGGAGAAAGAAGTTGACCCCAAAGATTTCCCTGCACATGGCCCCTCCTATCCTCCCTTTGATGCCTTGAAGTCGTTCTTTCCCTTTAGCAGAGAACACCCTCTAATTCTACCAAAAAAGCTTCAAATGCCCCAAACAAAATGTTTCCACTCCCATTTTTTACAGTGAGGATGCTGTTCTCGGGGATTATACTCTGCAATTTTTGTTTTCAAACATTTTTTTTTTTTTCATTAAATGCCTCCCACGGTTGAAATATACTTACCTTTAAAATGATGGAACGTTCTCTTCTTCGTCATTGGGTAAACTTTCAAAATCGGCTGGTAATCATTAATCAATAGTATTTATGTTGGTAAGATATATTTTGCCAAAGTTTACATAATATTGTAATATATATATATATTGATTTCGGGGATAATTCTATCCCCGAAATCTCAAAACGATGATATTTCACTTGTTACATTATGCTCAATCTCACAATTCATTACAGCTATTCAGGTGGATCTTAATTGCAGTAATTTTTGAATGATCCTGTCTTCTCCATACACCAATTATGATGTTCTTAAACAATTGCATCATTCAACAGCATAGATGGGTAGTTATTTTTAATAGTGTATATCGTTTACCTTGGGAGACAATAAAATTGGATATGTAACAAGGAATTAACTGATTTTTGTATGTATTTTTTCATATGTTGAAGTGAATTTATTTGGGTGTATTCGTGATAACAAGTTATATAGCCCTACAATTTAAAAAATCGTAAATCAATTAAATACACAAATAAAATAATAATATACATTTTTAAATTTATTAAAAATTATCCATATTCAGTTTCCCTATTCCATCTCTCAAATAATACTGGCTTTGAATCAAAGTAACATACTGCAGAATATAAAAAAATAAGTTAACTCTAGAAAGATAAACAAATACTATAGCATCGGAGACCAAGTGGGCCTTTTTTATGGGTATCAATGAAATTTTATGTACAAACTTTATGGTTATAATTCATGCTTTGTTTATAAATAAGGATAAATTTATGACTGGGTACAACCTTAATAGTTGTACCATGTACGAATGTTTTCAACCAATAATGTAGGATTTATGCCTAATAGTTCTCTTCTTCATGTCCAACTTGTTAAAAAGTGATAAGTCTATCACTGTTTTAGAGACCGTTTGAAAGTTTGGCACTAGAGTGTGTTTAAAAAAAATCCGTGGAAAGAATTAAATTAACCAGGAAAATGGGCCCATTCTGAAAAACTCTAAGACCTGCAATGCCAAGTTATACTTTATTTCAAGAACTTGAATAGATCTTTCAAATGATGATTCATCAAGGGGGATGAGACTTCTGGTTGGCCCTTCAGATGAGGATGAAGTAGATTTTGTAAGTTTACCGGATTCAAAAATCAATTGCCCGCTGTGACCATAAACTAGGATGTATTTGGCTGAAACTATAGTGAAAGAAAAAAAGGATTCTTGATCTCCAGGGTCTGACCCCGATGACACTAGAGTCCAAGGAGGTATTTTTCTCCTGATACGTTTAAAAAGAATATATGACATTTGACGTTCGCCCAGACCAAGGCTACCAAATATGTCTTTATCCTGACTCCACAAGTTCCTTCATCTTGTACACAAGGGTCTTATCCACGTCTTTAGCTTTTCAAAGGTTCTTGACTGTGTGGCCGTTTGCAAAGAGAGCTGCAAAACGTTCCGTTATATTTGCATTTTTACTTCTAACTTAGCTTAAGAAACTCTGAATGATATTTTTTAAGAATCCGGTTTGAATGCCTTTGTATTATTTTTCTTTATAAATCAGTAGTTTAAAAATTATATTTGATTCAATCTTTCATAAATTGCAATTTAAATGTATTAGGAAAAAAGACCTTTGGTCTTTTTAGGGTTAATACAACTGTCCATATTTTAAACCATTCAAGCAATATTAAGCTTTTAATTAATATTTGAATTTTTTTTTTTTTTTTTTTCAAAATTTAGTTTTCTGTAAGTAACTATCTATTTTTGAAATTTTTTCCAAAAATTTAATATTCGAATATTTATGTTTAAAAAAAAAGATATATTAAAAATTGAATTTCTGAATATTATCCTAAAAAATTTATTTTCTTAAGAACAACAGTGGATTTTCAAAAAAAAATTTCAAAATTTTTATTTTATTGTGAACAGCTGTGATTTTGAAAGTTTTTGCAAAAAAAATTAATTTTTTTGAGAATGGCCATGAGTTTTTGTAATTTTTTTTGTGAATAGTTGTGATATTTTGTAAACAAAATTATATATCAAATTATGTATTCGAATTTTTTTTCAATATATTTGAAAATTCCAAGAAACAAAGCCCCCCACCCCAATTAAATATAATCATCTAGACGTCCCTAATAGCAAAATAGTATTTTTTTAACTATTGTTTAAAATATTTAACAATTGGTATCGAAATAGGAATGTTTACTAGAATTGCATCGTAAAAGCATCGGGATTTTTTTTCGGAATAGGTCGAATCCAAGTATCCTAAATAAAAAGATCAATAGACAATAAAATATGTTTTCCCCAACAATAAGTGGAAATAATCAATGACCTTTGATACATTTATTAGAAAATCTGCAAGTCATTTCGATGTGGAACAGATTAAAATTTAATTTGTCAACAGTTCAAAGTATAATTTCATTTGGGTGAATGGTAGAAATATTTGTGTTGTAGAAATCAGTTAAGACTGGACCGTAGGAAAAATTCATATCGTGCAGTATCATTTTTTCCAGCACATAAAACTTTTTGATAAATAAGAAAAAAAAAAAAGTTTATTTCATAAATTTGTTTTACTTCATACAGAAACCTTTCCGGACAAAAGGGGGGAATTTTTTTCTCCGGGATTTTTGTTCAGTAAAACTGATTTTTATTTACCATTTGCAACTATTGAGGGGTCAGAATACGTGATGGCTCAATTTCGGGCTCCCGTGATACACACTACTGGACCGTTTTGTATCGGTGTTTGACCTAGTCTCTACACAAGTATGTATTATTGTTGTTCAGCGCCCGGCACTATAGTGGTACCAAGGTACTGACTATTTAAAAAAGCACTATACTAAATTTATATAAGAATCGAGATTTGCTTCCTTTCACTAAACCCCCGAAAAATCATACAGACGTCTCTTGTAAATACATACGTGTGAATTACCCGTTCTTTTTATTTTGTTTTGTCCAAAAGATACTTGCACAAAACTACTAGCATGAACATTCATTGTACATTCCAACCAAGATATGATAAATGCAGTATATTTAATCGATCTAGTGGCAATATAAATATTTTCTCAAAAAGAAGGGGGAAATGACCTTTGGAACAATCATTAGACAAACTGATTTTATCAAAAACATTTTAATAAAACACCACATTAAAAGACCGTATTTATCTATTTTTAGAGATAATAATTTTTAAAACTATGTTGGCTGTGTATGTGATTAATTCTGATTGGTATAATAAGATAATCAAATACTTGAATGGATAAATTGGAGAGATAAAAAAGGTCAAATTATAGACGTGTCCTTATAAAGAAAGATATTATTGACTAATCATCGTTTAGAAGGGAAAATAAGTAGCATGTAAGTACTCAATAAATAATTATCGATACTACATATATTATCAAAACAACCAATATGGGATTATATGGATCCTCTCTCCTCATTTATGACGAATAATCTTCTCCTTGAAAAAAAAATTGCTATCTCTATTACATTAGGTTCTTGAAGTATGTAGGTTTAGCTACTCTGAACAAGTTCATGTATTGTTCTTACTTAGGGTTATTTTTCGCAATAATAGAAAACTGCAATGCACACCAAAATAAGTCCTACCTTATTGGTCTGTCAAAAGAAAAACTGACAAATCAAACTTTGTGGACAAGTGTAGCGTTATAATAAAAAAAAAGTCAATAATGAGAAGAAATTAGAACACTTCTGATAACGATAATACCATAAAGAGGGGCGTTCGCAAGAAGTGTGCTGAGGGGGTATACCCCCCTCTCCCAAAAAAAAGGTTAAGGAATCTTTGCTTTTTACTATAATTTTTGAAATTTTTCCAAAAAATTTAATATTAGAAATTTTTTTCTTAAAAATTTTAATTTTTTGTGAATAGCAGTGGATTTTTAAAAAAATATCTAACAAAATTAAATTTTTTTGTGAACAGTTGTGGATTTATGAACTTATTTTTTGTGAATAACTGTTGATTTTTGAAAAAAAAGTTATTTTTTGTTAATAGTCATGGATTTTTGTAATTTTTTTCAAAAAATTTAATATTACAAATTTGTTTTGATCTAATTTAAATTTTTGTAAATAGCTGTTGATTTTTGAATTTATTTTCCGAAAAAATCGCCCCCCCCAAAAAAAAAAAATAATAATAATCAATTAAAATATATATATAATATATAACCCTGTGGATGCCCCTGATAAATGAATATTGATTTACGATTGTCGTAATTAATCATCAATAAGACATATTCTGCTGCACAGTATAAAGTTGAAATGCACAGAGTGATTATGTCACTCGTAAATACATAATATATGCGTAACTTTAATAGATAAAAATGAAGTGATTGTATCTATGTAGAGTTGTTAATTAAAATGACTGATGGTGTAATTAAATTAAGCGTGATGAGACGTAGAAATTATAACTGGGTACATTGTATACGTTAGTCAATACGTCAAACTTTCTCTTTCTATCTCGAAACGGGAGACAACTACAGTGGATAGTTGCAATTCAACTATCGCAACCTTTTCATAACCAGAAAAAAACTTCGAAAAGCGAAGAATATATTACTTGTGAAAGAGAAGAGGGATATCGACTCAATCGATCACAATTGCTCGAATAAGTTTTCACTTTGGATCACTGAAGTTTGTACTATATATTTATATTTATAATAACGTTTAAATTTCGCAGAAATTTCATAAAAAGAGAGAAATAATACAAAACCGGTTTCCTTTTAGGCGTTTATTGAATAAATAAAATCAGCGGTAGGTCTTTTAGGAGTTCCAAAATACAGGAAAGGGAAAAACTTCGTCTTAAAACCGTGGCACACATCAAAGCCGGTGACAATCCCTCCGTTATTACGCGTAACTTTGGGATCCATAGGACCACTGTATACAACGCCAAGCAGCTCTACAACGAAACCAAGGCCTTTGTCGATCATCACAGGTCGGGAAGACCAAAATCGGTCCGCTCAGAAAGGCTCATAAGGACTATGAAGGCATAGCTAGAGGTGAACCTTTGTGATAACATCTCCCAAATGACCAGGTACCTCAGGGTTCACAAAACGGCTGTCCGGTGCATCGTTAAGGAGTATTTGTGCCTCAAGTATAGGACTGTCACAAATTTTCAGGCTTTGACGGCTTTACACAGACAAAAGAGGCTGGAACGATGGAAGATCTTCCTCAATAAATTGAAGAACCCCAATAGGAAAGTCCTCATTTTTTTTTAATAAAAAAATTTTCAAGCCCAACCAAGTCAGCAACTCCTGCAGCCTTTGGTACATTGCCAAGATCCCAAAGACTCCCCTCCCGAGGTAAAATTCACCAAGGGTTCGAAACACCAAGTTAATGCCATGATGGTTGGTGTCATTGGTTCTGACCGTAAGTCGTTTCCACCGGTGTGGATAAAAGAGACCTTGAAGGTCAATGAATATAAAATTATCATGGGGAAGAAGGTATTTCCAGGTGTTTTGAAGGATATTATAGGATAATTGAACAAATTATCGGACAATGATGATACTAAATTCAAATTGTATTATCAAGATAGTAGTACCAACTGCTAACCTTTCTTAATCTCAATATTGTATCAACATTTCTCTAGTCATAAGTCTTTGAACACAAAAAATGGATTTTGGAAGGAAAAGTTGTATCATAAAAAATTAGAACACCATATTACAAACTCTTTTAATAAAACTTAAAAGTTAATATACAAACATAAATTACTCGCCAATATCAAGGTTAATAGAAATACAAGGTTAGACCATCTTTTAATCGGGCTTGCTAGAATTTTCAATCTAATGTATTGTAACGACTGCTGGGTAGGATAGGAGGATTTTGACAAAACACGTAACCCCTTATAGTCTATGACATCACTCTTGCTAGAATTTTCAATTTGATGTATCGTACCGACTACTGGAAAAGAAAAACAGATTTTGACAAAACACGCAACCACTCATCTACTATGACGTCAATATTAAAAGTATGGTGGTAGTCAAACATCAGTCGTACACGCATTATGGTATAACCTTGTATTTCTATTAACCTTGACCAATATTAAATATTGCTAAGTTATGTATATACTTATATTGGCTTTTTTCATTTATTTACATATATTTGTAGGAAAATTATGAAAAAAATGAGTACATGTTAGTTTGTATTAACTTAATTGCCAAATTGTTTTGATACTCATTAAGCAAATAATTAATATATTAACGCTTTAAACCAAGAGGTGAAACAACAATTAGTGATTAATTTTAGCCAAATTTATGATAAAATATTTTGTCCACTTAAGGGAGTTGTGAGGGTCATTAATGTTTTGACGCAACCTTTCTTTTTATTGATTAACATCATTTGTGGCATCCTAGAGGCGATATTTTGCGTGGAGAAAGTTTTCATTCAGCCAAGGTAAAAGGTGTGCCTTGTCAGTTCTGTTTTACTGGTTTGAGTAATGCAAAGTATTTTTTCACTTTTTCTTGTATAAATAAGTTATTTGTAGTAATTTTACTCCTTATATCAATATCCCTAAATTGAGTCAAATTAGGACCATTTCTTTTTAACCTGAATCTGTAAGTAGATGATCCAACCCCCCGAATTTAACATTATAATAATGGTTCAACTGAATTTTAAAAAATGCATAAATTATTCATATCCCTGATGATTCCACTATATTTTTACCTCTGCAATGGAATATACTTAATCTTGAATGGACACACGGTAGAGTGCAAAACCTCCACCTAAAATCAAATTGAGTTATGCATCTCACTTTGTTCCAATATTATGGTCGATTATGCATTTTCCACGTTTTGTGTTACCTTGACCTCTCGAACATTTAATGGCCTCTTACTGTGACCATATATAATCATCGTAGGAAGTTTGATCAAAATCAATCTGTAAATTTTGTCGTAATCCTGATGACTAACAAACAAACAAAAGGAAAACCATAACATCAGTTTGACTTAGTTGCCGAGGTAAGAAACGAACAGAGTCAGAAACATGCCCTCTGTTCAGCTTTGGTAATAAGGAATGAATGTGTTTTCGTTTGTAAAAATAGTAACTGTAATCTGAATACGTAGTTAGTCCAACAATATAATAATTTAACCCTCCTTTACTTCCCTGGGGTGTTAATTCACCCCAAAGCCTGAAATATCCTTGGGATTTAAGGTGGTCTGTATAAGTTTGTACACACGTCATACTTTCTCTTTCTATCTCAGAAAAAGAGAACGTGACAGCTGTCGCGTTCTCCAATCTGCGGGCAAACTTATACAATTGTCCCGTAATTTATTGTGTATATCCTATTTTACTCAACCTTCTATTTAAATTCTTGATTGATCATATACTTTTTCTGCATCCATTTTTTTTAATGATACTTTGTTAGTTTCTGAGTTATTAACAAATTCTGAAATCCATTATCGAGGTTTCAAAGATTTTTTTTTTGTGTTCTTATTATTTATCAACCTAAATAAATAATTTAGAAAAAAGGAGGTAGAGATATTTATTTTTATTTTGTACAAAACATATTGTTTTGTTTGAGAATAATTTATTAATTTAAAAATAATATATCCTCTGTATATTCCAACTACAATTAGTATATTTCACACGTGTAAAATATATTTAATGTTAAAAAATATTCTATTTGTTCTCAAATGCTCATAGTATCATAATATGTAACAACTACCTAGGGCAAATAAAGTTTTATATTCCTAAAGCCTAAAATTACATTATAAAGGATTAGGATGGGTAAGAATGTGATTCTCCCAACCTCTAAACTACCTCCAACTAAACTATAGTTCATATTTACCTACACACACAAAAAATTGATTAATGTATTCATATGTTATTGATGTAATGAATCTCAGCAAATTAAACGTATCTCTTTTAACTTTTATCAATTGATTAAATACAAATAAATTTTGTTTTTTAAATTTTTGTATCATATCTTTAAGTTCTTATCTAATGAGACTTTTGCTAGCTTTAAGTACAAATGTTTTAACTATTTTAGGTTCATGGTAAATATTGATGTCATTATCTATGTATTTATAGACTATAAATTCAATAAAAATTCAATTGTAGTTTTGTTAATTACCTCTGCAACAAAGTTGAACGGAGGCTATGTTTTTACCTTTGTTTGCTTATCTGTTGGTCATTAGGAGTACGGAAAAAGTTACGGATCGATTTTGATCTAAATTGATTTTATATGGTCACAGAATAAGGCCATTAAATTTTGAGAGGTCAATGTAGCAAAAAACGTTAAAAATACAAAACCCACCATCAATTTGCAACATATTGAATACAGAGCTCAAATTGGTGTCCATATCCACCGGACTAACCATTATTATTAACTCATCTCTATTATGCAAATTTCGACAGTTTAAGAGTCTACTTTTTTTTACGATGAGTAATGTTGTAGAACACATAATTAGCTATCGATTGCTAAGAAAAACATTGTCCTAGTCACCACCATGATCACACAGTACGAGAAGAGAATGGAGATCGTAGTGCTCCTCCGCGCAGGATTGTCCCGGAAGGCCATCGGTGAGCAAACTGGGGCCTCGGGGAAAATAATTTACAATGTCTTCCATACATATATAATAATGGTTGCCCCGGATGGTTTAATAGATATGTTTCATATAGAAAAAATATAAATTTAGGACAAATGATTATAAAGATCTACAGCGATTTTCACTCTACAGTTTGATCATTCTTCTATTGATTGCGCTTATTTGAGAGTTAAATTTATCATCAAATAAAAGGAACACCTGTTCGAAACTTTTTATCATCTACAAAAACAATTTGATTTATTTATTCTTTACATTATATGTTATTGATAAATGATACTCATATTTATTATGATGGTATTTAATATTTGATATTGCTATATTTACAAATAATATGTAACTTAAGGGTGGTAATTAATTTTGGATTCATATTACAATTTTTTATCATGTGTAGGAGCTACCCCATTGGCCACCCCCACCCCTCGATGAACTTTGTATCCAATCTGATAATATTGTTTTGCTTTGTATCAAAATAACCTTTTTATTTCTATTGAGACTACTACAATGTGTTTATTGCCGTATTCTACAGACATAAATCCATGTTGATTGAGTTTACCACTGTAGATAGCTTCCACACATTTCTAGATGATTTCTCCTCCGATCTATGAATAGCTTTCTTAGCTTCATCAGTACTTTAATAACCTTTACTGTCCATTCTTACATAGTCCGTTCCATGATATATGTTTGAATGAATAAAATTACTTAGTATTTTAGATTTTATTGGAAATTTTCTACATTTTTTTTAGACCGTTGGAGTAGAAACAGCTTCCTACTGAAACTAAGAATAAAGTAAATATCATCTACCTTTGTTTTACATAAGAAATGCATTGTATATTTGGAACTTTGATGGACGATAGTTGTCTACGGAGAACACTATAAACTATAGTGGTCCTTGCTTGCTAGTGCATTAGGATTTTCAAGATATCAATAAACTAATTTATTAGATCATTTTTATCTCACATGTTACCAACTTATACTTGTATAGTGCTTACAAGATGATATTGCATCCGAAAAGTGGGGCTAATTTAATATGATTTTAAATCCCTCCCCCCTTTTTTATCACTATTAAAGCATGTAAAACATTAACTGATGAATAAACAAATAAAATGATCCAACTATCCTTTAAAATAAAAATAAAAAGAGATATTTCAAATATAATTTATTAAACTAAACTCGTTAAGAGCTGAGGATACCAATGATATTTTAAGAGCCTGCTTTCCATATATTGACAGTAATTGACTATAATTCATGAAAGAATAAAAATCTACTCGTATTGTGTGAAGAATATAATTCTAGGTTTCTTTTCCTGTGGACTATTTGAAATAAATGTATATAACTGTATAGAGGGTTCATTATTTCGTAAAGTTGACCAAATTCAAAATTATCGTGGATCACAAAATGTGTTAAGGCCCTAGTAATGACCTCCTAATTTTTTTTCCTGTCCTATCAAAAACCGTTACCCTCCATTCGGTAAAAGTTCACGTGTACTATAAGTATTTCAAAATGAGATCAAATGTTTAAAAAATCTTAATACAATTATGGTACCATATGAAAAGAAAAAAATATTTTATCCTTTTTTTTGAATTTGTTTGTAATTTTTTGACTTTATTATGTAGTTGGTTGCGTAAGTTAAAAATACACAGCTCTGTCTTTATTTATTTTTTTGTGTGTGTTTTTCCTCGTGCAAATATGCATCAATTTGCAAAAACAATATAATTTTCTGAAAGCATTTGGGAAGTAGTAACTCCCTTTACCGCAAAGATAATAAAAATACATATATTTGGATCAATAATAATATTTTGGGGAGTTAGCAATATGTTCCATGTCATCACAAAAGTAAGCTAGAATAATTTAACCGGGATGTGGTGGGAGTTACGTTTGAATTCTTCCACAAATTATCATCAATTTCTATTTACAAATTATTTTTATTCATTCCTTGAGTCCGTCGCAAATTGCACTTAAACTAGCCCAAATGTATCGCCATAATAAACATATGAGAATGTGACATATTTTATTTGATAAATCCATATCACAAATGTTCTAAACTATAGATAAAACTCTATTGATATATTGACTCATCCAACAAATTTGATTACAATGCCTTTAATTAACTCAAATATTTGGCTATATTATGTACGTATACATCATCAGTCCTTGTATTCTTTTTATACAGATAATAAATTTCGCGCGTTTCCTAAAAAGTGAGAAATAACAAAAAAACCGGTTTCCTTTTAAGTATTTATTGAAGAAAGAATATCAGCTGTAGGTCTTTCAGGAGTTTCACAATACACAGAAATGGAAAAACTTTATCAAAAATCGTTGCACAAATAAAAGTCAGTGACAATCCCTCCAAGATTGCACGTAATTTCTGGACACCACTGTCTACAGAGCCCAGAAGCTCTACAACGAACCTGAACTCTTTGTCAATTGTCACAGCTCGGAAAGACCAACATCGGTGGAGAAGAATGGACAACATTCCGTCAAGCACCTTCAAGAAATTCTGTCGTAAGTTTCGAACCCGCCTGGAGCAGCTCTGAATTGAGACAGAGGGCAGAATTTTTGAAAAATAATAGAAATTAAAATATCCTCCACCTACTTTTTAATAATTTTTTTTTTGTATCTTGAATATAAAGCCTAATTTTCTCTTTCTTTCTAATAAAGTTAAAAGTGTAGAAGGACTTATGACGCATACTGTATATGCAAAGTTTTATTTCTTCGTCTTAAATTGTGCATTATTATATAACAACATTTGTCATTGGTCCACTTAAGAAATCCTGAGTGCACTTCTGCTCTTATTTAGTTATTAATGTTGTGAGCGTTCTCCCAAGCGTTTTTTAAAGCAATGAGTGTGCTCCCTCTGCCGTTCAACTAAAAATGAGCGGCGCTCATTTTTTCGCTCGGGTAGATGTATTTGAATTTGACGATTCTCTGAGATTGCAATTAAATTCAACATGTTGAAAGTTCAAGTGTGCCGTACTATTTATGACAAACATACATTATTTGCAATAGCATATCCAAATGGTTGGTTTAATTAAAATAGGTCTGTCAATAATTTTTTATTTGTCTTTTGGTTTGCGAGGGGCACAAAAAGTTTGAGAACCCCTTTTTTAGGGGATCCATATTTTTTCGCTCGTAAAAGTGTATTTGAATTTGACAATTCATTGTGATTGCAATTAAATTCAACATATTGCAAGTTCAAGTGTGTTGAACGATTTCTGACAACCATACATTATTTGCAATAGCTTATAATAATCAAAATGATAGATTTAATTAAAATAGGTCTGGTAATAGCTTTTTATTTGTCCATGGGTTTACCAGAGGCACAAAAGTTTGGGAACCACAGTTTTAGGGGACATTTATTTACGTGGTTTCGTGCACCATCACCCAGTTAAGCTTGGTAATTAGCTTGAATTTGAACAAAAGTTTCTTAAGTTTTGAGCTTATGCTAGCTTAATATTTTGAGGTCTTATAACAATTTACTACAAAGAAATAACTGAAACTCTTATTTCAGTTGGAAAAAATCGTTACAATAATTTTAGATTTCCAGACAAAAAAAAAGAGGTGTTTCTGAGGGAAACTATATCTAAGTCTTGTTAGAGTGGACAGCTATATGAGAAGCACAGCAGAGATTCACAGATACAGCATGGAAAAAAGATTCTAGCTTACCTTGAGACATAACTTCAGCAGTTTATTCTTTTAATCTATAAAATTATTCTTTAACTCTCATTTTTTTAATGTTATTTTATAAGAGGTAGAAATAAAAAAAGTAAACAAAATTAAAGAAACGAGCGGAAATTTGAGGGATTTTATCACTCTTCTAAAATGATGAGCACGCTCCCGTTCAAGATTTTTGAACACCGCTCACTAATGTATTGCTCACTACCAACTATTAATTGATGCTATCATTTAATTTTGATTGATTAAAGTTGAATGGATATTCAATCTATTTAAAACTAATATAACTGTGGACATTTGAACTTTATAATATACATATTATACTACTATGTTAGTAATTTGCATCAAAATAATCAAAAATGACAACATTAATTTATCGATCATCCATGTAATAATCAATTAAATTGCATTCTTCTCATTCCATGTATGGACTATAAATTCTTCATTTAAAATTATCTATTTGATTTTTTGATTGTAACTTGTACACAACATTTATACGTTCAGATACATTGGGAAAATCTTTACAGGCTTATATAGAACGAACACGATGTGGTAGAACCATAAGTTCTGAAATCTACATTTAATGACATTCAATATTCTATAATGAGATCTGCCTTTCTTTATAACCTAAGTCACACGGTAACGAAGCTTCGGCATGCCTGGGCCACCTCTTGCAGATTCAGCTATGCCTCAACGGACGAATGTTACTTGGTACAACATTTCCCAGAGATAGAAATCCCATGGGTTCAGGTCCGGGCTCTCTGTGTGTATATTAATATTATAATATATTGGTGTATATATTACTGAATAGTGATATAACAGGGAAATTATTCATATACATATATTGTGTATATTGGTGTCGTCTCTATCAATTTATTATTTGTGTCGTCATAATTATCATGTAATAAAAACACGTACGCGAAATTATAATAATAAAAAATGATGGAAGCCTTCAACTAGTCGATGCTTTTGTGTGAGTTGCCAGAGACCATCCTCTCTAACCTCCCTAAAAGAAGTAATCCATGGGATTCATATAGGAGTAGTTAGAGGGCTAGGAATTAGGGTTGTCAAAATGACACATTTTCATCTTTAAACCTTTTTTAGGTCTTGTCGGCCTTGTGAGAGGGAGCCGAGTCTTGTTGACACAGGAACTCTACACCATTAGCCTCAACTTTCAACCAAGGTATCACTCGGTCATACTGGAGTTCACAGTACCTGTTGGCACCCACCCTCTCCTTTAACTCAAAGATGATGGGGGCATTACACTACTGCTGCTCCTAATGACCCCAAGGGTCATGATGCTGGACCAAAATCTTGGTTTTTAAGATGTGGGGACATCAACTTTCTCTGTGACCAACCAACTGTCGTTGAGGGTGTTGTGGGATCTGTCGACAGTCTATTGTTTCTCATTCGAATAAAAGATTATTCGATTACCATGGGACTTGCAATTGTTCAGCAATTTTATTCCGTGAGTAGCACGGGTGGCCTTCATTTTGTCAGTAAGGATATGTATTTTCTAGAAGCGGTATGACTTTATCCTCAAGTCAGTCTGTATGGCCCTGGACACTGTTGCACGGCTTTCTGGACGTTATTTGGTAAGAATGTTAATCAGAGTCCAAGGAAATGACTTCAAGGAACTTTTCAGGCTTATTAGGAATATGGGGGTGCTTTTTAATCACTCCGGGACTTGTGGGTTTTTCTATTATATACACTCTCCTCCTTCCAGCGGTTGTAGACTGTGCTCTATTGGTGTCCAAACATCATCTTGATGTACGCCGGGCTGTGTCCAACGCAAGCAAATTCGATGATGGTGTTCCTCCAGGTCTGCTATATCGTGTAAATACTTGTTTTGAATTAAAAGTTGCAAAACTAACTTAAAGCAAAGACTGAGAAATAACCGAGTTAAATGATTTCATTATTGTTCAGATTGTAGTTAAAGATGCCCCGTATTAAATTTATGAAGAACAAATCCTACTTTTTATCCAAATAGTAATGTAGAAATACTTATTGTAACAACATCGACAAAACGAAACGATAAATAAGGAAGGGGGAAAATAAAAACCTATAGACCAGGCTAGAGGTCTGATAAACGAGCTACTACGCGACTGAACATAGCCGAGAAGAAAAAGTATTGTGCGATTTCTGATAGATAACTATTTATAAACATTATAGACATAGTCTAACCCCGTCTTTCGGTAAACAAAATCATTGAGTCCCGATGTTTTTATTATTGAGCCCAAAGTACAGCTGAATTACATGTAACTTTAGTGATGATAGCCTCTGCTTTTAAGTGAGCCTGAGTTGTCGGCGGCATAGCCACCGATCAATCTTCTTTTTTTAATCTCTGTTCCTACATCTGTGAATTAATTATCTAAAATACTAGTTGGAGTTAATTATTTTAACTTTGGTAAACTCTGGATTATTATTTCTAAATTTCTAAATTATTATCAGACAGAATAATACGCATTGTACAAAATAAAAAATATCTCACTCCTCTTCTATCTCCTTTTTTTTTCATATTCATCCTTTGTGATAAATAACATTCTTTGAAACCTCGATGATTAATTTCATAATTTGGTAATAAGTCAGAAACTAATAAAGTACCATCCTAAAAAAATTAGAAATTAATAATTTTACATTAAAGTTGGAGAAAAAATATGATACATCTGAGGATATTACAGGGATATTTAAGTCCCTGGGGAGTTCATCTACCCCAGGGAAGTAACAGAGGGTAAAAGCAAGTATGAATTTAATGTAAGATTTATAGAAACTTTTTGGAGATCAAATTACTATGAAATAAAGTCATGTATAACAAATAAAAGTTGCTTATTTCTTTATTTCGTAAAAAAATCTTCTCCTTTAAATCAATTTAACTTCGTATGGAGTCATAAAATATAAACACTTAAATTTTAAGTATTCAATACTTTACTAACAATAAGAGATTTTGAATATACATAGCAAAGATTTATATATAGATATATGTACAATGTACTTCCGTTTCTTTTTATAAAATAAATTCTGGAGTTATTTTTTGGATGCATCAACTCAGCTTTAAATTTTTCGTTTCTGCTTTGTAATTGGATGTAAAGTCAACCCTTTCCCGAACAGCTTATGTATGAAAATTAAGAGTTAAACTTCAAAGAGCCACAGGAATTATGTTCTTCAGGACTCTATGTATAGATTGTGGTAAAGTAATTAACATCATTACACACGTTTTTCAGAATATCCTTACTAACATATTCTGAGATTTTTTTTTTATAGTTTCAACTTGAGGGGGTTAAAAGAAAATTATTTTAATATATTTATGGAAAAAGTTGTTTCCAGTGTGTCTCAGAAAAGAAAGATCAAACCCCGAAAACTAAAGATATCAAGAATGTGTTAGAGTCATTCCAAGTGAGATCAATCAAGAAGAGGACATTTTTCAGAGCACCATCTTCGACTTTTTTCAAATTGAACACATACTTTGATATTAGTTACAAACTACAAATACTCAGGCTTTTTTGTTCTCCGGTTCAGGATTTAGAGGCTTCTAAATTTTCGGCCTCGACGCCACCTACTCTATTTTTAAATCGCTTTATTTTGATTGTTTTTGAAGATATCGATCTACTTCAAACAACATTGAATGGATAATTGTTTTATTCTTTTGTTGTATCTTATTGTATAAGACAAAAAAAAAAAAGATTTTTACCCATAAAATCACAAAATCAATATTTTTACCTCCGAAAAATCAAATATATCATTAATATTAAACATATATATATAAATAGTAAAGATGAAAACCATTTATACAGATGTGCGCTTCTAAAAATGAACACTCCTTTAAATTTGAAGGCTTGAGGACTTGACGAGGGGTTCTCTTGTAGACCTTAAGGCCAAGATCTTTCTTATCTAGCCGGTCCATGGTCCTTTTGCTGACGTAGAACTCCCTGGAGAGGCCACTGACGGTGACCTTGCCTCTCTTGACCTCGACAGACTTTTTCACGGCAGCAACCATTTTGTCTGACCTTCGAGGCCTTGACTTAGATCTTGTGGTCGCCTCAGGAGTCATTTTTGCTACCACGCTGTAAACAGTGGTGCGGCTGCAGTTCAGAGTCTTGGCAATTTCAGTGGGAGTTTTTCCCCACGCGGAAAGTTCCAAAATTGCGCTCGACGTCTCTCCACATTATCGGCTGTTGTTTCACTGTTGCTATTTAGATTTTGCTGGAGTTTTGTTTATAACTAGTCAAGCCCTTGTCTCGAAGTATAAACCGGTTTCAACTCCATAAAATCACGAATATGTGCATGGCGTAAAATTTAAAGGAGTGTTCAGTTTTAGACGCGCACACCTCTATACATTGTAAAACTTGAGTATAATATTTTGTATAGACGCTATATTCAGAAATTTGCTTCACCTACGCACACATTTTCATCTGTAGAATTAAAGTAGAATCGAAGGCATCTCTAAATACTTATATACAAATTAGAGTATTTTTTTTAAATTGAAAAGGGATGTGATTCATTTTTTTTTTATTTAAAAATGTTTCTTCAAATAATTTTATGTTTAAATTTTAATTTGAATTTTTCCCAAATGTTTCTTCAAATAATTTTATGTTTAAATTTAAAAAAAAAAAAATTTAAAAAATTGTTCAAGTTTCTTCAAAATATATTTTATGGCGGGAGTTTAAATTGTTCAAAAATTTTTAGAAAATATTTGAAATTTTTCTTCAAATAATTTTATGTTTAAATTTAAAAAAAATTTAATATTTGAAATGTTTCTTCAAATAATTTTATGTTTAAATTTAAAAAATTTAATATTTGAAATGTTTCTTCAAATAATTGTTTGTTTAAATTTTAATCTTTGAAGTTATTTTCCAAATAATTTAATATATGTTTTTTTTTTCCAAATAATTTAATTTTTAAATTGTTTTCCATCAAATTGCAATTTTTGAGTTTTGTTTTAAAAAACAAAAAAAATCCAACTCTAACTCCCCCCCGGACCTCTCTGTATAAATTATAAAATATTGATATTATGATTCTATAGACGCCTTTGTCAAGCTGAGCTTAAAATTAAGCACAAAATTTAATAATGATGAAAATAGTATTTTATAGTAAGAAACTCAGTAAATACGTCAGATAATTTTCAGATAGGTGGGATCTGAATTTCATGAGGAGAACCCTGCCACTGAAAAATACCTTCAACACTTTTAGGATTAATTGAAAAACAACTACAATGATAATTTATTAATTGTACGACCATATAAGAGGGTGTTCAGACAAGTTTCCGACCTCACCATGAAGATGGTAGCACTCATAAATAATAGCTAGTTACATTTATCTAGTTTCTTTTGACAGTTACTCACCAAAGTTCCAGACATATTGGAGACGCAAATGTTATGTAGCAGTCGTTTGAGTGAGTTGATGAGAGCTTTTTTTGTAAAAATGAACAAAATCGAGTATCGACCTGTCATTAAATATACATATATATGTATATTTCTAAGTGTCACCTTTAAATAAATTACAACTATAATAGATATATAAAGGGTTGTTGTGTTAAAATTTGACACGTCTAAGTCAAGCCAACTCGGAGTAATTGAGCTAAAAGGAAAAAAATGTATCATACACAAACTATTTTGCAGAGAAAAACGTCGACTATTTGGGCTGGTTAAAGAGATGGGATCACCACTGGGTGACTTGTATATTGTTACAAGGAGACTATGTTGAAAAATGAATAAATAAATTCAGAAAAAATGTATTCTATCTTTATTAGGTTGGAAACGTTTCAGACCAACCTCGTATATCGGGCATCCCATTGCTCAAATCACACTCTTTATTTTGCTGTTTCTGTATCAATACTAATATCTTTCATTCAATATCGATATTAATTTTTGTTATCCTTAAACTCTTAATATTTACTTTGCAACTTAGCATAAATCCCCCTAGTATTATCTACCACATATATCTGATCTTATTTTCCTTGTACGTCCTAGATACAATTTAAAAGTATTTCCACGACTCTTTATCACTCAAGGCAGATACCATTTAATGTGAAATGGAACTATTGCATCATATCCGCTCAATTATGTGAACCTTGTATGAGATAGCTTCCCTTTGTTTCTACGATGATGACTGTCTTTGCCAATTCCTCCCTCCAAAAACTCCACAGGAGATAATGATATAATACGAGGACGACAATTGTATCAGAGGAAAGGATTGTATGAATAAAGAAAAAACAACAACATTTGTAATAGATAGCAAGGGGACGAGCACCGAAAGTTATAAAAAAATACTTTGATTCAATACAATGAATCCCCCCACCCCTTTCCAACAGCATGAATAAGTACAATATATTTAGATACACATAGTGTGTAGAGAAGTAGAATCATAAATTATGCAAAAGTCTTACTCTGAACTCAGACTCGTAGTATGTTTTCTCATACTGCTCGGTTGACTAGATTTGTAAATACTTTGTAAATCAAGGAAAGCTTCCTCTTTCTTTCAATCCCAGTAGTTGAACATTTACGAGGGTTGATGGAAAAAATAAAAACTACTTAATTGTTTCGCGTAAACCTTTTCTTCTTTTTTTCCTTTTTTTTTCAACATAACCTCCTTTTAAGCTTATACACTTTGTCCCACGCTGCTCTGGTTTGTTAACCCTTCTGAAAAATAGGATTTGTCCAACTCTGAAAAATAACCATTCAAATTGAGGAACAAATAGTTGTCCAAGGGAGCCAAGTGTGGAGAATAGGGGGATGGTAAACGAGCTGAACCCTATTTCCAATAATTTTGCGACCACAATTGCTCAGGTGTGAGCTGGTGCATTGTCGTGATGGAGAATAGATTTTTTGTTGGTCATTCGTGGGCGTTATTCTTGCAGCTGGGTTTTCAAACGGCCCCATCACGATGAATAATATTTACCTGCAATAGTTTTACCCTTTTCCTGATAGTCGATGAGGATTATTTCGAGTAATGTAGGGAGCAGCAACCTCAACAGGGCGTCCAGAACAATCTGAAAATTTTGAAACCGCTTATAAACTTTTTTAACTGAAGGTGCAGACTCATGATAATGTTTATCAAACTTCTTTTTAATCTTCTGAGGAGGTTTGCTTTTCATAAAGTATTGTTTAATCGACACAGAAAATCATTTTTCGTCCATTTTTTGAAAATCACTCCACTTCCTCGATTTAAATGAATGCCAAAGAGAAAGAAATAGACCAATCTGGCTGAAAGTTGGTGTGTGCTCTTCCAAGAGATGCTACTAACTAAACATATCCTCGATACATTCCAGTAGTGCCATCTCTTGGACTTTGCAAGGACTTTTCAAACAACTCTCGTATATAACTATTGACTCTACGCATAGTTTTGATATTATATCGAATTAATATAATAGAATGTCTGGCATAGAATCCTTATCAACACAAAGGCAAAATAGAATGATTTTTATACAAATTGAGACTGGATTACATTTTTATTCTTCCCCAAATTATTGTCAGTTTTTATCTGAGAATAAAATATTCTGTTTAAGCATTTGGAGATGTAGCAAATTCTGCTTAAAGTAGATAAAACTATCGCCAAAATGAATTAAGTAGAAATTGATAGATTTTATTTGAAAAACTGTATCTGTGCCAAATTAGGTATCCCCTTTTTATACGCCCACACTTACGTCCAGTTTGTCATTTAGTAAATGTGGGAGTGTTCTCAAGTTGAATTCCCTTCCTCAAGCTCAAATAGTATACATTTTTGAAGATGAACACTGAACAGGCTTCCTCCTGATAAATCCTCCGACATGGGAGCTCCTCGAATAACACATTCAATGATGGTCAAATGAACTAAAGATATTAATTTCTTATCGTTTGGATAAGAGGTATAGATGGATTGAGGATAGGCGGACAAATCCCTTTAGAGCCTTTTTTTACAGCCTTAAACATCTAGAGGTTTATGATATTTTATTTTAGACGGATTTATAGAGTATTATTTAGCGGGAGCAAACCCTAACTTTGGGTTAAACTAGGGGTGGATTTTCTCAAAGTTTCCAAATAACATAAAAGTTAGACCACTTTAAAATAGTTATCCTGTTTAAAGCCTTGGACATCGACAGTAATTTGATCAAGGAAAACTTGAGATTGAAAGGCATAAATAGAGTCATTCTCAGACATAAGAAGAAAGTGATGGTTACCATGGCCAATACTTTCAGGAGAATATGGAAGTTGGGCAGTGTGGAATGCCTCAAACAACTTGGAGAAGTGATTGAGTACTACCCCCAAAAAAAAACCTATTAATGAATCTGCTGATAAGAAATACAAAGACTATACAGTAGTAATTATACAACCTCTATGCCGCAGATAGTTATTTTCCGGGGACAAACTTGTAATACTTGGATTTAATGGAGTCAAAGAACACTGTCATAATTATTTTTGCTTTGGTCACAATAAAAATGGGTGCAATAATTCGATGGTAAAAATTCAGTATTTTGCAAACTCTCTTAAGGAAACAATGGCAAGAAATGTCTCCTGTGAAGAGATTACAGCTAAGGATACCCAAGGATTGGAGACTTTTTTCATAACATTTAGAGTCAGTAGATCAATCGGGAATGAATATGAACGATGAAGATGCAGTTGTTGTCGATGTGCATTTAGAAACTAACACACTAATTATATTTAATAAAGATCAAGGAGTTTTCTTCGAATCCTCGGAAAAGTAGGAGTTAAAGAATTGATCTGAATATATTATACTTATAGAGATTTTTAGACAATATTAATTAAATCAATGTACAAAGAAACCAGAAAAGCACTTTCAAGGAAAACATATTTGAAGAGACTTTAGACCTTTTTCAAGTGACAAATATGCTTGGCTAGTACTGGAAAAGAATGTCTCAAGAGGGGTCAAAAACCTTTTTACAAGTTAGCAGGATCCTAGACCATGAAGAACCAGTGAACTACAATCCAAGACTGGATCCAAGGAATTAATGCTATTCACACCTCAATATTACCACCGCTGGATAACTCAGGCTTTGGAATAAATGAGGAGTTGGCAGCCTTCCAAACTTTATAATCCACAAGAGGACTACTTCACTTGTCGTCAAGTACAAAGGAACTATGCGTTTTGGACCACCAACTCCTTTTTTCATAGGTCTAGAGTGTTTAAAAAATAAAGGAATAAAAATGGAATTACTAGGTCGGCGAGAAACCTAAGTGGAAAATATAGGAACCCAACGGTTGGACACACATGGTCTCCCAAGGGTTGACATGGATACAAAAACAATATTTAAAAACCTATTTACCCATCAAAGCAAAAATGGTAGAATCGCTACCTCACCAATTTATTCGAATAAGTCGAATAACGAGGATGAGAGTATGAATTGCACATTCTGTAGCGAGAAAATAAAAACGCCAGCACATATCTTCTAAGAGTATAATAGGGTGAGTCCTTTGGTATGAATGTGTGAAGTAAAGTTACGTGAAAAACTACATGTATTTTAGGTCAAAAACATATTGGGAAGTGGCCACAGATCCGACTCTTCCCAGGGCTTTTATGGTGGAGGCCATCATCAGTAAAGACCAGGTGATAATATATTCTTGTGGATGTAACATAAAACTTATACCAACAAATTTGGATTATATAATCGAGAAAACTGGACGTTTTAGCAAATTTCTCCGAAAATGGTAGTTAATTCGGACTTTTAGTGTATGTACCAAAAATTTAAAAAAATTAAAAAAAGATGTGATTTTTATTGTAATTTTTCTTATTATTGTTTTTTTTCCTTTAAGCCATATCAGATATGTCTGGGGATAGTGTTATATTCTGTTAGACTACTTGTTTTTGTTTGTGAGAATTATACATTTTTGGCTTTAATAAAAAAGAACCTCAACACAAAGGGAAAGTATTGAAGAAAAGGAAGCTATTCTATTAGGAGATATTACGATTCAAGAACCAGAACATCCTAGTATGGAGATTATAGATATTCCAAAGATTGGCAATTTGCAAATAGATCAGTTCATAAATACAAAGGAACTAATTTTTCGCAGGTGGCTGTAAAGACATTTATAAATCAATTAATCAGGGGCGTCCGTAAGGAGGAGCTGGAGAGGCTGTAGCCCCCTCCCCCCCAAAAAAAAAAAAAATCAGGAACTTTTGATTCTTACTAGAAAATTTAATATTTGAAAAAAAAAATTCAAAAAATTTAATATTTGAAAAAAAATAATTCAAAAAATATAATATTTAGAAAAAAAAAATCAAAAAATTTAATATTTGAAAAAAAAATCCAAAAAATTTTATATTTAATGAAATTATTTAAATTTTTTTCCAAAAAATTTAATTGTGTGTGAGTAGCTATAGATCTTTGAAATTTCCAGAGCTGTTCAAAAATAATCAAATTTAAAAAGAAAATAATTTAAGATTAAATTTCAAAAATTTATATATATTCATAAAAATTAATTTTTTTTGAAATTTTTTTTCAAAAATTCTAGGTTAAAAAAAATTTTTAAAAAAAAATTTATAATTTCCCCCAAAAAAAAAAAATATGTATATACATAAATACTGCGGACGCCCCTGAGTAATTGATTTAGAAATGTCTTTACAACCACCTGCAAAAAATTAGTGCCTTTGTATTTATGAAATAATTTGGCTGGGACAAACCCTATAAACTGTAACTAATTCCTGATCTTATTCTTTTGTCAAAGACGAGATAAGGTTATATTTCAAATAAAGTGCAGAAAAATTAATATTTGACGTTGTTCTAAAAAAACTATTTATTCAATCAAAGTAGAAGAATACCTTCCTTCTCTTATAAACAACGATTTTTAATTAAAATAATTTGGATATTAGTAGATTGGTCTCGCTTCATATCTAGGTAGAAAAACCCCGTAAAGTTAGGTAACTTAACATTCACAACAACGATTCAAAATGTGTTATGCGAATATCTCTCAAAAAATGTCAGTTACGTCACTTTTGATCTGACCCCCCATATTTAACTATGTACAACAAGTAACACATTCTTTAACATGGATTTTCCTTAAAATTATAACTATCCTTTTAATGCAAGGATTTGCATCAACAACTTGAGGAATCAAGGCGTGTTTTCCTAATCAAAAAGACCTGTAATAAAACACTTTATTACATAAACATATAAGTAATATTTGATGCATAAGAACTTCCACTAGGGCGCCATCTATTAAATCAATTTGCTAAACTGCTTTGGATCTCAAATTATTAAGACTATGAAATATATATTAATTATTATATACAAGTAATATTTACGAGAGCTTCACAGTGGACTCTCTGCCATAACTTTGAAAGAGTATGATCCGAAATCTTCAACAAAAACGAAAGGACACTCTCATTCCAACTAGCTATCTTTTTAATATTGAATAACTTCAGATACAAGAAAAAAAGTATAAGATAACAGCAAAGTGTATTAAGCAAAGAAATAAGTCAGAATTCTCTTGGGAATTATACGAAGAGGTGTACAATAATCGAAATGTCGCAAAGGCACATTGTAACTCCACTGCTGGTCAGAATGGTGGTAGCTAACATATATTATGCCTTGTAAATTTCATTAATCAAGAAAGAACTGAATCTTCAACAGAGGAATCTTGACGATTTCAGACACCAAGTAAACGTTCTAGCAATTGTATCCTAATAGGAAAACTACCGATAATATTTTCAATTACTCTGATCCTACAACTGTCATGTCATTTTTATATCTACTGCCCTAGGGTTCACGACAATATACTATTCAATTTGATGAACAGTATGTTTGGACTGTATATAAGAAATTTTAAATTATTTGCTTCGATATTCTTCCAGAACAACTATGATTAAGAATCTTTCAATACAGTATTGTAAAGAAATTTCATAAAATATAAATTAAATTTATATAGGTATTTTAATTATTTGTCATAAATCTGTTTAATTAATTTCATTGTGGCTGTCATGTTTTCCTTGTTAGAGGGGAGGAAAATAATTTGCTGTGTATGCAACGCCAAAAATAATTTTATCAACTTTGTCGATCCATGAGTACTCACTATTTAAAAAAAAAAAAAAAATTTTTCAAAACCTTTTTCCAAATGAATCCTAAGGAAAACTATTTTTTTAGTAACCATAATTTACTTGCAATTTAAACTGACAACCTCTTATTATGAATGGATTCATTACAAGAAAACCTTTAATTTTGTCTTTTTCAATGTAAGAAAAGCCTTTATCAGCCATTGTCTACGAACTGTTTTTCAGAAACTGTCTGGGTATATCTGTAATTATATCAAATTTAATATAACTAAACTAATAATTATGCATGCCAAATAATTAAAGTACGAAGATAGTCTTTCATATTTTCAATAATTATAATCTTTAGAAATATTATATAACAATTATATAGTACGCGTTTAGATTTAGCTCAAGAAGAGGAACAATACATTTTTTGAGAGTGCGTTCATAACGTTGTAAATCTGCTTCTGTCTTTGTTTTTGGGTGAAAATTTGGGAATATAGTGAACAAATAATCTGGAGCATACTGATTATTAGTGTTACTTAGTTAATTAGATATGAAGTCCAACGCACATATGTAGACATACGGTCCAGGATACCAGTCAGAACCATATTGATTTTGCCCATTGACAGGTTCTCACTATAATTCAGCCTTCTCTGGATTTTTTTATTTGTGAAAGATAAGAATTAAACATATGCCCAACCTTGGCTTGATTGAAAACCAACAGTACAACACCCTTTATCGCTTCGACACTTTACTTTTATATTGGATTTCTCACTTTTTATTAATTATTTTTTAACTCATAATTATTAATTATTATTATTATCTATTGTTTCTAGCTTTTCCTATCTGTTACTTGTTTATCTGACGACTGACAAGTAGTCCTGGACGTTAAACAGTCCCTATTGTTGTATCGGTCCTAATTTATTGGGCCCAGTTCTGTTCAGTCTTACAAACGGTCCTTATGATTCTCGGTCCTTAGGACGGTCAGTATCAGAACTGATTCAACAAAGAAGAAATAAAGTTGATGGATGTCATCAAGGACTGAACCTTATAAGTTTTTAGGACTTAACTGGACCGGACCAAGACAGAAAGGGAAGGAACTGCAATCTTCAGGCCTAGATAAAGACGAACGCAACACTGCATAAACCGATATTTCATTGTTTCATAGATATAAAAATATATTTGAAATAATATTAATTTTCTAAATATACGTATAGTAGCAATCAATTTGTAATTGCAACGACACATGTGGCTCTGGACAATGTACTTTACTGTCTATTTTTCAGACTAATATTCTTGTGTACCTCCATATAAATTATTTCTTTTTTTCTTCAGGAGACAATCAAAAAACTGATTTGACAAATTTTTAGGTCTTTCATTGCATTTTTGGTGTAGTGTAAGCTATCTTAATTTGAAAGAACGGGGTTTAGGATCAAAATTGGTAATTTTTAAGCCTCCTTGGAGGATTAATTCTATTTCTCAGTTTTACACATAAAAACACTTTAACTTTATACGACGTGTTCAACAATTCATCTTTATGTATAGACTGTATGTTGTACAAGAATGACCACTGGAGCACCAGATATAAGTCAAATTTAATTCAGTTTGCCTAAACTCACAGGATCTCAAATTGTAAACACTAAGAAACAGTCAGAATGTTGTCAAACAATTCAAATTATTATGTCACTGTCGAAAAAAATAGTGGAGATATTGGCATCACTGAAATCAGGGGATAAGGCTTTATCAAATAAAGTTGATTAATGCATTCAAATAAATAACTTATACCGTCCGAAATATGATTTGGGGAGTTAAAAAGAGTATGTTTTTTATTTTTTAATAATTTGGTTTATGAGTAAAAAGTATTGATTACTTTCTTTTAAATAATTTAAGGGATCTAAGATGTGATTAATGATTTTAGGCTTCCTTATTTCATCTTATTAATGTTCTTCATTTTTGTTTAATATCTATCACTTCAACCAGGATTAAATTTTGACATATTACTTATCTTAATATATACATATATAACTTAATATGACTATATAAAAAACTGTCTGGTATTAAGATTATATGGATTTCCAAATGAATGTCTAGAATGCTATGTTACTCTATTGTTACATCATTACCTACATCTACCTTAATCCTTTTTTTTTTCCTCAAATGAACAACAATGTACCAACTTTTAGCAGCCCTTAAAAGTGACCCATTGCAATGAATGATTGTATATATATATATATGTAGATATTTGGTCAAATAAAGATACTTTAGATTAACTATTTATAAATATATTCAGTTATTTTATTTATTTTTGCAATCAGTTTATGAACAAACTCAGTCATACTCCTGATTACGTGTAATATCTAGGCCAATATGTTTGTATACTAAAACAGATTAATAGATTGTTCATTCAATGTAAATAAATTATCATTGAATGGCAAATATTTAATTTTTCTGTCACAAAATGTGTCAGCCTGGGGTTTTAAGGATTTAGTTGAACTTTAATGGCCCTGATTTTAGTGAAAACAGAAATTTCCCACTGTCCAACATTAAGAAATTTAATCATTACTAAAACAATTACGAAAATTAAAGTACTTTTTATCCTGTACAATTTTTTGATAAAGAATCAAACCTGGTGCTGAGTCGGTCTAAGGACTGAACTGAGGGTTAGTCTCTTCTCCTCTGCTTTTTTAGTTTTAGCTTGTCGATGCGTTTAAAAAACACGAGGGAAAGGTTTAACATCAGAGATTCAGCGTATAGTTTTAAAATAAATATGGCAGACGAAAAAGTCCCAATCTCCTCTGACAAAAAAAGAAGAATTTATAAAAGGATACATGAAATATAAAGAAAAAGTGAGTTCGTATAAGTTGAGTCATATAACTTATTTGTATTAAATATGTTACTTATTAAATTTTAATTTTTTAAACGTTATTTCTATAACTTTCAAATTTAGTACAAGAATTGAATTTTATATATTAAATTAGCTTTAAATATGGAAAATTCTATAGGTACAATTTTTAGCAAATCAGAGGAGAGGAGAACAAATATGATTTTTCATATAGTATTTTCCAATTTCTACTTTCCCCTGTCGTTGTCCCCAATAGATAGAAAAAGAAAGTATGACGTATGGGGAAAGATATACAGTTTACCCGGGTAAATCAACTTCCTTTTTGATAAGGCCTTCCCTCCTAATTTCAGTGATGCCGATATTTCCTGTATTTTTCGACAGTGAGATAATAATTTGAATTTTTTCGCAAAATTCTGACTTTATCTTAGT
This sequence comes from Lepeophtheirus salmonis, assembly GCF_016086655.4. Lineage (NCBI taxonomy): Eukaryota > Metazoa > Arthropoda > Copepoda > Siphonostomatoida > Caligidae > Lepeophtheirus > Lepeophtheirus salmonis. The sequence goes on along the minus strand of NC_052144.2, from coordinate 33,602,862 downwards.
CTTTACAATTGGAGATTCTGTAAGTTGATGCAAACTGACTTAAATTTGACTTAAATCCTCTGCCCCAGTGGCTTGATACTTGACGAGCTTGATGGATTTAGGTCACGATAAAATATTTAAAAAAAGAACAATTCAATTATATTTTTTTAAGCATGTTCTAAAATTCCAGTTGCTTTGATTTTAGTCTTGACAACAAAAACATACATATATTTAGAGTAATTAACTTTCAAAAGTTGTCTTCGATACTAAGAACAACATATTTACATAGGCGTTGACAAATGGAGGAAAGGGGCTTTGGCTCTTTTACTTTTTGAAAAACAATAACAATGATAAGTGCGTGATTATTATGTCAATAATATGTGCCATCATTTTTATCAAGTGGCTCTCACTTCTTGGTTGATAAGACGCCCCAGTGGACAAAGCAGGGCAAGTTTGGCACAATTTAATTCACTAGACAGACTGAAATAATGTACAAAGTTGTATACTGTCATGAATTTTGTACAAAACTCCATGTCTCATCATTCTTTTTATTTACTGATTAATATGGCAAAATATGATTTTTGTATCAATTATTCCTACTTTCACCATCTTCCATATTGAAAATGGTTCCCTTCCGAAGTTTTTTACACTGTATTTACCGCCATGAACACCATATTTTCTGCGGTTCATAAAACGGTTTTTTAATAATATAATTAGTGTTATAGACACTCGAATATATACCTTTTGTATAATTATTTAATCTCTTTCTATGTATATGGAAAACGAATTCCTTCGTCGAACAAATATATTACAATTTAATTCTGACGAATGTATTCATCGTCCGATTTTTTTAAAAGTATAACGAATATATGTATAGGTCATCCGTAGTTAAAGTGAGCCTTAATTATTTTTTCTTTTCCAAAAATACCCTTTACAGGTCTTGAAAGATTGTATTAAAGATGAAATAAATCATTTCAGCGTCTACACACTCATATGTATAAAGTACGACATTGTCTAATTATTAATAATTGTTATTCTATTTTACCTAGGTGAAGTAATCATATATTTTGAATGTATATAGCTAAATGTAATATTTCTCATGTGTGAATGTGTTTGCATAGAGAACACACTTGTGTTAGTAGCTAGATACTTACTTAAAGTTAGGCCTTGTCACCTGTCATGAATCATTATTGTCTTTGATACGTGTCCTCAAGGATGACGATGATGAAATTCAGAAGGGTTTTTTTTTTTTGGCAAAAAATATTAATATTAGTATACAAATGTTGACGACTTCCCCTCATTATGATTTACCTTTATATTTTTGAGTCCTTAAAGTATTATATATGTAGGTATACAGACCAGATGTCTATTGACTTTTTTATACAAAAAACTCCCAATTTTGTTATTCTTTTATTTAAATATAATAAAATGACGAATCACAACTAAAACCTTGACCAGATTTATGACCCGTTGTAGTAATTATCAAAATTGAGTAACGATTATTTGGCGAATTATTGTCAATTTTATAAAAAATTACTATTATTTTTTTTTTGCTTTTTTATCTTTATACATATCATATATGTATTAATAGAAATTGCTAGAAGGAATTGCGTAGTATTAACATAAATAAACATTTTAGCTTCAAATTAGTACTCTTACCCAAGATATACACCTAAAACAGTTAAACTTTCCGACAATCGAAAAGTCATAAAAACAATCCCACACTAATTAATACATAACATAAAAATCAATCCATAGGTCTTCCTCCATGAAAGCGTTCATACCTCCGGACTATTGTATAAAAGTAGTTCCATACCTTGTTGACAATTTATACAATTGACAATGTCAATAGTATGGTCTCGCCAATCACAACCTTCCTTGGTATTTTCACATCAAAAGCACCATGTCTTGCTGCAGAGGACAAAACTATTGATCTTAGATTTTCTCTAAACTTAGCAAAGTTTAAAATAGTGGGGATCGTTTTTGATATCAGCAGCCCACGAAAGGAGGTAGAATACTACCGTATTCATATGTTTAAACCCTTTGAAGACTTCCATGTACTTCATTAATTTGCTGATTAAGTCATTGCGGAACACTGTTTTAAAGATAAATAGAGCTGGTAGTACTGGTTCCAATACCAATTTAGTAAAATATCGTTTTATATGCATCAGTACCACTGCAGTTGGAGTATACTGAACAACACTAGTAATTAGGGTTAATTACTTTGTGTGAATGACATTTTAATAATTTATAATAAAATAAAGGAAAATGATTATTTTGATTAAGATTGAAGAAGAAGCGAGGAGAAGAATAAGAGGAATTAGACCATGAAAGGGAGGAGGAACAAAGATTTGTATCAAAGGAAAAGAAGAGGAAATACAAGAGAAGCAGAGAATAAAAAGAAGGCGAAGAAACTTATGGGATGATTGAAAAGAAGAGTTTTTTTTCTTTAAATTAATACATGAAGTAATCCTCTTATGGACTAAAGGAGGCTATCAGGATAATAATGTCAAGTATAGATTCATTTACAGGCATGACTAAATATTGTATTATAAATAATTATATGTAACTAAGCCTTTTATATTATTAAACACACCTAAAACTTTAGATGAATACTACTGACTATTTCACAAATCAATGACAAAAAAAAATTATTGAAAATTGTCTCTTTTTGCCGAAATTGTATGCTTAAGTATGTTAGGGAAAGCATCAGAGCAGACACGAACTATTTCCGCCTGAATGTTGTCCCATGCTCGAATTAGGGAGGCTTTCAGTGTATCCAAATTTGAATGAAGAGTCTTGCAGGTTCCATCCTCCAAAATGGACCAGTTTCAAAAATCCCTTGAGCTCAAATCTGGACTGGATAGAAGCCAAAAGTCATGGCTACAAAACCTAAAGGGATGAACCTTATATCATGTTGGACGTTGGATTGGAGCACCATCTTGATTGTCTCTCCTTTGATATGGGAATTAGCCCATGGGAAAATACATTTTCCTGGAGGGGGTTTACGTACTCTAAGGTATAAATTTTTACTTCAAAGGGTAAAAAGACTTGGGGTGCCTTAACGGATTTACTGACGGCTCCCCAGACTATCACTACTAACTGTGGTTTTTGCGTCCGAAAGATTCTACGAGGTGTGTCAGATCCTTTTATAACCAAAACCTGATCATTTTGAGAGTTCCATTAGCCTCAACAAAAAGGAAAAACTTTCTTATCAATAAAGGTAATGTTGTGAGCCATGCCTGACTTCAACAGACTGAGGAATTGAGGGTGGAGCTTATTTTTTTTTACAATTTCAAATAAAAAATGTGTTATTTGACCTGAATATTATTTAAGCACTTCGTGTTAACGAAACCTTATGATACAAGAAATTTAAAGACAAAACTTGCTATCAAAAATATTTCCTAGCTTTTTTACTAACGTTTTGTGCTAATTGGTCATAAAGAGCAAAGATTCCCATAACTTGCAGTTTTTGCTAAATGCCCATCTGTATTTTCTTAACAACATTGATATCCATATTTACAATTTCTGTGTCCCAATTTATCAGAAATGGTAAATATATGACTCCAAAGAGGATAATCAAGTTATGTTAGGATAATTTTTTACATTTTTCAGATTTTTTACTGACTTTTTTTTTAACAAAAAGAATTTATAAGCTAAATCCATTTAATAAATCGTAATTGAGTATTAAAAATACTCATTGCGAAGAGTTTTAATAGCTAAATTTTAGTCAATAAGTAAAGTAATTAAATTTTATTTTATTTTAAACTCAGATAACATTTCTGAGCACTGCTATTTAGTTCAAATTTTTCATGACGGAAAATAAGTGATCAAATTCAAGGTATGTGCTTTGACACATCAAACTCAAATATGAGCAGGACTGCGAGAGCTTGTGTTCTTCTTCAGAAAAAAACTAGAAAAAAACCTTTTACCTCTAGCTAGTAGACAACATATTATGAAATTAATCGTAAGTACAACATTCCAGTCATGTTTTGGACCTTTGTCTTCTCCTGATGTTCAAAGAATTTGTAGAAAAATGGTCATCCATTAATAAAACTATAGTTAGCTAAGTTCACTTAGAAGTTTCTTGATTGGTTGACTCTCTTTTCTTGGGTGTTGACGGAAAATAGTTGTCTCTTCAGATGAGGGTGAGGGAACATCTTAAGGTTCTTCTTCATAAGTTTATTCATTGTTGTGTGGTCCACACCTAGCTTCATGGCCATCTTACGAAGTTTCCCTTCCGGATTTCGCCAAATCCTCTCACTTGTGATTTTGATTTTCTTCATAGTCCGTTTTATACGCGTCGGTCACTTAGAAGAGATTCTTTGACACTACCTATCTGTCTCCATAAATCTGTCTAATATGTGTTTTATGAAGGTTCTGTTAATCTATATGATCTTTAAACCTTAAAAATCTCTGGGTGGTTTTAATTATGATTTTAATATGTACATAATTGTTTGTCGGTAACAGCATACAATTAAATCATAGAGATGATCTCGTGATAAAGTATTAAAATCACAATATTTCCATAGCAAATAATAACAATATATTTTAAATAAGGAACTACAGTTTATTGGTCCAAATTAAAACCAGTTAGTTCGAGAACCGAAAATGCTTCTATTTCGACATTTACATTCATATAATTTACACAAAGAGAAAGTTGTGCGAGTTCCTAAATTTTGTTCCACTCAAAGATTATTTGGACACATTTTGAGTCGAACAGTCGAACATTTTTTACTTGTTTGACTGTAAGTATATAAATTTTAGAAAAAATATATAGTTATTTTTCTATTTTTTTCTTTTTTTCAATTTGAATGATGAAAGTTTTGAGCATTCCTTCAAAAAGCCCAACCCCTCACATCTTAGGATAAGGTTCTGAAACAATTTACATATATAAGCATTGCACATTCAGTTTCTTGTAGACAATGATACATTTATCATTACTAAATAGCTAGAGCAGGTTTGTCCAGCGTTGCCCAGGATATTAAGTAATTAAAATTAATTATGAACTCTTCTGCTTCATATAAAACAAAAAATAAAGGCTTTAAAACTTTAGGAATTATTTTCGCTGCATTTTTTTATGTTTCTTTACACACTTTTGCACAAAAGGAGATCATAATGTTTAGAGAAGAAAAAATATTCAAGCACCAACCGTTGAACTGTCGTTTGCTAAAAAATCCTTTGTCTTATTCTCTTTTTTGCTTTCTTCTATAAATCTTATAATCCTTTAAAAAAAGTGTACCAACTATGCAGGCATAATATTTTTTTAGAATTTTACAGTCTAATTTTTTTGTTTTATATGAAGTAAAGTATTAGTAGTTTGTTAGTTAAAAATGTATTTAAGAAAATGCTATTTTAAGGCTACCATGGCCTTAAACGCCCAATAATTGTTGCCAAACCCGTTTGCAGAGCATTAAAAAGGTACATTAAATTTTTTTGAAAAATATATTCATTAGTTTGGCCGTGATTCCCGTACCATCACATACAGACATTTGTATTTAATATATAGATTATCAATAGAAATAAATCATTCTGCCAAAAAAGTACGGGGAATTGTTAATTTAAATTTCCCGCACTGAAGGGATTTATAAAAAAAAATTATTAGGTCGACCGCATTGTTTTTCATTATGATGCCATGTTTGATTTCGCTATTCAGTTCTTACCATTCTGACTGAAAATTAGGGCATGAGACGCGTTGTTGTAGGGCTCGTTCCAAAAAAGCTGAATTTTCTGCAACAGCACCGTGAGGTAGTATATTCGGAAATGCTTGATAGTGAGAATTCCTATCCAAAATTCACTAAACGCATAATAACTGGTGATGATAAGTGGGTCAATTATTATGACATGCAAACAGGGCAATAATCGTCAGAATGGAGGGAGAAAAAATTAATTATAAAAATTGTGAAGCATCAGTGAGGTAGACTGACTTATCCACCTGTTGCAAGCAAACTAGTCAACAAATCGAGCTCAAACTTTTGTCATAATGAAAGACAGTGCTGCCACCTAGAAAAAAAACACTTTTTAAATCCCTTCAGTGCGGGAAATTTAAATTAACAATTCCCGGTTCTTTTTTGACAGAATGTAGGTCATCTATTATTCACTCAACTTTGTATTTGAAGCACGCATTTGGCATGTTTGTTGCTTATACTTTTAAGGTACGGTTGTTGTTTTTATTTTTATGTGTAGGTATATTAGCAAATAAAAACCTTTGTAGTCTCAATAGTATTAGATCGGTTCTAGGACTTATTTCCTAATCAATATTACCCCACCCCCTTTAGTTGGTTTTTTTTTGTCCGATATTCTTTACCATTCAACAGTCCTAAGAATAGATGATCTTTTGGTACTATTTATCTTTTTATTTTCTTCACTTATAGCTATAATGGAAGGCATAAAAACGGAGAAAATAATGAATAATAGCTAGAACATATAATAATATGTTCTGGCCACACACTTCCTACTTTAAACCTTATTGTCTCATTGAAGGAGGTTATGAATTATGATAAAACTTCAACAACTGAAATGACACAATTAGTAACTACGTCATTTGAGCTGTGGTTATTACCATAAAAGACCGATAAGGACCGTTCTTAGCACTGACAAATTTGATTAGAACTGGAGAGATGAGAACACAGTCTTTTAAGTTTGTTAGAATGATCCAACAATAAGTCTAAATCATAATTTTCATATGGTACTCTTTTGAATGCAAAAGTTAAACTCTACAAATGCTAACATATATAATGAAAAAAGTTTTACAAAACTTGCTTTTAACGTCTATTTATTTTTTTAGCATGGGATCGTTTTACATATTTTCAATATATATTTCATTTATAAAATTATATCTTTAACTTTACAATTAATAGTCAAATAACTAAGAACTCAATATATTATAAAAAACAAATACGTAGCTACTCTTTATAAGAAAGAATTCCTTTTTTTATGGCCTCGACCACAAAAAACCTTTCATAGAAAATGAAAGCAAGGGGTGAGTTTCACCAAATATCAACGGTGTACATACAGGGTGCGCAAGATATCTATTGGTCCCCTTTTACGAGAAAATGCAGGCACTGTGGCAAATGATTTTTTTTTTTTTTTTAAATAGCTTACTCAAGCCTGCACCAGAAGGAAAAAAATGGAATCAATTGACGAATTCGTAGAAACAAATATTTAGAAATGCACGGATTTATCCTTGGAATCCGTTCCGGGAACAACAGCATAACAATTGTTTGAACTCTAGGACACAGTGTAACGTTCGGTCGCACGCTTAGGAGGAAATTTGAGGCCTCCAAAGATGATTTTGAGGCAACAGTAATCCCACACCTAAAAAAATGTATTTAATGGCTATTTTTGACGATTTCATCTCGCCGGACTTTTGGCCTCCATATTGGCCGAATCTGATTTCTTTTTTTGTGTGTTTGGGGGAGGGGGGGAGCGATCTAAAGACAAACCATCCATAGTCCCTGCAACACCAAAGACGAAGTTAAAAGTCGGTTCCAGAAGGAATTCCAGGATTTGTCGAGGGACCAAGGATCATACTTTTGGCCTCGTATAGAGACTGTAACTGAGACTGGAAGTGATTTTATTCAAATAAAATGAATCTGAATCCATCAAGCTTGCAGAAATGTGTTATTTTTTTATTTTTTTTTAATGGGATAACTGAGGCTGAAATAGAAAATTGTGTTTGAAAAAAAATCCCTATCGCGGCACAGATAGCTTGCACACCCTTGTAGAAAGGGTTGACAGAATATAAAAGAAGATTCATAAAATGTATACTAGTAACGCCTCTCGAAAAGCAAATTGATTCATGCCCTGACTGGTTAAAAAGAAAGTTTTCTTATCAAAATGTAATAGAACAGAAATGTATTTACTATGTAGTTCGCTAGTTAGTAATAAAAGGGAAGAGAAATACTATTCAAGTGAGGGAGGGGAGCTTAGGGGGGATTGTAGTATGTGGTTCTTCAAAAAAAAAATATCATGGAAGCATTACATCATAAATCTTATCATCATATTCATTGTACTTCAACATATTGTACATACATTACACTTTTTGTTACATCTACATTTCAATTTATTTACATACATACAAGGGTCGTTTGAAAAGTCTGAGGTGGTACTAATGGGACATATCGAGGTTATGTTCAAATAGTAGCATCTCTTGGAAGAACACACACCAGCTTTCAGCCAGATCGGTCAATTTATTTCTGTTTGGCATTCGTTTGAATCGAGGAATTGGCCAGAAAGATAATGGCGATTGTCTTTTGGATTTACAAGGAATAATCCTCATCGACTATCTGGAAAAGGGTCAAACTATTACAAGTACATATTATTCATCGTTATAGGACCATTTGAAAACCAACCTGCAAGAAAAACGCCTGTAATTGGCCCAAAAAAAAAGTAATTTTCCATCATGATAATGCACCAGCTCACAACTCAGCAGTTGTGGTCACAAAATTAAGCGAAAAAAAGTTCCAACTCGAGATGCCCACAGCACTAGCAATCTCATTCACATTCCTTCTCCTGTCATCCATTATCATACCATGAATTTTATCAATGATTTCTGAAGTAGTAACCTCTACAGGGTCCAGAACTTTAAACGTCACTTGTGCCCATATGGCCACTAGGAAAATTTTTGAAACCACTTATAAACTGTTCTAATCGAAGGGACAGATTCCCCATAATGTTTATTCAGCTTTTTTTTAGTCTCTTGAGGCGTTAAATCAACACACAAAATTGAAAATCACTCCACTTTCTCAATTCAAACGAACGCTAAACAGAAAGAAATAGACCGATCTGGCTGAAACTTGGTGTGTGTTCATCCAAGAGATACTACTAACTAAACCTAACCTCTTTACACTCCAGTTGTTCCATCACTCGGACTTTTCAAACGACGCTTATAAGTATAACATGCCTCAGTGATACTAACCATTTTTCATGAACACACACACCAGTGATTACTTAATGCTTAAATGATCTCCCTTAAATAATATAAAAATACTCTTAGCTAGAAAAAAAAATCGGTTGCGTTTTAAGTCATAGTTTCTACAAATATATTCAAAGATATTAGATATCAATGAAAAATGAGACTCGCGTTTGAGAGATAGACACATGTATTCAATAACGATTTGGATTGAAAAGCACATTTTCCAATTAGCACTCAATTAACAATAAGCATGGGAAAGTTAATTGGCTACGTTGATGAGTTGTTATTTTGGCTAGAAATTTAACAAGTAGTATGGTACCGTTTTTGGAAACTGGTAAATTAGGATGGATGACCGTTTCTTCTACTTGAAATAAAAAATAACCACTATTTCTTTTAAATTCGGAGCTATTTACAATAAAAAATAAAAAATTCAAAAACCCAGAATGGAAAACATGACAAAATCAATATTGTACTTTTTAATTAAATGTAAACTATTGATTTTTCCCCTACTCAAAAGTTGTCTAAAAAGGTTAAAAATACTATTTGAAAAACTTCAATTGAACATTCTCAAAAATCAAATTTGATACGAATAAATTAATTTAAGACTCTTTATTCAGGGGTCAAATAACTATTAGAATAAAATATGGAACATTTGACATTTTTTGAAAACTGTAAAGAATTGATTATCTGGTCGCAGCTTTAGAATAAAAATGTCGTATTTGAATATTTAAAAGAAAAAAATTGTGAGAAACAAACAAAATATTAATTTTTGTTTCTTGAAATTTATGTTATAAATAGTAAATAAAAGGTAGACAAGAAATGAAATTATAATATAGATAAAAGCCATACAAATTTGAGAAACAAAAGAAATCATCTTTAATTACTGTTCAAAATAGGTTGAGAAGGAACAAGGCTATACTTTGGAAAGTTGACCAGTCAAACCATTTTTCCCCCACTTGTTCATCAAAGGGACTTTTAGAAATAAAAAATATATGATATGTAACATATTTGTACCTTACTATAATACGTCATTACTAAAGATGGGATTTGTGTAAAGAAAAAACTAAGTTTAGCGATTAGAAAAGGAAAAACAGTTGGAAGGGTGTGCTCTTTATTTGTTCATTACTTTAATCAGTTATTCACTTCTCCCCTCTACAAGATGATTCTATCCTATCCTTGCCGTAAATTGATTTAAAAATGTATAATAAAATAAATATTTATGAATTTTAATATAATTAAAATGTTTCTGTATACTGCTAGTACTATTTTAAATGTAAAAGGTTCTTATCTCAATGGCAGTAATTCCTTTACTCTCCCCTCGAAATCATATATTAAAGAAACAGATATTAAAAAGGGTTATTACCATATTTCTCGCTCCCGCCTTCTCCTTGCACACTTTCACAAATCCCATCGATATTTATCATTAACTTTATTAAATATGATTATATCCTGTAATGAAAATCCGGTGTTTTTTTCTGAAGAATGAATTTTCTTTTCCTAATCAGTTGTCATTATTATTTAATTCCTGAGTGATGAACATAATTTTCTAAATAGATTCAATTATTTTCAAACCCTGATTGAACATTCGTGTGTGTGCTCATAAGAGACAGAGAATAGCCCTGAGGATTTGTTGCAGAGTTACAATTCCAAGTCATTTTTGGACTCAGAGTAGAATTGGGGATCGACATTGGACTCATTCTACAAAATATCCTTATTTATATCTTTTTCTCCTTCCTCCTTTGTACACCTAATTGTAGCTGATCTAATGAAACGTCATGAGCGTTGTTCTTTCTCTCCTCCAATGCATTCTTCAAATTGACAGGGTTACCATGTTGATTTTCCGTTTCTTTTTTTTTTTAACATGCCCATTCTACACTGGATTTTCATTATTAATTATATCATTTTCCCGGGAAGGAGGCGTGAAGTGAAGTTTTGACAAGAAATTTAACACAAATCTTACATTCATGATACATTTCCGGAAATTAAAAAAAAATGACATTTCATGTTGTTGCAATTGCTTTCATTTTGAAGCTTTTCATGTCTTGTGTAGTTTTTTTGTTCCTTTGTGGTAGATGTCTTTAACGTTCATAAGTTTTCTCGTTCTTCCTTCACTCTCTCTTTTTTTCCCTTCCTTTTTTTTTCCTTCTTCTTCTTCTTGAGGAGAAGCAAATACTTATATTTTTTGATAAGGGTTGTTGTCGTTTGCTCTCTCACATCATATATATATATATATATATATTACAGCCCTGATCCTCCTTATCAAACTGCTTTATAAACATAATAAATATTTTTTTTTCCTTTATCATTAGGAGCTTTGCTTCACAAAAAAAAATATATATAAATTCACAAATTGAAGAAGTTGTCTCAAGACAAAGTAGAGGAGGGGAGAGAATTGGCGAATTTGTGGTGAAGTTGTAGATACATTAGCATGAATTATACTTATGTACATACACACATTCCCTACCCACATACAGCAACATGACAAAGTTCAAATGAGTGAAGCATATATTATTTGCTTACATATATGTATGTATGTATATGCTGAGGCATTGACTTAGTTATACTTATGATTGTAATATGAAACTTTTTCGAATAAGAGAACATATCAGTGATATTAAACATATAATACAAATTCAGGAATAAAGATGATGACATCAAGTCCTGGGACAGCTACAAGGTAGACTCTAGGCCTCTGTAAATGATGAGACTATTAACGAGAACGGGACACTCTAAGAAGTATGTGACTAAACATAGCAAGGGAAAATTATCAGCTTGACTCTGTTAATAGTAAGTTTAAAATAGTAGGCTATTCTCATTTTTTGTATTGTCTCACTGTTAGGGATGGATTTTTCGTAAATAAATATTAAAGTTATGTACTTATTATCCTCATTCATCATTTGGTAGAGCTGAGCCCCAGTTCTATAATATAAGCTGTATACAAAATGTGATGTTGTACAAGTTGCAACCAGTATAAGCAACTTGTACATAATGAAAACAAAAAATGAAATCATTAATTTTAAATGAATGATTTACAATACTTAGGATGAGTATCATGCAATAATTGAATATTCCATAAATGTATTAATGCTGTTATTTTTGACTATTTTAATAAAAATACTCAAAAATAGTAATTCCGTGGCACGTTATTAAGTTTAAATACCCACAATTATATTACACATAAGTACGTAATAACCATGAAATTTTGATAATTCTAAAGAAAAGGATTGTATAGTTGGTAGTTAGAATGACCAATTTCGTAATTTAATAATGCATTTTCAAACGAAAAAAAGGAATTTTGTACAAGTTGGAACTTGTACACAACATTATGTATATGATAAATATTTTGGGAGGTTGGGCCCCTTCCCCAAAAAGGGGCAAGCAACGCCCCTACCCATCCTTAGTCATTTTTTGATCGAGGGTGTGTGGATGAGTGAACACATATATAAGGTACATGTTTTTAGATTAATTATTATCTTAATCAACATGTTGCCACTTCCCTAAGGGTCCCTTTAGTCATATCTATCGAGGTTTGATCTTCTAAGTACATGATGAGTCGTTGAAGAATTCACAATATGTGTATTTGATTAATATAGTTTGATTAATTTACTTATATACATTTAACTCGTAGCTAAGTGAGATTGACTTTCTTAATCTGCCCTCAAATCAAGCGCCGGGCTTAAGGAGCATTTGTCCAATGTCCTGTGCGTCAATATAATAACCTTTTGAATTTTTAATATATTTTGTTATTTAAAAAAAAAGGTTTTTCGGAGTTTATGTTCATAAACTAAATTATAATTTTGAAAAAGGGAACAAAAGTCCCTTCTGAAAACAGGAACACCACCAAAAGTAGATATGATCCCTCTACTTGGACTTAAAACAAAGTTCGGCACGTCTAATAGATAGCAAATGAATTGTCTTAGTTTTAGCTTGATTTTGAAATTATCAGCTGGAGTGTTCAAAGGATGCCTAGATAAGATCCTTTAATCACGGGAGTAGCTAAATATTTAACTTTCTTTGGGTCTAATGTGTTTGATTTTGTTATACCCTCTAGGTGGGGTAATTCAGTAGTGGGGGCAAATTATATAAGGGGAACATCATAGTCATGCAACCTTAAATGTGATTATAGAAGTATTACTCTTAGTCTAAAAAAGGGGGTGTAATAGCCCCAATGATTCCTTCGCAACTGGATGGATTGTATTTCCAAAGCCTAATCCTAAGCCATGATCACTATATCCCAAAAATAAATTTCATGGGCTAGGTTAACCATAGACTTTGTTTTAGCTTTATGCTGTAATAATCTACAGATGAGACAGACTGCGTTTTCAAGGTCATGCCACAGGTCAGAATCAATATTTGAAAAAAAATAGATTTGAGGTTTAAATGAGGGTTGAATATAGTGACAGAACGATTACAAAAAAATCCTGCTGCTGATTTTGATGCGATTCTTTTAAAAATTCCCGATACCGATTCTTTTAAATAATAGTTTTAAAAAAATTTTGTTTTTGGAATTTTTTGGAAAAAAAATTAACTTTCAAATATTAAATTTTTTGACACAAACTTCTCAGTTACATTTTGATCTTTGAAAAATTTGAAAAACTCATAAATATTCTCAAAAAAAAAAAAAAATTTGATATTTTTTTTTCCTAAATCCACAGTTATTCACAAAAAAATTTTTTTTAAATCCACAGCTATTCACAGAAAATTAAAGTTTTTGGAAAATATTAATTTTTTTGGATAAAAATTCCAAAAATACATACTTATTCGTAGAAAATTAAATTTTTTGGAAAGTATTAATTTTTTTGGATAAAAATTCCAAAAATATATACTTATTCGTAGAAAATTAAATTTTTATGAAATTAATTTGAAGAATTAAATTAAATTTCAAATATTAAATATTCTTGTAAAAAGCAAAAATTAGTTAATTTGGGGGGGGGACTATTTTATTTCATAACTTTGAAAAGTAATGTATATTTAAATACCAGTAATAAATGAGAATCTGAATCTCAATTTAAAAATTGTTTTTCTGATTGCCGATTCCGATTTTAAAAAAACACCCGATTCTCCGATTCCCGATTAATCGTAGCATCACTACTTGAATATGCCTATGTTAGATATTTTATCGGTTTAGGTAGCCTAGAAGTCGGATTTGTACAACAATAGTTTTCAAGATTGTGCCTGATTCAGGTTCAGCGGTTCTATTGGTCCTGTTCTCGGGTTTTTCCATTTCAACGGGTTCGGTCTCGACTTAGCTTTATTGGTCTTGGCTCTTTTTAATATGTAATAAGTTTGGTAACCGTACCTTAAAACAAAGGGCGTCACTATAAAATTCGAGCACAAAAAATGATATTCCATACAAAAGGGCCGCAAATACCTTATACGTAGAGTACTTGTACCCCAAGGTCCAATATGGGCCCTGAAAAATCGTATAAAGTTTAAAATGTATTTGTGTAAGGGTGAGCTTTGCATAGGGAAGTTTGGGAAACCCTCGCTTAAGAAATATTATAGTTATCATATTATAGGGCCCTAACAAGCTTACACCTCAACACCTCTAAGGGTACAACCTTGATCATTTGTTATTCATCGTAGTTGATCCACTGTCCCGTATTGTTTTATCTATTTTTTTATTATTATAACGCAAAGGAAATTTTAAATCTTATCAAAAGCGTAGATTAATGGATAAAGACTGTAAGTTGCATACTAAATGTTCTAAAAAACAATGGGACTACTGGTCCAAGAGGTTTTATCAATGCATGGCCGTGATCCATTTAGCAATAACTTTCTACATTTGAATGTATCCATGACGTAGTACATAGAAAGAGTCTTGATCTCTTGGTAGTTGATGGATCGACATTATTTTTGGCTGGTTTAGCTAAGTATCATAAATGGCGATTTTATTACAAACTTAGTACAAAAACTATTAAGAAGGTCTTATTCTACATGGATTTTGTTGATCTTATTATATCATTTGTCTCCTTGAAAATAATTATAAATATACTAATAATGAAAGTAATAAAAGAATGGATAAGGCCTATCTATTGTTTTGTAAGCCATAATTAAAATTGTTTTAAAATGAGACCTTAATGGAAACATATAGCCAGCAAGCAGTTGTCTATCTTCACTATAAACATAGACATATTAATTATTATTATTATTTCATTTTGATTGAAACAAATTTAGACATATAATTTAAAAATTAGATTATGGTTATTTTATGATTTTATAAACGAGATTTTTAGAGGGGGGTAGGGGGGGGGTAAAAGGTATTTACAGACACCGTATAGCATTATTCTCAAATTCCTTAATTTGCTTTACCCAAAAATATATTTATAATAGTTTTCTTCACATAATAACCTATAAATATTCGAGGTGTGTTCAAAAAGTAAGCTGACTTTGTACTTTTAGGATTTTTTTTAAATTTATTCACCAATATTTATGTAGTCCCCTTCAAAGAAATACACTTTATATACAATACACTTGTGCCAATACTTTTTCCAATCCTCGCAGCAAAAATCAATGGCACTTTTTGGTATAGCCTTGTGCTCTTCTAACGATGAAGTCTTTATCTTATCAATTGTTCCAAATCTCCGTCTTTTCGTTGGTATTTTCATTTTTGGGATATCCAGTGGATATGGGGGCTGATTGTGGTGTTGATTTTGGCCAAAAAATGCGACGATTCTTTTGATCAAAATTAAGCTCATCATTCTCCAAAACGTAGGGAAAAAATATATTTCTGATAGTGATTCGACGGTTTTCAAAACAATTTTCTTCAATGCATGCTTCAACGTTTTCATCTGTTGTACACATGCTTAGGCTTCCAGGGTAAGGTTCTCGTCATTGGCATCTGTTTGGCAATCTTGGAAGAGTGGTACCCCTTGTAAACCCTTTTTTTACTCAGAACAGTTTACCGTATGCCATTGTCAACATTTCAAGTGTTTTGGAGCACTTAACTTCATTTTTTTTACTAAATTGGATTCAATTCTTTGATCCATGTTTTTGAAAAGCAAAAAAATCGCCGGAAATACTTTTAATTCTTATGCCTCTCACAGACAAACTAAACTTATTATATAGTCGAAATAGTAAATATGTGTTCGTGGTGAGTGTACATACTAACATAAAAATAAATAAATTGAGCATACCAAACGTACCTTGCTCGCAAAATTTTAGTAGTCACCTTACTTTTTGAGCACACTGCGTATAAGGGCATCCTATGGAAAAGGGATGTATTCTTTCCAGGGGATAACGGGAGAAAATTGTTGACCTATTGGGGATTTTCTTTATTTGTGTAGTTCTTAACGCAAAATGGATTGTTTCATATTCCTCTGACGACTTCTAACGAATCCATATTTTGAAACAAAAGCCACCTATCTATGTATGAAAGAGTATGATTTAGGAGGGGACCTTGAGGTCATTTGGTTCGATCGGCACTTCATTATAAAAATTAGGAACCCTACAAAGAGTATTTTTGTTTATAGAAACTAATAAATATTTAATAAAATATAAGACATTTGAAATTAAATAAACATGCATTGTCTAAAAAATAGTCATTCAACAAAATGAACATTAAGAATTATTGCTCTAGTCTCGACTCACGGTAACAC
Source organism: Lepeophtheirus salmonis (assembly GCF_016086655.4). Lineage (NCBI taxonomy): Eukaryota > Metazoa > Arthropoda > Copepoda > Siphonostomatoida > Caligidae > Lepeophtheirus > Lepeophtheirus salmonis. The sequence continues at coordinate 33,586,368 of NC_052144.2, read as the reverse complement.
CGACCCTGACCTACGTTGATTTTTATAAGGAGGGGTAACATACACATCCAGGATCTCTCAGTCTCTTTCTTAAAAGCAAAATGACGAAGCCTCACATTCCCTTGAGTAGCTCGTAACGAATCTACATTAATTTATACTTAATTAAAGTATAAAAAGATTTTTATTTTTGCACTAAGGCTTTATTTATCATCTCCCTTCTCTCTCCCTTTAAATAATATACTGTAGAAATCTTCGCTGACACGTGTTGAAGCATATATCCAAGTATATGTAGAAACAAGTACAAGAATGAACAAACGACGACGGGGCTATGTATGTAAAGGGTTATTTTGATTGTGTATGTACATTATAGGCCCACCTATCCCCCAAATTAACGTAAGTAGGCCCCCTCTTTCATTGTGTGTAGCATACATTTCTAGAGGAAGGGAGTTCTTTGGATAAAATTGTTCTTTTCTGTCACACCATGACGTCAAAATAATTGAAAGGTGGAACACGCTCACATCTGTTCCTTTACTACTTTTAAATGGGGATTTCAATATATATATATTATAGTGTGGTAGTTGTTTAGGGGGAGGCATATGGGCCTGCCTTTGTGGTATAGCAAATTATCTTCTAATATCATATTCAGTATTAATTCCATATAATATGATTCTTATCACACATAGGGCTGGTTGTATTTGTCCTTTAGACAGGACTTTAACTCGATTACGTTCCATCTCTGTTATATGTCCGTAAAAACGACTCACATTTTATAATGCCCTATAGAAGTCATCATTTTCAGTAATACTACAGTAAAGTGCCTCAGTTAACCATATGAATTACTGTAGGCAAATTTTAAGTATATTTTATGTACGATAATAGTTAATATAAAAGCTTTTTATTGATGGCGTCACTGGTCGTCATTTGTCACTAAGTGTTCTATGAGACGGATTTTGCGTTTTGTAGATTTAGAACGGGGCGGGAGGGAGAAGTATAAGTTTTTTTGTGACGGATATATCTCCCCATCTTATTAATTGGAATATGTCCATTTGCACATCTATTGTCTTTTCTCGGCACCAACCTTGGAGTAAAAGGGGTGCCTTGTGGGGAGGGGGTACTCACTAAGGAACCACTCAACAGGATCCAAAACTCATATCTTTTTTTTGCTTTATAATGAATTTGTACAATTATGAATCATTTATTTCTCTATGACTCTCAGTCCCTTTTTCTGTCTCTATGTATATCTCCTCCACTTCTCTCCCCCTCCACGTAACACTGGCAAATAGGGAGGGAGAGAAACAGAAGGATAAAAACAGAGATAAACACAGAGAATATAAGGGAAAGAGAGAGAAGGCCTCGTGAATTTGGGGGAGGCTTACATGTACAGTATATCATAAACTTACATATGATAATAATGTACATACACACACTAAGAAGACATCCATTCGTTGTGCCTTGAACACAGGGTACATTACGCGAAAAGGTACGAAATCCGCGTACACGTAGATGATGCGAAAAAGAGGGGAAAATTTTCTGTTCAGTACTTATCTTTATAAATATGAAAAAATATATAAAGCAGGCCCAACCTGGACACTTCTTTTTCTTACTATGTTGTTGTATTTCACATACCCCTTTTTTTTGCAAATGTAAGGCGTGCGCATTTTTTTCCCTCCCTCCCTCCCTCCCTCCTCTTTAGAAGAAGAAGAAAAAAAAGTTATGATATTCATACACAAACAACGGCCTCTTTTTGCACGGCCTAAGAAGAGAGGGAAAGCAAATAAGGGGAGGTTGTCTACATACATTTTTTTACGAACGTGTAAACAAAAATTATGCCTAAAGGCCGAGAGAGCGCGAAAAAATGACAGAGCGTGCGAGTCTGTAAATATATATGTATACCTATATATGAAAAAGCAGAAGCAAACATAGAAAAAAGAAGTCATTTTTTGTTTTACTACTCAAAACGGTGGTTGAAAAAATAGAAAAAAAAATAGTGTTTTTTTTATATCATTTCATACTACTATTATTTTTTTGTTACATTGGTTCATTCACAAGTTTATAATACTATTATTTCTTACAACGACAATGCAGAGTAGACTTATTTCTTATAACTATTCGTTTATAATTCTCTTGTTATTATAGTGAAGTAAAGTGTTTTTTATACCTACTTTGTGATTTTTTTAGTACAAAAAAAAAATTGACAGATAAACATTTTAGTTTTGTGATTTCTTAGTGAAGTTTTTTTAATAAGTGTTTCATCATAAGTTATATTACTATTATAATATATAAGTATAAGGAGAATCACGTACTTGAAAATCTACCTCAGACCAGGTAAGAGAATGTTTTGCTTCTTTTTTTTTTTTTTTTTGCTAATTTTTGTGCCACAAACACCCTCCCCCCCCCCTCTTCGTCGTCTTGTGTGTGTGCTGCTCTGTGTATTTAAATAGTAAGTAAGTAAGAAGGATTACGTAACATTTTTTCAAAAACGATGATGAATTCTAAAAGTAATCCAATGAGTACCGTATGTTGTAACCCAAGGGAAATGTCTTGGATTTAAGGACATATTATTACGTGCTACAATATACCTATGCGAGTGTAAGCTGATGTTAGTACTCGAGTGAGTGAATAGGTGAGAGCAAAAAGAAACAACAATTGTCTAATAAAATGATCAGAGACAGCTGTGAAATCCTTTGAAGCAAGAGAAAGAGATTTAAAGGTATTAATTTCTGCCTTTTACTTGCTTGTATCCACAAAGAAACAACTAAATAAATATGTGTGTATGCAGTTTATTTGTTTGACTGGAGTTTCAGGATGTGAAAATGAGTCCTTGATCGTCCTTTGCGGCTTCTTCTACTGCTGCATCTCCTCCTTCCTCCTCTTTAGGAGGAGATCCTACTGTGTTTCAAGGTTTTAGTTAAAGGATAGCACGATGAAGATAGCTGTATGTTATTGGTAGATATATATATATTTAATTGGTGAGAGATTAAGATACCAATGGTGTGTTTGCGAAATGATGACTTGTGTGGAGAAGGAAATAATCCATGTATGTACATAATATGTGGATATAATGTGCGTCCCGACCACATTACCGTTACATATGTACATATTCCCATTGGTTTTTCTTCTACCAATCCCTCCGAGGGAAGTAAAAAAGTGGAAAAAATATAATAATATTTCTATGTCTTATAGATATACATACCTACTATAGGTAGGGTATTCGTCAAAAATATACATATATATCCATGAACAGCTAATCTAATAATTCATAAACAACATGTTCTTCAAGGTCATGTCCCTACAGAAATTTCGTAAAAAAACAAAACAAACATAATATTATCTACATAATTATTTTATGTAGAAGTAAAAAGTTTACATTTTTTTGTTAAGACAAATGATATCCCAAAATAGTAAGGAAGGATTTTTCTTATGTATTAACATCTTTGCATATTTTCAACCCTTCTTCCCCCATACATACATACATTCATATGTGTGAATACTTCTTGCCTTTCCCCCCTTTTGCAAACATAGTCATCAGACTTATCAAAGTATATAAATACACAAACATGGAGCATTCTCAACGGTTTTATTCCTACAACATAAGAAATACTTTGTCATGTGAATTTTTCAATTGGAGTCCTTCAAAATGATATCATTATTTTAACTGAAAGACTGCTCGCTCCTTCCTTCCCTCCACATTTTTATTATTAATAAAAATAATAAGAATGACATGTGTTGGCAAATTTTTGCATATTTTTTCTCATAGTGAATTCGATTATCTCCCCTTCTTTATATATCTTTGACTTTGGTTCGTTAGTTCTTCGTATGAACTGTATATATTATTGTAGACATTCCAAGAGTTGGTGTTAATTCCCCTGATACTCGCCTTGACTGTTTATGTTGGAGTACACACCTCAAACCAAAATGAATTGCAAAAGAATTTGCTTTTGAGGGGGGGTTATTCATGGCTTTCAATAGAAAGTTTTAAAAGATTGATACTTATATATGTTATAATATGAATATTGCGGGAATTTAAGGCTCTTTAAAGATCCTTTATTAATGATGAATTATAATCAAAAATATTTTATTTTCTGACTAATATTTTTTAAATGAGGGAAAAAACGACTCCATCATAAATTTTGAGTTGCTAAGGCACGGCTGACAGAAAGATTTTTTCTACCAAAATCATAACAAAAATGTTTTGTTTTTTTAATCATAAAAGTATCTAAAAGGGGACTCAAAGTATTAAAAGCCTCATATAGATCAATAATAGTTTGATATAAATATTTATAATGAGAATAGAAAATAACTGCTAAGGATGTCAATTGCTAGACTTATTGAGTGTGTTTCTTGACTGTGACCCTATTGTACAAAGGTGTGCCTCGGAAAAATGGGAAAAATGAAAGGAAAATATAAACAAAAACTCAAAAAATTTATGACATACAAAACTAAATATTTTTTTGACGTTCCACAGAATTTCTTATTTTAAGGTAATGTTCTAAAAAAATTGGTTAAAGGCAGTGGTTCTCAGTCTGTGGCACACTTCTCTTTTTGGGTATTTGAATAAAAGGGTTATTTTAAATAGGTCAACAAATTTGAATTTTATTAAAAGTGTTCAGACTAAATTTTAGCTTGATATTCTGTTAAAAAATTGTCAAAGTTTTGACGAACGGCGGTACTTGATGTTTTCTCAGGGAGTAGTAAGTTCTGCACCAAAAAGTTTGCAAGCCATTGGTCTATGGCATACATATATTATGGGGATTAGAAGAGCTTTAGAATTTTTTTAAACGCTTGTAAATCCATTTTGTCTATACTTAGCTTTTGTTCAAGCCTCTTCACTCCCCCGCTCCTAGAAGAAGTGTGGCCCATTAGCACAAAGGCCAGCTAGAATGATTTTTTTATTATTATTTAGTATTGATAGTGTTTGGTTGCTTATACGAATTATCAACAATTTCTATCAACAAATAATTATAATACACCTTTTTGAGGCCCTGCAAATTGTCTTTAAAGTAGCCACAATAAAAGAATAATAAATTGAGAATTTTTATTTGGTAGGACTCATATTAGGGCCAATATAAGTCTCTTAAATCAAATAAAGGCACTAAACTATAGCTAATCTTCTTGGGTATCTTAACTCATCCTATAAATTTGAATACAAGGTGCCCTGTGGGTGGGTATATATGAAGAAATGATAAAAAAATTAGATTTTCTCTATTTCTTGATTTTAGTTCAAGATTGTTTTTATGTTGAGGCACCAGAAATATCATATTTTGTCCACTTTTGATTTTGATTATATAATTTGCGTGATGTTTGTATTTTTTTAAATGAGCTGATCTTGATTCTGTGTATGAACTCACCAAACAAAATGTATTTTCACAATTATTTTATGATAGATCACGCTTCCACCCTACCTTGATTTATACTTGCTCTAGATATATTTAATGAGTAGAGCATCAAAGGACAATAAATTCATTACTTTGTATTGTGTTTCTTTTTTCTTTTTCTTTTTATTTTCATATCCTTATCAAAGCTTCATCATTTACTACAAAGTATGTATAAATAGGTAATTAATGTCAAGGGTGGAATAATAAACTCCTGTTTTTTTGTTTTTTTTTGTTTTTCATAAAATAACATACATAGGTGTACTAATTATTTGTCCATATGGTGAAATAACACACCTGTAATTAAAGTTCATCATAATATATTACTAACTAGTAAATACATATGTAGTCCTCCAACCTATGTACGACCTATAGGCCTACAATCACATTAGGTGGAAAGTTGTAAATCATATAATATTGATTTGAATGTACATTATTGTTATAGTGCAGTGGTTCTCATATAGGGTACGCGTACCTCTTGGAATACTAGGAAGCATTCTAGGGGGTACTCAAGATTTTGAAAGAATATTTCAGAAGTGGTACATAACCCTTGTGGCGTCAGCAAGGGGTGGGCTGAGAGGGGTGTAGCCCCCAATCATAAGGAATTTTTGTTTTTTACTAGAAAATTTAATATTTGAATATTTTCTCCAGAAAATTAAATATATGAAGTTTAATTTCATCTTCCTTGAATAACTATGGATTTTTATATCAATTTTCCCCAAAATTAAATATTTTAAATTTTTTTGTGTATAATTAAAAAAAAATTTCAAAAACATTTTTGAATTTTTTTTTTTGAAAAACTAAGAATTTTTCAATTTTTTTCAATTTTTTTTTATTTTTGAAAATAGGTATGGGTTTTTGCAATTTTTTTAGAAAAGTTAATGTTTTGTAATTTTTGTCAAAAAAATTTTAAAAAAAAACTTAATTTTTTGACAATAAATTTTTGAACTTTTTTTCAAAAATATTTAATTTTGTTGGAATAGCTAAGAACTTTTGAAATTTTTTTCCAAAAAATTTAATATTCAAAATTTTTCCAAGAAACTTTATTTTTTGAGAATAGATTTTTGAAATATTTTTCCGATAATTTTTATTTTTGAGAATAGCTATGGATTATTGAATTTTGTTTTTTTAAATTAATATTTTGTTATTTTTTCGAAAAATTTAATTTTTGGATTCCTTTTCAAAAAAAAAAATATTTTACAAATGGTACATCGCTAAAGAAAAGGTTGAGAATCCCTGCTTTAGTGCTTTGGGGACACGGACGAACTTAAAACGGTACTATCCAATACTAGTACTTGAATTTCAACTACGCCATAAAAAAATTGACCTCCAGAAGACGTGTAACCTCTCCCCTAAACTCAAAAAAAATTGCCTTTAACAAATATTTTTAAATTTCCCTTTTGACCTGTTTATTCAATATTCTGTTGTATTTTAAAAGTTGTGATTATAAAGTTTCAGTTTCAAAGGTTCTTTTAAAAATTAAAAAAAATAATCAAATGGCTATAGAGGTGAAAAAACGCCCTTCGAAGACTGAAAATTTGTATACTTTATGACCTATAATATGTACTTTACATACTTAAAATGTTTTATAACTATTGCTTTAAGCATAAAAAGGCTTGAGTGATCACAACATTTGCGAGTTTCTTCTGATTACTTTGATAATAGATTTAAAAAAATACGCATTCATGAGGGAAAACGTTATTTTCGTGGGAGGTGAGGGGGATGTTGCCGGAAATTAAAATTATTTTTTCTATAGGGCTAGGTATATCAAGTACAGTTTTAAGGTAATATAAAAGGTCATAAAGTATACAATGATAGTATCGAATATTGGAGTTTATATACATATGAAATAAACAAATTTATTTTTGTCCAATACCGATTTTGTGTTGACGCAACTCATTATTAATTGAAAAAGTAACGAAATGCCGATCCTTATATTAATAACAGTACAAATACTTTTAGTTGGTTTCTGCATCCGTCAATCATATATTGTGTCTAAGTTTAACTGGATGTTAGTCTTGGACTTCTCTTCACAATTTCTACCATTATATATATTGTAGTTTACCTATGTACCTAGGTTGATAGGTACAGGTGTCCAATCTTCCCACAAAAATTTTAATTACTCTACCTCGAACAAAAGTTAAATACGTTATTTTACATTTCATATTTTCCATCATATTATATTTTTTTCTACCATAGAAGCATAAAAATATGAATAAGTGAAAATGTGATCATTGATTTTGATGAACATATATTTTTGAGGAATCAACATAAAAACAATCTTAAATATAAACAAGAAAAGGAACAATGATTTTTTTAAATATATTATATAGTTACAGCCCGATAATTTTATACATATACTTTGATCAATTATGGGCTTTCAAATTCAAATTTGTGGGTTGTGTTGAGATACCCAAGGATATTAAAAATGGTTTACAACCTTCATTTAATTTTTGAGACTGTATTTGGCTCTGATATGTCACTTTCAAATAAAGTTCATCAATTTCCAATTGGGAAAAAATTTCAAAAATATTACATTTTAGGGAAAAAAAAAAAATCTAATAGTAATTATTTGGAGAAAAAAAAAAGTTTTAGTATTAACTTTTTGAAAATATATTTCAAAAATCCATAGCTATTCACAGAAATGTAAATTTTCTTGAAAAAAGTATGAAAAATTGAATTTTTTGAAAATAATTTAAACAATTCAAATTCAAAATATACAAACTTTTGGAAAAAAATTTTAATAGTCCATATATATTAACAGACAATTAACTTTTTTTTCAAAAATTAAAATTAAATTTGTTCGTAAATAATTTCAAAAATCCATAGCGATTCACACAAAAAAAAAATTGAAAAAAAAAAATTCAAATATTAAATTTTTGCTCTGCAGCATAATGTGCCCAAAAGACCTCTTTTAGAAAAACCTTACCAAAAAATTATTTTACCACTATTTACGCGAAAAAATTGTAAATTGGAAAAAAATAATAATAATTTGGAAGGCCTACAGCCCTTCAGCCCACCCCCTCTGGACATCCCTGATATAAATTGACAACAATTTGTCAAAGAGTACAAATGTAATTCATACTCAATTTTCAAAAAAATCATTCAAGCCTTATTTTGTGTTCACAGGCTACATTTAGTTTCATCGTCGTCAATACATCGCCAAATGATTTTCTGTGTATCTATAAATATACATACATATAGTTGAGCCTCAGAAGTATAGGTAGAGGACTACTAAATACGAATTCAGGAGAAATATATTGAGTTCAATGAAGTACTTTGAACAAGAACGTTCGAATAATTAGTAGGAATGTTAAAAGGAAAAGACAAAGTATAGAAAAAGAAAAAAGGTATTTACACACAGTCTTATATACTTAGACACCTGACTCTTCTTGGTATTTGGTATATATAGAGTCCATGTCTTTATTTGGTGTGTAATAGTCACTCTTACAGTTACTCTTTTCTTGCCAAAAAAAACCAAGGAAAAAGTAAGGGAAAAAAATTAAAAAAAGTGGTCAGCTTTGTTGCTAAGAGTTGCATATAATTATTACATAACAAAATAAAATTGCTTTAAATAAAAACATAATTTATTTTCTTTCTTACACCCAATACAGTGTTTTAAAGTTGATTGATGCGTTTACGTACATATTTTAAAAAGTTCTAGTTTAAATAACTAGGAAGCTTTTACACTAGGAAGAATTGGTGTCTATTCATTTTGAAGTGCATATTTTGTAATGATAGCAATAGTATAGGGTATTTAATTAGCGGTTCACAAGCTAAATTCCGCTCACAGGGGTTTTGACAAACATCTTTTTCTATTTATCATAAATAGGAGGAACAAATGTTTCCTTATCAAAATTACATTATTTTTCTAAAATATAAAATTATTATAAGCACTATGTTGATGAGATTATATAGGTAGAATGTCCTTAGTATAGAGTCAGTACCTCGAGCAATAAGATTTACAATTTATCCATGCATTGAAAACATTGGTAATCGTCTTCCTCGAAGGAAATGTCTTACGTATCAATTCTGCGTGGAGGACCGCTGCTATCTCAATCTACTTCTGTGTGCTCATGGTGGCGACTAGGACAATGTTTTTCTTAGTAATCGACAGCTAATTATGTGTTCTACAACATTGCTCGGAGTAGATACAACTGGGCCTCCATCCAGACTGAATTTTGATATATATAATAAAAGTTTTATTTTATTTTTGTCCTAACGAACCATGTGTTAGTCAACAGATCAAGTTCTTATCTGAGGAGGATCTCTCTTAACTGTTTACTAACTGTAAAAATAAAGCAAGCAGATCTGGTAAATAAATAACTTCTTTTAAAAAATGCAAAAAAAATAAATATGGAATGTGCAATTTGAGAAACAAAAAAAATGCAAAGAGCATCATCGTACTTTGTACTTGAGGAGGAGACTAATTTTACACCCACAAAAATCTTTCCCTCTGCATTTGATTGCATTCAAGTCACGGATTTCTATATTTTTTTTTTTGGTGGCATGATATCTTTTTTTGATTTTATGATCCCTTGTTGGTATTTTTTTATTTTTGATCTGAGGCAATTATATTGCTCCTCATATATGATTATTATATAATAACATGTTGTAAATTCATTTTATTTTATGTGCAACTGAAGAAACCTGTTTTTTCCTCCTGTTTAAGTTCAAGATATCCAGTGTTGTTGCAGTCAAAGAAGCTTCATTATCAGATTTCTAGACAATTCGTCGACGACGACCATTAATGATACATGAAAATAATTATAATTATAGCACAAGCATTAATTTTTGGTCATGATGTTTTGAGTTATATGAATGAAAATATTTAATAAAAATATTATATGTATGTAGAGGAGAAATTCTACCCTCAAAGCCACATATCTTTTTTTTTATTGTTATTATTATATTATCTTTCTATTTCTTTCTCTTCCCCCCTCTTCTCTAATGATAAACTGCAAAAAAAAAAAAAAATGGCCTCCCACTGTTTTCTTGATTATAACTAAGTATACAATGTTGAATGATTATTTTTGCGCAGTACGATGTTTCTGCCAAGAAAACGGGTTGCAGGCAAAATCTTTTTACTCATTCAAACTACATATATTTTATACATGGCCTATCCAGGGGCGTCCGCAGGATTTTTTTTTTTTTTTTCACAACGAATGACCTTTTTTTATTAAGGAAAATAAAATAAAAAAATCTTTTTTTAAGAAAACCAATCCTTAAATTGATTTTGAGAAGGGGACTAATTTTTTTCCTTCCAATTGATTTATTATAATTTCTCCATTTTGACTTTTTTTTGACATTTTACTGTCAACACAAAAGCAATCTTATTTTTCTCCAAATTGATTCTGATTAATCCTTTGGAGAAAGCATCGAAAATTGCACTTAAAATAGCAAAAGTTACATGTCACAACGAAAGAATTAGAATTCTATGGATTCTATAGATGTATTTGAAAGAGGCTATACAAGGGCGTCCGCAGGAGATGGGATAGAAGGGCTGTAGCCCCCCCAAATTAAGATTTATTTTTTTTTTTTCGTCATTCGGACAAATTATGTGGCAGAGGAAAAAATTTAATATTGAATTATTTTTTTTTGGTAACAAACTTTTATTTTGACTGATTTTAATGTGTGTAAATAAATAAAAAAAATATTTGAATTTTTTTTTCCAAAAATGTAATTTTCTATGGACAGCTATGGATTTTCAAAAAAAAAAAATCCAAACACCAAGCCTTCCCCCCATAATATAATATTGTAAACTCCCCTGCTATATGCTTTAGGTCAAATGCACCTTTTGATTAATCAAATAAAGGCTTTAAAGTATAGTTAACATCCTTGGGTATTCTAAATTATTTCATATATATGAATACAAAGACTATGATGCAAACATTAAAACTTTTATTGTATTGCGCCATCTTTCCTGTTTAAAAAAACCCAGAAAACAACGGGAAAACCAGTTCTTAGTTAAGCAATCCTTCCCAACTATGGAATAATTCAATGATTATTAAAAAGTGTTCACAATTAAAGGAGAGCTCCTAATATCGGAGTTGCATAGGGTAAACAGATATGGGAAAGATGGAAAGGGGGCACTTATGTTGATAAGTTTACTCGTGGGAGCTATAACTTTATTACCCGGTTGCAGCCTAGTTTAAATTTAAGACAGCTTAAATGTCTATTTGCCACCAGGCCCAAGAGTCCTTTAATAATATAACATAATAAAGTGAAAATATTTTAATTGTAAATAAGACTATAAATCACCTATAAATAGTTTGATATATCTTTATGCAATATTGCAAACAAATTGGAGATTATTTTTGTTGTAAATTGTTTTTTGTGATCAATTGCTACATTTGTAGACATCTCTGACTCCTTCTAAACAACATGCCTAAGTATGCAATGCATACATATGAATGTATATATCTGCATCAATGCCTCCTCATTTTGTTTCAGAGGTCAAACGTCTCGGATAATAATAAATATATGTACTAAAGTCAAACGGGGAGAATATAAGTGCAATCTGACCTTGATATCTCTGTAGTATGTAGCATGTTTTCGTTTTATTCATGTGTGAAAATTTAAAGTGAAGTATTTAGTTTGGGTCAAGGTGGAAGGAGTGACCATATTTCTGGGGTCTTACACTAAAATTACTAGTAGTAGAGATAGTAAAATATTTTTGCAAACCAGGATCCAGAACTTTTTAAAAAACTTTCTATAATATTTATTTGTTAGAAAATAAACTATGAATCCATACCTTCATGTAATTTGTATAATATTTTAAAGGTACGAAGGCGTTACGGTCAACATCCAGGCTATAGTATCCTGGTCTATAAAATAAGATGAAACGTCAAACCATTGAATATATGTAGAACATCAAAAAGTTATAAAATCAAATTTTTTTTTACATCATACATACAAACAGGTCAATATTTTGTAGACATATTTAAGAAACAAGTGGATTTTTATTCAAATGTGTCGTATGAGTTAAGAATTGAAATAATTTAAGCTATAGTTTAAAATCTGTCTTTGATTAAAGAGACCTATATTGGCAAAGATATGAACCCTTTCATTAAAACCTATCAATTTCTTATTCTTTTATAGTGTCAATCAATTTTTCTTACTTTAAGTACAATATTCGGTGACTCAAAAGGATTATCAACAATAATTTGTTGATAGCAATCGACGATAATTCCAGGTTGATTTCGTGTTGACGGACCATATATATATTTTTCGAAAATTATGCAAATACTCATGCTGAAGATTGCGAGACAGTGAGATAGGTAAAAATTTGTTTTTCATTGGAGATATGAGAAATCTCAGTTTTAGAGGGCATTGAGGCACTTCCTTATGACCCCGCGCATTAGTGCAATATATAGGAACCTACACATTCTACATATTATGTCAAAATGTTTCATATATAAGCATAGTTATACAAATAAAAAGAGAAAGAAAAAAGAAATAAGAAATATGTCTATTCGTATAAAAAAATGTCATAACTTTTTTCTTTTGTCTACAAAATAATAATTACGTTTTACTAAAATATTTGAATAGCATTTCGTCAAAAAGCTTCAAATTTTATATACAAAAGAAATAAAAGTCATTCAAAAATTTGTTCCTATAAAATGCTACTTTCATACTAAAAAAAAAATCTGAAAGGGCCCCGCATTTATTATTTGTCTCAAAGATGTATACTGGCGCTAGGGAGTGTTGGATTTTAAATCGATTATTATCAAATAAGCCCCTGTATAGATTTCTACAATGTTCTTTTCTGTTATCAAACCAACTCATTTTATATTAATTAAATTTTAAGAAGACTTTGAACATATTGTTTAGCGTGAATTCCAATTTATGGATTACGTACGTAATCTAAATCTACAAATAAGACTATTATCAAAACTTATTTGAACATAGTGTCAATAATATGATTAAATAAAGTTAAACAAATCAAATAATTATGTACAAACGGATCAAAATGATTTTTTATGTGTACTTTGAACTTGCAAAACGATTATTTAAAAAAGCAAAAAATACAATTATGTAGAATGTTGCTATTCCGTTCGAAATCTTTAGGACGAGTCCGAATCGGACGCAAAAACATTATTATGGTACAACCTTTGGAAGATGACGTTATCACATTGGGTATATACGCCAGTGACGTCATCATTAATCAATTTGTACATATAAACATAAAAATATATTAATTATGACAAAATATAGAATAATGTTAAACCATTATTCTATATTAAGATTTGACAAAACTAATTCAGGTACTTTAATATAATATTAGTGTAAAGGATGTATGCTATGATTTGAAAAAAATTTCAAGAACAGAGGCAGGACAAACCCGATTTTTATTCCCTTACTAACGACCATACAATATTTTAGGCTGATAGATGTCCTATGCTTTAGTGTTGAGATTATGTCCGAGATATAAAAAAAATCATTTTTGTCTCAATTAATTTTTTCTGGGCCAATATTTTGGTCCAGACTATGTTCTTGAATCGTAGACCAAAATTTATCTTCGTAAAAAGTCGTCATTTTTTTTTGATTTGTGAGCCGGATCAAAAATGATCTTTTTTTTTTAGACCGAATTTTACTAGGCTAGTAGTTCTAACCAAAATTTGACCTATGTCATTCGGCTTTTACATAAATTGTAAGACCGGCTTAGGATTTCAAAACCGAAACCCCAACAAGGGTATCTGGGTTGCCTGCAGGATTATATTTTATTTGAATCCTTCATATGAGAAATACAGACCTTCAACCCCCCACCTGAAGACGTCGTCCTGAGTATGTATGTATCTTAATCAAAATAAATAGTACTTTGTCAATCCTTGTAAATTTGAATGATGTTATTATTATCATATATATATATATTGTAGCTCCATTATTATTTTATTGCTTTCAAGCTCTTGCAAGTGAAGAAGTACAATGCAAAATAAAATTCTAAATGCAATCTTAGACTTTGTATAAATACAAAACTATTTTCAATTATTTGAAGAAAATGCTTTTTTTTTTTTTTTTTTTTTGTACTCTTAGGAACAAATATACAGACGCACATTCCCGTTCATTAACTATGTACTGCAACATGTTTTAATTTTGCAAATTTCAAATGACTTATTATACAGTTGTATATAAACAATAAGTCCAAGTTTATTCAAAAATATTGAATATAGTAAATCCATGTGTTTTAATAGCCTAGAGATGACTCTAACTAAGGCAAAAATATAAGATACGTAATGTTTTGCATGAAATCATTGCCTATTTTTAGCCACGTATGAGTTTTCTCCCTTATAAATATACTTATATTGTATATATATAAGAAAAACTTGGTTTGACTGCGAACATGAAGCTATTCTCGCTCACTTTTTTGTTTTCATAAAGTAGTTAAACTAACCTATGTACATACTTAGGTAAATACTAGCTACATATGTTGATATAATTTATGAGGTACCTGGTGATTTTCCTTCCAAGACCATGAAGATATTTAATCATGTACAAACCTTACATTTAACAAAAAAAGTACATTCAATTTTTCGCAAATACAAAAAAAAAAAAAAAGGGTTTGGACCTCCCTATTATTTTTACATTATGAATTAATCGTTTTATATTTATGAGTATACCTTTCATTTACAAGCAAGTGGGGCTTGTATTTGAGGAGTGGGGGTTCTATTTAAGGAGATGAGAAATAAGATGGTGATGACCTAATTCAGGATCTTATTTATATACTAGTTTCTTTGTAGAAGGCAACATCTTTTAAATCATTTATTCAGCTAGATATGGAAGGGTTTTTGTGTGATCTATGTATATGGAACACTTTTGGATTATCAAGGCTCTGCTGTACCTCTACTTTGATGAGTCCTTTATGTTATCTCGTAAGTAGTCACGTTTTGTGTCAGAGTAACTCTTCAAATTACGAGACTCTAGGTTGTTCTAAAGGAATTTAAACAAACTGGCTGATAATGATTAATGATGCTGGACTTGTGTATAAATAGCTCGACAGTCATAGTTTTCTAACCATGAGTATATGATTGTTGAAGGGAAGGAATTACGGCCTCCATCTTAAAAGGCTCTTCTGTCATTGATTAGTAGAAAACAAAGCTATAAACTAAGTGGCAAAAATATGATTTTGTTATCCATTCTAATCTGCTACGAAAATACTTTTTTGTCCGCGAAGACTATTACTCTATAACTAAATATCCAATCTATTTTAACAAAATTAACAATGTGAATTTTGTGTAGGGAAGGAAAAGTTGTATACGTCACAAGGGAAATCATAATGTAATGGTACCTTAAAAAGAGACATCTTGTGAAGGAAAAAGTCTTCCCTTAGCTCAGAAAATATCTTTAAGCTAATAGAAATCACTTTTTTTCATTGCTTTGGTAGCAGAAACCATTTGGACAACAACTCTTCTAAAGTTATCAACCACGGATTCTGGAAAAGTTAAGTGTCTTTTAACTAAAGACACATGGATACCAATTAGTTTAAAAATAGAGAGCCTCTGGTGTACGCATATTTTCAACTACATATATCCCTCTTCACATTGTCGTAATCCAAGGTAGCACTGCATATTTTTTTATTAAAGGCAAGGTTATTAAGTAAAAAGCAAATAGTACAGGGTGACCTGGTCAGTTTGCTTAGTTCTAATTTATGTTTAACTGTTTTATATATATATATATGATATTGACTAATAGAAAGCTGGTAAGGGAAAGGCAGAAGGGAGGGAGGGAGGGAAGAGATGAGGATGTCAAGGACGGAATAAGGAGGGGGTTGTGAATGAAGAAGGGGGGAGGAGGACTCGTGCCTTGATGAAATAAATGAAAAAAATATTTAGGGGGGAAATAAAAAAAATTAAGGCAGTTTTCTTTTCTTGTGTGTGTCTTTCCTTCTTTTTTTTTTTGTTTGAGATGATGATACAAACGCGAAACATCATGTATATGTACCCTTATAATAAATAATAACATTTCCCTCTTATGCAGCAGCAGCAGCCATTATTCTCCCCCTCCCCTTCTACTGTATTTTAAGTACTTTTATTTGTGCCAAAGGAGGGAGGAAAAGTGTACTACATATTATTAGGGATAAAAGCAGCAAAGTAGGACACACAGAGGGATGATGTTTTATATATCTCTTCTTTTTTCGTCTTATGTATTCTGTTCCATATACAACAATAGATATAAAAATATATATAAACATAAAAACAACAACGTCAAAAGCTTTTTCT
This sequence comes from Lepeophtheirus salmonis, assembly GCF_016086655.4. Taxonomy (NCBI): domain Eukaryota; kingdom Metazoa; phylum Arthropoda; class Copepoda; order Siphonostomatoida; family Caligidae; genus Lepeophtheirus; species Lepeophtheirus salmonis. Next base: position 33,569,798 of record NC_052144.2, on the reverse strand, counting down.
TCAACAAAAAAAAATCATGTAAAAAGACAGAAAGAGCCCCCCCCGTGCCTCTTTCTGTCACAAAATTTATGCATGCACTAAAAAAAACAAAAAGATTGCTCCCTCTTTCTCCATCAATCTTTTCTAAATCCCCTAAACAATTGGTAGAATTAAACAATAGGTACTCAACAAAAATTTTATTAGTACGTATGGACCTAATGAGCATAAATGTGCAATTGTATTCAAGTATTTTAATATTTAGCTTGAGTACAAAGGCAATGACATTTTGGAAAGAGTCACCAAAAAACTCAGAAATACCCTTTTGGAATGTTTTGAATAATTTTCTTGGCCCATTATATATGTTTAAGACTCAGATTCCATAGTTAGAATCTATAAAAAGCAATTTTTTCGTCAAATTATTTATTACAAAAAAAAAAAAAATACTTACCACGAAATTACTTTTCGCTAAATATGGATAAAAATTGTAAGTAACTATATAAACGAGTCACCTAAGACCAGCCTTAATATAAACTGAATGAAAGAAACTTTATCAAGGAAATTGGATTTGGATTGCCGTCGAGTGCTTAAGTATGTTTATACACCAGGGTCATAAAATAATCATCCTTAACTATCTAATTTTTTCCTTAAAAATTTTAACCTAGAAATATTTCAAGGCATCCCCCCGCACCAACACCAACTTTTTATGCCCTATTAACGCAGTAATATGGGATTTATTTCAGTCAGGACTTAGTCCAAAAAGTGAAAGCCCAATAAAGACTCTATTTTTCAAGTATGTATTTTGTTGATTGAATATGTGATATAGTCAATTAGGGCTTTTTTGATGTGCCAAAAAAATTTGCTGATAGTTGTACACAAGTACTTGCATTTAAATTTAAATGCAATACCACCTCATGATTAGAATCTATTTATCTATGTATATATCTACCTATTCGCGTGGGATGACTCACCTACATTTTCATAGTACGACATCCATAATTGACTCGAACCAAATGTATATATATGCATTTTATATACTGTGATGCCTTCAATTGATTTAGTGATTACTTTAAAATGTCTACTTGCTTGTTCCATTAATAGATATATATTAATATATATTGGTTTGAAAATCCTGGACTTTCCTCAGACCGTTATGATTTTTAGCAAACCAAACTAGTTCATTCCTTTAAAGAAGCTTGGTCATTAAAAAATTGATCTCATTTTTTTTTAAATTCTGGTGTCATAGGCCTATAATAACGTCAACTGAAGTTAAATGTACAGCATAAATCATATTTCTTCAACTCAAAAAACAGGAGTTGGGAAAAAATTGGTACATCGATTGAGACCGGGAGAAATCAGTCTATAGATTAAGAAACAAAAAATCGAACCACGATTTTAAAACTATTTATAGATTTCGGTCTATTGTCTGAGATCGCGGTAAGGGTTAAAATATTCGTCTAGAAAAAAATAACTCAAGACCGAACCGTAAAAAAAAAGTCTAGGACCGCGAGACTCACCGCCAGTAAATACTTGGTAAAGAATAATCATATTGACAATTTGTACGAAAATACGCAAGAGATAAATCACCTTTTGCTCTCTAGAAAATGTAATTTTTTTACATTGCAAAATTTTATGTGAATTTAAAGGTCGACCCTTCATATCTTAGACCAATGATTTCCAACCTGTTAATCCCGGTAGAGCCCAAAAGGTTTTTTTTTATTCCTTGCAATATATAAAATATGATCATATATGGTTTATTATTTAAATAAAAGCACAAGGGCTCTTGATGGGAATCAAAAGAAGAAGATCTAAAAACGACTTTTAAAAAGTAATTAAATTTACAAATTTGACTTAATTTGATGCTATATGAGACAGAGAGCTCATTAGATATATTTATAGTATAAATAAAGTCATTTGTCAAACCTGGGCCAAAAAAGGGATCTAATCATGATATTTCATCTTATTCAAAAAACAATTTTAAAAAAGTAGTTTGGAAGTATTATGAGGGGGAAATATTATTATTCTCGTACGAATTATTAATAATGTTTTTCTGCGAAAAACTGTATGTATAAGAATAAGAATAATAACGTGACGTGGAGGAAAAAAGAAAAGAAAAAAGGGGTTAATTAATCCCTGTGACGTCACAATAGAGAAAGATATGATAAATGTGTATATCTGCCAAAAATAAGAAGAGAAGAAGAAGCAAAGTGTTTTTTGCCAAATTCCGCTTAACAACATAAGAAGGAGAGGAGGAGTAGAAATTGCACGGGACTACAACCTACCTACATCATCATCATCCCCTATCCGTCCTGTCGTTGTACTACATATACCCTCATGAAATTCGAGTCATTACTATATTGTTCTTTAAAATAAGAGAGAAAAGAAGGGGCGAAGTCAGAATTAGGCTACTAGGGCAGATTAGATCTACTTCTATACTATTATGTATGTTACTTAGTTCTTATATTATATATTTTATTTTCATACAAGTAACGTACATACTACAATGGAGTAATGGCGAACGCTTGCCCGCAATTTCTGTCAATTCCTACTATCAAATACATACTTATATATAATTGTGTGCAAAAATACCCTTTTTTCTGTTCTTCTCTTATAGCTGCTCTCCTCCGCATTCTCCCATCTCAAAAGCAACAATTTCCTACCCTTCACAACTTTTTGACAACTTTTTAATAGATATATTATGTTTTTTTTTTGTTTTCATGCTTACTTAGTTAAATAAGTAGGTTTGGTAAGAGAGGGGTTGACGAAACAAAATGGAGGGAAAAAGAAGGCCCGGGAAATTCAAATCATAGTGTATTCCTTTTTTTTCATTGGATTTTATCCATTGATTAAAAACATATCTCCCGTTGTTTTTTTGGTTACATGTTTCTTTTTTCTCTTTTACTTTTTTTTTTTTCTCTTCTTCTTAACTTTAAGTGCATTTCCCGAATTTCCATGATCATTAATCATTCTTGCATATATATTTATTGTTGTTGTTTTTGCGTCATTATTTCAAGGTCAACTCATTAACAGCGCATTCTCTCTCTCCTGGTGCAACAATAATAATAGAGGAATACAACATTTAACAACAAGTCATTATTTTTTTTTACTCAATATTTGATGCAGAAGTCTTCTTCTTTTTTTTTTTTGCTTTTATTATTATTGTTGTATTTGTAACAGGTGATTGGTTGCTACATATTTATATAAGTAGAATTTTTCATCTTTTAACCCATTGTTGAGCGTCAAATTTTAATAGTTTTTTAAATGTACATATATATGGATTGTATTTACGTGAATGTCGGCTATTTTGTGGGCTTAAACAACCAAGTTTAATAGCATTAAAAACCTTTTTTTTCCTTTACATTGAGGAAAATAGTTAACCAATGATGTCAAAATGGGTCTAAACAATTAAAAGAACTTAAAGCTTACTGACCATCAAAAATGTATACAGTTTTATTATACATATATTAGGTCATAATATGTATTATGACAATGTACTATTACATCGTTATACAACCTTATTGCCATATTGTAAACCATAATTTAACTATTGCAACAGAAATAAAAGGATATTCTTATCTAATTGGTCTACTCTTTTCGTTACTACTCAATAATAAAAAGATGTATTCAATGCAGTTGTTGAGTCTTTTTTTATTCTTAAAGCCATTTTATGTAGTTTAATCAAGATTCATTTGAAGTGGCTCCGTTTTATGAAGTTAGAATATACACTTTGTGCCTCCAAAATGGTGTTTCTTTCAATTAGGATGCAATTTATGACGTCAGTGAAGACTCTATACATCTATGTTTGTTCTTTTTAACACTCAACGAATAATGAATGCACTTTTCCACAATTCAATTAACACCAAGGTATAAAATACAAATGCATATAAAATTATATCATCATCAATCATGGAAAAATTTTGCGCCGTGTAGTCTGCAAAAAGAATTTTGAGTAAAAAAAATAGTATTATAGTGTTTCTATGTTGGGTTATTGTTTAAAAAAAGAACAAGAAATTTAATTAAATACTAGAGTAGGTTTTTCTGGCGTTGATTACAAAATTCAAATTTTATTCTAAACTCCTGCTTTTTGTTAGTCATAATTTAATCAGTTTATATTTCCGTATAGTAAATTGATAATTTTTTGCATTTCAAGATCCTTATCGTAATAATAAACAGGGGTCAGGAAAAGTCCTTATACTGCAAGTCCAAGTAGAGTTACAAGTCTTTGCTCATAAGCCAAAGTCCTTCAATACGTTCATTGAGTAGAGTTCGAGGTCTTAATTGATTCCTTAGATTTATTTTAAGTTCATTTCAAGTCCATCATTATAATATAGGGTCCATAGTGTTGAAGCTCGTCTAGAGGTCCTTTTGAAATAGCTAGCGAGTCCATGTACAGTCTGAAGTCTTTGATTGTGAGCTCAAGCTTGAGTCGCAAGTCTTCAAAGTTTGGAATCAATTCCCAAATGATGTGCATATCTTGGGTTCAAGCCTGGATTTCTGGTACTATAATCCTCCTATTATATGAAAAAATAAATACAAATGTTGTAAAAAAGGTTTTTGAATCTTATATTTTGTGCCTCGTATCTGTTTATATTATTCAGTTTCAAAATTTCATATACATAAAATACAGATATTGATATTAAGGAAAAGAAATATTTCACTTATCAAATAGTTCCTATTTGACCTACGTAAACTTTACAACTTGATTTAAAAGGGAAGGGTATGCATATTTTTCCTTGACTAGGCCCTATATATTATAAAACCAGCGAACTGATTATCCAGACTATTCGGGGTATTTCTGTAAATGATGAAATGACAGGTACAATCCATCTATATAATTATATGTATAAACTGTTATTTCCTTTGTATATTAGCAACTCAAACATTTTGGGATCAAAAAGACATTGGGATCCCTTGGATTTCCCAGAACCATAGGGGCAAAAGGACCATTGGCCCCAACCTTTACCAAATTTGTACTGTTATCCCAATAAAAAGTCATCATTTTCGAATTTTTTTAAGTAGAAAATTTTACCATCTTATTAAAAGTCAAAACAATTCAGACAGCATTGTCAAAACCCCAAACGGCCCCTTCCAAAAAAGATAACATCATTATTATATCATTTGTCCTCCCCACTTGCAAATATATTCGGGGACCAGTAACTGGAGCCCACTTTGAGAACCCCTGCCCTAGGCGCCAAACTTAATACTCTTATTTTGCAATGTTTTATTTTCAATTTGCTATTCATTGAAAGTTTTCAATTAGTAGGAGTACGAGGCTACAAGAAGTAGTAGAAAATAAAAACATAATCGCTATGACGACACTACCCTTCCGAAGTTGTACATAATTTTGAATTAATGATGTGTATGTCCATTAATTGAATGCATGTCCTTGGATCCTCCTCAACACCCCCTCCTCAATAACGATATTTTCAAATGCTGGAATTTTAATTATTTACGGAAGCACGAGTGGTCGTCGGTCCAACAATTATAGATATAAATATATATGTCCGTGTCTTTAGTAAATAAATACGGTGCAGAAAATAAGTATTTGATCTCTAAGTTTGACCACTCACAAAGAAAAGAACGGTCTATAACAGGGGCTCCAATAGATTTTTGAAGCTTGGCCAAAATTAGATGAAGAGATCATCTGACGGGTCACACTAATAAATAACTGGTTTTAATTTTAAAGAGATAGTAAATAATAAGAACTTGATAAAAGTAATTGACGTTTGAATATTTTATTTATAGATATTATAAATCTAATGACTTTAATTTGCTCATTAATTCTGAACTTTTTTTTAAAGTTCCCATCTAGAAGGATTGAGGCAATACTCCTTATCTGATCTAAGTGCTCATGAGTTTTTTTAGTCCAATTATACCAACATCAAATGTATTTATTTTATACAATTATTGCTATTTAATCATTTTTGCGGACTATACCTTGCCCGGGAGCCGCTTGTTGAGAAACCCTGCTATAGAAAAATTAATAGTAAGCTTATTTGAATAGTGAGAGACATTTTATGAACAAAAAAAGTTTGTTTTAATATGAAAAGTGCTGAGGATAACCTCAAGAAAAGCAACTCTACCATCAAGCATGGGACTTAATATGAAAAGTGCTGAGGATAACCTCAAGAACAACAACTCTACCATCAAGCATGGGACTGAACAGATTATGTTTTGTGGGTGTTTCGGGTGCAAATGAGGAATGATGACTTGACTGTATCAAAGAACGAATGTTCATCATTCGAGAATTATTAATCAACCACTTTCTTCTCTCAGGGGAGAGAACTGAAAATGCATTGTCGAATAAGTCTTCTTGGATGACAATGACCCCCGTAGACATACGATCATAGTAACAAAGGATTGGCTCAAGAAAAAAACACATTATGCTCATGAAGTGACCTAATCAGTCTCCGGACTAATATTCTATATAAAATCTTTATTAGGGGGCAAACTTTCAAAATTGCTAAGAGATCAACCCCTGTTTCCCTCCATTACTCTCCCCCCCAACCCTCTCCTTTTACATAACAAAATATGAGCAAAGCGTGAGCAAGTAACGCAGAATTTAAGTCCCTACTTTCTTACGTGTTGTTCATTAACTCATATTCATGTTATTGGATTTGTTTTAAAATTACTGGTGTCTTCGTGAATTTAAATCAATAATATATGTTCACAACTTTGATGGACGACATACAAAAAACCGAAAATTAACAAGGTAATCCTGAACATTGGAAAAATGTTGGAGTGTAGAGAATTTTAGCTTTCTAGCTTTCTTTTGTGTTGACTAACCGCATGTGTAATAGCTACTAGAAGTTCCCCCCTTTTAAATATAATTTTAGATGGACATTGAATTAGAGCAACAATTTTGGATTTCATGGTAGGTATATTAGGTATTTACTCATGTTTTTGGGTCATAAGTGCTAAGAACCAATAGCTTGATCTTGCAGTTCAAGCTATCTTTTTATTCTTTCCTCATAGCTAGAATTGGAGAAAATAAATAAACACGAAGAAAGGTATGAATAAGAGCTTGAACGTATAATATTTGAGTCTCCTACTTTAAACTTCAGCACTACGTTACCTCGCTTACACAAGAATAACCTAAGTATTTTGTTGTCAGCTGTAGATTCACTCATCTCACTTGCTACGTCATGCTATTTCATATATAATAAATAAACAAAGTAATCAGCTGTTTTATACATATGCTCCGTACCCAAAAGGACAGGAATACAAAAAAAAAAAAATGATAGTCTTGGAGGACGTATGAGATAAGTAGTTTGTTTTTGTTGGAGCAATGCAACCCTAATGTTAATTCAAGACGTTTTCTCCTCTTGTGCATTTATGAAATGAAATCATCATCTGCCTACTCATTATCACGACATGTACACTGATATAAAGTACATGTTAAATGATACTACGGATGTACTACATAATATAATTATTATTCCTTTCCACACCTAGTTAGGGTCATAATTATGTAGATGATTTTTTTTTCAGATCCCGTAGGAGGATAGTGGAAGAGGGACTCTCTTCTATTCATAGATTTATACATAAATATATATGTATGTACAATGCATGAACATTCTACATCATAATACAGTAGTAATTATCTTCGTAAAGGATCTTCCATTGATGATGTTTAATATGTATGTACATTGTACAAACTATGAAATATAGTTAGTTCGTCCATCTATCAAGTTATTAATAATAGTATGTTCTGTTTCGTTATGATTAATGCATACAGATAACTAATATTCTTAGTTTGCTTCAATAAAGACACTCATAGTGGAAAACACTGGATCTACTAAGTACAAATATGTATACATACCTATAATAGAGTTAGTGTACTTTATGGGTGTCCACTCCGTTACGACTATGAGGATGGGTGTTTCTTTTGAACTTGGTCAGGCTTAGACGGGGGTCAGATTTTTGGGAGGTCATATAAGGAGGGCTTATTTTATACCCAAAACACAAGAAATATTTTTTTGAGCTCAAGGAGACTAGATATGGGGTTGAGTTATGAATCAAAAAATGGCTGTCGTCTTTACAACAAGCATACGTATAAAAGCGCTTTTTAAATTTATTGAAAATAAAAAAGTTATGGGCAAAATAAGAAATCGGGGAAAATTGCACTTTCGGTTTTTGTTGTTTTTTTTCATGTGCAAAGAACGGATTTTCAATGGAATATAGAGATAGAGAATATATCAATCAGTATGGACAAATTATTTCGATTCTTTATCGTTTTGTATAAATAGGACTTATAAATAAACAACAGATGGCAAAGCAAATGTTGTAGTTTTATATTATTTTGTCCCCCCCCAATATAGGTGGGTTTGATGTCCTCAAGTCTAACACTTAAAAATAAAAGAAAAAAAATGAAACTTTCAATTCAAATAACAACAGGTGCATAAGCTATCTATGCCGCCACTTTGCCGCGTTCTCTTGGACAAACACAGAAATTTAGATGGATCATTTCTTATATAGTTTCTTCAAGCATGCAGCAACTGAAAAAAAAATGGAATCAATCAACGAATTCACTGTCCCCAATATTTGGAAAAGGTAGGAAGCCCTCCTTGGAATCCACACCGGGACTGTCAACATAGCAATTACTCGAATTCTGGGGCTTAGTGTGGCGTTCGTTAGCAAGATCAAAAAGTAATTTGAGACTTCTAAAGGTAATTTTGAGGCAATGGCCATACGGGTTGAGATAGAAGACCATATCATGCGTCCTTGTGCTCCCCCAGGGCCTCAAAGTCAACACTGATGCCTACCTGGATGTACTAGAGACCAAGGGGAGGTCCGGATTGACGTATTTGTCAATAGGAGGCCTTACATATGGCAGGCCCTTTGCACACCACGAAAAAATATCTCCAATACTATTTTGACGAAATTATCTTCACTCACTTTTGGTTTCAAAACTGGGCGGATCTGAATCCGATGATTTTTTTTTTGTGTAAAGTGTGATCAAATAAGAAAGCAACCGAGCTTACGAGTATTAGCTAAATCATATATGTAGGATTTCTGTTATCTAGTAGTTATTTTGATAGGCATGATGTAGTACATTGTCTCAGGCAGTAAATCAAAATGATATTGTTAAAAAAATATATTGACTCTGTTTCTCTTATTTTCTCACCAGCGCCCTTTCCTTCATTCTAACAAAAGCAATTTTTAATCTTTTGTAATGCAGATCCCTCCTGTTGAAAACCTTTTTTTTATTCCCCTTTCTCTTTATACAGCTTGAGAAGCCCTTAATCTAGGATTTTTTTATAAGAATCCTTTTCGTAAAAATGGTCATTCTATAAATATCTGACTTTACTCGAGTCCGAAGTTCAATTACTTGTGTCTACTCGGTTCCAAAAAAAACCTAACTTTGACGACTAAAGAATGGTTGATTTACAAATATCAAAATTTCTAAGGAACATATTTTAAAAATGTTTGGGCCCACTTTCTAAATAAGGAACTTTACTCAAATGAATATAAAAAATAAGATTTGAGCATTATTAGGGCAATGAAATGTATTGCCACTTTTTCTATGAACAAACGGACATCATTTCCGATGAAATCAATTGAATAGATTATGAAAAAGGTATATATTTAATAAAATATTCATTTTTGACCAAAATTAAATATTAAATTTGTTAGTCACATTGGTATAGGCTATTTCTTTTTTCTTCTTAAAGATTGATAGCCCTGGTAAATTAAACCGAGGAAAATGGTTTGTTTGTTTTTTTTAATGGAAAGGATGTATTTTGTTTTTGAATTTGAAAAGTTGTTTCACGTTTGGTTCTTCTCGATGTAAAATCTCATTTAAATCCCTTATAATTTTGACATGATTTATCGTACATTTTTTTTCATGGTACTCCAAATATTTCTACCAGAGTATTTGCATGATTACCTTAATCACATATATTTTCCCTCAATTTATGAATATAAATGTATCAATTTCCTCATTTATTCTCCTTTATCAGAATGACACTTTTAGGTATATTTACGAAATCTTTTTCTTCCCTTCTAAGTTCAGTTTTCTGATTCATTAATCAAGTTAGTTAATATCTAATAATTAAAAGTTAATACATTTATTCATAAAAATACTTTGTTGTGCGCCCTACTTACGAAATTATTCTTTTCTCATGTACTACATTTTTTTAATGAAGAGTCGTGTTTCAATAGTTTGTTTGCAAAATGATTTTTGCAAACAAATCATAAAATATGGAGTGAAAAAAAATTCTCTTTTTGTTTCATTTTTGATGTTTTTGGATTTTTACATAAATACTCGAACTATTTCTTCAAAATAAAATATGTGAAAATATTTTTTACTTTGATAAATACCAATCATTTATTCCTTATTGTCCGTAAATAAGTCATTTTTTTTTTCTTTAAAAGACAATATAGTATTTTTGTAAGAATAAACTCATTTGGAGCCAACTAGGTATACGCAAAAAAATCAATCTGGATCTATATCACTAAAAAATATGACGTTTTTTTAGAATATAAATTTGTAGAAAGAATAAATCCCTAGTTTTTTAGAAAAGAAAATAATTTGTAAATTATTTTTTATTGGAAAGGAAAAATTTTAGTTCACGGTCTTGAGTTTAATTTAAGTCCAGAGCTGTCTAGAATAAATTATTGAATATATAACCGGAAAAAATCACCTTAACATTAGCACTTACCTATTAGAAAGAAGATATATGGACATATAAATGGTCCATGGCTATGAATTGTTTTATATGATCTACGACATTTTTAGACCTTGTTCATGGATTTTTTTTGATTTTTTTTTTGTAATAAAATACTAATTGTTGTAAAGTTTATTCTTTTTTAACACTATCCGGTAATTTGAAAGTGTTTTTATACCATTTCATAAAACTTCTTGAAATTATCTTTATAAAACAATACATGCACTAAAAAATTATATCATTAAATATAGGTATTATAAAGTTCAGAAAATGTTGAGAAACTCAGGATAAGAAGGTCACTCAATTATTCCATAAATATAAAGTGCGAACTAGATGTTCCTCTTCTTAAATTTCCATATATAAAATTATATACAAAAATTAAAATATTTGGAATTTGACAATTACTTTAGTAAATTTTCAATTTTCCTTATTTGATGTTGACGCTTAATTCAGATTATGAAAAAATTGGAAGCTCTAAATTTTCAATTTCCTAAAAAAAATTTCGTTTTTGAAGCATATATTTTTATGCATCCTACATATTTTGCCACTAATGAAAGTAAACCACGATTATCCACTAGAGAATTTTTTTTTTAAAGTTTAAACTATAACGTTTATCTATGATCAATTTTATTGCAATCCCTCTTAAAGTATTTTATTATTATTTTTATCTTAATTTTGTTTTATATAAAATATTGAAAATTTTAATAAAAAATACTCTTTAATGTGACGTTTATACCCTGAATTTATTTTAAGCCCCCTTATAAAAACAAAATGCATATAAAAATTGCAATACATGTCTCAAAACTCCATATCTCTCTGTCTCTTATCTGTTTGTTTCCCCTTCAAGCGGCGAAGATCTCTCAATTACATTGAAAGATAATATGAATCATAGTTGGCCTAATGCATATTTTCACAGACTTCTTTCACAACATTTTTATTTCAAAGTTACACATATTTATACCGTTTTAAATAATTCAATATTTGTTTGTTTTTATGTATATTCAAAATTCTAATGATATCTAATTTCTATTTTTTCAGGTCAGTTAATTATTACATTACATATGTAGTATTAATCAATATTCATACATTTCTACCTGTTATTCTGAATGAATTTTGTTTGAGGGTAATGTCTATGAAATAGGTATATGCTATAAATATATAAAAATAAACAATTTCTCCATTTTTTTATGATATGGGCGGTCAATTGGCAACCCATTGTATTTTGAAATATATATTTATATGAATAATTATTTTGTAGATTACATTTCTGAAAAAGAGAAGAAATTCGTAATATATATTTATAATTTGGAGTGGATATATATATATATATATATATACATATTTTTTTTGGCAACGATATATTTTTTATGATGATTTGTTGGTTGAGTTCTTATATTTGTTGTTATTTGAATTTCTTTGTTTCTTAAGGCAAAGTTATGACTTATACATACTTAAATAAAACTCATATTACTAGTATACATATAGTCAAAACCAGCGTTGAATTCGAGAATATATAGGAACTCCAAACACTCAAACTTGACTTGACTAAAAAACCCGGGTATTTACAGAAAAATGACTCAAACATGGGCGAAATATTTTTCTTTTAATTTGAATTTACTTGAAATCGAAATTTTTGAGTAATCAAATGTCTAATTTCTATTATAACTGGACAGGACACTAAAAAAACTAGAGGCGCAGATCTTTTCTTTTGAAAAGAAAAGTGGAGATTGGTTTAAAAAGGAGGATGCCCAAACATAATAAATATATGCTGTGGATATTCTAAATATTCTAAAAAACTTGAACAGTCTAAAACTCACCCCCAACGGAATTCGAAAATTTTGACTATAATCCAACTCTACTCAAAATTAAAAACCATCATATATATGAGATAAGTGGGAAATGTATTTCTAATCAGACTCTCATTTATATAAATACAATATATGTAGTATGCTGCTATCAGTTAAGCAAGGTCTTCATGGGCTTTTTATTGTGGTTGTGTTTTCATAAAGGCCTTTGTTTGTAGTTAATATGATTATAGCACAGATGTACTCGAAAAAGGATCCATGAATGAGAGACAGAGGAAGAAAAGCAGTACTGTTTTTTAAAGCCTAAGCAGTTCAAGCACCGTTTCCTTTCTAAGGAATAGAGAAAACATTTCCTTGTATTTCTTGTATGTATACATATATGTATTCAAGAGTATATTTTAAACCTTAGCAATAAGGAAAACAGGAGAAACATAGAACATTTGTGACGTTGCTTTCAAGATTGTCCTTTTGTTTTAAAACATTTTTATTCCCTTTCTTTCATTTTCAATAATAAATAAACATTTTCATACATCATTAAATATATAGTGAGTATGAGCAACCTAAGAAGCTCTCATGTAAGACAAAAATGTACGCAAGGAATGAACTATTTAAATGGGTGAGCCAGGATTTTCTCAATTGTTTTTATTTTTATTCAAGTTTGTGTTTATGTTGATAGCACCACATGTTATCAAAGAGCTAAAGAAATTAATCAGAAAACAAATTTGTCAAAATATTTCTTTGCCTCTTCCATGCATGCATATAATATATGTATAATTAAATAGGAATCCTTTTTTTACGAGGACCACCAAGGGTAATCCTAAATAATTATATATGTACGTATCCTCAATATTAAGGCACCCCATGTAGGCAAGCAAGTAAAGAAAAAAAAGGGGGAGGAGAAGGAAGGGAAAATGTGAAAACTGACAGCTTTCACATTCATATATTTACGGCAAACGAGGGTGCAAATGTACAAATGTATACAAAGTGTAAATTTCCACGTCTTCTCTTCTACTCCCAAAATAGAAAGCTTTACTTCATTCTATTATTTATTTAATTCCACTTATGTGTGAGTGAATGTTGTTGTATATGAGAGGTTGTTTTGTTTTTATTGAAGAAAATAATAATGATTAGATATACTTCATCCCTCTTGTCTCTATTTATTTCTTTGAAGCAAGTCCATAGGCCTATAAAAACATATAAATCACAAAATATGTATTCAATTATGTATAAAAATCAAGGAATACCTATGTTTTAGTTCAAATGAATGGCTTTAATCATTTGGGAAAATAAGAATTTTGTGATGAAAATGTGAAGATGATTTTTATCGACCCTTTTTCTTATTTGCTTTTTTGAGAAAATTGGAAAGCAAGCAAAGGGAAGGAATGGGATGCAAGGACGCGAAGCAGCCCTTTTTCTTCTCCCCCTCCCTCTTCCACCCTTCTTCCTCTACTCCTGCTTAATAAGTGTATACATACAGACTAGGCTCTCGTTGTCCTACTTTTGTTCGGCTCTTCTTTTACCCTTCTTAATGAAAAAAGAGAGAGTTAAAGGGGAGAAAATAGAAGGAAAGAAGAAATGGGGAAGGTCGTTCTAAGGACACAATACACTTTACTTATATATATAACTCACTTAATCACTCACACAACCTTCTTCTTCTTCTTGAGTGTTTGAGAGAGAGGGGGGGAGGGGTGAATGAACTTTGCAAAAATATTTACAAAGAAATTCTACAGAGGCCTAAAATAAAACGTAGAAAATATATTACGCCTTGGAACAAAAAGGATTGCCTGAACTGTTGTATAAGAAATTCCTCAATCTTAGTAGGATTGTGTAGTAGGGCGGTTTGTTTTTCAACTTTTTTGTAATATCAATTACGGCTAGTTTGGAAGAGTTGTCGTGTTGTAAGAAAATAGTCTAATCAAAATTTAATTTTTCTACGATGTCGTCTTGTTCAAAATATGAAAGGAGACAATAGTTTCTTACTTCGTCAATAAGGAGTCAAATACGGCAATAATCCTTATTTTTCATTAATTAATTATGATAGACTTGATGCTAATCTATGAAAAACATTAAGAAAGTTTTTCTTCTAAAGCTACTCTAAGGAGTAAAAAGAGAGAATAACTAAAGAAAATTTTGATCCTTCCTTTATGGAAATATAAAAAAAAAAAGGATGTGTGCAATACGTGGATCATCAAATTTAATAACTTTTTTCTATTTTCTTGTTCCATAAGACAATTTAAAAAAAAATTAAAAATACTTTTTATAGTTTGAAAAATGATCTATCAAAATAACTAAAAAAATTATCTTAGTATCTGTATTCACTATGTAAAAAGCATTTTTTCATAATTTGATCGAGATGTGTCAACTAAAGATGACCGCGTAGGACAATGCAATTATGCATAGGTCATTATTATACTATATAACAACTGTTTTTCTGTGGGATCTTTTACTTCCGATTTGTACGTGTTCTTAAGAATTAGGGAAGGGCGGTACAATTTTGGGACTGATACGTCCCTAATAATCTTTTGACTACAAAAAAAAAGACCTAGGATGTTAAAGGTTGAGCATGTTCCGTACTGAACATCTACAAACTAAGTTAGTTTATTTGGGTTATTGAACTTGCAAATTCATATAGGAAAGAGTATTTTCCCTCTCTCTTAGTATTATTTGTCCTTTCCTTGGATCAGAATATTTGAAGGAGGTTTATTTCACATTTTATTTGGCAGGAGATAAATTTACTTGCTTCCTAGAGTAAGCAACAACATAATATGACGTCAAGCTTTTCCTTATTCTTATCATATATCTTACTTTGCTGTTGTCGTTCAATGCACGTGACGAATGGTAGGTACTTTTAATGCATGGCGGTCAATATATTTTGTGCATTGCTTTACATTTGCATATCCTTACTCCCCCTTGTTGTAAGTTGTAACGGAATTGAAAAGATATTTAACGTTTTATGAATAACTAATGATACTCGTGTGGAAATTGTACGTTCTTGGATATACGGGGTGGATATATATATCCCATAATACATCTTGCAAAAATATTATTTTATACAAAACTATCTGCATTACTGTCAGTTATGTCTCTATTCAATTATGTCACCATCGGATCTTACCATAATAGTATTCCTCTTACAGAAAGAGACGCACGACTTACAGAAGTAGTCTGGAAATATTTCACTCCAAGCTGTATGCTCCAAGATGCCTTCATTTACTCCATACTTTCATGGCGTTCTCTACATCCGTATTTCATCTCAACATTCAGTCAAAATGAATTATCAAAAAGGATTAGCATCTATGCAATAGAGTAGCGGCCACTATGACTTCTCTCAATGTACTTGAGGTTATCTGTATTTATAATAATGGGATTCTTGCCGCCCTTTTTTGAATGCTCCCATCCTCTTTCGCCTTCTTTTCTACAGTATAAACAGTCTCTCTGGACACTCCAACTTGCTTTGAAATCTCAGTTGGAGGTACAGGGTGAGGCCTCGAAAATTAGAAAATTTTAAACGTAGTTTTCACTTTTATTACATATTTTTATTTTGTGCCATTTTTATGGCAATTTTTTGAAGCAAATGTTAGTATTTCAACAATTTTTATTCAATATGCCTCCCTCCATACTGAATGATGGCTTCAATAAAGGGAAAAAAAGAAGCACTGTTAGCCTTGATGTAGTAAGAGGACAAGTTGTTCCACTCCTCCGTGCTCACGGCCTTTAGGGTATCGACATTTAGATTAGAAGTCTTGTTTGGTTTACCCTCCAAGAGTCTCCAAACAGCAAAGTCCAGGGGGTTCACGGTGGCTAGAGAACAAAGGACATAATTCTGCCTGCCAGAAGCCAGCCATGTTCTCCCTGGAGAAATGCTGTACCTCCTTGGACATGTGTGCCAGGGTGCTGTATTGGGTAAACACATATATGTCCCTAGTGAATGTGCTCTTCCACCATGGGACGTCCTTGTTGACTTTCTCGTTAGCCTTCAAGAAGTATGGAGGCATCTTACTGCCGTTGGACGCCACGACACCGAGGACCATTACTGGATGTTTGGTCCGGAATGTTCCCTTGGCCTGAACTCTTGATTCAACCAAGAAGCGATCATTTCTCCTGTTTAGAACAGCGTCCACTGTGAAGATCTTCTTATCAGTGATTGACTTGTGTGCGGAGGAGATCGTAGACCCTCTTCAGTTTTTCTTGTAGCTCGGACATTGAATTGTAACTTTGTGTCACCTCTTACGAATGGGTCAAGTACAGAATTGTCAGACTTTTAGAACTGATACTAGACGGCCTCGAAGGGGATTTTAATTTTTGAGGCCTCACTCTTTATACCCGCACGAATTAAAGCTGTTATCTTGAGTTTTGTGTCCTACTCTAATACCATTCTTTGGTGAAGTCAAAAATAATTAATGTTTACTAACAGTTAATATTATAAAATGTAGACACTAATGTTTAAAATCAGTCACTAACAGTCTCAGAATTTTGTATTTCATTTTTTTTTAGTTTCCTCCTGGTACTCATGATGAGGATGAACCTAATCCCCTAGATGATGCAAAGAGGATATTTAAATACATAAGTTTTTCTTCATCCTCAAAGGCTTAATAATAGCCTTTAGTTTGATATACTTTGACTATAACTTTTGATACATCATTCATTCGATATATTTATGCTGTATATAATATATACATCTTTCTTTTTTGAGAAGTTCCTTTCCTCAGACATTAACTCTTTTTTTTCTTTTTCTCCCTCTGTTCTATTTATATACATATAGAGAGATAAGATACACATATATGTTTTTAAGCAAGAAAGAACTGTCAATGGATTAAGAACATAGTAATAATAAAAGAAAGGTCGTTTCTACATGCCTCCATTGTAGGATTAGAAAAAATCCACTAGTGTCTAGAGTCTTACAAATAGGAAAAATGAACGAAAATTGAAAGAATAGTTCATATTTAGGGATGGGAATATTAATTTAATTGAGGTGAGCTTAAAAACCACCCCTGAGAGAATGTAATAAAGGGTATGATAACTTTTGGGGTCGAAATATCTGCTGGCAGAGATCACTAGTGATGCTATTCGTTTTCATTTTGTGGCTTACGCCGGGTTTTGTTTTTTTGTTTTTTTCTTAAGTTGAATCACGGAAGAGTGAATTTTCTTCTCCCAAGCTGTTGACATTATTATTTAAGTCCTGAGGAGAGAAATCCTTTTCTACTACACATCAAGCTATCGTTGATATATATAGAACCGGATTGAACCAGATTGTGTGTGCAGATAAAAGACGGAGCGAACCCCTGAGGATCTGTTGCGGAGTTATAATTGTAAGCCCTTGTTGGAATCAGAGTAGAAATTAAAGATCAACATCGGAGTAATTATTGTACATGTCCATGTTAATTTCCTCCTCCTCCTTGTCACAGCTGTTTTCAGTTGATCTAATGAAACGTCATGACAGATTAGCTCCTCCCCAAATAAACATTATTCAACTGTCAGGGGTACCAGATTGTTTTTCAATTTTTTTTATTAACTATGCCTCCAATTAGCATAACTGGAGATTCCTATGTTGCACATTCCATATATACTTTTATCTATGGTCACCTACGTTTAGCCAATATTCACATTTTTTTGAAAAATTAACTTTTTTCGAATAAAATTTCAAAAATTACATTTTTGAAAAAATTGTTTCAAAATTTTAAACTTTTGGGAAACATCACAGCTATTTAATTTTTTCAAAAAAAAAACTTAATAAATCCACAGCTGTTGAGACACAATTAAATTTTTTAGAAAAAATTTACGAAAAATTAATTTCTATTAAAAAAATTTTAGAATTTTTTTTTCAATTATTAAATTTTTCTCTTAAAAATTTAAAAATCATATACTATTCACAGAAAATGAAATTTTTTTCCAAAAATTTTTGAAAATCTATAGCTGTTCACCAAAAATTTCAAAAGTTAAATTTTCTAGTAAAAAGGTGATATTCCTTCATTTTAGGTGGGAGGGGGGGGGAGGTACAGCACCTCCAGCCACCCCCTATGGACGCCCCTTTTGTTTTTATCAGTTATTGATAATGAAACCTACATATTATGTAGATAGGCCCTAATAAGGAATATATTTAAGTATTTAAATATCCTTGTTATAATTATTATTTTTTAAAGCAATATCTACTATAGGTATGTATATACATTCAACCACAGCTGATAAAAACGAAGGGAGGACTCTTTAAAAACAATAATAAAAGGTAGAATATTATATGTAGAGGGAGAGGGAATTCAAGGTCATTCCGAGGGAGGAACAACATATAAGTATGTATGCATGTATTTTTGTTGAGGGAGGGAGGAAAGGCCGTCTTGCTCCTGTGTTCAAACACTTATTCTATTTCTCCCAACTATTTACATGCATACCTACTACATACTTCAAGCCAAAAAGTGACTCTATATACCAACTACAAATACACATACATAATGTAAATTTTGAAATGGAATATTTATTATGAAAAGTAATGATAATTCAAAAGCACAGAGGCATATCAAAGTATGTAACTTGGTACATTGTACAATTTACATTGAAGTGTATATATATATATAAAGCATGCTTCCTTATTTTGCATAAAACAATTTTAATAAATATTTGTCTAGCCTCCAAAAATAATCATAAAGATATTTTCTATAATTACTCCATGGATGAGCAAAATTTTAGAATAACCTAAGGAAAATTTGATCATATATATGATCTTGCCTGGATCATCAACATTTCCCAAGGGCGTCCGCAGGGAGTGAACTGGAAGGGCTGTAGCCGCCGCCCCCCTCCCAAAAAAAAGAAATTTTTTCTTTTTACTGTAAATTTTTTTCTTTTTTACTGTAAATTCTTTTCATTCGGTTAAATTATACAATAGAGCAAAAAATTTTATATTTGAATTTTTTCTTACCCCCCAAAAAAAAATAATAATAATAACGTTTGTACACCAATCCTTGACAGTGGGGATGACATTTTTTGAAATATACTCGGCATTTTTCTTCCTCTGAACACTTTTTTTTTTTTTTTTGCTCATATTATGTCTCACTGTTAAAATAAACTTACCATTGAAATTATATACTGATCAGTGAGCAAACTGTATACATAAAATTGTTTTATGCAAAATAGCGAAGAATGGTTTACTTTAAATCTTTGTTGACTAAATTAATTTTTTCAAACCTTGAAAGATGATTTCATACAAAAATGTTCATAGATTATTTTATTAACAAATGACAACTTTTCCTCTCTA
Source organism: Lepeophtheirus salmonis (assembly GCF_016086655.4). Classification (NCBI taxonomy): domain Eukaryota; kingdom Metazoa; phylum Arthropoda; class Copepoda; order Siphonostomatoida; family Caligidae; genus Lepeophtheirus; species Lepeophtheirus salmonis. The sequence continues at coordinate 33,550,101 of NC_052144.2, read as the reverse complement.
ATGTGCATTGCACTTTACAGTACGTATACCCACAAAATTAGAAGGGAAAAAAAGGTTGCATAGGATATTTCCTCTACGTTTCATAATCAAAACTAAATTATGAATTAGGTAAGTGCAATAAATAATTGAATAATGGTTGTTTCAAAGTTCACTCTAATGACCCCACCTGAAGGAGGATGGATCCGTTTGATGAAAAAGAAGGATTTTTACGATTATGTAATTCAACATCATTTTCCTTTCATAAATCAAATTAACTAAGAACGGAAGCTTACAAAAAAAAAAAAAAAAAAAAGAAAAAAATAATCCTCCTTTTGAATTGATACCTACCTTTGTGGGAAATGACCTTTTCCTAACCTTCTTTTATATATATTATACACATGTTGATGACGTACATATAATTAGAATCAAACTTTATTTTCTCAGAGAGGAACATTTTACATTTTGTATTTCTATGTAGTGTGCATATATAGTACGATAAAAGGTCACAATTCTTGAATTACGGGCTATATCATTTGTGTGTGAGATAGGCGTCCCTAGACTGATTGAGAGCTTCCTTCGTAAAAGAAAGAAAATAGCAATGATTTGTAAGCGATTCAATATAGGTAATAGGCTGTAGCCCCCCAAAAAAAAAAAAAATGGAATTTATCTTTTTGATAGAAAATTTAATATTTGAAAATTTTTTCGAAAAAATGTAACATTTGCAATTTAATTTTCAAAATTATTTTTCAAAAAATTTAATTTTCTGTTAATAGATATAAATTTTATATAAAACATAGTAATTTTTTGGGAACAACTTCGAATTTTTGATTTTTTTTTTTCTCAAAAAAATTAATTTTTTAAATATAACAGTAAAATTTTTAATTTTTTATCCAAAAAATGTAATAATTCAGAATTAATATTTGAAATTTTTTTCCAGATTTATTTTTTGAGTGAAAAGCTGTGGGTTTTTGAATTTGTTTCCAAAAAATTTACTATTTCAAATTTTTTCCTAAAGCCAATCCCAAATATAATCCTGCGGACTCCCCTTAATGTTTTCATCTTTAGCGGCCTTTCTGATAGAGTATCTGAAGCCATGGTACATAATGCCCAATTCTCTAAACCAAGTAGCGAAACGCCCCTGTTAGATAGAGTATATTCTTTAAATGTGCACCCCGGCCCCTTCCACAAGATGTCACCTTTTATGATACAACCGATGACACTACTACATTATTTTCCTTCGTGCAGTTTTTTATCCCTACACATAATTTACCTGGTTTATTCAATTAAAGGGGAGAATTCAAAGAGGTTGAGAGGTTAGTAATAGAGTAGTCCTAGAAAAAAATACATTGAGTCGACAAGATGTGCAAATGATTGAGCGAATACTTCAGCTTACATAAAGGATATATGACATCACATTTGATTTTTTCTCTTAGGTTTACGGGTTAAGAACTTTACAGATAAAATCATTGGCAATTCCAACTTAAAGAAATTATATTCAACTTTGACTAACTCTGATGATGTGATAAAAAGTGAATCAATTAACTTATTCTCTTTAATTGGTTTTAAAATTCCAGTTTATACTCTTTGTCATAGCTGCGCTGTTCCTTACAGCAGAATTTTAATATACTACATCAATACTATAACAAACTGTCAATCAAAATTACTTTATCCTGTCAATGTATTTGTTGAGACGTATATTTAGTTTCCTCCGAGAATTCAACCTGTTAATTCAATTAACAGGGTAAATTTATTAAGTATTGAGTATTATCCAAGGGGTACTAGGAAAAGTGCCCTGTGGAAATTTGCCCTTGGAAGATTGTCCTGGAGAAAATTACCATGGAGGAAAATTGACCTTTTTAATCAAATTCATGATGAATAATAACATATTATAAATTCCCTTAATATTAATTATGACAAATATCTGAACATATTTGTGTGTTCCATTCCTGTACCTTCAAGTGTGAGCAACATTATTGCAATACAATTTCATTGCAATTTTTTAAATTCAATCCAATCTTGTAAGAAATGGATCGAGATGATTGCCCTCAGATTGGCCTGGGGTAGTGTGGGATTGCTGGAAACCTCAGTCAATGCATCCAATACATCCAAGGAACGCCTTTAATATCAAAAAAATAGTTCCAAGCCCTCGGGTTGCACGGGGTACTTGGTGTTGTTTGCTGGTGATTTTTAACAATCCTCGGGATCCCGGTCATCCCGAGGGCTTTAAACTTGTTTGTGGTGTTAGAGGGGTTCCTTGGACGAATTGTCTTGATATTGCAATAATATTGCTCACACGAAAAAGGGGACAAAAAACTTGTGGGGCAGTCAGCTATATTTATAAATATATTTACCCCCTTGGTCTTCGTTTGGCCACTTGACTTATAGTAGCCTAAGTAGCCATGACCACCTGTTTTCATTCTATGCAATTGAAAAGGAGTTGCTCTTATAGCAAATTCCTCGTAATAGTATATGTTCCTGCACTTACAGGAATAATGTTTGTATTCATCTGATCAATGACTTTTTGAATAGACATGATATGTTTTTATAACGTCCTGAACCATCGTTCAAACAGCCTGTTTTAACGGTCATAATACCACACACACAAATAGATATTCTTCCCCTCCTCCTCCTCCTCAAATAACTAATTAACTTTTTATTCCAAATGATTTTTATTTTTTACTTTTTCAAAAAATATTAATAACAATTTAATGAATAATGAACTTTTCTAAAGATGAAACATTCCTGCTCCTTCGGATAATAACAGGACTTTATACAATGTGTACCTAAGCACATAGGTATACATAATGCCTAGAGGATGAACACAGACACCCCTTAGAGGTGTATGTTCATTTCCACGCACAAATAAAATGACTCATATGTATAGAGCATAACTAGTAAGGGAGTGATTTAAGGCCTAAGCAATTTTCCTTCCACTTATTTAGAAGGCTTCTCCTTTGTAGAGGAAAAACAAAGATATTAATACAAGTATGAAATAATATAAATAAAGGCAGTGGATTCGTTAGGCTTCTTCCCTCAAATACTCCCCCCTTATTTTTCCTCACACTCTATTCTACTAAACGAAAATACCCCTCTTTGCATCATCTCATATTTTTTGTTGTAAGTTTGCAAACAATGGGAGGCCCTCAAATATTACAAGCACAAGGCATACTTTATATATGTATGTATAGTGAGACTCGGATAGACTCACACCCAATCCTCCCCACCTCCTCTTTTTGCCTCCCATATAAGTCACGGTAATGAACACGAATTAACAACCAAAGAAATGGGTGTTACTTTTTCCTCTTCATAGTTTTAATTTTTAATTTTTCTATAACTATATGTATATATATGGTTGAACACACATATCATTAGCATAATGTAAATCTCTCTCTTTACTCCAAGCTTCCCAGAAGTGTCGTCATCCGGTAAACAATTCTACTACTAATGAATAAGGATTTATTTCTGTGGAACACTTGGAGTGACGTAATTTGAAGGACTCTAATTATTATTTTGATCCACAAAATCCTTCATGTGAAAAAAATTGCAAAAGGAAATAATTTAAAGAAGTAGAGCTTTAACTCATATATCACTTTGTTACCTCAAAAAGTCCCCAGGAATATATTTGGGTTGGTTTTTGGATTTGATTTTTTTCCAATTCCAAAATTCCAAGGTTATTCAAAGACAATTATATTTTTAAGAAGAAAATTCCAAAAAATAATTGCAATTCACAGAAAATTATATTTTTTGGAAAAAAATTATTCAAATATTTAAAATTATAAAATTCATTCCTTTACAAAAATTATAATGAAAGGAATGGATTATATCTGAACTAAAACTAATTTGAACTCAACTAATCAACGTTCAAAACATTGATAAGGAAAAAATATGCAGAAAAATCGAGAGCTGACGACCCAATACAGTATAAACTTTTATGATAGTAAGGGCAAAGAGTCCATGAACAAAGTATCTAGACATGCTTTTGCTATTTTTTGCTCAGCCCATGTTTACATTTGATGTATACAACATATTTATTTAACATTATCTCTCCTTATAGTGCATGTACAATATATAGCCTATGTTTGCTCTTTTAAAACCCTCCCATAATACCTTCATACATATTTTGTACTCCTAATCAATGGCAGAGTTTGAAAATTGTTCTAGAGGGGCCCAATTTGTTTTTATACCTCTTATAGCCGTTTTATATTTATAAAACTGCTTTTGGGATTCTCACCCACCGTAATCCAAAACAGTGGAACAGATCATCCTGAAATTTGGCATGTAGACTTATAAAATAACCAAACATGTTCCTATGATATATTTTTGGGCCCCTGAGGTCATTAAGAAGCTGTTTTCAATCAAAATAAAACAATCAACAAGAAATTGTGTTCTTGTCTCTTTGGAAAGGGAGCATTTGTATGGAACAACTTATGACTTTATTTGTTTTTCAAAAAGAACAAATTCTGGTATACGTTTCAAGTCAGGGAAGGAATCGACAGCTGACAACAAAATACATAGTATATTTTTGTGTAAATAAGGTAATGCCGTGCTATATCTCTGTCTCTGTCAGGGACCTCTGTTAGTAGTATATAATGTATACATATTCATATAATAATACCTCTATGCCTCTAACACTGCGATCCATTTCCATCAACAATGAATTATTATTATTATCACAAAACCTCTCAAATTTTCCTAAAATAAATTAAAATAAAATTTCCAAAAAATGATGAAAACAAACCATGGTTCGTTGTTCACTATGTGTAATAAAGGGATTAATTTGGATTCCATTAATGGAAATGTATACTGTGTTTTTTTCTTCTTCTTTAAGATGATGTGCAGTTCATCATTCATAGCTGATAACCTACCACACAATCTTTCAGATAAAGGAGAGTTGTATCTACATTCTATATATCATATCCCTCGTTTGGATTAAGAAAAGAAGTTGAATTAACAGGGTGTGTATATTTAAAGGTTTGGTATAAATTTAAACTTTTTTTTCTTTTTTTTTGAAAAGAATTACAAAATCCACAGCTGATTACAAAAATAAAATTTGGAAAAAAATTTCAAAATCCACAGCTGCTAACAAAAAGTTTCAAAAATTAAATGTCAGGAAAAAAATTTCAAAAATCCACAGCTATTCACAAAAAAATTAATATATTAATTTATTTTCCAAAAAAGGTAATTTTGTGTAATATAATATGGATTTACAGATTTTTTTTTTTTTTTCATAAAATTAAATATTATAAATGTTTTGTGAATAGCAAATAATAAGTTTATTGGAAAAAATCTCAAAAATTAAATATCAATTAAAAAAATTGAAAAAAAAAAATCAAATATTCACAAAAAATTTAATATATTAAATTTTTTGTAAAAAAATTCAAAAATCCATAGACGTTCTTAAAAAATAATTTTTTTGGAAAAAAAGCAAAATACATAAATGTTAACAAAAAAATTTCAAACCATAAATATTTTCGAAAATAATTTCAAATATTTAATTTTCTAATCAAAAACAAAAAAAATTCTTAATTTGGGAGGCTACAGCCCCTCTAGCCAATAGACTGTAGATTACCCTGATTATCCATGTTTTTTTTCCCCTATGCCTACATTGAAGATGATAAAAGGTTCTGTCTGTAAAACATTTTGAGTTGTCTTGCAAATCCAACGTGTAAGATAGCAAAAAATACTTATGTACCTAAGTTGTACATGGGTACATAAGTATAGACTTAGTACATCTCTCAGATATAATCTTTTTTTTTTATAATAAATCTCTTTTGGCTGTTCACTTATCTGTATATGGCAATGATTCGTACTTTTTTTTCCTTGACTCGGTGGAGCACCCATTATGTACCTTGTCTTATTAGAGATAATATGATGTTCATACTTGCTTTTGTTAAAGGATTTTGCAAGCAGGAAAGGAGTCGTCTTTTCAAAGAGCTCCTTTACGTACAAAAAAACACCTAATCAAACAAACTTTTGAAATATTACAAGTCATACTTTTTCTTTGGTTACTCATGCCCATTTGTGCAACAAAATAAGTATTAGTGTTGGGTTTCCGCATTGTAATCCAACTATAAGATCGAGTTAATTCGGTTCGTTAAAGAAATTTGCTATGGATCTGTTCCACCAAAAAGATTTGCTTTACTCGGGATCACTCAGTATTTGGTCTAGTCTGATATTATAGAAGAATTTTATTTGTATAATGATGTCATATGACGTCATTAAAGTGTTGCAATTCCTATACTCTGAATAGGTGGCAAATCATTCACTAATAGACGGTGTATTTCACTCTAAAATCAGAGAATGTGGTCGCAATAGAAATGTCCCTCTAGAAAAAAACACTTATCGTCAATCCGGGAAAAGGTTCAGGAGTGTCTGCAGGGGAGGGGCTTGTAGACCCCCTTCCAAAAAAATAAAATAATAAATTTTTGCCTATTACAAGAATTTTTTTTCTTATTTGGGCAAGTTAAGCATCAGAGTAAAAAAAAAATAATATTTGAGGTGTAGTTTTTTAAATTGTTTGTGAGTAACTGTTGATTTTCGGATTTTTTTTCCAAAAAGTTGAATATTTTAAACTTCATTTCCTAATTTTTTTTTTTCCCAAGAAATTTAATTTTCTACGAGCAGCTATGAATTTTTGTAATTTTTTTTTTTTCTTTTTTTTTTTGAAAAATGTTTATATATTCCTGTGGACAACCCATGTGTTCTGCCCAAGACAATGTGTCAAAACTTGTATGTACATAATATAAACCTAAATTCAATTATTCCTGCTAAGTAATATATCATTGGACACTTTCTCTTTTTTTACGAGAAGAGAAGGGATTTTTGCAAAATGGATTGCAAAAAAACCCAATACTAAATGGCAAATATGTATAATACCCCTATTCCACACCATTTCGTCTCCTTCCCTTATACAACTCTTAGTCTATTCATGATTCTCTCACAGCCACGTACGTAGTTATACCCCTGTTTATTTAGAATTGTCTCGTTTCTCCCGTCTTTTATACATTTATGTATTCCATTCTCTAATGGCTTTTTTTGTTACCTGTGCGAAAATAACAACAACAACAATAAAATAATAATAATGACTCTTGTAATATAAATTACCCTGAAAAAGGGGCCTAGGTAAGGGAGGCTGGTTGTGCCTAGGTAGGTGCGCCCGTCAATTATGATATTAGCAAGAAGTGTTTCACTCATGAATATACATATTATGAACTATGTAGCTACGTAGGTAATGAAGGATTCCATTGTGAATATTTGATGACGTCATATTTGGCAAAAATGAGTTTTTTTTCTCAGATCAATTATATATTTTGAAAATCCTCTAAAATTTGACTAATGATTATTAACAATCTACGTCACACAAATATAATATATTTACTGAAGAAAACAAACGATAATATTCTACTTGCCAGACTTTTGATTCAGGCCCACATCTAAAACTGCCCCACCACGAAAGTCCAATAACTAGCTTACAAAATTGTAAAAGTCTTATTATTTAATTTTAAAAAGTGTATGTGTTATTTTGTGAAGTTGTATTTGATCTATGGCTATGAAAATGATAATAATCTGGCCCCTTGTTTGAAAAGCATAGGTGGGGTATATAAACTGAAGTCCTCACCCTTACTCTCAAGATTTCATATATGAATATGTATACATATATTGTAAACCTAGTATCTAAGAAATAGAAAATTTACTCCCTATTACAAATTTCAAACTCCCCTTAAAATGTATAGGTGGCCTTCCCTTGATATAGAGAACCCTTATTCTTATAAATTCGAACAGTCAGCTATTCATACACATTATGATCTTTCCATTCAAGACCCTTTACGTAGCCGAATCCTCAAATTACATACTACTTCATACTACATACTTCGTAGCAGTTTGGATTCAAATAGTCTTCTACGTATTTTCGCGGAACTCATTCCCTAGACTGGCATTGGTAAAACATGTATGCAAACCTTGGTGGGCATACATGTGTACTGCCTATGTGTATACATAATAATGTCCTTTAAATGAATGTACAACACATGTCGATTAGCAAATGTGGATAGAAGCTCCTTCTATCGTTATTTTTATGTATAGTATATAAATATCTAATATGACGTATTGACGTCTGTATATGTGTACTACATTAAATGATATCCAACACACGAAAAAAGCAGAGGGAGAGAAGTATGTATTAAATTATTATATAGAAGAAGAAGAAATATATCTGCCACACAACGGCCTACGCCACCCTAAAATGGGCCCACGTTCATAATATATTTTTGAAGAGGGGGAATAGTTATAATTCTACCGCAAGGGCCCCCTTCGAGTATATTTTCCACTTGAGAGATTCTTGTACTCTAACCAAGAAGCAGAAAAGAAGGGGTTCCAAGAAAGGATGAACAGTCATTACATAACAATTCGTCCATTAGGTTTTTTTTTTTGCCTTTAAGGTATTAATGGAGTAAGCAAATAAATTAAAAGGGGTTTCAAAGCAAAGAAGAAGAAGAAGGTACTATAAGGTATATATAAAATATGATGTTTGTTCCTACATAGGTCCACCCTGTTTGTTGCTATGGTCAACGTTTTTATTTATATTATGCAACACAATAGATATTGGTGTTTACCCCATCACCTATTTCAATTAAGAGTTATTATTCATTACTTATGAGTTCTGTTATATTTATAATAACTTAATTCAGTTATTAAAGTAACTACTATGACCCACAGAGTTCCAAGTACCATGATAACAGTACTACGCTCAGTATTTCTAAGTGTAGATTCACTTTAATAACCTTGGGCAGACCTCCGCACTTCTATTTATTCAAAATGCATTTTCTCATATACATATATATTTGTCTAGAAATGAAAAACAAGATACATCTTTTTTTTTTTAAAGTTGTCTTTTTTTTTATCACTGTCTATTTCTGATTTGCGAATGGCTAATAAAAAACCTATTCTCCTTAAGATCTCTTTTTTTTTTCTCGAAGTATGTATGATGGACACTGGCTCATTGGCTTATTTCATGCTACAATCTACGTTCAAGTAAGTCTTTGTTTGAAAACAAATGGAACAACTAAAGTTTGCCTTATTTTTATTTAAAATATAATGGACACAGTTCAATTCTTTAATTATTTAGCATGTGTCATAAACTAGGGAAAATATTTACATTATGTATTTAAAAAAATCAAATTCTCCTAGTAGCTTGCTGCCACCATTGTGTTGTAAACCTATAATTAGCACAAAATTACATTAGCAACACAATAAATGTCTTGATATAATATGTGAAACTTTTCCTTTGCTATTTCTTTTTTCATTTAAAAAAAGAAGTTAGATCAGATTGGAGGTCATTTCTCTCCATGTTTAGAAATTGAGACATTAATAATATATATTATGTATTTAATTCAACTCTTGCGAGCCTCTTTTGAAAACCTTGCCAAATTTAATTACAGCATACATTGACTCAAAAACATGACGTTATCGAACATCTTAGGCATTGTTTGTTTATTTATATATTTTTCTTTGAAATATATGTTTTGACTCTTGCCGTTGTGTTTATTTGTTGTTAAATATATTGAACCCTTCTCCAAAAATGGGCCCACACGTGGTTCAAACATGATAGAAGCCAAAGTTTTTGGGGATTTTTTTTTAATAAATAAAGTTTCATGTTATAGGTGAAGGATCAAAAGATAACAGACTTGAATATTATGTGCCGCCAATGCTTTTTGTTCATTTTTAAGAGCCTAAAAACTTGAACGATTAATCATAAAATTTAGTTATTCATTTCTTTGCTTCTTTTTATTGCTATCCAACGACATATTTCAACCCAAAGACTATTCCCAAACATAGAGTGAAAACGACGACTAGATAATTCATTTTTATTCAAATTTATTTGGCAATAAAAATAGTTTTTTGTCCCATAAGTGCACCTAGGGTATTAAATATAAAGGATATTACATTATAACTAACTTTGGAATCTCCATAAGTTCACAGGGTGAGTTCTGCGAGAAAAAAATAGAATATGATTGTATTTTAACTTATTATTACATAGTTTGTTTATATACCTGATGATGATAGTGGCGCTACCTTACGTTTATTATTGCTTATTGGTAGTTTGTATATTATTGGTGTATTACGGCAACATCTACGCTATCTTGCGGATGTATATGGGATGTTGTTTTTTTTAGACCTCTCATAATCATAAGGACCAATCGAAACGTTTACCCCTTATGTCAGTAATCAAAATTGTTGAATGTTTGTCTAGATATTATAAAGCTTAGTATGGGAATTAAAAAGGAGGTATGTAGGTGTTGGAATTAGGTTAATAGGGTTTATATTTAAAGTAGATTTATTCTAGTTTTTATTTTCTTTAAACAATGGAAAATTCTTCTTATTAATAGTATTTTTATAGCCCTCATTACCTGATATTGATGCATCGATATTAATAGCAATAATACATATGGTTATGTCACGAACGAGGTGATGACTTTTATCCTTTAAGAAAACTATATCCGAATTAATTTTTAAACTATCAAATGAGGCGTCTCACATCACTAAAAAAAATGCACCTTCACCTACGCAACTTTCATTTGAATTTAATAAAGGAGTCTGATGGGTAAGATTGCAAATTATAAGCATTTTCTATATCCAAAGAAAAAAAGAAACCGAAAATTTACATAGTAAGCCTCACAATTTGAAGAATGTTTGAGAGAAGAAAAGCTTAGCTGTCATGGCGTTTTGTTAAAATAGCTGCGAGCAACTATGAAATGAAAGAAATAAACACAATTCTTACTCCGTTTCTAGTAAGGTCATAGGCAGGAATTATTCCATTTTCATTCCTCGATTAATCTTTGAGTCTAACAATAACATACAATTGTCAATCTTCAGCGTTACTCTCAATCATCATTCCGGAGAACATAAATTCGTGTTTCCACTTTATATTGATATCCTCAAGAATAAAATGATAATAACTTCTGAAAATAAAAAATACTGTTAAGGTTGCCAACAACAAAAACACTCGCACGCCAAAAAACCCTTAGGATTTACAATCCTACTGATGGGTAAACTTTGTTGTACAGATAAATATATAAAAAGGTTGCGTTATAAACTTAAATGAGTTCCGAATATATGAAATATAATAAACATATAATTATTTTGTTTGTAAAGGAGGGTACAGTTACATCACTTGTTTAGTTTTTAGCATCAATTACCTACATTTACTTTAATTCAAAAGCTCCAAAATCTAACACAATATACCAACATAGATTTGAACCTATTTTGAGATTTAACTATTGAGTAGTTATTCAAAAATTTGAATTAGCAATGAATACACACCATCAAATATTTAAACTTTTCCTGTAGCTGAGAGACGGTTGTAACAATTAAAAACTCAAATTTGAGTTAGAAGTTAATAAAATTAGACAAACTAATCTTTTTTGAGAAATAAATAACTAGATTTTTCAAACTTTTCAATAACTAATTTTCAATTTATTTCAGTATATCTAATTAGATACAATATTGATGAGTCACTGATATGAATTTTATATCGGGAAAAATCACTATTCAAAACTTTGTTACAGCCCTGTCCTGACCAGCAAAAATGATTCATATCAAAAGTCTAAGCATATAAAATAATAAACAATACGAGGAAAATTTGTAACACTTGTTAGAACCAATTCCTTTTTTACTGAGCTTCACAATTTTTTACGTTAATTATCAATGAGTGTATTGAATCTTGATAAAATTATACCAACTGATGTTAAAATAATTAATAGTTCAAAAGGTATCATGTACAGAATAAACAATGAAAAATATGACTGCACTTTTAAAAAAATAATGTTAGTCAGAAATATTATTTTATCGCATAAAGTAAATTTAAATCGAATATCTCAAAGAAAAGTTTTAAAACAAAATCACACCATATTATAAAATGTAATATTAATTTGTGGATCCAGCTATTAATATATTCAATGAAAGAGACGTGATGTCATCTTTTTTTTTTTTTTTTTTTTTTTTTGGTCTCTGTTACTCCTTTAGACATTTTCTGGAATGGTGGATCCTATTTTCCATTTGAGAATGTATTTTATATTTAGAGGAAAATGAAACACACTCGGAATATATTTATATATTTTTAGATTCTACGCAACCTCTTACAAATATTCTTCTGATTATATTTTGGACTTGTACACAAATTATTGTCGATTTTATTAAATATTTATTTTATTATTCTATTTAATCCTTAGGGGATGCTGCAAATTGCACTTAAAGTAGTCAAAATAGGTCAACACTATACAAGAATGAGGAATCCATGAATTTTGTTAAAAAATTCCAGGGTTTCATAAATATTCTTAAATCAAATAAAGGTTCTAAGCTATAGTTTTTAATCCTGCCTATATAATATCATCCCATATATTTTAATACAAGGCCTATAATCTACCCTATATGTATAAGAAATAAATCAATTTATCGAGAATTGATCTTATTCTTTATTTACACCATATTACATAACATTCTCGGAGTAATTTATAGATTCTAAACAGCCTCTACAAAATATTTTTAGAGGTTATGTGATTTATTAAGCAATACCTTTGCGTAGAAATAGAAAACTATTATACTCTACTGTACAAAAGTTTTTTTGGATGTAAAAAAGATCTGACCATTTGAAATAGCTATCTTGTAACGTATTTTGTGACCTTAAGTATATGAATTTGTAAATTATACAATTATTTAACTTTATTCACAGTACATATAATCATAAATCATCATATAGCAATTTACATAATATATTATTATTAATTAGAGTTTCACACTGTACGGCTTGATCAGCAGACAAATACTTTTAATTCTGTGTACTAATCCCTTACAGTAAGAGCAATATTTATTATTTGTAGTTTCGCTTAACTGATGGCCACGCCAAACTCCGGACTCTAAGATATAAATAGTATTAAGTGTATAACAAATATTGTTCTGCAAGAACTGAATTAGTATGTTTTGTTAAACCATATCACGTATCACTATAGTTTTGCCTTAAAACCCTTCGCCTAAGGTTAAATTAGGTTCATACCATTTAATCCTTTTATAGTAATAAATATTACATATTTTGATTAAAAAAATCAAAGGAACATCAATTTAAACTAAAAATAAACAATAAAGACGTATTTAATTATATATTATGAGGAAATATCCTTAAGGCAAAATGGCTTTACAACTAAGTGGTTTAAGGCAAAACGTCCTGATGCAAAATAGGGTAAGGCAAAAGTACCTAGCACCGTCAACATTTGATTAACAAATACTACTAATGCTACGGAAGTTTTGTTGACTATAAAATCACAAAACCTTTTAAAAGCTTCAACAACTGCCTGTACAGCTCGAAGGAGTGATATAAAGGAAAAAGGGAAGAAAAAAAGGGGAATGATGAGGAGAAGAAAAAGGAGAGAGAGGGGGGAGGAGAGCAGAGGGTGCAGAGAAACGGGAGAAGGAGCCATCATGATAAATATTCGATCTTCCTTCCCTTTTTTTTCTGCTACTTTTAGAGACGGGGAAAAAAAGGAAAGAATAATAACTATGTAGAAGTAGACACAGGCAAGTAGAAGCAGGAGTTATTCCATTTATGTATATATACGAAAATGAATCTGAGACGCATTCCTTATTTTGCGAAAAAGCGTGCGCGCGTACACCATGTTGCTTCACTTTATTATATATTAATATTTTATATTATGTATATGAATAATGTACGTCGTACATATCTCTCAACATTATCATCCGTACAATTTATGTATCTCTCTTTCTGTTTCTCCCTTCCTCCCTCCCTCTTTCCCGTACTTTAAATATATATTATTCCTATCCAATAAATAAGAAAGAAACACACTGAAACGGATTCTTTCAAACAAACGTTGGAAGAAGAATTTCCACATCAGGTACATTGCGAGAAGGAAAAGAAAAAATAAAGGATGATATGTTGTGTTGTTATTGTACCTTTAAGATTACTATAAAAAATGCAATGAGGGTATTGGCCTCTAAATTACCGGCCCCATTGATAAGCCAACTATCTACCAGGATTATTATCATTCATAAGCGTTGAAGATGATATATAATATTTTGTATACAAGTTGCAAATTGTACGTCTTAAAATAGATGAATGTACTACGACTTTAGTTATTCTAATTACTCAGTATTAATTGATGCTCTCATTTCACTTTGATCTATAATGTAGGTATATATGAGTAATGTAACTGTGGACATTTTTAAATTAATAAGGTACCTCATAATTCTTTTATTTTAATCATTTGTATTAAAAGAGTCGAAAATGACAGCATTGATATATTTAGTTATTGATTTATCCTCATCGAAAGAACTGTAAATCCTTCATTTAAAATTATTTACATGATTTAAAAGGTTGCAACTTGTACAATTTACTTATACAAGTTACAACTTGTACAAAGCACATCCATATATTATTATTATTTTATTTTTTGGTGTGTCAATAAATTTGCCGGAATGTACCCTACTCAGGGGTGGAAGGTGGGCTGGAGGGGGCTGAAGGTAACTGGGTTTTTACTTGAAAATTTTAGATATTCTTTTTTTTTTTAATTTAATATTTGAAACTTGACTTGATTTTTCAAATTTTTCCCAAAAAAATTAATTTTCTGTGAATAGCTGTAAATTTTAGAAATTTTTCATAAGAAAATTTTATTTTTGAAATTTAAATTTTAAAAATTTATTTTTTTATGATGAGTTCTTTTTTTTCGAAAAAATTATATAATTAAAATTTAAATTTGAAAAAAATTTTAGAAAAAAAAATTATTTTTTATGATGAGTTCTTTTTTTTCGAAAAAATTATATAATTAAAATTTATTTTTTGGATTTTCAAAAAATCCAAAACCAAAATAGATTGCAATGTGCCCAAATTCAATATGGGTAGATTCAGTGTCGTCGCTAGCCTCTTTTTGAGCCCCCAAAAACTTATCATATAATATATATATAAGAAATTATATTACGCCGTTGATATATTTTTTGGGTCTAAGCCCCCCAATGATGAAAGCTAGCAAACTACCCTGAGTACAGATGATAACTGAGACCATGGCCAGTTCTAACATAAGCAGGGTCTTCAACAAAGATAGATATGCGTGGCTATATTTGTATATGTGGAAAATTTAATTTCAAATCTCTTTTTCTTTTTTAGAAATTAAAATGCAGAGCCCTTTTGAAATATTTTTTTATTTATTTAGACAATAAAATGCAGAACCTTTGAGAAGATTTTAATTATTTTTTTCCATAGGGCTCTTTTTTAATCCGCATAGATTACTGTAGCCTAAGTCCGACCCTGTGGAATATTGCTTAACTTGCCGGAATGGGGGAGCATGTTATCCGAGGATAGGATGTTAGTTGCGAAAATAATGATGGTCCTACGCCATATCATTAATAGTTGATATAGCTGTGCAATCAATCTTTTGACCGCATACATATTTTTAAATACGTCATAAAATGGTCATAATATTCAAAATGTACTTTGTGGCTAAATTATATAATCTGTAAAAAAATTGCAAGAATAATAAAAAGTGCAATTTTCCTTATATTTATACTTTTTACGACTCTTTTGAAGAAAGAAAAAAAAGAGATTTTAACTCAACTTAACTCATTCATTAGTATTGAATCTATAATATAATATAAATATATATTGTGTATTATTTCATGGTATAACTAGAATCTTACGTCAAGTCAAAAGTCATTTAATACAACATATGCATGCATGTGCCTTTCAACCTTACAGAGTACTCTTATTATTCTAAGGGTTCATTGCCCAGGTTGTCGTCTCTTTTATATTCTTCCCTTTTTCTTCTTCCCCCCTTCTTCTTAATAATCGTCTGCTGCTGTTGTTCCGTGTTCGAAGTCACCCTTTTTGTTCGAGAGAAGAAGCCCTTTGTACATATTATTATGTACAGTTATGTTGATTTTATACGTAAAATGCGTATATTTATACATAAATAAATACATTCGGGGACTTCCAAGTTCCAAGCTACGAACGGAGGAGCTCAATCACGGCTCATTTAGGAAGGGAACATCTAAAAAAAGAAGACAAAATATAATAATCATAAAAACGATTTCCGGCGAAATTTTCTCTTCCTTGAGGCAAGGAAATGTGTGTGGATTGTAGACGTATTATAATAACTGACTATCTATGCTGAAAAAACATGTATATATATGTGTATTAGTGTTGGGTGTTCTGAACGTGGTTTGGTTCAACTAGAATTAGCTCTTTTTAATTTTCAGGGGGGTCCGCAGGGGAAGGGCTATAGGAAAATATAGTCTATAGTCAATAGGAAATTTTTGCTTTTTACTAAAAAAAGTTAAATACTAAAAATTTAAATTAATTTTTCTAATTTTTTTCTACAAAAATTTAGTGGATTTTTGAAATTTAAGTTATACTTTTTTTTCCAAAAAAATTAAATATTTTGTAAACAGCCTTTGATTTTTGAAATTTTTATCGGAAAAGTTTAATTTTTAATTTTTAAATTTTTTTTCCAAAAAAATTAAAAAAAACGAGCTCCCAAAAATATAATCCGTCGTACGTCCCTGATCTGTGACCAAATCCAAACAATCATTAAATAATCATTTTACTCTTGGGAAGAACTGGCTAACTACGAATAGACTTTGGGATTTTTTTGATTTTTTTTTTTAAATCGTCTCATCACTAGTATCAACACTCATATAAATAAAAACATAAATGTATTCAATTTATGAACGATTGTATGAGTATGAAGTAAATCCATCCTCCTGCCTGAGATTTATCACGGCTTCGTGTTGGAATTCCCTTGCAAAAAAAAAGCTTTAAAATAAATAAATATCACAAACACAATACAGAGTGGAAAGGAAATGGCGTTAATTATATCCATCCACTTACTCACTCCCTAAATAATTCCTAAACAACCCTTTAGAAATGCAATTGAAAATGTTATGTAATATTAATAAATTGCTGTGAATTCTGATATCACTAGTTACCAAAATATTTTTTTTACAAATACTTTGATACATACTTTCTGTAGGTAATAAATATATTACCTACAGAATAGGTATATAGATAAAACGATGATGCTATTTCCGATTCATCCTTCCAACAAAATATTATAGAGTACTAAAGTATCAAATAAACGCCCTATTTTAAATCTAACTGATGTTTATCAAACATTATTTTCGGTGACAATATCCTCAGCATCAGGTACATATAAACACTTGTGCCCCCGAGGAGCTACATAATATTCCTCATGGACAGCCATCCTTAGTGAAGACAAAGAATGAGAAAAAGGGTTAAGTCACTCACTCACTCACTCGCTCAGAAGAAGAAGAAGAAAAGAATAATAATAATCTGGGGATGAAGATCAAGGCGCAGTAAAAACAAGAGAGATGGAAACAGAAAAGGGTGAATGCACTCCATTACGTAATGTCTCAGGCCTTTTAAAAAAATGTTTTGAAGAAGGAGGCAACTACAGTCATAGCACATACGAACATACTCCATGACGATACCTGTAATAATAACAACAACTATAAACGATAATAAAGAAAATAATAATAATGCTTGAATCGTCTTTTGCTTCTAATTCACCTCCTAGTTAGTTAGAATTACTTATTTGTGTAATTAGTCGAGCAAGAAAAAAAGAAAATTAGATAATATATATACAATTATATTTCGTCAAAAAAGACATCATCATCATCATCGTCATTCCTTTATGTCATCATTTTTAGTGCCTTTATTACTCTTCTGTCTGTGCGCCTCAATGGAATATACAAGGGGGGAATCAAGGCCATTAATTCTGAAGGTCAAAACTCCGGGACAACATATAATATATATAATTTCAAGGCCAATAATACAAAAAATTTTGTCTTCATTCAAAAAAGGAAAAAAATTCCTGTGTGTGCTTTTTTTAACCATATCAAAATGAATATTTCTTCTTCTTTGAGAAAGGGGGAAAAAGGGTTTGACTACCTCAGGTTTTTTTTTTGTTTTATTACATCTTTCTAGAATTTTCTATGTCTTTTTTTTCACCTTTTTTTTCTTGCTTCTTCTAATTCTTTATTTATTATGAGATTATTGTTACCAACAAATCAAAAGATGCAAATCATTTTGTAATGTACAGGAAGTCCCCACATAACGCAGTTTCAAACACGCGGAGTCCGCATAAAGCCGTGTTTTTAATTCAAAGAAATAAAAATAAATGATTTTCGAAAAAAAATTGAAAAAATAAATTTTTTGGAAAAAAAAATTGAAAAATTAAATTTCAAATAATAATTATTTTGGATACTTTTTCCAAAAAATACACAGTTATTGAAAAAAAAATATTTTTTTTTGAAAAATATTTCAAATATTAAATTTTCTAGTAAAAAGGAAAATTACATTAATGTGAGGAGGGTCCCGCTCACCCCTTGCGAACCCCCCTGAATGCCTATATATTTATATAGTATAAGTGTTTACTTTTGCATGGGAGGGGAGAGTGTCCTTTAAGCATTTGGTTTGATACTTAGACTTTAAACTTTTGGTTATTTCTTATAAAAATTATACAAACTTGCAATTAAAAAGGTTGCTGAATAAATATTTCTCAGGCTCCGATTCTATAAATTGTATTGCATTCAATTGAATTAATTAAGAATCAAGTAAATACCTAATTAAGATTAAATTATACAATTCTTTTATAAGTATCTTACATAATTTCAAATAATTTATAATGAATAAAATGTGTTGATTGTTCACACCATACTATTAAAATAGTAAAAAGTGGACTTTGGAAAATAATTTATCCCATTTGACGGGTTTTAGTACTTAAAAAGTCCCCGTTTAACGCAGATTTCATATAATGCACTCTATAAGTAGGGACCCCCTGTAGTTAAATTTATTTTCTAAAATGTTGGATTCAAGGCAAACAAATTCCATTAGGTCTATTTTGAGTTGTACGTCAAGTTGATGTGTTCCTGTTAGGTAAATATACCTTTTTTAGGTTAGCTATAATTCGAGCTTTGAGAATTCGAACATAAAAATATTCTATTTTTTAATAATAAATAAGCGTCTGTAGTTGATTACTGTCCTTTTGAATTATACTTAGAGAAATTTGACTAACCATTAGTGTTAGTTTTCGGTCTGAAAATCCTAGACCGTTATGATTTTTAATTTGCCGAACTCATTCCGTCCTTTAAAAAAGTTAGACTCAACTGGTCTCAAACAAAAAGTCGATCTGAATTGATAATAATAAATCCCTTTAGATCGGTTTCATTTAAAACTAGATCTATACCGAATCTATAGATGAATTTTTGTTGCTCAAGTTGTAACCAAAAAATGGGATGAATCATTTTAAATATAGGATTTACAGTACTTCGAATAAAGATAATGCAATCATTGAATTTATTTAAATGATCCATATATCCTTGCTTTCCTTTTTAAAATAGTAGTATTATGTAACAACTTATAAAGTTCAAATGCCCGCAATGGCATTACACATAAATTGTTTTAATGAATCAAAATGAAATGAGAGCATCAATTAATTGTGAGTAATTGGAAATACCAATTTTGTAATTAAATAATACCTTTTTTGACAAAGAAATTGCAACTCGCACACAACATATGAAATTTTGAGTGAATTGAAGTCATTTTCCGAAAATTGAAGAGCTTTTTTCCCCCCCGAGTTGGAATAGTGATTGAATCCAACACTGATTTATAAAAAAAAACTTATATACAAATAGTGCTTATAAATTCTATCAACCCCTTTGAGAAGTATTATATTTATAACTATTTTCTGGATAATTTTTACTATATCCAAGAGACTCACAAGTAAGCCATATATTTATTACTACAAAATGAAGGCCATTATGACTAAGCACTGTTAATATATGAATGATAAGAAGAAAAAAGGCCAGACATGATATGTCTACTTCTGTAAAAAAAAAAAAATTTTTTTTTGTATACTTCTAAATGTTCTTAATGATACAACACATTTCTTTCATTGCTTGAATGAAGTCATCTATTTTTTTCTTAAGGTAAGGAGGAGATTGGAGGGTGTTGGGTAAATAAGAAAAAAATAAAATTTTCTCTTCCTCTGATTTATTTTTAAAAAAATGTCATTTCGAGTTCATTTCCTTAAATGGATATTTATAGAAAGGAAAAGAAGGAGACAAATTTTAAAAACATGTGTAGAGAAAGAGAAAAACAGGATGCTCAATTTTGCTTTTTAAATGGCTTACATAGGTAGCTGTGTACATATGAGCACTTACTATGCTCTAAAAATAGCATCTACATCTACATATCCTCAGTTCATATCCTTTTACAAAGTAAACATTTATTTTTTTAATAAATAATAATACATTTTTGTTAGATGACGTTCCTTGCTCAATTCAATTCACCCAAAACAAATTATATACTTTTCTTTTATTTTGTACAAGACGTGGGAAAACATTTAATTTTTTCTCCTATTTCCCAATAATTGATTTGATTTCTGTTTGATTTCTATTTATCTATAAGAATAGTTTTTTGCTTTAAATAGTATTTGAGCTTATAGACAGATGTGCTTCACACATGCAACAATTATCTTTTGTAAGAAAAGTCATAATATGTAATATGAGAGGTTTTAAATCATTGAGTTTTAATAAGGGTAACAAAATAATATCGACTCATTATCATAAATTTGAAAGCAGTCAATATTGTGGCTACAAAAAATGTCATTGAAGAGGAATTCAGATAGAAAACTGCACTCTTGCCAATTTTTTATGGGTGCACTTCTGTAAAAAGGCATTCATGCTATTTAAATGTCGTTTTTTTTATGTTTTTTGTTTTTTTGGAGGGGGGTTATAAATTCATTAGAGTTTTTAGTAATGACAGAAATAGCACATTTTTTTCAATTAAGGTATTAATGTGAGAAAAAAAGAAAATTCTAGGATGTTTTTTTGTTCACTACAGGGGAGTCACTTAGGGACGGGGGGAGGGGGGTTGAATTGGTTTGAAAAAAAATATCCAAAAATTACAACTGTCTCGAAAAAAAATTGAAAAAATTACAAATGTTAAATTTTTTGCAAAAAAAAATTTAAAAAAAAAAAAGCTATTGGCAAAAATTAGATTCTTTTGAAAAAAAAAATGCAACCGTTGATATATTTTACAGGTAAAAAATTCCAAACTATAAGCAAAAATTATAATTATTGGAAAAAAATTCAAAAATCCCTATTTATTCTTAAAAAAATAAATATTTGGGAAAAAAATTTCAAAAATCCTAATCTTTTCTAAAAAATTAGATTTTTTTGGGAAAAAATTTCAAAAATTAAATTTTTTCTGAAAAGCCAATTGTAAAATAAAATTTTTAGGAAAAAAATTTCAAAAATCCAATGGATTTTTTTCAAATAAAATCCAAAAAACCAAGCAATTACAAAAAAAAAAAAAAAAAAAAATCCTGCGGACGCCCATGCATCTTTTGGGTTAGCACTACAAAAAGTTAACCGACTTCTGATTTGGACCAAACTTATTTAAATGACCAAGTGACTATATAAATCATCGGTCTAGGATTTTCAGACTGAAACTCAACACTATAATATTAATAATTACCTTTATACATATTTATAGAAAAATAAGGACTTTTCGTCAATATAAACTATCCATTTCCTATAAGTTACAAGCATCTATGTCTATAATGGAAAAATGATTGATCTATATACATACAAGTACATTCTACAGTTGTTAAACATCAGACATCCTCCCTGCACACACAGCCATATCCTTCTTCCATTCCTCTTCCCCCTCCCCCGCCCTTTAAATTATATATACCTACATATATAGTAATATTTAAGTCATTAATTAAATTTTCACCTGTGCAAAATATACATCTATTCAAAAAGACATTACGTTTCATGATTCATCAGAAGAGAGGAGGAGGAAGGGGGAAGGAAGGGGAAAGGGAAGGTTTCAAAACACATCCTCTATTCCTAGATATACTATGTAGCCCGTCAGCACAAAAGAAAGCTGAAAGAATTTTTCTCAAAAAATTGAACGTGGATACCCAGAGGGGTCCACAGGTTTATATTTTGAGGGGCCTTGGTTTCTTAGATTTAAAAAAAAATCAAAAAATTAAAGTTTAAATATAAAAATTTTCGAAAAAAACTTCAAAAATCCACAGCTATTCATAAAAAAATATTTTTTTTGGAAAAAATTTCAAAAATCCATAGCTATTCTCACAAAATTATTTTCTTTGCAAAAAAAATTTAAAAATCTATAGCTGTTCACAAAAAAATAAATATTTTGGAACAAAATTTCAAAAGTACACTACTATTCACAAAAAATTTCAAAAATCCATAGCTATTCTGACAAAATTATTTTTTTTGGAAAAAAAAAATCAAAAATCTATAGCTGTTTACAAAACAAAAAAATATTTGTAACAAAATTTCAAAAATACACTACTATTCACAAAAAATTATATTTGGAAAAAATTCAAAAATCCAAAGCTATTCTCAAAAAATTATTTTCTTTGGAAAAAAAAATTAAAAATCCCTAGTTGTTCACAAAAAAAAAATATTTGGAACAAAATTTCAAAAATACACTACTATTCACAAAAAATTTAATTTGAAAAAAATTTCAAAAATCCATAGCCATTCTCACAAAATTATTTTTTTTGAAAAAAAAATCAAAAAATCTATAGCTGTTCACATAAAAATTTAATATTTTGGAAGAAAATTTCAAAAATCCATAGATATTTACATAAAATTTCAAAATTAAACTTCTAATATATAATTTTTTGAAAAAAAAATTAAATATTAAATTTTTGGGAGAAAAATTTCGAAAAATCCATGGCCCTTCAAAGAAAATTAATTTTTTTGTAAAAAAGTTTGAAAAATGAAGTTAACTGTCATATACTAAACTTTTTGAAAAAAAAATCAAATATTATATTTTCTAGTAAAAAGCAAAAATTCCATCATTTGCTAGGGCTACAGGTGCCCCTGATACCATTTGTATTCTTCAATTTCATTAAACAAATTATTCTTTGCGGGCTCCGCAAACTCCACTTCGAACCCAAAATTGATAATCACAATACAAAAAGAGCAATTGACGGATTTTATTTAAAAGAGGTCATAACGCGGAGCCAATAATTATAGTCTCTTACTTCAAAAAAATTATTTAAACTATGATTAAAATTCTGAGGGTTCTGAACTCATCTCAATCTCTAAATTAGGATTTTCTCTTTTGCTTTATTTTTCTTGAACATTGTTTTTATGATGACGGACACCATATACATAGAAAATAGTCTCCTGTGTGTGACAAAAATAAAAAAAAATAATCTATGCACTACATTTATTTTGTGTATGTGTGTGTTTCTTGGCCACCCTCATGATGTCGTCTCCTTCCTCTTTCTTGTTCGCATCTACCCCTGTATTGTAGTTATATAGCTCTAACTAACTATAACACGAGGTTCTCCCTTCTGCTTCTTCCTGCTAGGCTAGGCCGATCAACCCTCACTTATACTTATCATACATTTATGTATTTTCCCTTATTTTCTTTATATATAATAGTAATAATAATTAAGAACAAAGTGGAACGAAAGAAGGGAAATATTAAGTAGAAGGAAACAGCATCTTGAGAAGCAGTCTCGCTCTTTCTTTCTTTCTTTTTTACTTCCTTCCTCCCTACAACTACAAGGTGCACCTTTTTAAAAAGCATGGGATAAGTAGATGCAATAGGAGATGAAGGGGGTGTTTAAGGAAGGAGGGGGGAGATAACCCCTTTCTTCTACTCTCTCTGTCTTTATTTCCTTGACTCTCAACAAATAAATAGATGAAATGTATACACAGTCAAGAAAGAATGGTAATAGGGATGAACGAACACTTCCAAAGTCCAATATACTTCGCTCACACAGGCAGACCCCTCTGCTAGCGTACTCACTCACTCGAAGAGGAGGAAGAAGATGTTAATGACCTTTTTTCGTTTATACATAGACATGGGAGTTTGTATTCCCCTTGCCTGTATTTCTTCTCCTTCTTACGTCATAACTTATACTACGTACATACATACACATACTGACAGTCCAAAAAGAGGTGGAATGCAATCTTTTAAGTATCATGTGCATGTTCCTTCAATGCATTTCTATGCTTGTATAATATACATATAAATGTTAGTGTTGGGTCAGGGTCTACAAATCCTAGCCCAGTCTGAGATCAATAGGATTTTTAGTGGACCTTTCCAGGAGCGTCCTCAAGAGATGGACTGGAGGGGGTGTAGCCCCCCAAGTTAAGGAATTTTTCGTTTTTACTAGAAAATTTTACATATGAAAAAAAAAATGATTATTAGAGAATGGCTATTGATTTTTGAAATCCCTAAAACCAATACTGACCGAACCACATGACCTCTTTTTTGGGCATCGGAAAGTGGTCACTACGATGTATATAAACAGTAACTTCTAATGGGTACTACCATTAGGTTGAACATATTTTAAAATTCAAAAATATGAGGCTGACAGTTTTAGGCGTTGGAAGGGCAGTACTGAAGGGGTATTAGACTAATTAAAAATGGGAAATATTTAGGATTAGTCTTTAAAAAATGTATGCCTTTGGAAAAGTAAATATATGTTTTCTAAAACGTCATTCGATTAAAAAGGAACCATATTATTTATTAATAAGGGTTTTGTTGTTTTGGGGGAAGGAATTATTTAATTTTCAAAAAAAAAAAAAAAAAAAAGTCATCTCAGATTAGAGTGAAAAAGTTAAATATCAGTTTCAACATTTGAGAAAAAAAATTATAACTTCTACACCCTACTAAAAAATATATATATACTAAAACGTACCCATATTATGTATTTTATTTCGATCCTGTTTAATGAAAAAAATCAACTTATTAAGTGAAAAATAACTTGTCCTCCAGAACCCAAGAATCTGGTCTGATCAGAATGAAATATAGCTCTAAGTACGTAACTTAGAATTTTGAACAACTTTTATTTTATGTCTAGGGCCCATCCATATATGTCTCCCTTTTTGAAATAAATACCCTGGTTATGAGTTTTGATTGGCGGGCATACATAGAATATTATTATATTATGGTATCTATCCTAGAACTAACCTCAAGAGGAGATAGTATTTATTAGTATTTTGACATTGACAAGATTTAAAAATACCTAAAATATTAATATATAAATTGAAATTTGTTTATTTGTGTGCTTCGTTACTTTTGATTTGACTTATATTTGAGGTAGATTGAAAATTGCCCTAACCCAGAAGAGTATGTATATGTATTATAAATTTATAAGATATAGTTGCTTTATGCCCTATTTTAAATCTTCTTTTTTTTTGTGGGAGGGGGTGGTTTTGAGGATTTTTTTAATAAAAAAAAATATGCGTTTTCTTCTGATAATTTTTAATCACATGTTTCATATACATAATTTTTCAAAAATTCCATGATTTAGGGGGGCTACAGCCCCTTCCTGTGGACACCTCTACTGAATGACCTGTTTAATATTTTTGAGGTTCTAAAAAACTGACATTGGCCGAATAAAGACTGAACCATTACCTTGGCAAATTATATAATTAGCAACATTCCAACCCCACCTCTTTTCCATAAGATACCAAATACTATTTAATTATACGTATGCAGCTTGCAGGTCAGGCTACGCACCTATGAAATTAAATCTTTATGAATATACCTATTCTTTTATAAGGTATTCCTACCAGATGTTGATCACCAATATAATACGCAAGTGGATTATATTTTTCGACACTCTCTGTAAAATTTTCGGGTATAATTTTTGTCACCATATATGACCATATTTCGTCGGAATTGATGAAAAATAAAAATTAAAGAAATGTCGTGATCCTGTTTTATCACATTTTATTTTCATAAATATTGATGTGTACGTACCAGAGGAATAATAATCAGAGTTAATTGCGAACTTTGAACAGTAAATATTAATATTTAGCCGGATTGGACCAACATTAATTAAACCTAAGTTGAGTTTAAATTAAAGGCAGATTAAATGTATTGGATTTATAATTCAAAAGGTTCGTACTTTAAATTTAAGTCGAATTAATGAAACGATCCTAAGAATGTTAGAAATTACCAAAAGCAACCAATGAAAATAGCATATGAGAGTATTCTTTTTTTGTAGTCATAATTGGTTTATAATGTATGCTTCTAATTTCTTTATTTGTTTACATCTATTATTTGAGGGGGATGCCCTCAAGCCTTTTGAGAATCTTAATGTAGGCCTCAGCTATGGAAAAGATGGGTACCTCTGACCTAGAGTAATGTCATATGAAGTTAAATGTGTTTCATATATTAATTCACAAATGTCGGTCTAAAGATTGAGACGGAAAAACTTGGTCCATATATGTATTGAGATCGATTTTTTTTTTGTAAACAATTATTTTTTAGTCTATGGTCTGAAGTGAAATATCGGTCCAAATGACTCGAAAAAAGATAACTTATGACGGAACCGGAAAAAAAATCCGGTGTTGAACCGATTCTCAATGCTACATACTAGTAATAAGTAATAATTGTATGGAAATACATATACAAATCCCGATTTTCGAGAACAAGAAAATACCGCACTATACGGGGAGTTAGAATAATTCCGAAAACAGCATTATGCGGGACCCCCCTGTACATTATACTTGATTGACTTAGTAAAACATATTTTTGGATATTTTTATTCTAAAGTTTGCCGGTCAAATGTTTCTTTAAGTATTTTTTCAACTATGCCCATTATTCTACGTACAGTCCTGTAGATAATACATCAATGAGAGAGGAATTTCCTCAAACATGTACCATAAACTAACGGGCCAATTTTGCATGTTCTTCAGTTTTTTGCCTTTTTTTGTTGTGTACCTTTATTTTGCTCCAAACCGGAATATGCGGTAAATCCCCTGTTCTTTCATGGAACAGGTTAAATCCCTCCCTCTCCTTTAGCAAAACGTCTTTTGTATCCGTATTTTATATTATTATCATCAGATATTTTATGGTTCTTACTACTTATGTAGTACGGGGGTATTGAAATGAAAATACACCTGACATTTACTTGCCTGCAATGAGTGAATAATGCACTCGGTTACAGTGGAAAAAGTCGTATCCAATTAAATAAGTACATACATAATAAATGCGTAAAAATGAGTTAGCATTATGTAAATAAAGGTATCAAAAGGGCCCCTGGTTTTCTAAAAGGCAAGAAAGAAACAAAAGAAGAAAAAAACCAAAAATATTCCTATTATATAATTACATTTAAGAAATGCATTTAATTTTACGGCAAATACCATCAAGGGTTATTGTACTCTCTCCCTCTTTTTTCCCATCTCTTTATATGCACTTGCCTTTTTAGAGTTCTTCTACGGTTCATCTTAGCTCGTTGTGTATCATCATCGTATACCGGGCGATACGTATTTTGTAGGTATCTACATTGTACAATAATCATCTCCCTCCTTAGGGACGATGAACTTATTCTAAAAAAAGTTATTTCATTATGAATATTCTCCCTATTTTTTAAAAGTAAAAAAATATATATATATTTGTAAGAGGAGAGAAGAAAAATATATTAATATACTTAAAATTCCGCAAAATCATTACTTCCCCAGAAAATTCTATAAATACATTTTTGTAGAAGGATAGGGGAGAGGGGGTTGTATAGAAAGAAAGAAAGAAAGAAAGAGAGACTGTTTGTTATGTCGTGTTTTTTTTGCCTCAATCCCCCCACACCACACACACACAAGTCATTTTCATCATGATTACAAATAGTACTACTACGTACTATCCCATGTTGTTAATACTACTATAGAGTACTGTAGTAGGACCAAGCCGGTTAATTAGGCGTGTAAAACGCCTGCCCGCAATAGTAGTAAGTTCGGCAGGTATCCTGTTGCTTTAATAATGCTAATGCAGCAACTCGCTCGCCTTTATCCGTTGTTTGTTGTTGCGGTCTGCTCCTATTGCAGTGCTGCTATTGAGGATATTTCTCCTACCCGCTCCTCCTCCTCCTCCTTATGCTTGCTGTTGTTTGTTGACGATGATGTGATATCTTCGTATTAGAGCTCGTACTCCTCGGCTTATTCTTATTATTTTTGTACAAATAAGTTTGTTAGGGTTAAGGAAGGAGCAAGTCATTTCAAACATACATGTTCATTTGTACTATATGTATTCAATATTTATTTTAGTCATTGAATTTGACAATATATTTTAGGATATTTTCAAATGGTAAAGTATTTTTAATACATAGACTATATTGTAAATCCTAGTCAAAAGTTTTTGTTGTGTGTGACTATATTTTTTCCCTCTCTCTCTCTCTCTCTATCTGTGTGGATTTACAACCCCCCTTACCTGAATAATAATAACAATAAAAAGGGTTGATAACCTCCTTACCTGAAGAAGGGAAACATTACTATCATTCTTTTATATCAATCGTATTTCATCTTTAATGATAATTATTAGTGATTTTTTCATTTCACACATGTTATTTGACAATTTATTAAAATATATAAAATATTAATTTTGATAGTTTTTTTCTCCCAATTTTTCAAAGTCATCGACCTAAGGATTTTTTTCCCCGTGTTGTCTTCTAATATCAAACTTGTTTTACAAAACATTACATATTATTATAATGTATTTACTTAGTTATGACTCTTGCCTTCTTAATTGACTAACTTTTAACTAAGGTCATTATCATTTGATTAGTTTTGGAGTGAGCCTCCACCCTCCATGAATTTGTACTTTTGTTCCATCCTTAAGATTGCCTAAAGTTAATTAACGCAGCAGCATCCGTGTATCTCATTCTCCATCAACAAATGAACAAATTATTATCATCATATTTTTTTATTTTTAAAGAAATATTTAACTGTATCAGGGGGCCCTTAGTTCAGTGACTTCATTTTGCATTATTAAGGCGCCCCCCTTCATCATCAGCGCCCCGTTTTTACCTGTTGCCTCAGAGGTCCTTAACCCTTGTATATGTATACATATGTGTGTGTGTATGTTGCTTTTTTTACCTGCCTTAAGGCATTTTAAAGGGCCTAACAACATATGTTGTGATGATGTTGTAGTCCATGGTGATGAATAAGAATCTCTCCGCACTCGGCGTGCCCGTGTCTAGGATTTTTTTAAATATTTTTTTGTTGTCTGAATTATATAATAATATTCCACCATCATACGACAGTTTCAAATCCAGACATGTGGAAGTGAGAACCTCTCTTCTTCTTGTTCTTCTACTCATTCTCTAAAACATTTTATTAAACTCAAAGTTACCAACCCGCAAACTGTCTTAGTCAAGATTAAGTCAACAAATTATTACTTATAATATAATTATATGAGCAACAACAATCAGTGGAATCAAATTCCCTTAAAAACAATCCATCCATTCTGTACTTGGGAGCAGCATACTACTCCTTATCCAAATTATCTGTAAGTTATACCAACTCCAAATGCCATTCATTTTATGTTGCACCAAGTACTGCATTTTCTACAAAGGGACCTTCCTTTGCATTGCCAAATTCTATCAAGGGGACATACATACATTCTTTGCCTACTCCTTCTTCTCCTCTTCGTTCAGAATGAGTTACTTTAGGGGGGGGGCCTCCATTACGTAATCAGGCACGACCGGTTTATCCTTTCTTAGCATAGTGTATAAGTTAAAGAAATATAACATTTTACCTGAGTTGAATGTACGTTTTTTCGTTGCTTTTTTTTGCTCAAAAATTCCCTTCGCCATCATTATCATCCTGGATGTGGTTTCCCGCATACTATCACAGGTGTATCTACATATATTTATATTATATAGCCTACTCCCCTTCTCTTGAATGTGTAAGTCAAAAAACCCATTTGAGTAAAGGGTTAAAAAATACCCTAACAGAGGGAAGAGGGTTGTAAAAAGAACATACATATTTATTTTTTTAAGGCAACAATTCCAGGTAGAAATTATTATATGTTATTTATTTCATATTTCTTATGAAAATTGCTTTTTTTTTTGTTCACGTAGTAATGCTTTGTTTTTTTTTCTTATTGTTTTTTAGGTCTGAATAATTTTAAAAATTGATGGAGATAATTGGAGAGAAGTAAAAACTGCATAGTAATAATAAAAGCCCCTATTTGATCCCTTCCAAAACTCCTACATTTAAATACTTCATACCTACTACCTAAAGTACCAAATAAGTACAGTCATCATACGAAACTAATAAGAACAAATAAAAAATAAAAAACATGTCTGGAAATCAACAACCTCAACAGTACTGCCTCCGTTGGAATAATCACCAACACAACTTACTCTCTGTGTTTGAGGATTTATTAAATCATGAAGCTTTTGTGGATGTGACGCTTGCAGTGGAGGGACTTCAGTTGAAAGCCCATAAAATGGTTCTATCAGCCTGTTCCCCCTATTTTCAAAGTATGCTCTACAACACGCCTGACCGTCATCCTATTGTGTTCCTTCGAGATGTTCGTTATAGTGAGATGAAGGCTCTTCTTGAATTCATGTATCGAGGAGAAGTGAGTGTGGATCAGGAGAACCTGAGTTCCCTCCTCAAAGTGGCAGAAGGACTCAAGATTAAGGGATTAGCCGAAGTTCAGGAATGTAAAGAATCCAAGCAGTCTCCTGTCCATATTCCACCTCCTTCATCCTCTTCTCCTTCAGTATCTTCTGCTGGCATAACAGGGGGCTCAACAAATTCCTTGTCTGGTGCTGCGGGATATTTGAGTGCACTCACGGGTCTCACTGGACTTTTATCCCCAGATCATCTCGTTCCACATCTAACATCACCTCTTAAAAGAATGGCATCATCACCCCTCGTGAATCCACCCCCGCCACCTCCCCCAAATCCCCCGTCCAGCAGTGCATCCAACTTCTCTTTGGGACCTAAAAGAAAACGTGGCAGACCCCGTAGACTATCAGGGAGCGAAGCCGTTCCTCTTGCATCAGGACTCTCTGATGCTGAAATCAACGATGAAAATCGGTGTGAATCCAAGAACCATAAGGTGAGAAGATAGACTCAGTTGTTCTATTTGACATCTCTAAACAATTTCTTTCTTTCTTTCTTTTTCAATAGGAATTACCGGAGAGAAGTGAATCCACGCCACCAGGTAATAATCACGCTTATCCTAAATTCTCTTAAATACCTCTCAATCCCTCATTCTAATTGAATTTTTTTTATCTCACTTTCTTTTTATGTAAGCAGATTGTAAGTCACAAGACTTTACATCT
The DNA here is from genome assembly GCF_016086655.4 of Lepeophtheirus salmonis. Lineage (NCBI taxonomy): Eukaryota > Metazoa > Arthropoda > Copepoda > Siphonostomatoida > Caligidae > Lepeophtheirus > Lepeophtheirus salmonis. The sequence continues at coordinate 33,518,962 of NC_052144.2, read as the reverse complement.
GAGGCAGACAGCATTGACGGAAGAAGTTCAGGTGAGTCATTTTCCGATCATCCTTTTTTTTCATTTTCCGGTACATTTTTTTTTTTTTTTTGGGTGAGGGTTAAGCTTCAAAGACAGGGAAACAAACAATTTTGTAATACTTTTTTCCCCCAATTTTCTCTCTCTCTCTCTTTCTACTCTTATTTTTGTCTCTTCAACAAATATTATTCCTTACTAAAGAAAAGTTAATTACAATCGGGGTTACTATTCATACAGTTCACGGAAGTACAATTCGACCTCTAAAGAAAAGGCAGTATTTGGATGACCGTAGCTCAGGCGAATTTGATAGAGAAAGCAATGGATCTCCAGGAGGTTCCTCCTCCTCTTCCTCCTATCAATTACCCAATTCAACCACAGAAATTGATCAACCCGAAAATCTCTCTTTAAAGAAATCTGATTTATTAAATAGAACGAATCTCTCTCTCCACAATACTCCACCTCCGTCCTCTGACGAAGAAACAACCATATCCATGAACGCAAAGCAAATCATTTCCCCTCCCGGAATGGACATGAAAAAGTTTTGGGAAGAGCGATTGGCCAACGGGTTATATGGAAGTGGAGGTCTCTGTGATCCAGAATCATCCATCCATGGGAAGCTAAGTGGTGCTTCAGCAGCTCTTTTATCCGCTGCAGAGCGATCTTCCTCCTATTTGGCATCTATACAACTCCACGAGGCTGAAATTGCAGCAGCTATATATTCCAAGCAGCAACAGCAGGCAGCACAAGCAGCTATAAACTCTTCTCAAAACGCCGGACCTTCCTCTCCTGTCAAGTCAGAGAATGGCGGAAATGTGAATCCCATCAGTATTCGTAGTTTTTGTATCCAAGAGGGCAACACATACCGATGCAAGGTCTGTAATAATGCCTACACCCATCCCTCCAACTTCCACAGGCATTATGTAACCACTCATCTCAATCGAAAGTCATACCCATGTACTGTCTGCTCCAAAAAGTTTAATCGCAAAGATAATATGACGGCTCATTTAAGAGCAGTCCATGGATGGGGTGGATCCCTTAGTTCCAATGGAAGCTCAGCATCATCTCTACCTGGATCCCCTGCTCCCCCCTCATCAGCGGTATCCATGACAGTACCTAAGCAAGAACCTTCCCCTACTATTGTCAACTAATTTTTAAAAAAAATCAATTCTCTCAAAGCAAGAACAATAACTCTCAACCCTATAAATTGTAGTTACCACTTCTTCAATTCTTGTAATCAACTCTTTACCCATAGTTACCAACCAACCAACCAACCAACCAATCAATTATAAGTTACCAACCAAACACTTTCTCCGCATTATAAGTAGTGTACAAGCAATAACTTATATTAAAGTTGTTGAAACAGATAAACTTATCAAGTTACCTATTTTATATAATCTATGTGACTCTTTAAAACAATTTTTTTGAGCCAACACAATATTCACAAATGGCATTTCTCTTAATTTTGATGCTCAAAAAAACCCAAAGTTTTACATTAATTTTTTTCTCGAGGCATTTTTTCCCCAATATCATATCTTATTATTTATTCAAATTATCGTAGTCAGTTATGTTATAGTCTGAAAAGTCTGTAGACTTTACACCCCAAAAATAATATTTTTAAAATAAAACCCACATAAATAATCAGAAACAAAGTTTCTGAACCATTCACATAATACAAAATAAATAAAAAAAACAAATCATTACATAATATTACATATACTTTAAATATATATATATATACCTTGGGCATCTTTCGGAAATAGACTTAAAAAAACAAAATCAATCCATTTCCAAAATTGAATTTGAAAACCAAATAGTTACCAGTCCATTTTCCGAATTTCTTAATCATATTTTTTGAAAAAAAATTAAAGAATAACACCCCTTTTTTGTATAAAATAAATTTTCTTTTCTTTTTAAACATAATTTTTGTGTGAATTTTTTTTTCTACCTTCATCACTTATATTTTTATTATTATAATTATTATTGAGAATTTAAAAGAAATATTTAAAAAATCTGACCAAGTCAGTGATTATCTATCCGTTCAACCAGATGAAACCCCTTGGTGCTCACGAACACAACACGTCCTCGTCGTCCATATCAGATAAATAAATAAAATATTTTTTTGAGAAAAAAAAATATAGCTTTAACAAATTTTTAAATAAAATTTTTTGAATTATTAATTCTAATGAATGTTGTTAAAAATGATGTCATAGAGGAGGACTCTATGCCTTGGAAAAGAAGAAGACAAAATAAAAACAAGTATTCTCTCTCTCTCTCTCTCTCTTGGTAGTTCCAACCCATGCTTTGTAATACTCTTTTATTTTTTTATATACCGATAAACTGCCAATTTTTCTGTATATTTTTACCCTGTGCCTTCTTTACCTTCTTAGATAATATTATTTTTTAACTGGCTCGTTCTATGTATTTTATTTACAAATATTTTAAAGAGAATTTGTATTTTTATACTCAAATATACGTCAATTTTTATATTTTTACTCTTTTTATCGTTAATAATTTTTAGTGAGGTAAGTTTTTTTTTTTAATATTTGTGTCTCTCTGGATTCTAGACAGTGTTCCTTTTTACCTACAAGACAATATGTAATATCCACAGCAGACGTTCATCCCTCACGAAGAAGAAAAAAAATACAATGCCACTGCACTCCCGAAATAATATTATATTATACAAAACAAGTCTGTCGACTAGACGCCTCATTCTTTTTTTTTGCAGACCCCAGGCCTGATGTATGTTAAATATAAACATACTTAACTTTCAAGGCCAAAACTCCTAGACAAGGAATTAAAAAAAAGGAGTACCGTTAAAATACTACACTAGTTTTTGTTGCTGTGGGTTAGGAACACACAGGCCAATAAGTTCTGCAATTTTATTATTTGCAAATTTTTGAATGGATTTACCTTCCTTTTTGTCGTACCGTTAGAGGAGATTGTGTTCTTATTTGTATTTAGATACCTACAAAAAGTATGTTGTTGAAGGTCATTATTCCTTAAGAATAAGGAGACTTATTTCCTTATTGCTTTTTGTATTTTTATTTCTACTCTTATTAACGCTATATTTTGCAACATTTATCTCGTTCCATGATTATTTATATATCTACAATTGTCCTTCCTACTCCTATAAAATAACCTGTATACGCGTATTAAGTACATCAAAGTAGACAACCAAGTATTAGATGTTTGGAATGATAGAAACTGCATTTACTGTTTAAATCTAGTTATGACGAAATGCATTTTAAAACACATCGTTTATCGCATGTTGTCCTTCTATCAGGTCGTATTACATTGTACCCTTATGTCGATAGGGATGAATACGGATCCAATTCATTGGATAGGTATCACATATACCTATCTGTAAGTTCATTGTGGCATCCCATGCCGATTTTGTAAGTTTTGTCAGCTCACTGATAAAGATTTCTAAGTAATACGAGGTCCTATACCTTAATGGGCGGCTTTCACTTGAATTACTCTTTGGATCCGTTGATCGAATGTTTTGGCTCATTTTCTTCCTGAACGACCCACTTTCAGAAGGAAAGTGTTTGTCAACCAAGATTTTCAGATTGCATGGTCCTTATTTATCCTCCATTCAATGCGGTTAAGTCATCATTTTCCCTTAGTAGAGAAACACTCCCAAAAATCAATGTTTCCAACCCCAGTCTTAATAGTGGGATGGTGTTATACTCTGCATTTTTCTTCCCCAAGCACTTAATTCTTTTGTTCATACAATGTCTCTCACTATTAAAATAAGCATACCATTCAAATAATCGAATGCTAAAATTCCCCACTCTTCAATCTACATATATATTACTGTTACTAAAGGATAAAAATGTCCTTCTGGTGAGATTATATACATATATTGATTATCACTTACAAGGGACAAATGTTTTTATTATCCAAAACAGACTTTAATTTTTTTTTTTTGTCATGACTTCTAATATTGTGGCTTTTATCAATGTAATCATGTTGTCCTAGGTTGGGATTCTTATATTTTGAAGATCGAAAAATTTGCTCCAATTAGGAAATGACCAAATGGGAACTTTATATTCTCAAGTAGCAATATATAGATAGGCCATGGATAATGGCAAAAAAGATCAAGCAGCGTACGCATAAAAGACCGCTTTCAAGTCTAACATAATTTCCCCGAATATTACATTCTCACGCATTTCACGTCTGATTTAGAATCGCATTGTGGGACCTCTACTCCCATCATAAAACCCTCAAAACAAGCTACCGTTTAAATCTTTTGTCAGAAGCACGGCCATTGGCACCTATTTATTTATTATTAATTTTTTTTTTACTAAGAGTAATAGTTCTATAATAAAAATGTAAAGCTACGTCATTATGGTGTTCCCACTTGCAAATATATTAAAATTCCGGCACCACTGGTCTGAAGTGAACAATCCAATATATTTGGCTGATATATATTGCTCCCCATTTATCAACTCTCATTAACTCAGTTAAATGACGTCACATACAAATCTCAGAGTGAAATTATATCAAAACTTGAAATCCATGGAACATTAGTAGATCTGTAGATATTATGAGCTGGCACTATGAGACAGTTTCCTTCCTTAAGGCACTACATACTTAATATATATTATCTAGGAACATGTGTTAGGATTACATAAGAGCACCTCGGGTCTACAGCACATAGTTATTCTTAATATTCTTGCGAAATATTATTGCCTTTTTCTATACATAAGAACGAAATATTTTATATATTTATTTAGCGAGAAAAATGATTCATCAAAAAAAGCAAATAAATAAGGTTTTTATGGTTCATAAGAAGATAGAAGAGGCAGAGACGACCTTTACATAGCATTCATCATCAAACGTGTGTCTTTGTCCTCTAAACTTACATAGGTAGGTAGTCCTGTTAGTATATTTTTGCAGAGGAACCGAGCGTAGATAGTCACAATACAAACTCGTTTCTTAAGTTGCCTATTAAATAAGTATCTTCAGTATTTTATAAAAATATATAAATACTACAATATTAAGGCTAAGTTAGTACACATTATAATATATTTGAGGGACCTCAAAATCTGTTCAGATATTTATTATATATATATAATATGAAACTTGTTTCTGAGTAAGTTGATTACTAAATATGTATAAAGAAAAAGCCAAATAAACCCTTCAAGTCATTCTTATTGTTGGTGGCTATGATTCTCTGTGGTAGAACTGGTAGCCCTTTTTACCAAAACCAAAAGGTAAAGAACTAATAAAAAAAATAAGAGAAATAAAGAAAAATCATCATCAAACAAAGGCGCTATATAAAGAAGAAGAAAAAAATCCCTAAAATTGTCATACCTTTTTATATGTACTGGGTGATCCATTGAAATCTGAACACTTACTAATTCAATAGTAAATGAAGATTCATATTTTTCATATATTAAAACATATATAATTAGTTACAAAATAAAAATAAAGCTGAGCTCTCTACCTTTCGTACAAGTAGAAAGCTATGCCACTTGAACGTGTTCGACGAATTTCCATTCGCGCACTCCAAGCAGTTCGGCATCTCTACGACCATCGTCTACGCCGTCAGTAAGTCCGAACCATTAGAGAGGAAGAAGGGCTATGTCAAAAAGACCAAACTGGACACGGAAGATTTAAGAAAACAGCTCAGGCCAATCCCCTCAAGTTCATGAGGGTCCATCAAAGAGATCTCGACTTTCACTTCAGACTATCAAGGGAGCTATCGAAAAAGTGTATTAAAAGAGCCTCGTGAGCGTAGAGAGGCCACTTTTGACACCAGCACTGAAAGAAACCAATTTCATCCATTGTAAGACTCTTGAATGAGTCTATTGACACTTTTGCCCCCCTCGACTACACCATTTAGATGTACATCTAGGTGAAGAGCTGCAGTGCCCTTCATCTAAACACCGAGGCCTTCAAAGCCACCGTTAGGTAGCACTGGGACGCAATCACATAGGACTAAATCCACAGCAGGTGACAGTCCTTCTGCCTCCGCCTGGAAGCCATAAATGCCACTAAGGGCGGCCACATTAATGATTAAGAGAGCTCGGATCCACATCTATGTATAGTATTAATTCTATTGTTAAGTAATAAATTATATTTTGTTAAAGTTTAAAATTCAAAGTGTTCAGATTTTAATGGACCACTCGGTATATATAAGTTAGCAAAACCACATATATTGTTGTGCATACATAGAGAATCCAAAGGCGTTGTCATCATCCTTTGAATCTAATCCCCTCTAAGTTTCTCCTACGTCGTAAATATTCTGCTTCAATCGGCTTTGTATTATATATTACGTAAATTCCACAAGGTACATAATCGGTACCAATCGTAGTTGTTACTTTTTTTTGTACATGTTGTGAGTGTGTACCTTCATTGTCCTTGGACTGTAAAAGTTTTTTATTATATAAATATACTTTTTGCAAAGAAAATATCTCTACCTGGGGGCCTCTTGTTTATTTCTTTCCCTTTGATATCGTACATGTAATAATACGTGTATTTAATGATGGTTAGGATGAATTAAACAGTTTTTTGTAGCAATTTATCTACAGAGCATTTTTACTCACGTCATACATTCCATCATAATTGATCTTGGGGGCTTATAGTTGATACTTTTCATTACATATCAACTGATTCCAATATATCCTGAATTTAACACCTGTATTGAATACTACTTGATCCTAATTATAAACTGTCATGTTCTAATAAAATATAAGTAATTAAAATTGAAAATCCCTTTGAAATGTCCATTTGTACAATTTTTTTTTTTTTTTTTTTTTTTGAGATTAGGAACGAAATTAAAAAGGATAATAAGAGAGGGGCGTCCCCCCGAAATAATGAATAATTGTTTTTTACTAGATTTCTTTTTTGTCAGGATGGAAATTTTTTACTAAAATAGGGCTAATAGTTTTTCCAAAGGTATCCTTTCTTAAAAAAAGGTAATTCGGGCAAATTATGCATCACAGAAAAAAATAATTTTTTTTATAAATATCTATAGATTTTTGGAAAAAAAATTCCAAAAAATGTAATATTGGAATTTTTTTATGGAAAAAATTTGTTATTTGAAACTATTTTTCAAATAATTTAGATTTTTGAAATATTTTCCAAAAATTGATTATTTAAAAAAAATTTCCAAAAATTTAAAATTTCCTTTGTGAAGTTTTTCCCCAAAAAATTTAGCTTTCTGTGAATAACTATGAATTTTTGAAAAAAAATAGGTTTCTGTGAATAGCTATGGATTTTTGAAATTTCTTCCAAAATATTTAATATTTAAATTTTTTTTTCCAAAATATTTAATATTTAAAAATTTTTTTCAAAAATATTTCATATTTGAAATTTTCTTCCAAAATATTTAAAAAAAAATTTACAAATAATTTAATTTATTGCTAGCAGCTCTAGATTTTTGAAATTTTTTACAAGAATATAATATTGAAAATGTTATTTTTAGTACATTACTAAGGATTTTGGAAAAAATTTAAAACATTTTAAATTTTGGATTTTTAAAAAATTCCAAAAAGCCCCCCGCAAAAAAAAATGCATACACCCCTCAAATAAGATGGTATAATGATGTAATAACACAGTTTAAGTAAATTTTATTTCTTGAAATATAATATAATATATAGTATTAGAAGGATATATCATAATATTTGATGGCGGCCAATGTTGTTTAAACCTTTTATTTGTTGATCACATTTTAACATGGAATAGATGGAATTAATGAATAAAAGGTTTTCATTAATATACAACTGATTTGTTTAGGCCCCCAAAATGGCCAACATAAACAATGCTGACGTAACGTGAAAACGCTCAGTACAATTAATTAAATGAAGGAAATTGTATGACGGAAAGAAAGGAAACTCGACAATCAAATGAAATAAAATAAACAACACACTGCTCTCATAGAACTCGGAGTAAGAATAATGTCCAAGTCACTCTTTCCTGTTGCTTCTAAAATAACAAAAAAAGCTTTTAAAAAAATGACTATTGTTACACCTTTGTCATTAGTAAGTTAGTTTTTTTTTTTTTGTTATTATTACAGACTTCTAAAGTGCGACGAACTTTTTCATCCCCTTTCGCTGTTGTTCGGTACACTCTACTACATATTGTTGTTATTATAGTGTTGGTGTTGGGTCTGAAAATCCTAGACCGGTCTGAGACTCTTAACATAACTAATTCGGTCCATTAAAGAAGTTCGCTCTGGAAATGTCTTCATGAAAAATTGGATCTGGCATACAAAAAAAAGTATAGAATTTAGTTTAGTCCAATTATATAGATGAACTGTTAATGACGTGCAACGGAATCCACAGAATTATAAATATATATATATATTAGGGGGGAGTAAATTTTGCGGAATGACTTTTTTTTTAGTAAAGAAATCCTTCGAAAAAAAATATTATCCCTTTTTTCTCAATAAATTTTTCTTCTACAGCAGCGATAATTTTACTAGTCCAAGACCAAAAATTCCTATATTTGTGTGGGAGGGCGCTACAGTTCTTCCATACCACACCCAGCAGATGCCCCTGATGTCATTCTTTTTTATTGTGAACATTGAAGAAAATACAAAATCTTCACAATAACGTCATTTAAAATTAAATGTGTTGGATAAATCATATTTGTAGATCTCATCAATCAGAAATGGAGAGAAAATCGGTTCATAGATTTAGTTAGTTTCAAATAAATTGGTCCTCGATTTGAAAGCGATTAAATTTCGTTCTACATTCGTGGGTATCCACGGGTGGGGGGGGATGTAGCTCCCTCCCAATGAAGGAGTTTTTGTGAAAATTATCGTACTTGAAAAACACAAAAATAATGAAACACAGAGTGAATAAAACTTTCTTTCAAAGATTTATTTTTCTTGGATCGAAATCAAGGTCATTCGATCCAAGATTAATATATGATGTAAATTGTTATACCATTATACTTTTCCGACTGATGTTTGGTTTCAACCGGGGGTTTAATAGTGACGTCACTGAGTATAACTGTTACCAAGAGTAGCTATATATCACCTTCCTTGACTATTATTGTTAGAGTACCGTTTTTATGACAAGCCCAATTACATGAAAGGATATCCTAGTATTTATACTAACATAGATTCGATCCAATTATGCAGGGGTGCAAAAAAATCAAAAAGTCCTCCTCTTCGAGGCCATCTCGCCTCCATTCTAAAAGTCTGATAATTTTGTAGATGGCGCCATTCGAAAGAACTGACTCAGAGTTACAATTGGATGTTTGTTTGTTGTTTTTTCTGTGATCAAAAATGTCCGAGCAACAGCAAAACGGCAGAGGGTCTGCGATCTCCTCCGTGCAAAAGTCCATCTCTGACAAGAAGATATGCAAATAGACCCTGTTCTGAACAGGAGAAATGATTATTTCTTGGCTGAATTAAGAGCTCAGGTCATTTTAACCTTCAGAACCAAACATCCAGCTCAGGTCATGGTCCTCGCCGTCGTGGCGTCCGACGGCATCAAGATGCGTCCATACTTCTTGAAGGCCAACGAGAAAGTCAACAAAGACGTCTACTAAAAGGTCCTCAGGTACCATTTCTTCCCAGTGTCGCAGAGCACATTCCCCAGGGACAAATATGTGCTTACCCAATACAGCACCCCGGGATGCACGCTTAAGGAGCTGGTAGAGTTATGCCCTTTGTTCTCTCCCCACGTGAACCCCCTGGACTTTGCTTTTTGGTGTCTCTGAAAGGGTAAGACAAATAAGACTCCGAATGTCAATGTCCTGAAGACCGTGACCACGGAGGAGTGGAACAACTTGTCCTCAGACTTCATCAAGGCTAACAGTGCTCCTGTTCGTCCCTCCAATCTGGGCCAAAATATCCGTCCAAATCTGTCTTGAAAAACTCGCTTAAAAAAACAAACCGAAAGAAAAAAATTCGGTCTTGGACCGAGTCTCAACACTAATAGGCACCTCTCTTTCTCTCCCTCCTCCTAAGTATGTACCTACCTTTGTTTCATGCTTTTTATTCTTCTTCCCTTGGCGTGGATTTAATAGGTAGTATATATAGGAGAGCTAAGTCATATCACGTCCCTGGTTAAATCCGTGGCTGTTAAAATAACTACACACTACAGTAATAACTATGTGGATACAAATTGTAATTAAAACATTATACCTATAGATAATTTGTAAGGGAAAATATTTTATTGTTTTGTATGTGGAAGTTGACAAAGGGTAGATATTACAGGTTCAATGAATGAATGAAGCTGCCCCATTTCTCTCTCTCTCTCTCTCTTTGTATGTGTGAATAACTTATATTTGGTTCGTCCCCACAAACAGAGGAGTCCGCAGTTTAAGCGATAATCTCAAAATGGAGTATGGATCAATTTTCATTTTTTCTTCTTTCATTATATTTCTCGTCTCTTCCTTATTTCATCGAAAGCAGAAAATTTTATTTGTTTTAGTACGGAAAAACATTGAAAAATATTGTTTCGTTTCCTTTCATGATCGTCATGCAAAATAAACTTTGGTTCGTCTCGTCATAGCTAAAGATATGAACACTTATCTGTATTACTTTGTAATCGTTCACAAATAATAAATTAGCATCAATTTCTACATACAAATTATGCTTATTAAACTGCAAATTGCACTTTTTATGTATAGTAACAGAAGTCATAATAAAATAATTTGGAATTGATAGATTCTCTTCTAAAAGGATCATATCAGATACCAATTAATATTCTCAAAAATAATAAGTCCATGACTTATTGGCCAGTATATTTGTGAAATAATAATAAAAAATCTTGATATTTATTCTAGATTGTCTTTGTGTTGACGTACCAGAAAGATACACATACATTAGTCCATGACAAAAAAAGAAGAAAGAAGTATTAATAAAAAGGACGTTAGGGCTCTGATGATGATCATCCAGGGCGCTATCATATTTGCAAGCAACAACAATAAGACAGACATAGCAACAAATATTGCCATGTCAATTTGATTTTTTACTCAGTCAAAAAGGATCGGATTTTTTGTTTATAATATATACACGAGGGGACAAAATGTGTTTCAAATATAATATGTATGTTGTACTACTAGTAGGATACAATGAACCCCACATTTAATTGGTGGTGGTATGTCTCTATTATATCAAATTTTCAATTACTCAATTACACAACATAACGTCGTTAGATGATACTTAGTTTTTCGTAGAGAAGATGTTAAGTAGATATAAGGGAAATCACGTTGCTGGCTATATCCTCTGAGTGAACACTGCTAATCCAACCGAGGCATTTTTATTATTATTTATATATCCAATGGTAGTTGCACTAAAGTACATACACATATAGGATGCATTATTCACAGGAGGAATCTCACTTACAGCTAAGCAAGCATGTATGTACATTGTAAATATAAGTCATATACTTAGAGAGAGACTCTCATTTATGTAGGTATTTTAAATAATATGTATCAAAATTGAAGCTTACTCCCTCTATGAACAAATATATAACTAATTTAATTTACTCAAATTTTAATTAATTAAATGGATCTATAAACTGAATTTTTCTTCTTCTTGTATAATTTTAGGTGAGTTACTCACTCCAAAGAAAGAGGAGCCCTCTGGGGGTGAAGAGGTCGTAAGCTCTCCGATTTCCCCCAAGTCCCCTCAAACACTGATGAGTGGTAACGGTGGAAAACTGGGTCATAATAATACAAACGAGCCGAAATCAATGTCTGAAATGTCTGTAAGAGGCTTGGATCTACTACGTTACGCAGATATATCCCAAAATGGAACTTACCGATGCCGCGAATGTGAAAAGCTAAAAATTATAAAGAATTTCAAAAACAAATATTCATTTCAAAGACATGCCTTCCTCTATCATGAAGGATCCTCTCGAAAAGTATTCCCATGTTCAATTTGTCATAAGGAATTTTCCAGACCAGATAAAATGAAACAACATTTGAAAGTAGCACATGACTGCGTCATCCCAACTAAAAACTCTTCAAAAAACTCTTCAAACAATGTTGCGGATTTGGGAAAAATTGAAGAGGGCCATCCTCCAGCCACTCTTCTTGTTAATCCCTTTTTACAACACCTGAATGACCCTACAAGCACAGAGGGAAAGATTGAGAGTTGTAAGGTTTCCGGTTCAAGAGTAAAATGAAGTTGCGTGATTAATATTTTATTAAAGTTCCGTAGTTTTATTTTATAGCTCATTATTATAAATATATTATATTATATTATTAAGTTGTGATCATTTGGCCTGAAATCATGGAGAAAGAACAAGTCCCCCTTGCCATTTAATATACCCAATACACCCACCCAACTCTCCTTTCCCAAACCTCTTCAACGTCCTTTTATTTTAGAATAAAAAAGTACCAGAAAAAAATGCACCTAAAACAAGACTGTTGTAGACATTATTACTATAAATTTTTTTCATATTATTTATAACTGATTGACAAAAAATCAAATGATTTTTTCTCCTTTTTAAAAATACACACATTTTTCTGGATATTTTTTTTATTTTTTAAAATTCTAGTTCAAATACGTAAAATACATTTATAAAATAATAACCCAGTGAATAATTAATTAGATAATTTTTCTTCCTATATTAAAAATAAAACAAAACAAAACCAACTAATTAAGGAATGATTTGAACCTTATTAAAACACGACACCCAATTGGCTTAGGATCAATTTATAAATTAAAATTACACATATTTAAAATAATTTATTAACGGGCATTCCTTATTTAGATAAATTAGATATTAGGTGATATATACATATATATATATAATTAATTATTTAAAGAAAAAAATCTTGTCTTTCTGATCGTTTATAAGTGTTGTTTTTTATTACATACAAAATATTATGGTCGTCTTATTATGTAAAATAATCTTCTTTTTTTTTTTTCTTCTTACAAATTTTCTTTTCAAACAAATATTTCAATTATATTTTCCAAGGAGAGATAATAATTCATTTAACAAAAATACATTTCATTTAATTAAAAGTGCTAAATCTTTTGGAGAGAACTACGCGCGCATTAAGAGTGAAATAAAACATAAATATATTTATCTAAATACAACTATTAATATAATACAATCTATATACACATATATTCTGGAGAGAATTCATCCCTTGGTAAGAAGCCGGTATATTGTTAACTTCTTAATATTAAATATATTATATATACACATAAATAAATAAATTATTATTATAATTACTGTACTTAAAGCAAAAATAATTTTTTCTTATCTTTTCGATTTTGTGTGTTTTTTAACTGACTGCTTTTTTATATAGAAAAAAAAACCTAAACAAAAACATTATATAATTAACTTGCTGTTTATTTAATTTCACTCCCTCCCCCCTTTAATAAATATTCTTTTTTTAAGTACAAAAAATCCGCGAGGCACATACCTGAGCGGCGATCCTTCCTGCACCACAGTCTTGATAATTTTGTCAGTCTTTCTGATTGACAAAAAACCTTTTTTTTAAAGATTTGCTAGAAACAATAAAAAATCAGGGCTATTTAATTATCAAGAGTCTACTATATGAGGGACTACAATAAGTGGACCATGGTTCAAATCTGTTACTGATTGTAACCCACCTCTTTATAAACCCAGGAGAATAGTATATGCCAAATAAGTGTTTCATCCATGTCCCAAAATATGTATTCTGAACATTTTACTGTTGTTTAACTATGTGTTTCTCAACCGGGGGGATCCAGTCAAAATATGTTCTCAGGAAACTTGTCAATAGCTCAGAGCAAGGCCTCCTTTTTTAATCATTGATTTTTTGATATAATTTAAAATCTTTTTTTGAAAAATAATTCACTTACTTCTCTAGAAAATTTAATGCGGACCCTTCCATTCTTTTAACATAATTTTATTAAAATCTATCGAGTGCCCAATCGAGAGTAAGTCCATGAGGAAATGATGCTAAGCTCCAACTTGAAACTGGATTGACTCCGTTAAGATTACATTAAGCATAAATATAGCACATAGTTGAGGATATTTATAAAAAATGAATTAACATATATATTGAACTAGGGCTCTAAAGTGATAGAAAAAGGTTGGGAATCACTTATCTGAATAATAATGACGGCCTGAGGCTATAAGTTCTTTTATTTCTCTCCTTTCATCCTTTGGTAGTCCACCACATATTGAATAGCCCTGATTTCCAACTTTCCCATCCTAGTCTATTGTTTGATTTTTTTCCGTTCCCATTTACTGATTATTTTCCGAAGAAAATAATAAAAAAAATTATAGGAGCAAATTGGGAGATTTTTCAATATTTCATATTTAAATTCCCTTGGATAATAGACAAATTTATAGAAAAAATTAATATAATTGTTTATTATTATTGGTTTAATATTTTTTTTTCTCTATCGTAATAAACAGTGTCTGTGATGCTTATAACTGACTGCAATTTATTTTTGTCCTTTTTTTTTTGTTTTCCAGTTTTATCATTATATTATTATTATTATTTTTTTTTTTTCAAAATACATATTTTGTAGAAATATTTTGCAAGGGTAATAACAACTAAAAAAAAATTAACTTGCATTTTTTTTGGTTAAAATGTGTGTTTTTGGATTGATTTTTTGGTTTTGTTACATATTTACATATATGGAAAAATCACAAAAAAATTCTTTTAAATGATTTTTAATAAAAATAAAAATTATTAGTTTAATATACAAATTATTATATTAATTAAATGTAAAATCATAATACAATAATGTTCACAAAATATATAAATGTTGAATGGAATCCTATGTTGATTCGTTGTTTTTTTTTCCACAAAAATTATTTTTTAACTATATATAGAAATAAACAGCTGATGGAGTAAAATTTCGGGATTGCCACTTTTACAGTGATTTATAATTTGGAAAATATTAAATATTACATTAATTCTTCACTTACTTCTTTTTGGAGTGAAAAAACACTGGATTATAAATTAGGAAATTTGAATTAATTCAATAATTTCCCGTCTGTTTCTCAATCAATTAAAAGAGTTGAGTTCAGCTTTCATTTATTTTTAAATTAATCATCTCACCAGGTTTGAAATAGATTTAAATGCATGAAAAAAATTACAAATAAATTAACATAATAGCCAGTGTAGCCATCAATACAATGAAATCAATTTACTATGGATAAACGTTAAAGAATATGTTTTACTATTAATTCGCGTGCAATAGCAATAGGCAACACTATCATAATAATATGTACAACTTTTCTAGTCCTAGTCAAGTCTAAAGTTTTAGTTTAATGAAACATATGACAGTACTTGCATTTACCGAGACATTGTTTGTTTAGTGGGGTTAGTTAACACAAAATTCAGTAATTGTTTTCTACAAATGATATTGGGACGTGAATATTTTTTGTGTGTAAAGTTAAAAAGAATATGCAAATTTTTAAGTCAATTTCGATTCTAAAAACATTGGATGAAATTTTTTTAACAGAGTGAACATTTCGCCGAAAGACAATTTGGACTATTTGGCCGAAAAAGGTAGTGATTTCCACTTTTTTATAATTCGGAGAGGCACTCAAGGGTCAGGTCGTAGGAGAAACGCATGAAATAATAGGCATAATGGAAGAAAACTGTTAAACTTTGAACAGAAAATAAAATACAATAACTTTAAGAGAAATATGACAAATCTTAATTCTTCAAGGGCCTGAAATCTTCCCATAGAGTTAGCCCTAACTATAAGTACCTCAGTTAACCAAATTAGATAATGATATCAAGTATCCAATAAAAAATTTTTGGTCTCATTAAGTATGCATTTAAATTTATTCAATAAATTGGTTTTACAAATGAATGAAGTTGTAGCCGGATTCTCATTTTAAATTGATTGAATGAATATCTGGAGTTGTAAAACTCATATTCTTTAATAAATACTGCTTAATACAATTTTTAGAAACGAAGTTATACATTCCAATATCATTGTATTTGTTCCTAGAATGCCTCCTGAAATCCTCTCAGTAGTTTCCCTCACCACAGCCTTTTCTTCTGACCCATACTGGATATAAAAAGGTAAAAATCTTGCTTAATATTATGCTTGTTTTATAAATCCATGAGTCTTTTTTAATATGAATAGTCCATCATATCGTATGACAATTAATAACGTTGGATTAGCCTGGGATGTATAAAAAGGGATGCCTACTACTGATATTTGCTGCCTACCATTGTGTGTAGAAAAAATTTACTATCGTCTAGCTATTAATAGAAAAGAAGAATAGGCTCTGGAAGGAATTAAAATTGTATATTTAATTATTACTATATTGGAACTCTGTATTCGTAACTAATTGACAACAATGACAGCAACATGTTGTTCTCCAAAGTGTAGATTAGGTTACTCCAGCAATCCAAAGGAATGCAATACTTTTTGTGAAAGGCAACCTATAGATAATGAAACTCTCCTCCATAGTTGGATGATGGCTATACCAAGGTTATAAATTATATTTATGTAAACTTTTAAAAATGTATTGATATTAAAAGTAAACTTTTTTATTATTACACTATTATCAGGAACAGAATAAAAATTACCGAAATTGGCAATTATGTAGCAAACATTTTAGACATGAAGACTATAAATTTGAAAGAACAAATTCAATCTATTGTTCTTAAAAAGGCTGAATAAATTTTTCACGGCATCATGAGTAAATCTTCCATCTAAAATGAATGAAAAATTTCATGGACATAATGAAGGAGTTCCTTGGGCAACTGAAGTGTGGAAGTTGTCGACAAAATGATACCAGTTTGACATGCCTTCAAATAACCTTTTTCCCCACATAACATTGACAAATCATCTTTTTGAAAGTTTGAATAGCTTCGTTATATTTGTCGAGATTTTGATGACTTAAAGGGTGATGGAGAGGTCATGAGTTCAAACCAGGAACTAATTAGATAAATACATTCTGCCATTAATAAGATTAACCCATCAGACTCCTGGATTGTGGAATATCTCAGGCCTGCACCACTTGCATCAGCGACATTCATTTTTGAAAAAGTAGCTGAGATTTATGACATTTTCAGAAAGCCTTGAAACAATTTTCAATTCCTAAACTTTTCTAACTCTATGAGTTTTTGAAGATGTTTTACGGAAACAATATAGTTTGATAAATGTCTTTCTTCCCCAAAAAAATGATGGCAAAATAATTTCAATATTGTTTATAAAAGATGTATGAAGATTTTTTAGAAGATGAGGATCATCATAAAGACAGTATACATTTTCTTTGGGATTTTCTGGATGAGGGAAGAAGTTGACAATTTCATCTTTTGTTCCAAATTAACTTCTTACCAACAGAGGTGGTTTAATGGCCCTATATATCATCTGTAGACCAAAGCTCTTATGACGATCTCCTTTGTAATTATCCCCAGTACAGACGCATTGACTGAATCTGGATTGAATAAATAACCAAATACTTGTTTCCATCTACTTGCAATTACAGCGAGCACAATGACAAGAATATGTGTTGCATTTTCACCTGTGGGCTCTGGAAGAGTAATCTGCCCATTAGACAATCTAGTCCTTGAACATAGTCTCTAGACTTTTTTATAACCATTTTATACATCAATAGTACACAATTTTTGTCTTTTTCACTGAAGGTCGTTATTTTAAAAGTCAAAATTCAAAAACATCATTCAAAATACCACTTTCAAATCAAATGCCTTCAGTTTTCCTTCACATTGACCTCAGCAAGGGTAAAAGAAATAAATTGGTGAAGAATATATTCATACCCTGACGAACCATAAGCAAATCTGTAAAGTGTATTAAACCATTACAAATTCATAAGAAAGAACATAGCTTCAAGATAGGGTATAAAATAATTTAAAATAATTTATTTCTATTTATCTATTTTCCTTCATTTTAGTATTTTTTTTTAACTGCTGGACTTGACCAAATGAATTAATCGATCTTCATTCATGAGCCTTTCAACATAGGTTTTGCGACAAAACTGAACTTAAAACAATAAATATGATAAAAGTAATATATCAAGGCCTCTACTATATCATTTACAGATACCACCATATTCGATATCTTTTAATCGTTTTTGTAGTTGACATTATCAAACCCTTGTTCCTGTTAAGTTTTGTTTGAAGATGCTGTATTTTTGCAGACAAATTTTATTTTCCGTTAATAAATTGATACAATAAGAGCTTTATACGTATGTTAAAACTTCAATCTCAGGTGCTTCTTGGATAAAAATGACTGATAAGAGTTGATTTTTAACTTCGTGATCCGAATAATCATCTATATTTAATACCCCATGAGTTTTTGCATACGAATAATCTAACATTAGAATTATTTGTTTACTTTGATGTTCTTCTGTATCTCTGTTTCGGTTAAACGGGAGCTTTCGTTTGTTTTTATCATAAAATGTTGATATGAAGTAGAAATTGCATTATTTACCAAATGTCACTGGCCTTTTAGAGACTTTTGCAGAAACATTGATTATTCCAAGTGAGCCTGAAGCAAAAAATTTAAGCATAAATAGTTAGAATATAGAGCCCAGTGACATCCTAATAAAACAACCCAACATATTTAATTTTCGTATCCCTCACAAAGTAAAAAATAGTTGATTATATTACTTGGTAAACTCTTGAGTCTTTCACGTGAGTCATATTCCCACATTTGATGGCATTGATCCACAATTTCCTTCAATTGATGTCTTTAGTAAAATTAAATATTTTCTTGTGCGATAAGCCTCAAGACTTTTTACTCGAATTTGATCTATTATTATAATACGCTGCACTAGATGTTAACATAATGAATAATATATTGAAATTATAAGTATTGGCTAATTATGATAAATAATTAAATTAGATAACAATACAGACTATGAAAGTTTTTGACTACATTTAATCCTAAAAGGTTTATGTGTCAAGCAAACATTGTACATAGTCGGTATTTGAATTTAGTTATGTCTCCTTAACACTTAATTTGCTCATTATATGGTAAGAGTGGAATGAATCCGAAGGAATGCTTAAAATTAATTATTCATGATCAATATATGTAATTATCCCAATGACTTGTTCTTTATTACCGGGAGTGACGGAATAACACGATTTATTATTACATTCAATTCCACACGTTTGTACTAGATGATCCAAACACAGTATTCCAAGAGCTTGCTGACACTTTAGCCAAGGAAGGTGCAGAAAAACCACATTGAATGAGTGGCGAACTATTTGACAATAGTTGGATAGCTGCCGCCAATCTAAGCAATTTATCGCCGATCCATAGATCGGAACAAAAGTTTACATATACTTGAGACATCAAGTCTCAAGTATAGTAGGTATGGTTAGTGGCCAGATACAATATAATAAACATCTTTTTAAAATAGGTAAAATCCTGAGCCCGATTTGTCAAATCTGTGAAATAGAGGAGGAAGCACCATTTCATCTTATCTATGACTCTAGCCGAACAAAGCAGAAGATAACTGAGCTTACTATAGAGTCTGTTGAAAAGAAAATCATCATTAATTTCGGATCATTGGATAAATTGAATTCACTCAACCTTTGTTGTTGCGTCACATTTATTAATTTAAGAAGTTGAAAAAAATATATAAGTCAGAGCTGAGCATACAGTCACACAGTCGATCTCCATTCCAGATCTGGTTTATTAGAAATATCAATAAGTTTTTGTTTTTTTTCTGCAAAACTCTGCTTAAGAGTACCATTCTACCATCAAGATTTTTATAAAAAATGTCAAATATTTAACTTTTTGGAGAACAATTTCGAAAATTAAACTTTTTGAAAAACTATGTCAATAATCCATAGCTATTAACACGAAATTAAATATTTTGGAAAACAATTTCAAAAATGAAAATTCAAATATTAAATTTTCTGGAAAACAATTTCAAAAATCCATAGCTATTAACAGAAAATTAAATATTTTGGAAAAAAATTTCAAATATTAAACTTTTTTGGAATTTTTTTTTTTGAGTAAGAGGCCAAAATCCTTTAGTTTGGGGGGGGGGAAGGGGCTACAGCTTTCCAGCCCATTCCCGAATCCTTCTGAATTCCCTTCATCCTGCAATTGGACTTCAGAGAATGAATGAGATATCCATTGAAAATTATTAATAGGTACACATCAAAACGTCAAAATATTCAATATTAATGAAATAATCAATATTATGAATCATATTTTTTGTAGGTATCGAATTTACATTGTTTCCAAAGATCTTATCATATTTCTTAAGTTATACATAGGCTAAGAAATTGGAGAAGTATCAACAATTACTAATGTCGAAAGGGAGGAATAGGGGAGGAGGGGTCTCTTAATCCATTTGAATACATATATTTTGAATGTACATATTGAAGTTTTTGATAAATCATCTATTCTAAGCAGACCAATCCAATATTGGGACTTAAAAACTTCAAAGTACTGATTTCTACGGTTGTAATCCTCCTTTATATATATATAATACTAGAAATTATAATATTATCCTGACAGTTATTACCTGTGAAACCAGGTTGCAAGTTTTGGGTTGCATGATCTAACTTTTATTTTATGTAGTAGTATTTATTGAAATAGTTTGGGAGTCTATATCGAGAGTACTACTTGTATTTTGATCGAGGCAGGAATATTGAATTTAAGAAAACATACCCTCTCCATAACCATTCTTATAATTCGTGTACTCAGTTAGCTTTAATCAGACCAGATTAAAAAAATAGATATCAGAGATTTTTTATTGTCTAAACTATTTTCATAAATTTGATCAGAAACCACATTAGCTAAATATAAATTCAAACTTAACATACATCACAAAATGAATTAATATTAAAATTATCCATTGAAGGAGAAGGGGTCTTTCAATTGAAGCTGAAGAACCACCCAAGAGAAGAGATCCCTGAACATTATAGAAATCTCAATGGCATCTACAGATATAAATTCAATGGAACTTGAGTAGACAGATGTTCATATTCCCGTCTACTCCGCGAAAGAAGTCCATTGGATATGACGAATATGACAAATTTTTTAAACAAATAAATTAATTAAATCTCTCTTGCTGAGTCGTACGATTGTTGTTCCAATTAACATTACTTTTTCGATATATATATTACTTGTATGGTTTAACTGCCTAGATTAGCCTGTGTTAAGTGTACACAGACTTCCAAGTATTTATAATTTAGACACAATGACCTTATTAACTTGGAAGCATAGACAAGCTACATTCAACAATAGGATTTGTTGTAAGTAAATCTCTGTATTTATCTAGATATGTTATTTTACTTCCTACTGCCAATCCATAGTTCAGTCATATCTCAGTGTGGAATGAAGGCTTAAATCACGGGTTAGAGGATGTGTGTACTTCTAATTATGTTGATCAATGAAATAGCTAAGGTATACTAATTTGTCCTAACAACTTTATCATATACGGAAGTATGTGTATTCATGTGTAATTAAGAAAAAAAATAATTCAACATCAGCAATATCTATTTATCAATGAAATTATAAGTAACATTTAGTAAATAGAGGAAAGCAATGGCGTGAGCTAACAAATGAGTGTTAAATTAATTACAACATTTAGCGGGTAGCTTTCCTGGCGAGTATGTGAGCTTCATGCAACGAAGGATCGCTTCGACTAACCCTGTGTATCCGAACATTCATACCACTCTTGGCAGCATTGTAGTCATCCCACCATCTTTGGTTACCAGCTTTACTCCTAGTCTCATTTAAGACGTCAGAGTCCGTAAATAAATTTACATTAGTTTCATGATGACGCTTTAATATATTGATAGCTTTAGTAGCAGCTTGCAACTCGGCACAGTGAGAAGTATCCACGGGTTCTTGAGCTCTCTCACTCACATTGTTATTATTATCATCGCCAAAGTAAACTCCGATTCCACCAGAACGAGGGGGATTGTGGGACCCATCCGTATAGACGTTCACGTATCCATCTGTTAAATGTACGAAACCTAAACAGATAACCGAATATAATACAACTATTACTGAGATAACACATTTCGAAAATCCCTACCCATATTGTTGATAATGTGAAAGTAGTCGGGGTGTGGAACGAAAAATTAGTAGGCCATTATTATTTTGAACTTTAGTTTATATACCCGGAGGGGATTTGAGGATACGCTAAGCGTACACGCATTCACACAAAAGTACATGAACCATGATATGATCATAGACTCATAGTTGATAATATTTTAGAGAAAATCGCGTGCGAGGAGAAGGGGGGAGAAAGACATATGGTATAATTGTTTAAAATACTGATGTGATTCTCACTGATAATCACATCAGTATTTATAAGTTGCCTGCTTTATTATGATTTTTGAGTGTATAACGAAAGTATTTATTAGTAAAATGTTTAATGAAGATATACTACGTATAATTGACTTAGACAGTTTTTACCCGTTACAGAAGAATTGAAAACGTCACACTCCATGGAATTTTAATTCATTATGAACCATATTCTCAGAATAATAACTAATAAAACGACAAAGTTAAAGTATTTCGAAATATATTTCAAGTTCCAAGTTTGTAATAGAAGGCTTAAATTAAATATAATCTACATACTAAAAAATAAACCATCATACATTTAAGTTAAATATACAAAATTAAACAATTAGAATCATATAACTAATCAAAACAATAAATTATAAATACATAATATTTATATAATAGATTGATCCAAATAATATTTTCTTGTTCTAACATCGGAATTCAGTTACATATGTCATAACTTTAGGTTGCAAAACACAAACGAGAAGTGGAGTTTAATCCAAAAGATCATCACCCCTTTTTCCTCATGTGGAAGTTGCTATATACAATTGTGCACAGGATAGATATATCTCCACCGATGATATCTTAATAATTATTAATAATAAAGTAAATGTCAAAATCATAAAATAATAATGTTAGATTTAAATCCATATCTTCGTCCAATCTTAGTACGAACAGCTTTTAGAATCCCACTTTTATTTATTTCATGTTTATCTAAAAAAAGAAAGGATAATCCATGCAGTCAAATTTTATTATCATACTATGATTCTTTGGAAAAGGTCAACCCTTTTTAGGCTGTCCGTTAGAATGATTGTGGTAAAAAGGTTGCGGACAACATTTTGGGGGTAAAATCAACGTGAAGCAATTTCATTGTTAGTTATATGATTGTGAGTAATTGAATTGCAAGACAATATTATCGTGTGCAATTTCATTGCAATTACGTATATTATATTCGGGTAATCAAACTATTGAATGACAAAAATATTATATCGCAGCCGCTCCCAAGAACATCATAGATCCCTTCTAATATTAAAAATGCCCTCAAGTTGAGTTTTGGGGCTCAAAGTAGTCCCCCCCCCCCAGTTCCAAAACATAAAGGACACCTTCTAATATACTATAATACCCTAGAAGATCCTAGATCTGCAGACTAAATGAGACAGCTACTGGTTTCGAATTTTATGACATTTTACTCCAAGTTCAGACATAAATTAATAGATTGCTGAGTCAGTTTACTTTTTACCAACTCCTAATGCTGAAAGAAGGAACGATCCAATGTTAGTACTATAAGGACTTAATAATTACTTATTATTAAAATTAGTGATGTGCCACGAGCTGAACTTTGCCGGTTAAGTATTTTCGAGTTTCTCAAAAAAAAAAAACTCCAAGAAAAAACGAACTTTACTTGTTACTCGCTTTAATACTCGTTGATCGCCTGAATAGTCGTTAACCACCCTAATACTTTTGCTCGCTAACAAACTCGTTAAAAAAAATCATATTGTCAGAAGAATTATTAAAACTTTTAATTGAAAAAATGTTTTCCCAATTTATTTTCCAAGATTTACATAAAAATTAGTTAAATTATTTTACTTTAAGCTTTAACTTCTATTTAAACAAGGAATATTATGATAGTTACTAAGATAATATTATGTAAAGAAAAGTAATGTGTCGTTCGCGAACGTAAGGGCTCTATGAGCTGGCTCTTTGAAGTGAACAACTGTAGCCGACTCACCCAAATTGATGGATTTCTTGCCTTCTTCTTCCAAGCAATGTCGATTACTCCCGCTAGTCTAAAAAATCTGTGTTATTCTTCCGTTCTATCCCCTCTAACTTTTAAAAATTCATAATCCTGGTAGTTGTCACTATTATATGTATTTATCAAAATAAAATATTTTATTATTTCAAAGTTTTGCTAAATATGTATAAAGCAGTTTTTTGTTTTATTTAGTAGTATCCAGTATGAACCACTCATCCCACCGTCGACTAGGCTGTATCGCTATTTCCCAAAATGTAATGGATGTATCCGTTTCGGGGATAAATGCATGAAGGTTCTGGGTACTTGCTATGGTTTTTGCATTGTTCAACCTCTTCTTTAAAAAATTACGCTCAGTTTTGTTGTCCGAATGCGTACAAAATCACACTCCATTGATTTTAAATGGTTAGAAACAAGCCCGAGCAACTAAATCGGTCTGATTCTCATATGGGAGGCGAAGGCTATATTGCGTGGCTTCCCTTTTAAAGTAATACATATTTTTTATCAATCCGAATGTGGCCTTCAAATTGTTTGCGCTGGAACAAATCTACTGTTACTAAATAAGGTCAGTAGTAGTCGTAAATAATTGTAACTAAGAGATGACAATGATTCCCATTTTTTGGTAACGACTAACGAATTCTAACGACACCTTGAGCAGCAGCATCCTGTACTACAAAGCTGTAATTTTCGGAAAAGTCTTAAATTACCACAAATTCACCTTCCATAATTTCAGATTTGCTTTTATTCGACAAATTACCTTGTGATTTAGTAATGAAGTCGTGTTTTTGCCAGCTTTTCTGCTGGGTCATAAAATATTTCTACAAAATTTTGAATTGGAAGTACTATAGGGGTAAGCTCCGACCTATTGGTTGATATCCACTGCTGAAATTGAACTTCATGAACACTATTTTACTCTAAGTGGTCAAGCAACTTTCACATTTACAAAAGAAACAACAACAGACAATGTAGGAGTACAAACTGAAGACGCTAGAATGCGACGGTAGGAGGGATATTCCGTTATCTCCGGCATTATATATCCCATGATCCTAAATTTTACATTTTGGTGAATAATACAAACACATACACTGTGTGTGCCTCTTTCTACGGCAAAAATGCATTGTAAATGTCGGAGACAAATTAATTTCGAAAGAACTATTTATGAATCGGGGTTCCTAAAATTACGAAATAGTTCTCTCAAATTGTACTAAATTAACCGTTTCTGTATGTAATTGTACCAACATGTTTCTGTATGGTCATCGACACAGTCTTTCTTCACGGGTAATATCCTGCTTAATTAATCAGAATGATAAAATTCAACTATTTTATTAACTAAATCAATTGGTTTGAGTGGAGGTGTCAACACATCTATGTAATTTGATTTATAAATTATTTTGCTATGTAATTTGATCATAATACATTTGATTATGATGCAATTTCATTTTAAGTAATTTGATATTATCAAAATATGTTATGATAAGAAATTGTTACAAGAAACTCCATTTTATATTGCAAATATACATCTGCCAACAGTTTAGGCAGGGTACATCTGGTCTCTATAGGGAATCAAAACCTATCACCACAATTATTCAGAGTATCAAGGATCTCTTCTAATATCCTATGATACACCCCGACCCAAGGGTTGTGCAAGTGGTTGTGGTCGAAAAGGTGGATCATTATCCACTGCGGCTGCTTAATTGAGTATCAATAATTATCATTTATTGTCTGGAGAGTGTGGGGAGATATTAATATACTCAAATTTCATATTATACAATTCAATTGTCGGTATTTAAAAGCATATTATTTTGCACAAAACTGTACTTTATCATTCCTGAAAATTTCATTCAATTCTCTTCATTTTTAAGAAAGTTGTGTTATTTTATTTTGATCACAGATTCAGGTGTAGATTAAAAACATAAACATTACAAAAAAAAGGCGTGAAATATCGATGCTAAATTGGTCATAACTTTCTTAATATTGATGCTAGAGACATGATTTTGGTATCAAAATGTCTATTTTAAAACCAGATAAATCAGGTTTAAAAGGAAAAAATTGAATTGAAAGAAAAAAAAATTTATTAAACAGTACACACTGTACTAGATAAATAAGTTTTTAATGTCCATTATAACTTTAATTTGATCCATAGCACTTAATTTGTAATTTTGAAAGCTATTTTGAAGTGACTTATTTTCCAGCGGATGGTGGGATTATACGAAGTAACGGATTGTAAAAAAAATAAAGTAGATGGAAGATTAAGCATTTATCTACATTCAATATAAATGACTTCCAATTGATTTCCATTATTTAATTAACAAGCATCCAGCATTTCTACTGGGATCTCCAAAACTCTTCTTGCACGACTCATGCAAGATTTTCCCCCTCAGTGAAAATAATAAGGATAAATAGGAAATTAATTTTTACTATTTCCTCTGGACATGGGGTATACGAAGTTATTTTCAAAAAGTAAGATGACTTTTCAAATTTGGCTGGTAAGGTACATTTGTATCCTCGATTATTTAATTTCAGTACACTCGTCATGAATATATATTTACTGTTCCAGCTATGTCATGTGTTTATTTTGTTTGTGAGAGGCATAACAGTCAAAAGTATTTTGGGTATTTGGCGATTTTTAGCTATTGAAAAAGATGGATCAAAGAATTTGCATCATATTTTTTGTAAAAAATGAAATTAAAGCCTCCAAAACACTTACAATGTTCATTGTGGGAACCGGGGAAACTACTCTGAGTAAAAAAAAAGAAAAAAAAAACTGGTACAAGCTCTTCCAAAAAGGCCGGAAAGGTGCCAATGACAAGCCTCTTTCTGGACACCCAAGCATGTCAGCAACAGATGAAAACGTTGAATCAGTGAATAAAATTGTGTTTTAAAACCAACAAATTACTGTCAGACAAATCGCTGAGGATATTGCTATATTGGTTGGTTCGCGCTATAATTTTTTTTCAAACGTTTTGGGCATGAGACAAGTGTCTGCGAATTTGTTCACAAACTGCTACTTTTGACCACAAGAATCGTTGCATTTTTTCGCCAAAAACAACACCATAATCATGCCACAGCCACAATATTCACGTGATTTGGCCCCATCTGACTTTTTCTTGTTTCCAAAACTGAAAGAATGGAGATGTGTAAAGGATTGAGGAGATAAAGACTGATTCGCTGGAAGAGCTCAAGGCTATACCGAAAAGTGCTTATGAGAAGTGCTCGTAGGATTGGAAAAAGCGTTGGTACAAGTGTATTGTATCTGAGAGGAATTGCTTTGGAGGGGGCAACATAAATATTGATGAATAAGTTAATATTTTTTCCTAAAAAATTACAAAGTAACCCTACTTTTTGAATACAATTCGTATATGAAGTCAGTAAATACACAAGCAAGCTAGAATGATTTTTCTCATACATTTGTATTGTTCGAATAATTATCATTAAAATTTAAGAAAAGAATATTCTTATTAACCAATTATGTGAGTCGTAAATTGCTTTTAAAGTAGGCAAACTTGATAATCACATAAAAAAGGATAAATTAATTTTGAAAGTGGTTATATTTGAGCCAGGTAAAGTCTCTTCAAACAAATTATAAAGGTTATAAACTATAGCCAAAGTTTTTGAATTTATTAATTCATTCCACAAATTTGAATGATACGCCTATAATTGATACAAATATATCTATAAAATATTGGACTGTATGTACAGGTAATTCCGGAATATCTTTATTTACATCCTCAACAATAAAGAAACATTTAACTCAGTTGTTTTAATTTAAAGTTAAGCGATAGCTTTAACCCTCCTGTTGTCTTCGGGTCAAAATGCCCCATCACATAGTTTAACTAACCATAAAAACCAATAAAATAACGTTTTTTTGGCCTGATTTTTTTGACTTTCACTAACTTGTCCCGAATATTTAAAAAATTAAAAAAAAATTCGCAGAAACAATTTAGTGTAAGCAGTACAAAAAAATGCACAAAGATTGTCCTACGGGTCAAAATGACCCATGATAAAATTTTAACAGAATTGAAACTTACAAAAGTAGTTGCGTAATAAAAAATGTTTCTTTGTTTGATTAGTCTCTCTAATATGCAATTTCCTATGCGTAATAGCATAATGACAATGCGATATTTGTTCTTTGTCCTTGCATTTCAAGGTGGTATAAAGGTGGTTGGTTTTTTAGAATTCACTGCATTTACATTTTTTCAATATGAGTGTGCGGGATATTTCTGTAGAAGCTTTCGATCTCATTCTTGAGGAAAACTTTGATTCCGAACTGGAAGGAGAGGACGGCTGGAGGAGGGTGGCTTGCGATGCCAAATCAAGTTATGCTTGGAAAATCCAGGTATATACAGGAAAGTTGGCCGATGGACACTCAGAGAAAAACCAAGGGATGCGTGTTGTACTTGATCTGACCGAGGGACTGAGGGGTCACAATGTGACTTGTGATAATTTTTTTACCTCTTATCAACTCGGACAACAGCTTCTGAAGAGGAGGAAGATTGCCATGGTTGGTACGGTTTGTAAAAACAAGCCTGAGCTCCCACCCGCACTGCTTGCATCAAAAGAGAGCGAAGTCTTCTATTGGGTTGCCAATAGGTGATTATATGGCCAGATATGCAAAAGACTTAGAGTCCGACACAGAGAGATAATATTCTTCAAGTCTTTAATATCAAGTTATCGACCGGCATCATGACTCTTGGGGTCATTGGGAGCATCTGCAATATCATGCCCATCTTCTTTGAGCCAAAGGAGAGGGTGGGTAAACATGGAGTTTACAAGAAGATCTGTGAAAGTCCGTT
Source organism: Lepeophtheirus salmonis (assembly GCF_016086655.4). Classification (NCBI taxonomy): domain Eukaryota; kingdom Metazoa; phylum Arthropoda; class Copepoda; order Siphonostomatoida; family Caligidae; genus Lepeophtheirus; species Lepeophtheirus salmonis. The sequence goes on along the minus strand of NC_052144.2, from coordinate 33,490,230 downwards.
GCTTTTGTGAATGTGGCGTGTATGAAATGTCATTTCAGGCTTTGATTTGCAGAATTTTAGTGCTAGGTCAAACAAGTTTTAGATCACATATAATATTTTCCGGATTTCTTGCATTGACCTTTTTGCAGGAGCCTTTATATCCAATGGCGTCTCTAAATTGATCCCGAGTGATATTTAAATCCCTCAACGTCTTTATTCATATCCATTCCGACCTTTATTTCATCTATGAAGCTTTCAAGCTAGGCACTACGCTTTTTCTTCTTTTGCTAATTCTCCCAGAGTATTTTCTCTAATTCGTCGCAATGAGCAACACCCATTTCTAATTCCATCAATTGTTCATAGTGTTTTATAATCATTTCAAACTTATTCTTAATATTGTATGGTATGTTTCCTATACTCCCATTAAGCGTCTCATATTTTTTAATAATTTCCTTCATCCTCACAAAATCAACCTTGCATCTGAGGAGTTGCGTGTTTATTTAGGTGTATTTAGTTGCGTGACTTTTATACGTTGTCATTCTTAATTGTATATTTGATTCGAACATGACTATATAATATAATAAAGAGGTGACTCGAGAAGTGAAGCATTATTCCTAAGTGCAAAAACCTAATCACTGCAAATAATAACACATCAATACCCAGTTGGTATTTACTGATTAATTATTAGAGTTTATAATCTTTTAAAACTTTGATTAAGAAAAAAAAGATTAAGTAGATTTAAGTGAATTTTATGTTATAAGAATTGCTAAATGAAAACGGCTGGACGAGGTGATGACTTAAGGAAGCGATCATCTAGAAAAAAGGCTCAAGTAACCAGAGCTGTAAACAGTATAAACAGTTTTTGTAAGTCCATATTAACACGGAAAACTTCTGAAGGTAAATTATTCCTGGATGAAGCAAGAATCCGTTTTCAAAAAGCCTGTGAAGCATTAGAAGAATATAATATGGAATTGATGGACATAGATCTAGATCAAACATATGTTTAGAATACATTGATATGTTGATGAATACAATACCAACTATCAAGAGACGCTGAAGAAGCTTTTAGATACAATGAGAAACCAGCTGCGCAAACTTTAAATAAACTATACGAACCTTCTAGTAGTAAAAACATTTTCCGTATTGATAACTCTTCTCTTCCCTTCAATTTAACGTTCGTTTTTATGCATTGTTGTTATTCTTATTCGTATATTTGATTCAATCATGTGTTGGTATACAATATAAATAATAAAAAAGGGACTCGAGAAGTGAAAAAAAATCTAATCCCTGCAAATAATAACACATCAACATCCATTTTTAGTTGTTACTCCGATAGGTTACAGTAAAATCATCGTTCTTTTTAGTTACACTCTATGATAGCCTTTGATATTTGAAGTTCTTTTAAAGTGATTAAATTTAAAGAGAATGTTTATTGGGCTTTCCATAGTAAGTAATTCATGGACGTCCGCAGGGCCTGGGCTAGAGGGGATGTAACCCCCTCCCCAAATTAAGAAATTTTTGCTTATTACTCGAAAATTAAAAAGTTTTGAAGTTATTTTTAAAAAAAATTCCAAAAAATATAATTTGTCAGTTTTTTTGCATAATTTAAGTTTGTGTGAATAGCTATGGATTTATCAAAAAAAATTACATTTGAAATAAAACTTTCTAATTTTTTGTGAGGAACTGCGAATTTTTGAAATTTTTTTCCAAAAAATTCAATTTGTTGTAAACAACTGTTGATTTTTCCCCCTAAAAGTTTAAGTGTTGGCGAATAAATATGAATTTTTGAGATTTTTTTAAAAAAATTTGATATTTAAAATTATTTGTGAACAGCTATAGATTTATGAAATTTTTTCAAAAAAATTTAATCTTTTGAGAATAGAGCCTATGAAATTTTTTATCTTTTTTCCAAAAAATTTAACTCTTTGTGAATAGCTATGGATTTTTAATATTTAATTTTTTTTTCCAAAAAAATCAAAAAACCAAAATACAATCCTACGGACGGCCCTGTAATTATAAAGTGTGCTCCATTTTTTGAGTAATTAATTCGGTTGATTTCATCCTCTGGAACGGCTTAACTATGAATTAACTTTTGATAATGGCTAATGTCAGGGGGTTCCATTATCATATTACCACTATTTTGTGAGCTTCATTTAATTATTTATGATAGTTAGGCAAAAATTATTGATAGCAATATATTTTTCATAATAGTAACGTGCATTTTAATAATAGACGAACTTCTATTATAAAGTCTCGAGGCTTATCACCCAAGCAAATGTTTAATTTTCCAAAAGTCATGAATCGAAGGAAGTTGTGGATCAATGCCATTAAACGTGCGAATAGGACTCCCACCAAACACTCAAAGGTTTATCTAGTAATATAATCAGCTATTTTTTACTAGGTGAGGTATGTGAAGATTAAATTAATGGGTTGTTTTATAATGATGTCACTGAGTTCCATATTCTAATTATTCATACTTAAATTATTCGCTTCAGGCTCACATTGAAGAATCAATGTTTCTGCAAAAGTCTCCAGAAGGACGTTGGCGTTTGGTAATTAATGTAATTCCTACTTTATTAAAGCATTCTAAGATAAAAAATAGCAAAAACTCATGTTTAACCCAAACAAAAAAAAGTGGAATTATGAATGAAATTGAGTAACGCATGTCTTGATCATTGGCCACATTTGATTATAATTAATTATTTAAGTGTATTATTCGCTGAAAATGTTATTTAAGCTTATGGTGTGAAACTCATTTAAGCATTTAATATTTAAAAAGTAAATTCGGTAAATTTTTAACGCTATATTTATTTTTTTTTAAATAAATTTTTAACGGAATGTTATAATAGGGATAATAAAACAAAGTATTAAAAACTATTTCTTTTTTAAATATCCATTTTTAATCATGGCTCATGAGAGAATGGCAACTTTATATTATTCGGTGCAATAGCTGAAAATTGAGAACTTATTTATTTCCAAAAAATATTTTTGTTGTAGATTTTTTGTCTGTCTGCTCTATCCCTTGAGTCCTTTAGATGTGATACACGTCGTTATTTTTATTGTACCACGCAACCTTTCATCCAGAAAGAAACAGAAAAGAGGCCCGAAATCACTTGGTGGTTAGCCAAATAAGTTTATCATACCATCGCTATTTATATCTTATATAGCCGCAGACTACCACTGTCATATTATTTATTCGAGAGAATCAACAGCTGACAACAAAATATATAGGGTATTTTTGTATTAGCGAGATAACACGATGGACTTATAATAATACTTTAATATAATCATTCTCTAAGTGAGCCAGTACTCTTATACCACTCAAGGTTAATAAAAATACAAGGTTTGACCATCATGTAATCGGCCTTGCTAGAATTTTCAATTCGATCTATCGTACCTACTACTGGATATGAAAGGTAGATTTTGAGAAAACACACAACCATTCTTACTGTATGACGTCAATATTAAAAGGCGTTGTGGAAGTCAAACATCAGTTGTAAACGCGTTATAGTATAACCTTGTATTTCTCTCAATCTTGGTATCTCTGTAGTACGAAGGTAATGAGGAACAGAGCATAAGTGCAGTATCAACAATTACAAAGAACAAAATTCAAAAAATGGGAAACAAATGAAAAGAGAGACCTCCTTAACAAGATAAAAGTGTTTACATTTAATAAGATCATGTTCTAAATAGGAACAATTTATAAAATAGATATTAAACAAAGTGTTCATGAGTCTGAGGTTGTGACTGCCACGTAGTGACCTACAACACATTTCAAAATTGTACTTATTTTTTATTGCAGACTACTTATTGAATATCTAGCTTTTGTATGTCGCATTAAGTCATTTACGATTGTCAACACCCCAATACATTATATATTTTCCATAATATAATCAACGAATACACCTTTACTACTACCTACTACTAGTTCTTCATTCTAAATATTCTACGAATTTGAAAAGTTGGGTTGCCGGGTACCTTGCAAACATTCTATTGTTTACTCGAAAAATTATGTAGATGAAAAAGGGGAGGCAAAAAGTCCAGGTATTAGTTTAAATTTCTAGAAAATAAATCCTTCAAAATAATTTTACCATCAAGTTACAAATATCTAGATATGGGGAGGTCTCTAGTCCTCCAACCCCCCCCTTTTGGAGGCTCTTGAGTCTATATATTTCAAGTCTAATTCTAACCTTGCGTTTCAAATTCCAACCTTTCGATACTTTAATGAACAGCCTTTGCTTGTTTTTGTCCAGTATCCTTTTCTAACGTTTTTACTTAAAGAAGCTGATTAATTCTAAGGATGAAATTGACTGAATAGAATAAGCAGGTACTTTTCGCATAAATGAATCAATAAAAAATATTCAATGCAAACTCTTTTGATCTTATTACTCATTATAACTCAGTATTTTTGCATTCTTATAACATTGAAAAAAAAAAATATATTATAAGACAATGAAAAACCCATTATATGACCAATCTCTGGTCACTATTTTTGAAAATGAATTGAAAATAAAAACTAGAGTATCCGTTCCTGAATAATATTTTCTTTATTCCATCCACCCGACTTCTTCTCATTGACGATGAATTTACTTTGAACCTTGGTAAAAAAAAGTTCACGTTCTCTTTTCATCCTCGCTTGAAAATAAGATTTAGATTCTCAGATTGTAAGATCTAAAGGGTTTCTTGAAGTTGTTTATTTTTTTTCCTAAGGCACTTGAGTTCTTGAGTTGTCATAGTTGCTCTCGTAATTTTTAAAGTTGGGATCTGCATGCTTAGGGGTATGAATCAGTCATTTTTACTGAATAAGTTTGAGTTGACGACTGGTACACTATTACTTTACTACGAGACGATATGTCAGCTAATTTCAAGGGCATTGAACGGATGCTTCTACAAATTTAAGCTACGTCAGGAACAACAGCCCGTGCAAAATGATTGAGAATTTGAGTTATTTCTTCAATTGCCTTCAAAATGGAATTGACAAAATCCTTTCTTGTCAAACCTTTGATCCATTTTGCTTGGAATTGACAGACGGGTTTCTCCTGTTTAACCTGTTCTTATACAATTGAGCGTCTGTCTTTGTTTATCAAATCAATGTAAATTTATGTTTGTCTAATATTTACGGTTATAGATAATTTGACATTGAAATTTTTGACACAAAAAGTAAACATTATAGGTAAGTGTTTGTTAAAATATATTTCTATTATAAAACATGAGATTTTAATTTTACTTTATTAAATCCCTAGCATGTTGTTCAATTAATTAACATGTTTTTAATATATTATTAGTTTCATTATTCAGGTCACATCATGTATTCCGATTTCAAATCTATAGAGGAGACTTGTTCACCCCATTTTTATTATATACATATACTAAATTATGTTTTGTTTTTTGTGTAATTTCATGTTATACTTTAATTATTAATCACTGTAAATAATAAAAAAAATATTTTTTAAATTTTATTATTATTTCTGTAAATGTTTTATTTGTTCATCTTATATATGGAATTATAAGTATTTAATTCATGTTTTTACATGTTTCCTCCTGTTGTAGCATGTCTAATCCTACCCTGTACCTCCTTCTAGTGTATCAAGTATCCTACTTTTGGTTAGTTTCTAAAACATCAATAAATGGCTATTAATTATTACACTGCATCAAAAATACTTTGAAATTACTTGTCTTATGTAACTACACATTAGTAACACATCAGTTAACTTAGCATGAAAAAGTCCCATAGGATTATTTATTGCCGGACTCAATATTTTTAATTTTATTTATCATGTACAAAATTTGTTATATAAATTTTTACTGTTCCAACTCACTTTGATCCCTGAATATAGCCTATTGACGAGATTACAGATGTTATAGACAGGAGTAGAATGAAGACTCGTAACTTCTTTACAAATTTTTTTCTAAAACCAGGGATACAGAAGCAAAAATATAAGCAAATACTCCTCATTTTGTTACATTGCAGGATTCTCTTCAGGTATCAATATAGTGTTTTCCTATGACGTACTTCAGTATTTTTTCAGAATTTATGGCAGTTTAAAAGTATTATAATATTTTTTCGTCAAATAGTTAGTAGTATCTCTAATTATTTCGAAATATGTCCAATCCAATCATTATTGTTGGAGGATGAAATGTTATAGTTGTAAACAGGTTGGGAGAATGGTGAATGTCCTCCCAACAAAACATATTCCTTCTGCCCAATTACCACCATACCACCAAAGACATACATATGTCTTTTTACAAAAATTATTTTCTGATATAAAAATGTTATGTTTTCTATAAAAAGTACATTTTCTAATTAACAAAGTAAAAATATTAAAGCTCCAGGATAATCAAAACTTCAAATGATGAGTATAATTTCAAACAAATGAGCAAAGTCAGCAATTATCTGTACCTAAATAATACAGAAATTACAATTTTTTAATAATTATTCCATCAAGGAATATAGTACGAATAAAAATTTAATTTTTTAAGAGGAGGGTTACTCATTTTGTTCTTGGTAGGGCTTTGGCCCACCAGGATCCAATCTGCATAGGGGTTGACTCAAAAGTTTCGATTAAGTGAAACTCAATGGACAAACAGCTCGGGAGAAGTTATGATCTTGACCCCAATCTGCGTAGGTTGGATACTCGATGGCTCATAGAGACTGAAATTCTACATTATGAATATGGACTACAAAGACAATTTCTCAGTTTTTAAAAAAGCATTTAAAGGCCAAACCTACTGCGATTGAAAATTTTAATGGTCATTTCAACAATACTAAATGTGGGGATTTAGCCGATGGGGGAAAATGGTGTTGAATATTGTTGGATATATATATTATATGAATCGATTTAGCAACATCCACAAATGTCTTGAATTAACAGTAATTCAAAGTACTAAGTTTCTGAAATGTGTGGAGGCATTGTAACCATAGCGTCACTATAGTTTGCAAATGTTTTATTGCATGTTTAAAGTTGTTCAAAACGTTTTAAACCATACACGTTGGGAAATTTTTCAGGCGTGTATGTAATATAAAGTACAAGACTGCATCCACTATATAGGCTTGTATCAAATAACTAAGTGAAATATTTTGTAATAACAAAACATAGTAAATCTTTCTTTATTAGCTTAATATATACGAAAAACCCAGGATTCAATGTATTTTCTAAGATAATACCCAAAAACCAAATATGATATTGTAAAACCTAATATATAGGTAAGCCCCAAGCACTGGCAGTCCTGGTACACGCACGATATATGTGGTAACCCGCATTTAGAGTTAAAAAAAATAGTTTCCATTGATAGTGAATAATGGCTAGTGCTCTTGCTTCAAACAGATTTTAAATGAATTGAATTTCCGGGGAGAGAAAAATGTGTCTAATTCAAGGTCTTGTCCTTATCGGTCTAGTGGTTCCAGTTCTTGAACCGCTGGATGCGGAACCGACAAAGTCGAAACGAGACACCAATATATTGCTTATCGGTCTCGGTTCTTGTGCTTATTTTCGTTTGATGTATATTTTGGATTATTTATGACCCTTTAATATTCCGTCTACATAATTTCATGTAAATGAAACACGTTGTTACTTTTATTATATCCCGTAACCTTTCCTCCAAAAAGAAACAGTAAAAATCCAAGTATGCTACTAAGCTTGTCAGGGCCCTTTAATATGATAAATATAATATTTCTTAAGCCAGTGTTTCCCAAAATTTCCTATGCCTAGGCCCCTACACTAATACATTTTTAGCTAAGGCCCCCTTTATACAAAACATTTGTATTGTCTATGTATGTGTAGACTGAAAGCAATCCTCACTTATCTATATTCCTGCCCCCCCCCCTCAAGCCTCCCCTCAAGGCCCCCACTTTGAAAACCATTGTCTTAAGCAACCTTAATTAAACCAAAACTATTTGAGTGAAGGACTTGAAACAAATTTGGTGGCACACCACATATTATAATGTTGACAAAATCATATATTAATTTTATTTTACTTATAAACCAGATTGTAGAAAAGGGGATTTTTTGGGTAATCTAATTTAAATATGAAAAAATCCTTAGAACTCCCATAATTTCTTAAATTAAATATATTTAATCGCCTTAATAACACGGACCGGCTAATCAATTCTCAATTGGATAACTCCCTGTTTTTTTCTCGCCAAAAACTCCTCAGATCATGCTTTATCGAGAAATAACGAATTCTTCCGTGATAAAGAATGTTCTGGAGGTCCATCGATTTCATTTATATCAAAACCTTCCTTATAGACTATATTAAATCTACATATGTTTGGACGACAGTACTTCAGAGGAGAATATTCTCCTGAATTTACGACGTAGTTGAAGTAGCCATCAATAAACTTGGAGTGCTTGTCAGTGTGTCTATGACCTATCACATATAAGTTAAGAAATTGGGCAAGTCGTGCAATTGTGTGGCTGAAAAGTAGTATCCTATAAACATTCTCAAATCTAAATCTTCCCATGGACTACGATCAAACGTCAAAATGATTAAAATTTAAAATCCATGTGATAGGCTTAAAGTCTGCTCTTGAAAAATTCATAAATCCTTCATTCAAAATCCAAGCTCTACGATACATTTCCAAAGCAATAGAGACCGTTTAGTTTTGAATTTGAAACTCTTTACTGAAAAATTACCCTTGAATGGACATGTGAGATTAATGAAAAATCTAAAAAGTTTGGTTGTACATCCGACATTAAAAGAGTCAGCTAAGACCATTGGTTCTGGCTCTCTCTTGCTTGAATTAAAGGGAGATACACATAAAATTCCTCAAAATTTACCTATGAAAGAAAGTATCATCAAATTGATTTTCAATAGATCCCCAAAACAATGTAGCAACTGCTTCCAATTTGGCTACTCAATGACCAGATGCCCATAAAATATAATATAAAGAGAAATTTTGGGGATAATTATAACACAATGAAGTCGTATAGGGGTGCTGTATTTCAAATGGAAATAAGTTCAAATTTACACACAAAGAGGGAAACCTTCTCAGAAAGTAAGATTAAGATATCCCCAGTTATAGTTCATAGTAAAGTAGAGGCAAAACCCACTAATCAAAAGACGGAGGCAGGAAATTTCTATGGAAAGTAATGATGAGAGAACTGAGGGACACACAGTCATTATGGAATCTCTCAAGAACATCCCACTTGAAGGGACTTCTTACCGGAAGAGGAACCTGAAAAGATTGAAGGAATGAAAATAAGATATTATCTCATATCCCGTCTAGAGAACCTACAAACTAATTTAAAAGTTGTAACTGACACCGAGAGCTGCCCTCATTCAGAAGAATTAGCAAAATCCAGTTAAGAAAATGGGAATCATCTATCTGGTTTTGAAAAACTCAGATCCCCAGTCATTCATGACAAGATCAAATAAAAAAAAAACCAACTATGAATTTATATCCAATCTGTTTCAGGTTTTAGGACTCTTGTGGTATTCTACCTTACTGTAAAACAAGAATATTTCATTATTATCCTTACCTTCAACTCTATATCTTCCCGTGCGCTGTAGCCTGTAAGGTTCTCAACTATTTGAAGATGATTGGTTTTCTTGATATACACCTAGTAGCTCTTGCGGATATTAGTCTGAAAGATTCCCATAAAGTTGCTTACCTTTTCACCGGATCACATTTATCGTCATATACTGATTTGATTATGTTGCTATTAGTGAATGAGTAAGGCTCTGGATTTGAATCCGGCTCATTATATGTGGTGTGTCAACTCTTGAATTAAAAGAAAAAATCGTAATATATTATTTACATCATATATGGGTACGTACAGGCCAATATTTCATAGACATATTTTGAGCTTTGTATTCAAATTACTGGGATGAGTTTTAGCTGTAGTTCAGAGCCTTCAAATGATTTCGTTGTTCAATTTTGATCAAGCTTTGTCAATTGTATTTTTATCAAAAGAAACAGATTTCGACCTGATGACCTGGACATTTCAACAAAATATCCCGGTCATCGTAATCTAGCTATAATTAATTCTTATTTTCTGTTCTAGCTAGGACCATATTACTGATGGATCGGTTAATTGATTCTAGGCTAATTGAATGAGGTGCCAGTTAGACATTATAAACTGGTTTAAAAATCTAAATGATTATTTTGACATGTGTCAATAATATTTAATTCATTGTTTGAATAGTTTCATTCAACAACGCACTTTTTTTGCTCGTAAAATGTCTAATTTGGTCCCTACGCAAAAATGTGCGAATATCCTTGATTTTTTGTTACCAATTGAATAGAAATGCTTCTCAAGCCAATCAAATGCTTGTGGAAGCTTACGGTGGGCATGCTCTAAGCAGAGCACAGTGCTTCAGGAGGTTTGAAAAATTCCAAAGTGGTTATTTTGAAGTGACAAATGAAGAGCGCGGCCGGTGCAAAAAGTTTGAAGACGCCGAATTGTAAGTATTAGCTGATTATACCGGAAAACATCAAAAAGTACATAAAATGTTGTTGACAAACTGTCGACTGAAGTTGCATGATATAACTGAAATCTTAAAAATATCAAAAGGACGTGCTTCCACCATTTGCATGAACATTTGTCGATGAGAAAGCTGATTTCCAAATGGGTATCGCGTTTGCTCACAGTGGACCAAAAGCAACAACGTGTCTATGTTTCGGAGAGCTATTTGGAGCTGTTTATCCGCAATAACAAGGATTTTTATGCATTATGTGACAGTAGATAACACCTGGATCCACTACTATACACCAGAGTCAAATTGATCGTCAGCTGAGTGCACAGCATCTGGAGAAAGCGGTCCAAAGTGAGCAAAAAAGCATGGGTCAGCCGGTAAGGTTTTGGCCTCCCTTTTTTGGGATGCTCAAGGTTATTTTTTTTCATCAACTACCTTGAGAAAGGAATAACCATCAATAGCGGATATTATATGGCGTTATTGGTGCGTTTGAAGGAAGAAATCGCCGAAAAACGGCCCCAAATTAAGAAGAAAGAAGTGCTGTTTCATCAAGACAATCCACCATGTCACAAATCTTTAAAACCATGGCAAAAATACACAAATTGCGCTTCGAATTGCTGTCACCCCCCGTATTTTCCAGATCTGCCCCCCCCAGCGACTACTGGCTCTTCTTAGATGTAAAAAAAAGCTCCTGGGAAAAGATAAGGATCGAACGATGAGGTGGTTCCCAAAACTGAAGCCTATTTTGATAGACTTGACAAATCGTACTATAGAAAAGGCATCGAAATAATAGAGAAGCGCTCGACTAATTGTATCGCTCTTGAAGGAAGCTATCTAGAAAATAAATTTCGAATATTGACAAATAAACTTCGTTTTATTTGTCAGCCTTGGAACTTAGTGACCCACCGGATACATATACCAAATATTCTATAGACACCCATTTGTGTCAACTATAGGAATTGTATTCAAACTTGCTGTATGAGTTAAGATAACCAAGAATTTTAGCTATAGTGTAGAACCTTCATTTGATGTAAGAGCCTTATATTATCCCAAACATGGGCTCTTTTACATAAAATCTATCAATTTATCATTCTTGTATAGTGTCGATACATTTCAACTACTCAAAGTGCAATTAGCTGTGCTTATAAAGGGTTATAATAGTATAATTAATTGATAAAAATCAACAAAATAATTCTCCAATAAATACAAATTTAATCCACACTTACTTTTGAGAAAAATCATTCTTGCTAACTTTGAGTTGACGGGCCACATATATTCTTGCCGCATAAATACTAATTAATATATTAACATATATAACAACAGTTCACAATATATTTTGATAGGACTCCCATCTATGAGTCAAACTTGTAATGGAGAGTATGATAATTGATAATAAGTTATGTCAAATTATGCAAATAAGATTTAATTATATTTTTTACAATCGTTTTTTTCACTATAAATATGGAAGGACATCCAGGAGAGTTTTATATATATATATTTACATTCATTCGAAGTGAAAGACCATCTTTTTAAATTGACCGTCCCTAAGATAGTGTACTCTCATTAGTCATTAAGGAGCTCGGGGAAACCCAGATTTGGACTGTCGTGCCAGAAACAAAGTACTATGCAAACTGTTGTGTTTCGGTACTACCATCCTATGAAATCTAATAGTCGATCCTGCCGACAAGACTGGATATCTAATTACTCATCATATTAATAGGTATCTATGCATAACACAAACTTTAGCGCTAAAGCCAAGGGGGAAGTGTGTCCTAGAACAGAATGACCAGTGCGCCAGGCACAAAAAGAATGTAGATTTAAACAACAAGTTAGACAAAGCTACACATAAGGTGTTCAACGTCATCCCCTCCAAGGATAATAGGGGTGGCTTCTTCAATACTGACCTAGTGAAAGGCTTGGTCTCTGCTAATATCCCGCTTGCCAAGATTAATAACAGGGAGCTCAAAGAATTCTTAGAGAAGTACTCCAACAAGACGATACCTAGCCACACCACCATGACCAGGACAATAGAGAAAACAAAAAAGGAGGTAGTGGGCAATATGAAGAAGAAACTTAAGGATAAGTTATAGTTTATTTCCATTGATGAAACCACAGACAGGCTGCGTAGGACCATGTGTGTAGTGCTGGCAGATACTTTGGACGGGGCATACTTGGAAAGGCCATACTTGATCAACATGGTCAAACTAGACGCTATTATCAACTTGTCTATGCACTGTGCAGCAGTGCATCAACTTTTCTCTGTTTGAGCAAGTTACCTCTTGTACAGGGCTTGTCCATAATTGAGAAGGTCTTGGAGAACCTTGCAATCCCCCAGTTTGCTCACAAGCTAGAGAGATACTGAAAAAAAAATCCACCATACAAGAAGATGAGTCTTATTGACTCAGTGCTCTCTGGCAAGTATATGCTTGGCATGAAGGAGGATCTCAACACCATAGCAAGCTTCGACTGCGCCCTTGCGACATACGTGAACTGTGAGAGAGCCTCCAGCGTTTTCAAAGATCTCCTCACTAATTATAAGAATAGACTGACATAAGACCATCTGAGGGACTAGATGATAACTCAATGGAACAAGGGCCTACTTGATTGAGAAATTTTAATTATATAATTGTTTTTATCCTATTTTACGTGATTTATTTGCATTTTTGGTCATTTTCTGCATTTTTGAGTTTTTTATTAGCTCCATTGTTATGCATTATTTGAACATTTCTATACATGCTCCTCGTTCCCTTATAGTCTCTTTACGTTGACCTCCTACAATCTTTACTTCTAGCATTCGTCAGTTTTACTCACATAAATATAATTCCAATACACAATACAGTGATATTAAAGTATTATAGATCAATGGTATCTAAACTTACCATGAAAAGAACAAATTTGTCTTACTCTAAAACTTCCATCCAATCCACATTGTTATTTCTGCTATATGAAGCCTTTGTGCATTTTATATGGCCATCGCCCAAAAATGATGATCAAGTTGTATGGAAACAATTTTATCCTCAGCTTTTAAATCCACACTATCCATGACAAATGTCTTTCTAATTTAATTTTCATATAAATATGTATCTGTAGATAGTACCTACTATACATTGATGCACGTTTTGTCCATGTTCCTTATAGACAGAGGGTTGTCCGCTCGAGAAATCTTGAGCGGGCTCCCACTAAGTTACTAATTTTGTTAGCGCGCTCCCGCTCGTTTTTAAAACAATGAGTGCTTCAGCTCAATGAAAATGAGTGGCGCTCATTTTTTCGCTCGTTCTTGAACTTGACAACTCTTTATGTAGGTATGATACAAACAAAAATCAAATTAATTTTTTCCTTTAAAAGCTAATTTATCTCATAGATAATGGTAAAAAAAGACATTTGTATACAAAAATCATGTCTCTAACTTCAGTATAAAGGAAGTTATGACTTATTACTAAGCATGGGTGCATTTAGTCAAATAAATTACTTTTTTAAGATTAAAAAAGGCAGGGCCCTATAAGAAGAGTTACACCTCGAGATTTCAGCGCCCCCTTGTAACAGATATCAAATGTCCCAAAAATAACTTAATACAATAAATGAATACTAAAAAAATAATTTTATTGAGCTTAATTATTATGAAAAAAAGGATTAATAACTTTAATGATAATCTTTTTAACTTACTTAATTTCGCAAACACATTATTTCTCTTCCGAAAGTAGAAGAAGCTATTCTATTTTCATTGATAATCGCAGTTTGCATTCGCAAAATGTATGTGCATGCAAAGTAACTAATGCAAAAAAAAAAATATATATCATTATAAGAAGTTTCATCTTCTATTGTTGATGAAATTAGGTTAATGTCCACCAAGTCTAATGCTCTATTTTTTGGAAGTAGGAGGTTCCAAATAAGGAGTAAAGTATGTATGATCCTGAAATTGTAGAATATTTTTTTACCTAAAATTCGAAATAAAAAAGTTGCTTGAGATTTCCTTAATTATTTAATTTTCTTAGCATAAGCATTGTTCTCCCAAATGAAAATGGGTTTGTTGGAGATTTTGGTGAGCCTTGGAACTTTAGGTTTTAGATGTTTAAACAATGTTGGAATGGCTTTAGAGTTGGAATTCCATATTTCTTCAAAATGTTTAGAATAGAATCGAGAATTATATTATGGTTTCCAAAGATTCCCTTTCATTTTTATGACCCATTACCTTCCAAGGAATTTGTCCCTTGGAAATGAAAAAAAGCGTCACCCTCAGATCAAGAACAATTCCTGTAATCCATGGCGCACGACATGATGGCATACTTGGGGTATTTTTACAAAATTGCCTTTGCAGATTTCTTCAAAAAAAATATAGTGTTAAATTATGAATGTTTTGGGCCATGACTCAAACACCTGAGAAAGTCAGCTATCGTGAAAGCAGATAGCCCAGTGATGGAACTCTACTTATAGGGCTCCCAGAAAAGGAAAACGGGTTTGCGTTTCCTTCTTCTTCTTTTTCTTTCTTGATTATTTATTAATTCTGGGATCTAATAAAGGGAGATGAAGCATGGCTCTCACTCAAAAATTGCTGTGGGAAAAGAATATATTATTTTGTTCTTTGATTTTTCCTTTTTTGAATATCCCTCCGAAGAAAAGCGGAGTTTTCACTTTTCAATTTTACATTTATGTTTTATTTATTGCTGTTTATATTATTATAATATATGTGTCATTTAAGATAAGATGGTCAATAATTGCCAGAGGTTGGAACTTGGACTCTAGACTTGCAACTTATTCTCCTTATTGTGAAGACAATCTTCACAATACTTCACAGGACTTGGAATTGACATGAGATTAGACGTGGACTTACATTATTAGGACGTTTTCCCTACTAAAATCAATGCTGTGTCGTAAGCTTCAGGGAGTGACACCCCGAAATCTTTGAAGATTATGGATATAAGATATATGTAGAAAGGAGTAGAACTTACTACAATTCAAGTGTGAACCCATTACATTTTTGAATTAGGACTTTCAAGGCGACAAATGGGATAACTAAACCTGCCGTTCTACATGTCATGTCCTATTAAAAAGAAGCAAACTAAAAAAAAATAATGTTTCATCAATCTTTGTACCCGAAACACACTCCTTAATCTTGTGAAAGGTAAAATACGAATTGGGTATGTTCTAAAGCAAGACGCAGTAAATAATTGGAGTTATTAAATGAACAAATAAACGCGTTTCACTCTTCCAACAACTCGTAAGTTTGTCAAACATCCAATTAAGGTTGTTTTTAGAGTAAGAGCTTACTTTTTATCCTTATCAAAATCATAAGAAGCTTCATGTCCAAAGTTTGTGTATATTGTGAGGTCTAATAAAGTCAAGATTGTTGATGCAATTCATAATGTCACAGCTTATTTGAAAGTTATTCTTTGGTAGGAAGATTATAATGTTGTAACAAAATAGATGAACACTAAAATTTAGAAATGGATTTCTTCTAATGTCTCGTAAACCAAAAGTTAAAATTTGAGAATTTTGCTCTCTTCATCATAAATAAGGATAGAAGAAGACTAACCTATACAATGGACCTGTTTATTTGTGCTATATTTTAAATTGATTGAATTCATAGCTTAGAAACTTTCAATTTCATAGTTAAAAGATATGCCCCCCGTGAATGTGCAAGAAAATAGGATCGTAAGAGAAAGTGATCTTGGAGCAAACAGAAGAGTGAATAAACTGTCATTTGTATCTTAAATTCATGCTTTGTCCAAATCCAAAAATTATTGTATTTAATATTATACTTGTATCTATAATATTTTAGCAAGTAAATTTGCATTTTATTTCTGTATTCAGGCTGAAATTTTATTTATAATCCACTAATTTTTTTATGAGAACATTTAAAAAAGTCAATTGTATATTTTTATTTAAACTGAAGTCCTGAATATATTATTATTGGTTTTCAATGGTTTAGATAATGCTAATAAATTATTTTCTACATTATAAATGTTGTTTTATTGAAGTTTTATAATTTTTCTAAGAACATAATCATAATCATAATCTGCTCTGTTGAGATGGATGATCATGCTATAAGTATCTTTCTTCGATTTTCTCCATTTGGGTTTGTTCCTATCTCTTGGAGAACAAATATGAAGAGTTTCCGTATTTTCGTATCATCAAAAATGTAGGCCCTGATTTTGAAAGTGAAGTTGTATCAGGATTTACGAACAACGGAGAAAAGCTGCCTAAATTTCAGAGGGGTCAAACCTTATGTGGTAAAATCTTCTGTGACAGGCTCTGTGTATGGAAGTACTTTGTGAAAAAAATTAATCAACAATTGGGTTATAGAAGATATTAAAAATAGGGATCTGGGAGAATTCTCTCCAAATCAACGATAAACGATTTTAAGGAATATTTTTTTTCGTTAATCGTGTATCATTCAATTTCTTTTCATTCGTTTATCCTTCATGAACGGTTTTTTAAGAGATGAACGATTATCACTTTTGAAAGATTATAACAAGCCCCTACAAATAATAATGAACAATGGAGTCAAAAGAAATATCAGACTGAAACAACATCGTCCTGTAGTATTTTTCTCTAATAGACCTTAAGTAAATTACATTGAGCAGGGTGACATAAGTAATTTCAGAGGGGGTCAAACCTTATGTACCTTATGTGATAAAATCTTCCGTAACATGCTCTCTGTATGGAAGCAGGATTTTATCTTGGGGGAGAATACTTTTTTTCATAGAATAGACAATAAAAAAAAAAAAAGTATATTTTTCCCAAGCTAGTACATTTAAATTTTTTTTCTAAAAAGCAAAAATTTTATGATATAATGTTGTTTAATGTCTAATCATACAGAAAGAGTCTACATTAAATATTTTTGTTTCCTCCATTTGATATTAATTAGCGATGCTCTAGTTATTTTCGTCCAATAGGCCTTTAGTAGTTGAGTTTTGCCATTGTTGTCATCATGTTGGGCGTGGTGGCAAGGCCAAACCGAACACAAGGCCTGATCGCTTCAGAAAGAAGGCAATTCTGTGTGTGTTCTAGGACCAGTGTGGTTTCATATTATATGACCTTTTACAACCCGGTCAACCCGTTAATGGTGATTGTTACCAACAACAGTTGGCCAATTTGAACCGTACTATACGCCAAAAACGCCCAAAATATGAAGCCAGGCAGCACAAGGTAATTTTCCTTGAGGACAACGCACCACCGTATCGCTCTATAGCCACACGTCAGCTTGTTGAATCGTACGACTGGGAGCCTCTTGCTCATGTGGCTTACTCGCCAGACCTGGCGCCTTCCGATTATCACTTGTTTGCATCGATGAGCCAATCACTCAATGATTTACGTTTCGATTCTTCTGCTGAAGCCAGAAAATGGATCGATGGTGGATTTGGAGCCAAAGTCAAGTTTTTTTTTTATTTGGAAAGTCATCCATAAATTGCCTGAAGGATGGGGAAAATGTGTGGCTAACGAAGGAGCATACTTTAAAAATTAAATTAGTAACCATGTTTTCACAATAAACGTTCAATTTTTTTTTAAGTATAATTTCATAGGGACATATCTGGTAGACATCCCGGTGCCATATACTAAGCTCGTTGGATGGCGAGACCCATTATACTCTCTGAAAATATCCTTATTAAGTTATCAACTTAAAATACATAAAGACGACAAAATAGCATTATTAGATATATGTTTATTGCTTGTAACAATATATGTTAAGCCTTACCTTCAATATAATTTAGAAGTCAAAGCACCATATAATTATTTATGGTTGTTAAAATCATTGAAAGCTTACGAAAAATAGACGAAACAATATCAAATATGAAAAAAATTTAGTCATCATCGATCAAGAAGCTAAAGGAAAAATGGGCGTAAATTTGTATAATGAAAATTTCTTGGGGCATGACAAATGATTTGGATTGCATCGAAAGGAGCATTGGATAGTTCTTGGTTTAGTGTGGGAATGTTTTTAAATCTAGTGATAACTTTATGTATTGTTTCATTAACAGCTCGTCTATCATTACATGATATTTGATTTCAGATATATAAAAATAAGTTACTTCATATCTGTCAAAAATGTGAGGCTGTTTTTCCGTTTCAAAAGTGAAGATGATTTTCTTCGTGAAGCTCCATCTTTATGGTATGGTAATTTTACTTAGATTGAAGCCCGAAAAAAATTGACAATGCTTAGAGCAATTTATGATACGGCTGAGATATACTTCAAAAGTTTACGAAAACCTTTCTTGTTTTAATGTCAGCGGATGAGAAAAACAAAGCAATTTTCTACTACGTTGCGTTCATGAGCACAAGAAGATATATCCTGAATGTAAAATAAAACAATTAAAAGAAAATATATCCAAAATATTAATTTATTGTGTTATTGAGTAAAAGTAATCTTAATCTATGAAATAGAGTCCTATTATTTATCAATTCTAAAAGATAAACTTAACATTATCACTTTATATAGAGTAGGGTGAACCGGGAAAAGTTGAAACCCGTTTTATTGAATTACTTAGAGATACTTCAAATGAGAGAAACCTAAGTTTTACACAACATACATACATCTATTTACTAATAGTGAAACGAGTTAAAATACAATTATGATACCTAAATACTTTTTGTGTAATCTTTATTTGAATGCAAATTTTCTAGTCCACCCTACATTAAAGTAATCCAATAGTGCGTTGTTTAATTATACTCTTTTGTAAACACATCACCTGTGAGTAGCGCCAGTCTGTGGAAAAATAATAAACTCATTGTATCATAATAATGATTATTCGGCCAAAGAATACTAGCTACTAGCTAGAGAAAGACTTCAGATGAACTTAAGTCATCTTTTGACAAAATCCCTTTGTTGTTATTACATGGGATTTTTTGAAAGTGATTCTATTAACTGATGATTAAACAAAAAGTATTCTTGACTCAAAGTGGTTCTTCCAAAGATGAGCTGGACAGCCCCGGAAGTTAATTTCAAGAATCTACTCTTTTCAAGAAATAAAAAACATATGAAGTCCTTCTCAGTTCTCACTAGTAGTCCTTGAATTACATTTTGGATTTAAATCAATTGCAACTAATCCATCTATTAGTCAATGTTACTATTACAAGGTTAGGCAACAAGAAAATGTTGTTGTTTTTCTTCGGAAAGAGTTTCTAGATGAGTATGGACTGCCTCTCCTCATTTGTATGCTAATATCAAATAAATTCAATCACTGGAATCTGTTTCTTTAGTGAGCAAGGACTGACTCACCAAGATAACGAAGAGCTATCATCCTTTTGAATCAGGATCTTTCAAGATAATATGAATATAGTCCATTCATGAATTACTCATTCCCATGAAGTTGAGGAAAGGGGCCAACATTTCGTCTCATGAAAGTAAAATAATTTTTATTGAGGAATGATTACACTCCTGTTCCTTTAAATAAAGACAATTATAGTCAACATCTATATATAATTTATCTGGATACAATTTAAATAAATCTATATACTCGTATGTTTATTGGAGCCCTCTGATCTCTTATGCAATAGAAAGAAATAACTATTTTTTAATATTTTTTTGTAAATTTTCTATCATTTTTGAATTAAATACTCAGGACTGATGCTTATCACTTTGATTTTTCTTTTTTATGTTAATATTCAAAACATACATGATGATATCCATAGGGTCATTTTAAATATGTTTTTGTATTCTGAAATACATTTTAATTAATTTTTACATAATATTTACCTTATAATTGTTATTACTAAGTTAGGAGTTTAAATGCAATTATTTATCCATTGGTTGTGGCTAATACCAAATTATGTGATTTAAGTTTATTTCATCGCCTGTTTGAATATTATAGTAAATTTGATAATTTAGGAAGATGAAGGGCATCAAGGATTGATGATGAGGATTACGACATTTCTTTTAAATATTTGATTAGAAATCGATAAGATCCAAGATCATTCTCGTATTTGTGAATTTCGATACTACGATAACTTTTCCTCAATTGTGTGCAACGAAAACTTGTTATTTTGGGCTCCATACTTCAATAACTCTCCCTAAATTATGTGCTACGAGAACTTATCTTTGAGTTAGTACCATGAGGACTCCACTTGGACTTGATTTTATTAGAACTCATCCTATACTCAACAACAAAATTATTCGTCCTATTTGATGAAGAGTTGCCTTCCCCTGATGTAGATGATATTTACTTAATAAAATAAATACCCTTTTTTGCTTCAGATTCGAAATACATTTTTTATTAGAACAAACTATTTTTTTATTGCGTTTAAACATTAACAAACAATACAAATTATTTGAAGCATTGAAGATATTATGATAATAAAGGCTGTTAAGATTTTTTTAACTATTTTGATTTATTATATTGATATCCAATTCTTTTCTTGTTTTCATGAATTTTATTATTTACCTCAGGGAAGTATTTTTGCCATATAATTGAAAATTTTACATGCTTACAAGTATGGTTCTCCTCACATTCTACTTTGGCAATGCTTGAAGGATAAGATCATGTTAAAAAATCCTTTATTTGATTAAATATTGCCCGTTTATTTGTAAATTTGAAAAAGTTTGAAAAACATAACAGCAAGTGAGTAAGGTTAAGTCCATCAAAAATGGTTGATATCGACCTCATCCAGTAAATTTTGAGACATCATATATAGTCTAGTTGATGTATGTTTAGCTGCTAAAAACATATCATTGGTGAGACTTGTTACTTTGTCTCTGAGCCTTTCCCATTCATCAGGCCAACATGAGAAATCGTTTAAAAAGTGAAGCTGAGAGCAGTCCATGATAATTGGTTTTTTCCATTCATTTCTCTTGGTTACTTCCAATTTGTGGAGATCGTGTATTTACAATCATCCATCACGTCCAAAATACTTCCAATAAGTCCGTCGTGACAAGCCAATCTATTTTATCACTTCTTTTTCCATAATGTCTAAGTGCAGCGATTGTTGACTTATGAATCAAAGTAAGGGCTTCTTTATGGAGCTCTCTGTATAAAGCCGTTGAAAAACTTTTCCATAATATAGACAAAGCATACATCCATGTGGTGTACCTCCTCTGTGAAGAATCTTTTAGAAGGAGGGATAGTTGTGAAATGAGGATTGATGTTTTTGATACGCTTAATAACTGATTCTATTTCATCTTCAACATTGGTTTCAGTTCCATTTTCAGAAATAAAATAGCAAGTAGTACAAGAATTCAAATAGTCCAGTATATTCAATAAAATATCACACTCATTAATATGATTATTGTCAATGATGTTTTTCAGTAGTTGAAATGAAAGTTCCTTATTCCTGTATCTGAAAAATTGAAACATATATGATCATTAATGCATGTACATTTTAACAGCCTAAAATACTTACCACATTCTAATTGATTAACTTTGCCACAAAATCCTATAAAAAATACATCTGAATCCGAAAATTTAAGATTATAAAATATCAGTGCCTCATCAATGGATTCAAAGCGCTCATAAACCCTATCGGGTAAGCGAGCTCTGTCCAGTTTTAAATTTAGTTTTGATATCGAAGAAATAGTATCGGCCATTTGGAATACATGAATTTTATGCATAATATTTTATTTTTCTTTTAAGATCCGAGTCGAAGAGAGAAATGCTTTGCTGCTTGGAAAAATGAGAGGGCATGTTTGCAATGTGTATTTGTGTAGCATCCTTGTATAATATTTTTATAGAGATATCCTTACGCCGATAGTTGTTTGTATTCTCAGATTGAATTTTATGGTCGGAAGATAAAAAATGCGAGTCACATGTAGCATAACTTTTTGAAGACTCCTAATGGCTAATTGTTGAAAGAGGGAGTTTTGATCCAAAGACTACGTCATTCCTTATCCTTTGGAAAAATATGGAAACGTCTTTTGGTGGGAGGAGGACCCTTCTTCTCAGACTTAGTTAGCCTGTATAGCCACTAAGGCATCCAGGTGCGATACAAAGTTTTCTCATTACTTGGATGAACTTATACATACTTAAATAGTGTACTCAAATTTCCTCCGTGAAGTGAAAATGAATCCTACTTTGGTAGACTTGTTTTGAATGGTTGTGAGAGTCTTCCCTTCCTTTTCTAAGAATTCATTGGTATAAATTATAATAATAATTAATAACTATCTTACAGCTTACAAATACCCTCATTATTACAACTCGTAAAGACAAAATATGGCGTCAGACAAAAGTTGACGTAATCTTAAAAGATACTAGCAGTCTTTAGCAATTCAGCGATTAACCCAAGCGACAGTGAGTAACACCCCTGGCGGACAATGTATGTTTTTTAGTTTGATTATCCCCTTTTGACTTTAAGCTCTCGTCGGCACCGATTATCGTTATCTTACAGAAATTTTTTTGAGTAGCTGAGATCAAATAAAAAAAAATTGGGTGCATTTTGAAAAATTACTTTTAATTTTATGGGAAACCTTAATATTTATATATATCCTCAGTTATATACATATATGAGGTGAATACACTATTGTTTTTCCTAAAAATGAGTCAACAATAGTTTAATATTGATGGTGGGGGGGGTATGGGTTTGGGGATTATTGTTCTACAATTTCAATTAGATAAATATTTCAAATTTCTCTCTCTAAGACCATGTAATTAAGTTTAATTATTATGAAAATATCCAACAAAATAAAAATTAGGCCACGGTAGTTGGTACCCCTATATTTAATAGGAAGCTCGAGGAATAATAACAAGCCATTTATTATTTAATACCTGAGTGTAGTGAAATTGCAGTTTAAGAAGTCTACCTCCACCGAAACTCAAATCTAGTATTCAATTTTATGAATTTGTGTGTTTTCATGTCGTTTTTAATTGAATACCAGAGTTTAGGAGTTGGACTAAACTCCATATTTTGAAGACTGGACTTGATCTCACAATTAAAGACTCAAGACTCAAGGCTGTATGTCTGCAGGATTATATATGTAGATTTTTTTTTTTTTTTTGCGGCCCCCCCCCCCAGCAAAAAATTGTTCTTGGAAAAGAAATCCAAACATTAAAATTTTTCTCATGGCTAATCACAAAAAGTTAAATTTTTTAGAAAAACAAAAAATCAATCTTCAATTTTTGAATAAAAAATTTAAAATATCCATTCCTATTCACACAAAAATTATTTTTTAAATTTCAAATATACATTTTTTGCTCTGGTGTATAATTTGCCGAATGGTGATTTTTTTTTTAAATATAAAAAGCAAGAAATCCTTAATTGGGGGGCGGGGGCTACAACCACTCCCTGCGGACGCTCCTGTGTCTTGGACTCGATACCTTGTATATACTGACAAAAACAAAAGCCTGCTCTACACTCTATACCCAATATTATTATTATTAGAAGAAGACATCTGAAAACATAAACACAATCAAGGACTTCAACTTGGGGCAAAGAATTGATAATCGACTTGAACTTACCTTATAATTACTTTTTCCCACTTCCGTTGAATAATATCCATCTTTCGATAAGGATTCAAGGAGTATCAACTCGACCATTAGTTTTCAAGTATCCAAAATGATTAAAACAGTATCCCATAATTTTGACTTGAAATAATATCCTGTAAACTAAGTAGCAAATGTCTAATTATGTGATTCGCATTTATCTTCTATTCCAAGTTGACGAGATTCTATTATATCTTATTTAATCTCTGATAAAGTTTGTAGTCATCACGGTATCCCCATAAATCAAAGTATTTTTACTTAAAATTCAAAGTTAATTCAATTCAATCTACAACAACAATTATAATTTAAAATGTGTATTTTTGTACAGCCATTCTCCACCTCTCAAATATAAATTTAGCATTCTGAGATTAGATTGTTGGAAATATAATTTTGTAATGTTTGATGAATTGCTTTTTAACTTCAATAACGGGGTACTAATCAGGTATAAACATCGTCTATGAGCAAATTTGTTGGTTCAGAAGGGGATTTTTTTCTCCACACATCTTTGGTATCAAGTAAGCATTCTTAGTTCAAATTTCCCCTACTCTTTTTGTAAAGAACTAAATTGGATTAGAGTAAACTACACAGTATATTTACTTATTAACATCTCTATATAGATAAAATATTCTCGCATTATTTTCATTCCAATTTGGGAATAAAGAAAAATGAATATTTGGTCTATTATTATTAACAACTAAATACAACATTTTATAATTTTCTAAAATTTTCACGTTGTTATCATCAGAACTAAAATAAGGATGAAAAAAAAAAGAATGAGGCGTAGAGTTTTTCTAACAAATGATAAGTTTAAGCCTCAGTTGTGCCAAGAAGTGAAAGGATTACTTTTAATATTATGAAACATATATTTTATTAACGTCTTAATGGATTTAGGAAAATGTATTCAGTCAATCTACTGAAATATTTAAATTTAGTATATATGTCTTTGATATTTGTTAGTGTTGTGTCAGTTCTTATTCATTCGATACTAGCCAGTCTTAGGATCGGTCTTATCAGTCCTTGAGCCCGATCCGGAAGACCGTCGGTCCTTTGGACTCTCAGTACTAGAACTAATTAAAAAAGAAGAAATACCCTTCATGGAAGTCATAAAAGACCGAGTATTACAAGTTTTTAGGACTTATATACAGGACTGAACTGGACCGGTTCGAGCATGAAATGGACGGGACTCTTCACTCTTACATAAGAACTAACACAACAATTATATTTGTTAATTGTTGGCTCTCCCATTTTTATTAATAATAAAATCCATTCCGATAAAAATTTAAAACGTGTTCTCTTTGTTAAGCCCTGTACTTTTCAGGGCATGAGTGTCGTATTTAATGAGACGTTCATGGAAAAAAAATATAAAAAAGTCAGTAGTATCATGCACATTGAGTTGATATTTTAAACTTTGACACATTATATAATTATGAGGGAACATACAATGCCTCTATTTAATTGTTCTTAAGCCCTTTCCCAGCGTTTCAACATTGCTGGAGATGAAACAATTAACCTTTTACTTGATGGTAAATATTTGTATACATATATTTTAAATGGACATTTTGGTAAATCTTTATTTATAAGTTGGGCGCTCATTGGATTGAACAACGAGTGAGAGCCATTTTAGAAGAGCGAAAAAATCGCTCCAATTTTCGCTGATTTATATAAATTTTATTACTTTTTCCGTTTTCTGCATCTTATGAGTCTCCTCAAGCCACTTGTACAGTTTTAAAAGCTTATTTCTTCTGTGGTCTACCTCTTCAGACAGCAGACAGATGCAGGGCGGAGTCACACGACAACGCGTGTTTTAGTATTGGTTCATTTTTTTGGACAAACCGAGGGAGTCGATCACGTGACAGTTAATTGACCGGCCTAACACTACAGTCTCTTCTAGCTGGTCACTCTATAAAGACTCAAACATCAGTTTCCCACTGAAATACAAATTTCTAAAATCACTAAGTCAGTTTCTCTCCCCCCTCCCCTCAATCTTCTGACTGTATTAAGTAGTTTTATAATGTATCATAACATTATGTAAGTACTGAGATAGTTGTATTTATCTATAAATACACTGACAGGCTAGATACTCCAGTGTTGTATGACGTTTGTAACAAAGTCTTATACATACTAAGTCTCCTCCACGCCTTTCCATCGCTCACCTCACAACAGAAAGTAATTTGTCTACATTTTTAAACTCTCTTTTTTTTTATATCTATCATTAATTGATTGGAGAGCATGGGAAGATATTTAAATACTCGCATTTCATATTATACAATTCAATTGCAGTTATTTCAAAGTATCATGATACATTTTTCATAACTTCCTTCGTATTGAAGCTGGAGAGAGGATTTTTGTATCAAAATGTATTTTATAACATTATAATTAGATAAAACAGATAATAAAGGAAATTTAAAAAAATGAGCGCCAATCACTTTTTGTTGAGCGGGAGTGCGCTCAGGATTTCTTCAGATGAATAACAGTCTCCTTAGTCATATCAATTCATATGACGCGTTCCCTCCATGAATAATAATAGGTGTTTGAGAAACAAAAAATTTTGGAGTAGTTCGTCTAAAAGAGCAGCTCACTTATAAAGTCAAACGATTAAAAATATAGTAACTAGAGGATAAATTGTGTTCGGGGATAAGATTAAATGTACATGTATCTAAGTCTTCCTCAGCCCTGTAGCTCCTCCTTCAAGTGGAGCATATGATCTTAGGCCTTAGAAATTGTCAAATTAAACGAAATCTAAATTCAAATTTTTCTTAGTCAGACTATCTAAATTGTTCAAATATGTTCTTTTTTATACATTTTTGGGTTATGGATTTGACTTCATATTGTAGTTGTATCACTTATTATCTTTTATGTGAATCTGAATGGATCTCTTCTTAGCTAAAAGTTTCTACCCTTGAACCAATTCATTGTTATATATGGATTTATAGGTTCTCACTTATAAAAAGAGTCGACTCTAATCTCTTATGAAGCTTATAAAACCTGGGGTTGGTTATATATTCATCCTATTATACCCTGTAGATGTCGAGCATTTTTTGTTAAGAATGATTTTGTTTAAATTCTTAAAGAAAATGATAGGCTCACCGTCCTGAATGAATAAAGATGGATCAAAGCAAATGAAAAGGACGTATAAATTTAAAATTTGTCTCTCCCTTTACTCAAATGTTTATGAGTGTTATGTATAAATTATATAATTATAACTTATGTATCATATTTATGTTTAGATAATCTTCAGAAGTGCATATTTTATTTTAATAGATGTCTATTTTTTTTAATCAATTATAATTGTTGTGATTTTGTACAAATAATAACATTTTCTTACTTTTGTCTGTAAATATAATTAATATTTATATCATCTATTGGAAGTACTTGGCGGTGAGGGGGCATTTTTCAAGAGCCAGATCATGAATGGGCATTCCTGGTTTGATTTTTGTTTTTGATGATAGCTTTCCCCAATAGTGCGCTATTAAACTATCTTTAAGTCTGTTTTTGACGTCTTCCCTGGAGTCATTATTAAAAAACAATTGCCAGGATGGATAAAAAACGGAGAAAAATGCATTTGGAGGAAATAGTTGAATATTATGGCATTTAGCCTCATTGATTGTTTTCATGGTTTTGCCTTTACAAAGTTTGATGATGTTGTTAGTAAACATTGCAGGTCCATTATTGATCCAATCGCTTCCATCAAATTTTTTAGAAATATCCTCCAGAATCATTTTTAAGAGTTTGTGATGGTGAGTGAAATGTATGATACTACCCGCTGAAGTCAAGAAAATAGAAATAGTAAAATTAATATCTTACGAGTTATAGTAGGGGTTGTCTTACTGACTAAAAATGACTCTGTGTTCTCAACTCCAGCATAATTATAGTCAAGAGGCAATTCCTTGAGAACAATAATATCCGTGTCCAAATAAGTGCCCCCATAATTATAGACAAACCAAGATCGCAAAATATCACTCATGTGAGAGTTGTAGTGAGCACTATTTTGAATTTTGTTTTCAAGCCAAAGATTCTCAATGACCGTTCCTTTAAAAACGTAGGTTAAATCAATGCTAAGGAATTGAATATTGGAATATGTTTCCATCATTTTTTCAACAACTGCACTTCTTTCATACGTTTTATTCGTCATTAAAAAAAAGGCTTTTCGTTTTGGATGTAACTTAGCTGCGCTCTCAATGGCGCAAAATTCCTTCAATGTCAATTGGGATTTCCCCGAGGTCTCCAAAAAGAAGAAACTTGTGTCTTTTGGAATATTTTCTTTGAAGAACATGGTATGATTTTTGACGGTTTTAACAAATAATGGGATTTGAGAATCATTTGAGGAGATATCTTTGTGGAAAGTATTGGAATAGGATTTTAGATTGTTAAATAGGTAGAACTGTACAAATAAAATAAAGTATGGTATTATATGAACGATAGTAAATTTTTTATTTATTTTCAAATGTAAACTTACATTGTGGATGACGAATATGTTCCAAGTGGTTAACAATAAAATACCGACAATTACACCAATAAAAATAACTTTTAACAATTGAATCATGTTTGCACCTTCTCTGGAAAGGTTATTTATGGAATAAATGGAGTCTATCATTTATATTTTTTTTAAGTAAGAAAAGATATTAAATGACATCTGTTTGAATATTAGATGAACATAATTAAATTCGCGACTATACTGCAGGGATATAAACAAGAGATAATATCGGGGTATGTAAATTGTGAGTGTGTTTTAGCTGGCCCGTTTTTTTGGAATTAGTATCTAATAAAAAAAAAAATTATTTTTTAAAAATATATTTCTCAATACTCCTGGAAACATAGGGCTCCCATCTTTGGACGATGGGACCATGACATGTTGAGCTGTTCTTGTAGTTTAGCTTGAAGTTGATTCTTGTAAAGAGTAGGAATCATTGTTGTGTACTTTTTTCACAAAGATAAGAGCCTCTACGATTGATTATTTGATCCAAGGACAACTCGTCAAACAAACTACATATTCTTTCAAAAATGTATAAATTAGTTAAGAAACACAAATTGGACTTGATTATCTTATTACATGAGTTTTAATAAAGGAAACAGGAAGAAAAAAAATGTAAAAATAGCTATTATAGTTTCAAACGATTATACTCTGAATAGTCCAAGTGGTTTCTTAAAACTACCATAGCTTAACACATGGCTTATTAATGATATATAAAAAAATGATTTTAAATTTTTACACACTTTTACTCAGCATGTTTTAAAGAAATGGAAATGAAATTGGTCTCCCTAACAATCTGAAAAAAGTAGTGGAAGGAGAGCAGATTAGTTGTCCTGAAGTTCAATTAGTAAGCAACTATGAAACGATATAAATAACAAATCCCACACAGGAATTACAACCATGTAGATCCTCAGTTCTAGTATTCCATATTTATGTTATCTTTTCAAGAATAAAATAATATTAAAACATATTTTTCATGTTGTAATTATAAAAAGAGCTCTAATTTTTTTTTCATACTTTATTTACCTACACAGATTTATGCATGATTTATAGTTCCTTATTCTTTTTTTTTTGTTTTTCAAGGATCTAAAAAAAAATGATGACAACATTGGCAAAACTCAACTACTAAAAGGCCTATTGGACGAAAATAACTAGAGCATCGCTAATTAATATCAAATGGAGGAAACAAAAATATTTAATGTAGACTCTTTCTGTATGATTAGACATTAAACAACATTATATCATAAAATTTTTGCTTTTTAGAAAAAAAATTTAAATGTACTAGCTTGGGAAAAATATACATTTTTTTTATTGTCTATTCTATGAAAAAAAGTATTCCCCCCCAAGATAAAATCCTGCGTATACCCCTGCTCAATGTAATTTACTTAAGGTATATTAGAGAAAAATACTACAGTACGATGTTGTTTCAGTCTGATATTTCTTTTGACTTCATTGTTCATTATTATTTGTAGGGGCTTGTTATAATCTTTCAAAAGTGATAATCGTTCATCTCTTAAAAAACCGTTCATGAAGGATAAACGAATGAAAAGAAATTGAATGATACACGATTAACGAAAAAAAATATTCCTTAAAATCGTTTATCGTTGATTTGGAAAGAATTCTCCCAGATCCCTATTTTTGAATATCTTCTATAAGCCAATTGTTGATTAATTTTTTTCACAAAGTACTTCCATACACAGAGCCTGTCACAGAAGATTTTACCACATAAGGTTTGACCCCCTCTGAAATTTAGGCAGCTTTTCTCCGTTGTTCGTAAATCCTGATACAACTTCACTTTCAAAATCAGGGCCTACATTTTTGATGATACGAAAATACCGAAAATCTTCATATTTGTTCTCCAAGAGATAGGAACAAACCCAAATGGAGAAAATCGAAGAAAGATACTTATAGCATGATCATCCATCTCAACAGAGCAGATTATGATTATGATTATGTTCTTAGAAAAATTATAAAACTTCAATAAAACAACATTTATAATGTAGAAAATAATTTATTAGCATTATCTAAACCATTGAAAACCAATAATAATATATTCAGGACTTCAGTTTAAATAAAAATATACAATTGAGTTTTTTAAATGTTCTCATAAAAAAAATTAGTGGATTATAAATAAAATTTCAGCCTGAATACAGAAATAAAATGCAAATTTACTTGCTAAAATATTATAGATACAAGTATAATATTAAATACAATAATTTTTGGATTTGGACAAAGCATGAATTTAAGATACTAAGCTATGAATTCAATCAATTTAAAATATGGTACAAATAAACAGGTCCATTGTATAGGTTAGTCTTCTTCTATCCTTATTTATGATGAAGAGAGCAAAGTTCTCAAATTTTAACTTTTGGTTTACGAGACATTAGAAGAAATCCATTTCTAAATTTTAGTGTTCATCTATTTTGTTACAACATTATAATCTTCCTACCAAAGAATAACTTTCAAATAAGCTGTGACATTATGAATTGCATCAACAATCTTGACTTTATTAGACCTCACAATATACACAAACTTTGGACATGAAGCTTCTTATGATTTTGATAAGGATAAAAAGTAAGCTCTTACTCTAAAAACAACCTTAATTGGATGTTTGACAAACTTACGAGTTGTTGGAAGTGTGAAACGCGTTTATTTGTTCATTTAATAACTCCAATTATTTACTGCGTCTTGCTTTAGAACATACCCAATTCGTATTTTACCTTTCACAAGATTAAGGAGTGTGTTTCGGGTACAAAGATTGATGAAACATTATTTTTTTTTAGTTTGCTTCTTTTTAATAGGACATGACATGTAGAACGGCAGGTTTAGTTATCCCATTTGTCGCCTTGAAAGTCCTAATTCAAAAATGTAATGGGTTCACACTTGAATTGTAGTAAGTTCTACTCCTTTCTACATATATCTTATATCCATAATCTTCAAAGATTTCGGGGTGTCACTTCCCTGAAGCTTACGACACAGCATTGATTTTAGTAGGGAAAACGTCCTAATACTGTAAGTCCACGTCTAATCTCATGTCAATTCCAAGTCCTGTGAAGTATTGTGAAGATTGTCTTCACAATAAGGACAATAAGTTGCAAGTCTAGAGTCCAAGTTCCAACCTCTGGCGATTATTGACCATCTTATCTTAAATGACACATATATTATAATAATATAAACAGCAATAAATAAAACATAAATGTAAAATTGAAAAGTGAAAACTCCGCTTTTCTTCGGAGGGATATTCAAAAAAGGAACAATCAAAGAACAAAATAATATATTCTTTTCCCACAGCAATTTTTGAGTGAGAGCCATGCTTCATCTCCCTTTATTAGATCCCAGAATTAATAAATAATCAAGAAAGAAAAAAAGAAGAAGAAGGAAACGCAAACCCGTTTTCCTTTTCTGGGAGCCCTATAAGTAGAGTTCCATCACTGGGCCATCTGCTTTCACGATAACTGACTTTCTCAGGTGTTTGAGTCATGGCCCAAAACATTCATAATTTAACACTATATTTTTTTTGAAGAAATCTGCAAAGGCAATTTTGTAAAAATACCCCAAGTATGCCATCTTGTTGTGCGCCATGGATTACAGGAATCGTTCTTGATTTGAGGGTGACGCTTTTTTTCATTTCCAAGGGACAAATTCCTTGGAAGGTAATGGGTCATAAAAATGAAAGGGAATCTTTGGAAACCATAATTTAATTCTCGATTCTGTTCTAAACATTTTGAAGAAATATGGAATTCCAACTCTAAAGCCATTCCAACATTGTTTAAACATCTAAAACCTAAAGTTCCAAGGCTCACCAAAATCTCCAACAAACCCATTTTCATTCGGGAGAACAATGCTTATGCTAAGAAAATTAAATAATTAAGGAAATCTGAAGCAACTTTTTTATTTCGAATTTTAGGTAAAAAAATATTCTATAATTTCAGGATCATACATACTTTACTCCTTATTTGGAACCTCCTACTTCCAAAAAAAAGAGAAATACACTTGGTGGACATTAACCTAATTTCATCAACAATAGAAGATGAAACTTCTTATAATGATATATATTTTTTTTTTTGCATTAGTTACTTTTTCAGTTCAATTTATCTTATTATAATGGTGATCTATTTACCTTTTAATTACGTGAATGAGTGTCAAACCTACAAATAAAGTTCAGGCTCTACTCCTCGAATAATTTTTTTCTTTCTAAAGGGCAAAATTTCGGTGGATTAACGCTGCTAGACGTCCCAAATATACTCTTACGCAAAGTGACTAGAACTGCAAGGTATGCCAACCACACATACTTGGACAAATGTGTGTCTTCCACCTTAGTCGATATACTATTAAATTCATTGATTGAATTCACACATAATTATGAAGTGATTGCTCTTAATAATTAAGACTAAAAAGCTTTTGTGTTTTTAAAACTAAATATACCTTAAAAATAAAATATTATAGAGGGAAGGATCTATATTTCAAAAACATAAAAAATACATAAATTACTTCAAAACTTGCAATGAAAATATAATAGAGCAGGATAAAAATTTGATATTTCATTACTTTAAAAATCGACAAACAAAATGTGTCATCTTTCTTATTTTCCTAACTAATTTATTTTTTATACAGCACTTATTTATTTTATTAATATACATATTTTAGTCAAATAAATGTTCGAGAACGTATAATCTTTTGCATAACTTCAGTAGGATTGTTCGGGTTTTTACTTTGAATAATTTTTATCAGTCCATCCATAACAAGTGGTTTAGTTTCTAGTTAGTTGTAGGGAATGTATTAAATTTGTCTTCCATTATCTTTGAAAAGCTTATAAATTCTGTAGATGGTTGAATTAATCCTCCTTTTGATGGAGTTGGTGCCATGAACTAGGCGGAACATGAAGATATGACTATAAGGTACGGATAGGAAATTTTTGGCCACATATCCCAAAACGAATATAAATCCCTCGTCCTAACAATTGGTTTTGTTGGGAGTAATTGCAAAATCTCATACATTGTAGTTTCCATTTTCATCTTCACTACCAGATTCTGGATCTTATGTTCTTCTTATACTTTAAAAAAAAAAAAAAAATCATTTACTTTGGTATAGATTCATGATTTTCTCTTAATTTTTTTTTCCCATCGGATATGACTTGTTGAATCATGGAATGAGAGTGATTGTCATTTTAAAAATTAACTAGAGCATTGTCAACAATAATCTTTCCAGAGCCACTAATTACAATAATACAAAATGGGTCTATTGATTCTAAAAACATTAGAATGAAAGTTAGTTCGTCAAATATATTTAATTCTATAAAAAAAATGTTTAATCCTCTTCTTTTAAAAATAGAATGGCACTAGCTGTTGTATGACTAAGTAATTCAGCAGCTG
Organism: Lepeophtheirus salmonis; assembly: GCF_016086655.4. Classification (NCBI taxonomy): domain Eukaryota; kingdom Metazoa; phylum Arthropoda; class Copepoda; order Siphonostomatoida; family Caligidae; genus Lepeophtheirus; species Lepeophtheirus salmonis. The sequence goes on along the minus strand of NC_052144.2, from coordinate 33,456,589 downwards.
ATCGAAACCGTTGTCTGGCATTTTTATCTACGTTTAAATAATCAGAGCTTAATGTGTGACATATTCGAAGCTCCTCGTTATCATCATGTAATATTTTTCTAATTGTCTTGATTAAAATGAGAGCTCCATCCTCTCTGTAATTGAAAGCCCTGATCAATGAAATGATGTCTCAGATACTTCAGCAAGTGAGGGACATCGGATAACGCATATATAGGTTTTAATTTAATTTAGGTTTTGTTTAATGGATTTGGAAAAGTATGATTTATCAGTAGATAATCCTAATTCTCTCCAAAGGTAGATATTTTTGAAACCATTCCAATAATACAAATCCCATTTCTTTCCAATTATAAAATAACATTGAAAAGTAGCTTTTTTGTTATTTGAATTCGAGACATAAAATAAGAGTAGTAGTATTTATTTGCAAAAAAATTAATATTGTATCGAAATAGTATCGATATAAATTTTCATGATATTTGGAAAAATCATCGATTTTTTTTCCATAGAATAAACGATTGAATTTTGTTTTTTGAATGGTCGTTATGGCAGCAAATATATTATACTACCACACTACAATTTTTATTCATTAATTGTCATTGAATGTCATTATAGCAAATCTGTAAAAACAAAGATTAACATAGCAAGGGTTTTTCAATAGGGACGCTCCCATTTTAGGTTGATAGGTTTAAAAAAGGACGTCATATTTATTATTGTTTCTTTGACAGCTGTACTTAGAAATAATTGCAGTTTTATCATAGAGGAGTACACACTCGAGCAACGCTTGCAAATTATAAAAAATTTATTACAAAACTGTTGAGTCTTTGATCCAAACTTTAAGAGCGTTAACGCCAATTTATGGTCAACGTAATCGACCTGCTTTGGTGAAAAAATTTGAATCGATATACACGCTACATAACGTTCCTGTGCCAGTGAGACAAAGAAATGCAAGAAGTGTAAAAAATATTCTGCCGCAAGTGCATCAATTCAACATGACCCAAATTTGTCTCTTACCCGCCGTTCTCAATCGTTGGCAATCTTTGTGACATTGTTGTGACGAATTTTGTGAAAAGCTCTTGGCTTACACCCGTATAAGATCAAGTTGACACAACAACTGAAGCCACTTGACCACTTCAAGCGTCGGGAATTCGTAAAATAGGCTGAAAGAAAATTCGAAAATGATCCTGATTTTCAACATAAAATCATCTTCAGCGATGAGGCACATTTTTGGCTCAATGGTTTTGTTAACAAGCAAAATATGCGTAATCGGGCCGGAAAAAAATCCACACGTGATTCATGATTATATCCCAAAAAATTACTGTTTGGTGTGCATTGCATGCTTGGGGTGTCATTGGGCCGTACTGTTTTGTCGACTATGACAATCGCCACGTTACTATGAATGGAAATCGTTACTGCACCATGATAACCGATTTTTTTTGGCCTGAATTGGACGATATGTGGTTTCAACAAGACGGCGTCACTTCACAAACAGTAAATGTTTCAATCAATTTATTTAAGAGTAAGTTTGGTGAGTGTATTATCTCCAGAAATGGCAAGTCAATGGGCCGCCTTGCTCGTGCTATTTAACGCCTCTAGACTATTTCTCTTGGGATCATGTGAAAGCTCTGGTCTACAACAATAATCTGTTGACGTTTTAAGAGCTCAGAACAAATATTCAACGCGAAATTGCTGCGGGTTTCAGCCAATTTATGCAGAAAAGTATTCGAAAATTGGGTTCAACGATTGAACCTCGTACAACAAGCACGTGGTGGTCATTCAAACAACATCAAATTTTATTCATGAATTAACTTGAATGTATTTGAACGGCAACTAAAGAAATTGTTGATATCTCAAACCGTTTTTGTTTTATTTAAAAAATGTAAGTGCTGTTAATGAAAAACCCTTTATATTGTAAATTACGATATGTTAAGTCATGGACAACTTTAGTATTTTAGGGTTGAGTGTACACGACAGAAAAATGTAAAAATAATCACAAAACTAACAAGTTTTTGTGCTCAATTATTAAAAATGCTGAATTTGTTAGCTCAATTTGTGTTCCGATATGAAGAGTTCCACATACATTTTGCTAAGATATGAAATAATTTTGAAGTAAATATATTAATATACCGAATGAAATATCCTGATGTTAATCGTCTTGATATATGATGACTAAAAAAGCTGAAAATATATGACTAGATTTAGCTGCAAAATATTTTGGAATGCATTATTTCTTACCAGTGATATGTCAAATGGAATAATTGAAACATAAAATGCTACTTTAGGAAATGTTGATATATCCCACAATTTTATTTCACCGAAATAATATAAATGTAAAATCCCTATATAAATAGAGGCGTACTAGGAAAATTTAATATAATAGTAATTGATTAATAATAAATATTAAACGATGACTAAACAATATTAAATTATGAATTCTTCACATCAACTCTGACGTCACAAAAACAATCTTTCTATTTAGGTTGACTAGCGGTCAGTACGGTACAAAAATTTGAAAAGGATGATTGGACCAATGTGTATTATTGACATATCTTGTATTTGTAGTTACCTTGTTCCTACGGATTGAAATGAAACTTAACAGTCTAGTGAAAAGATTAAAGCCTTACGTGAGGCTTTATTTAACTTAATTTTACACGTGGAGTGGAGTATACAATCACTGAGAAACTGGCATTATATGTGATAAACTATCTACTGGTTTAATAACAAGTTCATCTATTTAATACTTATAATATATACATAATTGGCGATAACTTGAACTTTGTTTTTTATATCATAGATCATTCAAGACATTACAATGTGAGAATTCCTGTTAAATTCAATATTTACTTCATGATTGAGGCTCACTTTGATGATGATAAGTTTTGTCGCCGACGTTTAGAGGAGTAATGACTATTGGCAAACGATGAAGTTCTAACTATTGTCGATTATGACAACTAATAAATTAAACCCACAAAGTAGTACAAAAATTACCTTCAATACCTTTAAAATAGACCTTATGGCATCCGAAAATTTTAAGCCAATCAGTGAAGAGAAGGAAAAAAGCTGCACTTCTTCTATTGAGTGTCTCCTCTTTCCAACGAGTCCATTAGCATAACCCAAAGTATTTTCATAACGTTGTTTTGTCAGATGTTTGGATCCACCACCGCTTTCTTTTTCTTTTTACACGAACGTCAGAACTGACATCCTTCTACTGACATTTCACGACGACGTTACTGGGTAAATTACAAAAAGCGAGAGCACAGATAGTCCTATTACTTTTTAATTCCATAACTTAAAACTTGAATTATTGAAAAATAATAATAAATAAATTTAATAACTTACTATAGTAATCACTATTTAATATCTTTTTTTAACATAGTTAGATGAATAAAAATGTAGATTAATGAAAAAATAACTTATTGAGAAAGACAATACAATATTTTTATTATTGTTGATTTCGTTTTGGACCAATTCTCAAGTATTTATATTGCTTTAGATCGATTTTTATCCAGACTGGATACCGATATTGATAAGATCCAGACTATAGATTTGAACCGGCCCAAACAAAATAATATCGATATTGGACCGGTCTAGAATTTTCAGAGACCATACCCATCACTACTCTATCATCTCTCTGGCGTCACCTACGGCTTGGCTTGACCATCAGGTGGTACGGTACAAGTATTTGAAACAAGAACGCTGTCCCCAATGCCCATGAACATACCCTGTATTTATATATACTTTTATCATAGAACCATTTCTAATTTTGTAATTTATGTTTCATATTTAATTGAAATAAACTACTATTTATTTGATCTAATTTCCTCTTTAAATATTTTTCTAATGTTTCTGTTTAAAATGTATTCATTTTTCCTTTTTCGCTTCTATGATGGTGTGTTTTGTCAGTCTCAAGTCAGAAGTGAACGTTGTGTTTGTAATTTCCAATTCACTAAAAATATAATTAACATTATATTTTAAAGAAATATTATTATTCCAAAAAGATTTTTACACCACTGAAATTTTTTTTAAATCTGTTTAGTAATTATGCAATAAATTAGTCAAATCATTCACACAGCGTATATATGTTAATAAATGACCTTAAATACTTGAATTTCGAACAACATTATTTTTTATTTAGATATCTCACTCTCTAAAAGGATTAACTATAAAACCTAATCAGTAACTCATTCTGAAGAATGCAGATATAAATGCTTAAACGTTTTGAATATTCAATAATAAGTTTATCAAAGTCGGTTTCTGATACATAGCTATTTGTAGCCATTGCAATCTAATTTTGGTTATCGTGAAATACTCATCCTAAACAATTCTTATAAAAATCTAAGTAACTAAGGTATTATGCCATTTTCACAATATTAGAACAATGTTTTCAACATGTTAATAGTTTGTCTGAATTGTGTTAAATTGAACATCCAATCTTTTTTTGGAAAGTAAAGGAGGCAAATGTTGAGTTGATCTTGTAATTGATGTCAAGAAAGTATCTTATCTGAAGTTAACATGTAAACTTTCATTCATGCAATTGCACAAGTGATTACTGATCAAATTTTTTTTAAAATGTCAAAGATTTCTATAAATCATAGGAAGGGAATGTTTTGAAAGATGCTAACATTTTGTTAATAATATATGGTACTACCGTAACTGGCTTGTGGAAAATTACTCATGGAGGATTGCCCTGGAGGAAAATTGCCTGTTTTTGTTCAAACTTCATGAATAATTATAACACTTCATTATAAATTATCTTTCCATTATTTATGGTAAATATCTAAACATATTTGTTTATTCCATCCCCCAGTAATATTATTGCAATATAGGAGGAGAAGGGGGGGGGGATAAATAGCTTAGGGCCTTTTAAAATATGGAAGTCATTGCAGGGCTTGAAACTATTTTTTTGTATTAGAGGGGTTCCGTGGTTGTATGTGATGCATTAGCCATAGTTCTTAAGGATCCAGAGGTACCCTCAAGTACCCTAGCATCTCAAAGGCTTAGAACCAATTTTTGATATTAGAGGGGTCCCTTGGATGTATGTGAGGGTTTAATGGGGGTTTTTATATACACCACACTACCCCCCTCCCGGTCCTTAGCCAACCCGAGGGCTTTGAGCTTGTGGTGTTAGAGGAGTTCCTTAGATGTATTGGCAGTGGTTTTAACAATCCCACACTACCCCAGGACACTGGTCAATCCGAAGGTGGAGAGTATTCAACCATATTTTAAGAGGCCCTAAGCTATTTATCCCCCCCCCCTCTCTTCCTATATTGTAATAATATTACTCATAAAGATTACTGATAAAGTATACTGAAGAATCTTCATAATTCCTCAATAAAAAAAATATTGGATTTTGACTTTCCGTGGGGCTCTGTTTGTCACTTTCCTCATAGCTCCAAGCTGTGAGGAATCATTAATTTGTCATGCAAGGATCTCATGTCGCTTTTATTCATTTCCTAACAGCCTAAAAACCTACACATGTTAAGGACACGTCCCAACTACTCCAAAGAGGGAAGATTCCTATGAGGTAACCTACTTGTTGAGAGGAAAATGTGATGATTATCCATTCTTCCAAGTGGGATATGCAATAGTCAATAGAATGACTCAATGTTTATATCACTTGAATTTGTGATACGAAAATTATATTTTTTACTTATTTCATTTTAACCATAAATTAACAGGATTAATATTGGAATAGGTTCGAATTACTCTTCACTTTAGTAATAAGAAACTCGAAGAATTAGAAGTGGGGCGCAACTCTCAGAAGAAGTGAGAGTTGCGCCCTCACTTGTTCTTATGAAGTATTTTTCCTTTTTTCTTCCTCCTTCATTTTACTATATAAAAATTGAAAGGTTGCGTTAAGTATAAACAAAAACGGTCAAAGAAAAACTATATACAAGAAAAAGCGGAGAGCGCAAACTTCCATACGCCCATGAGTCAGACGACCATAATTCCTTGAAATAGATACGTTGACATTTTTTCGGAGTTCTTGCATGGAGACGAATGTCCTTTGCTTTATTATTTGAAATATCAATTTCTTAACTCCCAAGACAAGTACTAGATGGAGACGAAGATGGATAAAACCGTCGACAAAATTAAAAATATAATTTTGTAGGTCCTTCGACATCACTGATATTGTTCTGTTCTCGCCATTATAATAGTTTGGGAAAAAAAGTAATTTTTTTATTTTCCACTTTATTTCAATGCTTTATAAGAAGTGTTAGAATCATCCAATTTAAGCCAAATATGCCCCGTTCTGTTTGATAACTTGTTGCCAACGAGAATCCAACTTCATAATGCCCTTTTCGTAGAAGTCCTTGTCCCTATTCGCAAAAAACTCGAACAACAATTTTCACATGTCTCCATTGAGGCCTAGTATGTACCCTTAAGCACGTTGGTTATTGATAAGAACAGGTAGTATTCACTTAGTGCCAGGTCTGTACTTTAGAGTGGAGGAATAAGAAAATCCCATCCAAGCTCCTTGAGCTTATGGCACGTCATCAAAGATTTGTGCGGACTGGCGTGTCTTTTTGATGTCTTGTTGTCTCCTTTTCACCAATGCAGGCCGCTACTGTTCGATTGCTAGCTTCAAATAGTAGAAGGAAGAATTGAGGAGGTGGGGGGAGAATCCCTCGAAACATTGTTGTACAAAACGAACCGAAAGAATATCGGCATCGAATACATTGTAACTTTTTTTTGGTTGCTTTCGACGCGTATTTACCTTTCAAGTAGTAAAAAATGTAAAATATAGCGAATATTGAGACCTCCATACTCGACAAACGATCATTCACGACTAAACCGGTGAACAATACTGTCTAAAAAGGGTTTAAAGTATACACTCACACCTTTACAACACCACATCCTATGATCCGATGTAACCAACAATGAACAAGATATACTTAAAATTAAAAAAAGTGGGCGGGAAATTCAAAATTAATTTTTGATATTACAGCGACTTTGTTACGTAAACCTTTGATATAATACAGAGGGATAGTGCACCACCATATTTTTGGTCCCACAGCTAGTTCTTAAGAAGGGAAGAGAGCGGGAGTTTCAGTTTCTTAGTTGAGTTCTTCTCAATAACTCATAATTAATCTTAATAGTCAAGCAGATCTTGGTGGTGTCCTCAAGTAAGATCTTGGGAAATTAGAGATGGTACTCAGTCCTCTGCATCAAAGTGCTCTAGTGGACTTAATTCAAATAGAAAAAAGGACAAGGATGAAAGAACAGTGTCCCATAGATTTCCTCTTAAAAATGATGAACTCATGAAAAAATGGAAAAGGGTCATTCCTAGGTATTTAAGAAGTAATTTAAATTCTCAAGATTCTCTCCATATTCACATCATTACAGAAAGAACTAGAAGCCAACAGAGCATCCAAGAATTTGTAGCAGGCATTTCCTTCATGAGGATTATAAGACTTCAAAAAACGATAGCAAACCGTACGGAAAAAAGGACTCCGTTCTTCTTCGACGTTATTTAAGTCCAAATTGTGTTCTTTCATTATTCCCAGACGTACCTTGAAGCCTATTATCAAACCTTCAAGCACCAAAGGCCACAAAAACAACAACTTCTTCAAGTTAAGTTCATTTCAATGGGGGAGTTCTAAATTATATCGCGATGAAAAATGCTTACCATCATTGGTAAGGATTCATTGTTACATGTAGTTTTATAATATTATGTATTCATAATAATACTTGAATTCTCTATTCTCTCCCTTTAAAAATATTTACAAATAAATCAGTAATTTTTAATAATGACAAATAAAGATTTATTTAAAAACAAAAAAGTTAAAGTATGTTTGATCTACTGAAATGCATAAATATCGTTGGCATCAATCATATATAATTTTATATCACAACTCATAAGTAGCAGTAGAAGAAGTTAACATTGAAGTGTCATTTAACACGTTCGTTAACATTGTCGCTAGTGTTATTATTTAATTCTTCCTTTTATCAAGGTTAATAGAAATATTAACTACATTTCTATTAACCCTGCCTTTTATTGAAACACCAGTCTATAATTTTTTGCTCTCTTTTTTGAAAGTGCGCAATAACTCTGTGTTATTATAGTATCCTAGCTTAAATCAACTATGTGAATATTTAACTAAGTGAATATTGACGAAAATAAAATAAATTCAAAAACACTGCAAAATATGTTTATTTAATAGGTAATTTTTAAAAGAAATAAAGATATAGGAAGGATATATACGTCGATAATCAATATAAATTTAAGAACCTTGAAATAATACTTAATAAGATTAATAAAAAATTAATAATTAAAAGATACTGATGTGAAGGTGAAATCAATAAAGTTGTCTATTAATTCATAAATCCTATTTTGCAAAGGTGTGTGCAATTTAGACAGCAATTTGATTAAGGGGATTCCAATATCCTGGCTGTCAATTGATATATATTTATATCAATGTTTTGGAGTAGATCACTTGTAACTAGGGAGGTCTTACCTAAAACTTCATCACGATACAACTTCACACGTTTATAAAAGATTATTAAAAAATAATACATAGTTAGCAAGTCCAATGTCTTTCTATGCATGAATATAGAGGACGATTACTTCATGACATTCCATAATAAGTAACCCATAAAATAATATTTATATATGTATATACAAGGACTACTTCTAGAAGTCATTGGTACATGGTACATCAATATAACACTTTCTAGAAAATAAATTAAAAGGGCTTTACATTTGTACTATATGAATTATATTATTTGGAACTAAAAAAAATGATTGTTTTATTTTGTTTTTCAATTACAACATAGCATTTTCCAATGATAGTAAATGGAATCATTCTCGCATTGTGCTTTAAGCTCATATTTAATTTTATAATGTGTAAAATATGATGCTATTCTATAAGATTTCGTTGTTATTCTTTTTATCCAGAAATTAATTGGGTAATGTGACATAGAAATGTCCCTTCAGTAAACTGTCACTTGGCAAAAAAGTTTTCGTTCAATAAACTATATATATTAACACAAATGATGTTCAATGTAAATGATTGAATACTTACCGTTGCTTAGATATGATTGGTAAATGTAATTTGAAGGTTGTGAGAATTAGTTATCTGAAGATTATTCCGTTATTTAGAAATGAAATTATAATTTAAACCAATGAATGATTTATGTAATCATAACTGATTGTATTATTTCTTAATAAATGGTGAATTTTAGTCCGTAGCTTGGGGCTCATATATCGAGTATTTTTATACTTGTAACTAATTTAAATTTTATATGTATTTTTAAAATGTAGAAAAAATGAGTGATATTTGCACGTATTTATATTAATACGGGGCTTTAGTAGTGCCCCCCCCCCCTAATGTAGAGGTTATATTTTGGTTTAAGTCCATGTATTTATAGAAAAAGGGTTCTAGTAATCTTTGGAGTATACCAAGGATCAATCACGTAACCTCATGTAGGGGAAATTGTATTGTTTATTGGTTAAAAATTAAATGACAAACCCTAAATGACTTTGTACAATATGAATCCCTTTTTTATTTCATCAGCATTAAAGACTCTATGTGAAGTCACGTGCTACAACTAATATATTTTCCACGAAAACAACACTTTGAACTAAAATAAAATAGTTTTTGAATATAAAAACTTAGGTTAATTAAGTGTTTCAACCTGCAGATATTACCTTTAACAATTTTTAATATTTTAATTATAAAAAAATTACCAAAAATTAAGTTTTGATCGAACATTTCATCCATTAAAGTTAGGGACCATCTTTTTTGGCAAAGGATGTACAATATATATTTATAATGTAAATCTTCAATACAAAATTAAGAAAGATCGAAGTCATAAATGATGATTAATTGATCAATAATATTTATATTATATTAGACAGTATTCTGTTCTTGCCATTTTCATTTCATCACTGAGTATTATTAATTGATTTTACTTTAAATAATAATAGGATAATTAGCAATATATTGGAAAAAATACATTTGTCTATGATAAATGTAATAGTTAATTTATAACAGGCTTTAAAGGCCAATACTCTTATTGAGTTGGAAATCCTTTTCTAAACTAGTTTGTCACCTTATTGGAATATTACTCAAACGAAGAACTAGGATTATCACACAAATAAATTATTTACAGATAATAAAGTTATTTGGAACTGTTAAGTGATTAGTTAAATATTTATTACAGCTGACCATACATAAATAAAATAAAATTTTACAAATATAAGGCAACGAACACGACCACACAACACGGTATTTGTGCTACTGCAGCAGATTCTAAAACTTAGTTTACATTAAAATTCAGTTCAATAACATTTTTTATTTTTTACTTTTCATAAATTTTGAAATACGAATGTCTTCGTTTTCCTCATTCATGATGTCTCTTGTATGATAGGGAGGGGCATCTATTGATGAGATGGTCTGCACATTGCAATTCTTCCATACAGACATTGTATGTTGAGCTTATGTTCTTCTACTTGCTTAGGTGGGCTAGAAAGGGGCCATGTCCAGTGTAGGCCTGTACAACGAGTCTCGATTTTTCTCTTCCGAGCTTGATACGCTTCGACTTCGGCTTATTAAGCATAGTATGTATATGGTTCATACTTTGATCTTTTTTATAACGGTCATACCAATATTGATAGAATAAGTCAATAATTACCTTCTTTATGTAGCTTGGAGGCGTCCTAATAGCAAACCGGTTTTGGCTCTCAGTACCTCTCTTCGCAAGATGGTCTGCAAATTCATTTACTGTAATGTCAAAATGTCATTCGCACCATTCTAAATGTATATTTTTCTAAATCATTCATTTGATGATGGTTTTTTTATATTTTAAAACTTCTATTCTAGTATTAATTGGATTAAAGATTGCAGCAATTCGTGGTCTTAGGATAAAAACATGACAAAATCCAATATTTTGACCTGAAATTATTTTTAGAAAGCCCTACAAATAAGGATCATGATTTTATGTTCTATTATGGGAATTGTCGATTCATTATTGTATTATGAGCAAAAGTTAAACTGGCTATTGGATATCTGTCCCAATTCTTTAGAATGAAATAGTGTTATCTGATTTTCTAATGAAATGTTAAACAAAACATTTTTGGGATCAAGGTTAATAGAAATACAAGTTTATACCATAAGGTGTGTATGACTGATGTTTGACTTCCACCACATTTTTTAATATTGACGTCACCGGTACGGTAGTTGAATAATTAAATGTGTAATAAAATTCGTATGACGTATTTTTTTTTGAGAATTATATAATAGAGAATTTATTCTGGTATGAAGTTTAATATAATTACTGAATATAACCGCCATCAGCTGCTATGACACCCTCCAAGCCCCTGCGGAAGGCCTTGCACACATTGATGATGTAATGGTCTTCCATGGCTGCTCATTGACGCTGGTCTTCAATGAGTCCAAACTCGGGTGGCGGGTAGCACAGGCCTTTTTCTCAATTTGCCACCACACACTGTAGTCAAGGGGATTCAAATCAGGTGATTGAGGTGGCCAAATGTTTTTGTTCCAAAGTGGCATGTTGGCAGTGAGCCAATCCTGAGTCATTCCAGAGGTATGGGTACCCTCCTTCAGATCTTTTTCCACCTTGGCAAGCTTCTGGACCTTGAACACAGTAGTCCTGGATATTCTAGTGTCCTTGATTATCTCCTTGACAGACCTACCGGCGCGGAAGAGAATGGTAACCATATGACGTTTGGCCTCGTCATTCATCGTAAACGACTTTGTTTGATACGAGTAAGAAAAACAAAAAGAAAGCCAAAAGATTTACCGAGTTACTTGTGCTGAATGTTTTTATTTTCGGTCAAGAAACCTCGAAATATAAGGGTTTAAAAATTACTCCGCGTATTTATGCAACTACCGGTAGATGAGTGGTTGTAAGCTTTGTCAAAATCTGTTTTCCTTTCCCAGCAGTTGGTACGATACATTAAATTGAAAATTCTAGCGATAGTGACGTCATAGACTATGAGTGGTTGCGTGGTTTGTCAAAATAGGCCAGTATTGCCCAGCAGTCGGTACAATACATCAGATCGAAAATTCTAGCAATCCCAATTAGATGATGGTCTAACCTTGTATTTCTATTAACCTTGAATGGAATGACTATTTTTTCTTGCCTACATTTGAAAACGAAGAAATAATACACTAGTTGACAAGGAAAAACAAAACAATGTCGCTAATTGGTACAAAAATGAACTATGTTAAACGATCGATATGCCGTTGTTTGGATGGATGTGAACCTCCGCCAAGTGAAGCAGCAGTTTATTATAAAAAACTGACATCACTATTAGTTAAACCAACTAATTTTACTGAACCGAACCATAATTTCTAGCGACCGTACTGTACAGACAACTCTTATACCTACTACAGTGTTCTCATTTTACTATACATTAGTATGATGACAGGTTAACAAACTCTAATCTACTTCTTCTTTTCTTCTGGCATAGCTAGAGTACTTGCATTAACTTGTTCCTTCGCTTAGTATCATAAATAAAATATAAGTCAGTCCTACACCACAAGGAATCCAGAAAGCATCGTTACTTCCCAAACACAATGGGGAGTGCAAGGCTGTGAAGGAGAAGAAATCAAGGTCGAATACACATCTTCTTATAAGGGCTATTTGAATTCTTCAATGTAAGTACTAATTGTTGCAGGGACTACTGCAAGTATTTTGACATTTTAACTATCTAATTACTGTGAAAAATTATAAATAGAGTAGCTCAATCTTATTCGGGGGAGATGTGTATATGTTCTACATATATAATTTATTTTGGATGCTCCAATTAAACTTGTGACTCGGAGTTTCGCCCTGTGCAGTTTCGCCCTCATATAACTATGTTATAGTATAAATGTATTTTCCACATATAATTTAAGGTATTCCTTTACTTTAACTGGAAGGCCGTTGTAATTAATTATGAAGTTATGGCATTTGAGTAATTAATATGAAATAATTGTTGTTTCTTATTACAATGAATTCAAACCGTTTTTTTACCGGTTTACTTAAGCTGAGGGAAAAGAGGAAGAAGGAACAAAAATAAATAATTTTGAATGTACAGAGACATAGTAAGTGTTGCTACCGGAGGACTTTAATTTTACATGTTCTTAGTTTTTTACTCAAGAAGTTGTTACACTTCTTAACATATACTGTGAGTATTTGTTATACTTTATTGTTTGTTATTAGCTTTTTGGCTTGAAATGTTTAAATTAAATAAGATGAGACTTGCAACGATCATCATCAGAATCCCTTTGACTTATCCCTGGTAAGAAATAAAAAATATTCAATTTCTAATATTTTGCAGTTAAATCAAGGTACCTTTTTTCAGCCTTTATAGTCATCATATCTCAAGACGGATTAAAATCCGGGCCGACCATAGGCCTAAGCTTCCAGTGGCCATTGAATAACGTAACTGAGACGTTTTTGAGTATAAAGTAAGGGACTTTATATAATAATATATGGTCGGGCGTGGAAAAAACTACATAAACCTGTCAAGGAGAGGAAGGAAAGGGTTTTTACGATATTAACCATAATTATTCATTCTATTCACAACTAAGACTAAGATTTTGTACTGGGACGAATATAAGAATATAATATAAATATAAAATTGCATATTTTATGTTGTTGTTTTTTTTGCATAATCTTTGAAAATGAACTATCAGTACCGGATCGAAAGAAGGGGATCATGGAAACCATATTTCAGTATACCAATCTCCCTCAGGATAGTTATTGTTATTAAAGCAATGTTTTCATTGAATTACTGTTGATACACGGATGACTTTAATTTTACATGTTCTTGAGTTTTTATTGCTACGTATATTATCCAATATTGGGTATATTATTGTTGCGTTGAACACAAATAATAGAATAAATGTATAAATAATACATTGATATATATTCTATAAATTCACTATGCATCTTTACTATAATGGAGTTTCATTTTCCATAATCATATGAACTCGACCTCTACAACCATCTCACTCGCATTTGCAATAAGTCTTGTGAGATGTTTTATAAGGTACTCTATAGATGTGGTTGCAGTCATCCACAAGCTTTAGACGACCTCTTCTCGTTTTTATAAGGTATACTATATGTCTTACTCCACTTGTAAGCCTGAACTAACCAGATTGTTTGGTTATCATTAATAATGTATTTGTAAAGTACTCCACTTTAGGATGGTTCCTGTACAACATAAATCTAACATATAGTCAATGACAATACATAGCAAGGATTGACTTTGTGAGCTCTGAAACCAATACATGAAATTGAAGTACTTAATGCAGTTATAATTTTATTATACCAATTAAATAATTCACTAGACAGTGGAAGAGGATCCCCAAATAGCTGAATCCATTACTACTGAAAATATCAAAGTAAAGAATAGCAATGCTTTGATTGCAGATTTTTAAAAAAATCTTAATAAGATCAGGCGTAAGCGTCAGTTATACAATAAGCAAGTAAAAATACTCCAAAAATTCATCTGAAAAAACTTTAGTATTAGTTGATGAATGAAAAGATAATAACTACACCTACATACGTATTATCTTTATAATTGTAAAGCAATGAAAATGACAACAAGGCTTATTACGATTTTAACAGAAGTATCCATCTTATTCATTAAGAATCGTACAGCAACAATTTTAAGCTCTGTATCTCCGGCTATTGATAATTTAATTACTCCGACTAGGTGGAGTTAAATTTCTTTGATCAAAAATATTCAAATCCAACTCCACACCTCTGACTAAGTAATCTAGCATTTTTTTCAGATCATAACGTGAGTTCTATTTAAACGATTTTATTCGAAGACCTGGATGAAAGTGTGTTTTTCGTTGAAATTGGTTCTCTAACAACATATTTAATAATTTTCTTCATAAAAAGCTAAAGGGTATATCCTAGTTAGGGTTGTGGGAATCGTGTTTTGCGCAAGCGCGCCCGCAAATACAACTACAACTATCTGGTTCAAACCTTTATTCATAAATCATAATAAATGTCATACTTGATGGTCTATGGGTAATTTCGAACATACATATAATCATTTACGAAGCGTACATCAAGACTCATGATCTCACAAAAATCAATTTAACACGATGAATACATTCATATGTAATATAACAGCTACATCATTTACGTTCAAAAATTTATGGAGAAATACAAGGGTAAACATATCCCTTCCCGAGAAACCATCATTAAATTAATGGAAGATGTTGTTACTGATGTCATATATAGAAATACATAAAAAATGTTTTAAGTCATCCACACCAAATGACGATCAAGTTATCAGTAAAAGTATTTACGAATATCGAAATGGAACTCTGAATTTTGTACTATCTCACTGTAAGTATTCAATTTTTTTATTACAACTTATCTGAATGGTTACTACATATAGAAGCTTTAGCAAAATAGAGCTTTACTTGGTACTATTTAATCAAAATAGTATAATCAAGAAAATGTCTTAATGTTAGTTATAATTTATTGTATGATACAAATAGTATTAAATATTAATTGTGATAATATAAAACTTTGTTTACAAATATCAACATACAAGGTGGATCTAATCATAGTTAGACCTGAGATACAAGTATATAACTTCTATTTGTCTTTTTCCCCCCTTCTCCTTGCAAAAGAACATTCAAGGATGAAATCTAACAAATTGACCGGAGTCCGGAAGTATAGAGAAGCACAATTAAGATTATTTGATGATGCAAATAAAATATGTGATGTATATACTGGACTCTGTATTACTCTGTAGAAACGGCAAAGAATAATCAAAACAGTCTAAATGATTTATTATCAAAAGTTGATAACGCAAATACAGTCATGTGGATTCAATATATATCGAAGAAGTCAAAGCTGTGGGAGATCGTGGAACAAGAGCTAAGAAAGATTGTGTAGACAGTGTGGTTTCCCATATCCTCATACGAAAGGGAAAGTTTGCTTGCAAAAAGCATCGAATGCATAAGATGTGATAAGAGAGGCCACTATGCAAGAGTATGCAGGTGTCTAAAAGAAAACTCTATTTTGATCATCAACTCTATTCAAAAGTATGAACTGAATAAATTACCAATCGATGCATTGAATGTCCATGGAAATTACTTCAAAATATAATAGCTGCCTATGAGAGTGGTGCAATTGTATCTGTCGCTGGATCAATAGTTCAAAGTAAATATCGATTCCAACCCAATTAAAAGAGTATCGGTTAGAATATATCTTTAACTTAAATTATTTAATTAATTTACACATGAAGGAAGAGAGATTGTTGCATATTATTAATATATAACTTCCCTATAAATGACTTTATAAATGTATATTATATTCTGTAAATTTATGCAAGACAAAATATAATATTATTAGTTAGAGAACATCAAACCCATCATTACAGGAAGTGTATTTATAACTTCTTAGTGACCACCAAAGGATGAATAGATAACTTTGGCACGAAATCTTAAGAATAGAAATGAGGCAATAAAGTAAAAAAATTAGTTAAAAAATATTGTTAATATTTACGCATTGACAATGAAATGATAACAAAACATTCATTCCATTTGGTGATCAACAATTCCCTCACTTTCTTAGTACTTAGTTTGGACCTCCTTTTCGTATACATGATATTCATCATACTAAAGACTCTATCAGCATCACAATTGACAATATTTTTTGTATACGAGGTTTTCTCTTCTTGAGAGTTCCTTTAGTTTTGTGTAGCCAGGATTCTTTTGAAGCATTTCTTTACACTTGGTCTTGAATGGCTCTTCCTTCAAATCTTGAGTCAGATTTTCTACTATGGTCAGGCTGGTAAGAAGAGGCAATCTTTTCTCAAGCGCAGTTATTGCCAAAGGTATTTGACAAAAAATTTCCTGTATACATACGACTTCTTCTCTTAAGGAATCATTATTAATTACTTCTTGTGATCTTCTGGTTGCTGACAAATCTTCATCAAGGCTGTTTAAATATTCTCTAAAGACGTCAAATTAACGGTAGTAGTACTCCACTACTTTTAACCAAGTTCCCTATCTTGTTATAATTGGTGATGGAGAGAGGGGAATTTCGTGCGAAGCAGTAAATACTCTCTTTCTTCTTCCAGAATTCAAAAACATCCTCTTCACATTGGAAATAAGTTCGTTCATTAGAAAAAACTTTTGTTGAACCATATCTGCAACTCTATGTAATCCATGAGCATAACCAAGCAGTTAATGACCCATCGACCTGAAGAAGTTTTTCCAGTATATTTTTCAATAAACTTGGAGAAATTGGGATGATCTAGAACATTTAAAGGGATGTTACACGACACAAATAACTATTCTACGGCCAAATTGAATGATGAACCATTTTATTCTCTTTCGTCTCCTTGAATCTTGTGTTTATTGAACACTTTGTTGTTGATGTGATGGGAGGTTTTGGAGTGGCGGATTACTTGCCATAAAGAACGAGATGGAAACGAGTAAACGCAAAAACAGCAAGATATACTTTTATTTTCCAAATCATAACTCCACACATCAGTACCTCCGTTGTTAGAAACCCATGAAAAAAGTACGTTTAATCCAATACTGAGGAAAAGTTGTTTAGAAGATGCAAGGTTACCAACGTGTTTTATTCCTTTTTTTATATAATCTCTTTCGACCAATCAAATTCGTTCTTTTTTAACCCTTCCAACAACTCTAATCATAGTTTACTCGGAGAGCATGCATTTTAAAGATGGCCGGGCTCCTGCCAATTAGACCACCAGAAGATGAACAAAGGATTCTTCTAACTCCTCTCCTCGTATTGTATAATCGAGGGTGTGAAACAAGGAAAGGGTAGAAATATGGACAAAGGTGACAATCCTGTGTGGAATGGACATATTAAAAAAAAGAAACCAAAAATCAACATGGTATCCATAACAATTTGAAGATTGTTTTGGAGGAGATAAAGAATAGTGCTTATGACGTTTTTATTAGATCAGCTACAATCAGCTGTAATAAGAAAGGAAAGAAAAAAGGAGATAAACAATTACATTTCCTAGAATTACTCCGATGTCGATCTCCAATTCTACTCTGAGTCCAATAAAGACTTACAATTAAATCTCCGCCAGAAATCTTCAAGGTTATGCTCCGTCTTTTATGAGCACACATGAATGTTCAATTAGATTATGAATATAATTGAATCTACTTAGTTAAGGATGTTTACTTCTAAGGAATTAAATAATAATCACAACTGCGAAGGAAATTAAATTTTTTCTTTATACTACCAATTACAAATTAACGGACCTACTAAAAATACCCCAATTTTTATGTATGAGTATGTACATCTCGAGCTATCTGGACTACAGGCAAAAGAATAAAAAGCACGCCGGTTCCAAGACACAGCTATTTTTTAAAAATTGATTAGTCATTGTTTCCAGTAGTGAAAGATACTTATAGCTTCAGGATTCTGATCGTGACTGTTAAGTTAAAGGTGATGGGATGGAAGTGCTGTGCTCCCGAATGTTGTCAAGATTATGACGGTACACCCAAGAATCCTAGTATCATATACGATAGTTTTCTGGTTTCAATGTTCCTCTGGAACTTGAATCCATGTTGGAGAAGACTGGGAAGTGTGGACATACCTTTCGCTCTACCTTTCTTCTCCTCCGCCTCTTATTAGACCTAAGTTTCGTAGAATTTTGTCTACCTTAGCTACCGTAGAGACTGGAATACCCTCATTTATAGTTAAATACCTTGGAACAAGGATCAAACACCTTAAAAGCAGAGAGGGTAATGTCAATCTTATAATTGATGAAGTATACTCTGCAGAAATAGTCTAGTTTTTAGTGGCAAGTTCTTAGGATGTGGGCACATCCAAACAACTACAACAGATCTTACATTTATGACCAAATCCATTGGAGGAAACTACATGGATGTGGTAGCACTTATACTGGTTGCCAAATTAAACACTGAATCCCTCTTCAGTAAATATACTCTAATTATCAAAACCCTCAATCAAATCAGATTAATCGTTGTGGATGTATTAGATGATAACCACCCAGACAACAGGAAGTAATACACTCATTTTCTTTGTAGTGGTGAGCTCACAACATCAATAGAAAAGTTCATCTCATCTTCGACCCTGTTAACAATTTTAAAAGTATTTATAACTGATTCCAAAAGCAAGAATACTTTAGCATTTCGCTGAACCGTCTAGGAGTTAAATCATCATTACACCCAAACTTTGATCATATCAAAGAAATCCACCATAAAGAGTCAAGAAAGAGCTAAGCAACTACAATAGAAGCAATATTTGATACTGTGTGTGATCAAGGTCACAAATGAGCAAGCATTCTTGTCAAAATTTCACAAATCCTCTTCAACGTGATGGGCAAAAATTTGGTTTCTCAACTCAATGACAACATCCCAGTGGAAGATAGAAGAAGATCATCTGAAAACAATCTCAAATTTAGAAAAGTTGCCAAACTTCAATGTTTTTAGTTATGAACATTAATTTTTCTGGTGTGTGCATCTATTTTTGAAATAATTAGTGTAAATTATATTGGTGATATATTGCAGCTTATTTAGTGTTGAATTCTTACTAATTGTCCTATTATTAATAAATATTTCTATATTTTAACTCATATAATCTCTATTGAAAAATTGTATTAATTAATATAATTAAAAAAATAACATATTCGTGAACTTCTTCTAAGCCACCCCTTGGAGTGCGCGTTTTCTATTCTGTTGTCCAGGTACTCAAGACATCCATAGTAAAATTGTAAATGAAGGAAAGTTTATTGATTGGGATAAAAGATTTAAAAGGAAAACATTCGTTATTTTATTTGAAGACAGTAATGGAAAACCCTTTCGTATTGAAGGCCTGAGGCATATTGACATTGATTTTTAGCTATTTTGTGGCTTTGTTTTGTTTGTTTATTTAAAGTCAAATATTATAGGAGGAACGTTTTGTTGGAAATGGATTGATAATTGACATCATATATAGCAATTTTTTTAGATGGTTGACTATGGTTTAGGGAATTAATTTTAAAATAGAATGTTTATTTATATATAGATATTTTTATATATAACTTCTCTGAATAAAAAAAGTGATGAAAAAATCAGTTTTACTGCCTATAAAAAACATTTGCAGACTGTATTACGATCGATTTTATTGTCAATGTTAAAGTTGATCTGGGACATTCTATGTCAAGTTTACACACCCTGCTGCTATTCCCATCATCCCTATCTCGTCAAAGAAACAATATTGATAAAATTCGAGTCTTGTGGAGGGCCGAGAGCCTGTTCGGAAGACCCTCAAATTTTGACCCTCTTCAAAAAACTTTCGAACTTGAGTAAGCCATTACTCCATTTAAAATAAGCCGATTTCATTTTTTTCTTTTTAAAAGTATGAGGTTCAATTCATATTTTATAAAAATGGCATATGTGCAAAAAATGTTGTGAAAGCATTATTGCAAAATATAAAAAGTGTCTTCACAATAAATTTCGCCAATTTTTTGTGAGAAGTTTAACCTACTAATATTCTATATGATTACAACAAATCATAGTATAATATACGTAATTGCAATGAAATTCCCCAACATAATATTCTCTTGCAATGAAATTACTCACAATGATATTGCTAACAATAAAATTGCACACGATAATATTGTCTTGCAATGCAATTACTCACAATGATATAGCTAACAATGAAATTGCTTCACGTTGATATTACCCACATCAATTTTGTCTTATAATGATAATGTACAATGCAATTTTACCTCGACATTTTGTCGGGTACCTTTTTATCAAAATCATTTTACCGGACATCCTAAAAATAGTTGACCCTTGCCAAAGAATCATTGCCTTAATAATATAGAAGATAGATTCCCAAAAAAATTTCAGGATTAATCACTGTTTTTCATGAGCATAAAACCTGTATAAAGTATCTGTTCGGTCCTCAAAAATGAATAAAATAATTATGAGAGTTGTAAAGGGAAAAATAATTTGTTAAAATAATTAATCCCGAGATAAAGCCCAAATTTATAACAAAAACTAGAAAAAGAAAGAAATCCTTATTAATTTTTTAACTTCATATATATTATATTCATTTACCCCTATATTCAATCATTTGAATTAACTAGGAAAATTGTATTCAAACTTGTGAGACGAGTTAAGATATCCAAGAATTTTAGCTGTAGTTAAGAACCTTCATTTGATGTAAGAGTCTTATAATGAAGAAGTACTCTAAGAAGTCGACGATGCCTAGCCACTGTAGGTGATAAATAATCAGAAAAAAGACCTGCTTGATTGATAAATTTTAATATATATTTGTTTTCCCAGATTTATTTGCATTTAGGCCTTTTTCTGCATTTTGAGTTTTTTATAAGTAATTTATATGCATAATTAGTTCCATTTTTATGCATTCATTGGACATCACTACTCACTAGTGATCAAAAATTCCGGTTTAATAGTAGTATTGTTCTAAAGTACGTTAAATGGATATTAAAAATCATTTATCGACAAGAATTGTGTCTGGAATGGAAAAATATACCAAACCGTTTTATATTATTTTATAAATCTAAGAATATACAAAAGTTTTTTTTAGTAAAAACTTTTTATTTCAGTTCAAAACTGTTGTCTTTATGGAAGGGATATAAATTGTAGCACGTGATTTTACATAGATTTTTGTGATGCTGATGAAATAACAATAAAAATTATACTATGCCATTGGATTATCATCATAAAACTGCACTTCCCCCTACACATGGTTGACTTACTAAACCTTCCAGATAGTAGAACTCACTCGTAGTTTTTTCATTAGAAACATTACTCCTCTATCTATGAAGTATGATATCAATACATCGTTGATGTACTTTTGTGTGAATGCGCGTACGCTTAGCGTATCGTCAAAGCACCTTCGGGTATATAAACAAAGTTGTAGTAAAAGTGAAATTAGACTTATACGAGTTCAATTCAAACCTCATTTACTTTCATTCTATCAACATAATGGGTTAAGTATTTTCGAAATTTTATATCTCAGTAATGGTTATCTAACATTTTCGATTCTTTGATTAGGTTTCTTACGATCAGCAGACAACTACGTGAAAGTATATACGGATGGGTCCCACAAACCCCCTCGTTCTGGTGGAATCGGAGTTTTCTTTGGTCAACGTAATATAAACAATGTGAGTGAGAGAGCTCAAGAACCAGTCGAATCCTCCCACTGTGCCGAAGTGCAAGCTGCCACTAAAGCCATCAAAGTATTAAAGCGTCATCATGAAACTAATGTAAATTTATTTACGGACTCTGATGTCTTAAATGAGAATAGGACTAACGCTGGTAACCATAGATGGTGGAATGAGTACAATGCTGCCAAGAGTGGTATGAATGTTCGGATACACAGGATTAGTCGAACCGATTTTTCGTTGCAAGAAGCTGACAAGCTCGCCAGGAATGCTATCCACTAAATGTTGTAATTAATTTAACACTCATTTGTTAGCTCACGCCATTTATTTCCTTTATTTACTAAATGTTACTTATAATTTCATTGATAAATAGATATTGCTGAAGTTTAATTATTTTTTCTCTTTATTACACATGAATTCACATACTTCAGTATTTTATTAAGTTTAGCTATTTCATTGATTATTTTACTTCCTACTGCCAAGCCATATAGTTCAGTCATATCTCAGTGTGGAGTGACGGCTTAAATCACGGATTAGACGGGTCACGGGGTAGTGCTTCTAATTATGTTGGGAGGATGTTACAGTAGTAGAAACAATTTAATCATACATTAATTACTTAAGCTTTTAAAGTTGATCCCCAAAATAATTAGAAGCACTACCCCGTCACCCATCTAACCCGTGATTTAAGCCTTCATTCCACACTGAGATATGACTGAACTATGGCTTGGCAGTAGGAAGTAAATTAATTTAGAAATCTGTTTAATTTAGCTTGTCTATGCTTCCAAGTTAATAAGGTCATTGTCTCAAAATTATAAATGACCATATACTTAGAAGTCTGTGCACAGCTAATCTAGGATGTTTAACTATACATGCAGTATATATATCGAAAAACATTATGTTAATTAAAACATCAATCATACTACTTAGCAAGAGAGATTGGTTCCACCACTAAACTTTTTGGATTTAAACAGCATCATAGGGCGAGAGTGGTAATAAAAATAAATAATAACACTTGTAAGTGAAATAAATTTGTTTAAAATTTTTGTCAGATTCGTCATATCCAATGGACTTCTTTCGTGGAGTAGACGGAATATGACCATCAGTCTACTCTAGTTCCATTGAATTCATATCTGTTTATGATAAGATTTCTATAATGTTCAGTTATCTCTTCTATTGAGAGGTTATTCAGCTTCCATTGATGGACCCCTTCTATAATGGATAATTTTAGTATTCAATTCATCGTGTAATGGATGCCCTCAAAAAAAATATGGTTGCTTTTATAATATTGTAATGTGCTTTCTGGATGAAATTTTAGCTAATATTTTAGACAAAAAAAATGTACCGGGTGTGATAGAAAAATAAAAATATCATTTTGGTAAATCATAATGTAAGCAATCTTTCTTTTGCTTGTAAAATGCTAATCCATATTTAAATGATTCGTAGGAGGATGTTACAGTAGTAGAACCAATTTAATCATACATTAATTACTTAAGCTTTTAAAGTTGATCCCCAACAATGGGTAGGCAACATCAGGTGTGGTACAACAATTTTTTTAAGTTTCATTATTGATGAAGGGTGTTAGTTTTTAATTTTTATTGAATGATATTCAAGTGAGCAGCCTCAATTATACAACTGAAGCTTTGAAAATGATAAATTAAGTAGTCCTAAAAATGAAACTCCTCTTACTATAGACCATTACATATATTGTACCATTTTTTTAGCCTTTTGATGTTGAAATTAGTGGATTTAGAAGTCTATATAGCCGATTTTGCTTGAACCCACATAGTAACAATGACTATTGGCAGCACCCAGCATTAGATGGAGTAATTAATTGTCGTCTTATATACTGCAGTCGAAAGACGGCGGATGATTAAAACCTAATAACCCCCCTACCTTCCACTGATATACTGCATTCGAAAAATTTAGATTAG
Source organism: Lepeophtheirus salmonis (assembly GCF_016086655.4). Classification (NCBI taxonomy): domain Eukaryota; kingdom Metazoa; phylum Arthropoda; class Copepoda; order Siphonostomatoida; family Caligidae; genus Lepeophtheirus; species Lepeophtheirus salmonis. The sequence continues at coordinate 33,432,550 of NC_052144.2, read as the reverse complement.
TAGTTTATTTAGAATACATATTGATGAAAAAGTTTTAGATTGATAAAAATATTACCTGGTAGTAAATAGTGCCACAACTCATTAGTGTTGACAAAATAGTTTAATAATAATATTGGCCAATTTATATTAAGAGATTTAAAGCTAGTATCGTATTTTCTCTTAACAAAACAAGTTTTGCTTCTATTATTTGATTATGTACATAAAAATAATTATTATTTTGAACTAAACGATGACAAGTAGGCGACATTGAAAAAATACGTAGCCAGCGAGTAACACAAAACATAATACATATAACTCGAAGTGAAGTACTTTAAATCCATACGTAAAATGTTATGTGAGTCTTTGTTTTTATTTTAGTTTTTAGAGTACTTTTAAAACAATTAAGAGCGTGAGAATGAGTTTCATTGAGTACAAGAGAAATTAATTGATTAGTGCGAGAAAAGGACATAAATAATAATTGTGTACTCTATCGAGTGATTAATTTGCATGTAAATGATTATTCATATAAGAGGCATCTGTAGTAGGCATTAGCCCCCTCCACAATCTACATAATTGCCCCTGATTTCGTCTAGCCTTGTTTCTAGGGAACTTATTCCCTGGACAACTCCACCCTTCCGAAATTACTACTTTCATAAGTTATTGTTTTGCTAACATCTCTTCATAGAATCTGTTGTTCGCCAAGTACCTTCGAGTTTGTACAAGTGAAATGCCGAAAAAAAGTCTTCCTACTCCTAGAATGAAATTATTGGAGAAAATGAATTTGGAACATTTACGCGTCGATATTATAAAATTTAATACATTTTTCGATAAAAATCCAGCGTACAACGATTTGCAAGACCTAGCAAATTCTGAGAAGAAAATTTACAGAAACACATCTATTGTAAATTGTGATTTATAAAGGATTTTCAGCATATTGAGAGCCATTCATAGTAACATATGATCCTGTTTATCAATAAAAAGTGTCAAGAACTAGCTAATTATAAAATGGAATATTGAAATATTATACTAGTTCGAGTAATCATTATTAAATAACTTTGTAAGAATAAATTACATTTATTCATAAATACAATAATATGGTCATGAACAACTGTATGAATGGTCTAAAAGAACTCTTAGCTCCAAATGACGTGCAAATAGTTTGACTAACATCAGTTTCTTCGTGTAAAGACTTGGGGAAAGTTATTATGTATGTATTTAAATATTCTAAAATTAATTAAACAAATACTTCTTCAAATTTAGGATTAGCATATATTCATTATCTCCGAGATAAGGTGTTAGAGAACTACAGTAATATGGTTAAGAACAACAGTATAAATGGTGTCAAATGCAGTCTTACCTCCAAATGGCGTGCGAATAGTTAGTCGAACATCAGTTTCTTTGGGCTAAGAATTGGGTATGATCCATGGATTCCAACATGTTGAAGTACAATTTATTTAAGATAAGTTATTGGTCGTTATAAAAATTGAACATATTAATTTTCTTTTCTTAACTACACAAATTACTTAGATGACGAAAAATGAGGATTATATGTACATGGAATTTGAAGTATGATAGGAAAAAGACGGATTTTATTTCTACTCATAATTTGTATATTTTTTTACAACCCCAGAAAACTACAAATATTGTTTCATTTTTAGACTAGTACAGGAATTATAGGATTGCTTTTGTTATGCAGTAAAGTTAAGTTTTTGAGGGCCTTGTAATTTATCACGATTTTATTCATATCTAACTATATAAAGTACAACCGTATTCATACAAATATAAATAAAAGCTACCTATTTACTTCATATATATATACAAAGATTGTTTTATTAGTTTAGAATTGAAGGACAACCCTTCGTTTGGTCCCATTCCCGGAAATTCCCCCCCCCCCTAAATAATTCCTACCTATTTTAATAAACCAATTTCAAACAAAACAAACTAACAACTGGAATTGATTTGAAGGATTTTTATCAAGTTACTCTCAATTTTATTTGAATATTAACGTAACTGTGTATAATTTAGAGACAACCATTTGTTACTTTATCTATGGGAATTCATGAAATTGATGCACTTTGTTAGGTAGAAGGAGGCTTAAGGTAGTACATTATTTCTTTACATATCATAGAGGGGAGAAAAAACTATGAGAAATGAAGATCACTCATATTCTTCAAATTTTAAGATTTCTTCACTTAAGTATACAAATTTTGTGTATTGAGAGCATTTAACAGCTTGCTAGTCATCCTCCGTCAATTCAGAGAAGACGATATTGTGATTTTTTTATTGTGACTATTTAAAATAATAATGAGAATTGTGAAAAGTTTGATAAATGTTTTTCTAATATCTCATGTTTATATTTACTGTTAATTTAGATTATATATTGAAAATACAAAGCTAATAGATATCCAAAAAATCGACTTACATGTAAAATAGATCGGTTGGAACTAGAATTGAATTTTATTGTGTCTTCAGCCCTTAGATATGTCTGTTTAAAAAAGAAAAACCAGAAACATTTCGAAACTACACAGTAAGTGAAATAATAAGAAATTTGTCTTATAAAAGTACATTTTATGAGTAATTCATCCATAATATTTGTTTTCAATGTCTATTAGACGTATCTTAACATAGCCAAGCGGGCTAGATGAACGCCAACCTGCACTAACTTGACTAGTATTTTACCACCCATGGGCTGGAGTGGCTGTACATCCCTACTTGTAATTAGTATAAGCAACATATACAGGACCCACAAAATAATATAATTTAAATGAGTACTTGTGATGAGTTCAGGTTGGGGTAACATACTTTATTATTCTAAAATGCAATCAAACAAATTTTATAAATCAGACTAGCTTTATTTTTTGTTTAATAATAATAGTACACATTTAAAGATTTGAGGTACATAATATTGAAAATAATACCAGAAAGGAATTGTCCAAACACACTATAAATCAAAATTCTGTATTTTTATTTTTTGGTTCCTAATTGAGAGGTATTAGAGGAATAAGACATAACTTATTTGATTGTAGTAGATATTATGTGCCACGAACAAAACTCATAAATAAGTACTCGAGTTTTATGAAGTGAATAAAAAGGAACAAAAACTCGGCTCGTGGGCATAAAAAGTTGAGTGTTACTTGTAACTTGTTAAAAGTTTGGAATTGGGCAGAATCTTGTAACCTGTCAAAACCTCGGAACTCGTCAAAAATTTGGGATTCTTTGTTTTTCTTTTTTGAGGCCATTACAACATGTAAATCTTCCTAGACTGACTTTTCCGCAATGTGTACTCTAAATCCCAGTCCGTTTAAAAATAAACTGATTTTGATTTTTTAAGTCTAGTGGGAGTACTTAACATCGGTTGGAATTTCTTATCCGACTCAAAACTTTAATTTTTTTTACATATAATCATAATATGCATTCATATTATTAAGCATGAGTGCCATTAAAAACGGTGTCCGGTAAAATGATAGTGGTTAAAAGGTTGTGGACAAAATGTTGGAGTAATATACATAGTTGTTTACATTATCATTGTTAGACAAAATTGTGGTAGGTTATATCATCGTGAAGCAATATGATTATGAGTAATTTCATTACAAGACAATATTATCGAATGCAATTTCGTTGCAATTTATATTATATTTGGACGATAAAACTATTGAATGATGAAGAAACATGCAGGATAGAACCCTTACTATATGCTAAAAGTCACACTCGCCTACGAGCTATGTAGATTAACTACTAGACCCCCAAACAATTTACATTTATCTGCCGCTGCTTCTTTGAGCATCAAGGAACCCTTGTAGTATCCCAAATACACCCTGGCCCCATACTGTAATAATATTTACATTATTTTTTAAAATCCCAAGTATTCCAATTTAAGGCTCTGTGCTTACTCCCGTTTTGAAAATAATTTAACTTATCTTGTTTTTATGTAGGACTACTAACGAGCTTACAAAGATTTCCTTTGTTTTTATTAAAACTTTAAGCATGAAGATATCAAACAGATTTGGTCTTGGATAACTCGTGGGATGGGGCTTATAATAGCATATTAGAAGGGTTCCTTGGTGCTGAGAAACAAGGAGGCGGTTGAGTTTAAACTGCCTTGAGGCCCAGCGTTTCACCCCCGGGGTGTATTTCGGGATATTATAGGGGTTCCTTGATGCTTATGTAAGGAGAGGTAGATAAATTTAACTTGTTTTTGGAGCCAGCAGTTTACTTGCACAGCCTGTGGGCCAGAGCGTATTATAGTTTTCTTAGAAAGGTTCATTTGTGCTTAGAAATGCGGCGGCGATGGAGTTTAAACGGCTTTGGGGTCCAGCACTTTACTAGTACAACCTGAGGGGCATTGAGACCAGGACAACAATCACCTTGTATAGCTCCGGCATCAGGCGGAACACTCCCGAGCTTATTAACTCCGCAGCAATTTGTGACGAAACCATGTCTTCTGTGTCAATATCTGCCTAGAGAAACATAAATTTTAAACATATAATGCAAAATGAAACATTGTAATATTAACCTTGAATTACTGGAAGATTGCATGGTCTGACTGGAGCTGCTCGAGTTTAAGTCTGTAGTGCTTGGCGACACGCTCAATGACACAGGTCTCCACTTCACTGTCATTGACGATTGCAATGAGATCCATTGTGATGTTAGTATCGTCGTTGGCAAATCTACTCTCAAGCTCTAATACAATCTTATTGATTGCAACATCGAAATGTGTTTCACGGAAGTAGGATTAAGTTGTTCCTTTCCACTTTATTCTCCTTGGATTCTTCGCCTCCTTGAATTCCAAATCAATTGAGTCCTTCTGGTCAAATACTGATTTCATCTCAGACGACTTCAACTCAGCAAGTTTCCAGATTGATTCAAAGATTTTCTCATTCTTAAGATCTTCAAGAGTCCTAATCACTAGGTTGACGTGTTTCCGGGCCTTTGTTAGGTCAACCTTTCTGCCTTGAAGTTCATCTGACAAGCTAGATGTGTGTCTGAGGAGTGTCTTCAACAGTTCAATGCCGAAAACAAATTCGTGACTAAAGATGCTGTTGAGCAGAGAAGTTGTTGTTGAATTCGACAATGTATCTTTATCTTTTCTCATTATTATGAGGATCTTCATGATTCTGACCATCCCTAGAAATACAGCGCGTACAGCATCGTAGTGGAGACTCCAGGGGGTAGCAGACTGGTTCTTCAGGGTCATCACCTTGGCATGCTCCTCATCTTTACTTGTTATCTTCACCGACTTGTAGATTGCTGACCTCTTTGGTGACCCTTCAATGAAGTTGTATAAAACTTGTACTGTCCCCATTGTATTTCTCAACAGGGTTATATCTGAGAGAATATCCTTGACTACAAGATTGAGGACATGGGCGTAGCAATGAATGTAGACACACAGTGGGGCTGCTTCCTTCCACCTGGCGGCAAGACCCTTCTTTATGCCAGATATGTTGGAGGCACCGTCCGCGGCCAGGGAGACAGTGCGGGTGGGGTTAAGGCCGAGATCCTTGACAGCCTCGTGAAGCTTCTCAAACAAATATTTGCTGTCAGTCTGGTAACTTCTACAAACTTGAGGAACCCTCTCTTTCTTGATGCCTTCACTTGTCAGATATCCCAGTGACAGACTGAACTGCTCCGTGTTTGACATATCTGATGTCTCATCAACAATCACAGAGAACCAGTAGTCATCATCGCCGGCTATAATCTCTATCAGCTCATTTTGGATGTCAGGTGAAGTCCATTTGGCAAAACTTGCCCCAGCTGAACCAAATTTTTTGACTTCAGCCTCCAGTTTATCTTTGAGAATATGATTGTCGTGTGAACGCAGGGACAAAAGCTCCAAGAAGTTTCCTCGATTGTTTTCATTAGATTCCGTCAACTTTTTTCTTGTTTCGGAATCGCCCCTAAAAGCCAATCCTTGCTTTGCGAGGAACCCAACAGTTTGGAAAAGATACCTCAAATAAGCTCGCCACTTCACAACTTCCTCAGCATGTTGAGTCTGAACATGGCCGAGAACCGAGGTATTCTTTCTCTTTGATGTGAGGAAACTGATCCACTTTTCCATCGACAGTTTGTGTTTTTTGTTGTTAGAATGAACTTTCAACGAGGAACTGTTTTTCCATGTTTTGAACTCAAATTTCCCAAGGTTGGAAATGGAAAATTTGGAACAGGCGAAACACTTGGCTGACTTTTCAACCTTGTCATATTCTAGCCACGGGAACTTACAGAACCAATCATATTGAAAGTCTCTGGAGTATTTGTCATCTATCTGAGGACTGTATGTTTGTAACTTGGACTGTAGAGGATGATCTCTCTCGACTTTAGTTTCCCGCTCAGTCTCCACTCTGGTTCTGGTCTGGATGTCCTTCCCGTTTGGCTCCCGCCCGGTAAGTATCGGGTCACCCAGCTGGCTCGTAAAGATGACAGGGTACTCTGGGCCTCCGTCCACAAACTCCATCTCCTCAATCTTGCTCTTCTCACCTCCCTGGACGTTGTCGCTAGTTTCAGAGTCCTCTGCAGAGGGAATATTGTTGTTGTTGACTACAGAGAGCTGCTCGGGAGAGAAGATTGGTCCGATATCGAGATTAGGAAGTCTTATTCCATGAGAAATCCGTCTGCTGGGGTAATTTAATGAGTCGCCATTATTTTCTGTGTCTGCAGTAACTTTCTCTTCAGCAGAAACGGACTTTTCAGATCTTGGTTCAGGCAGTAAGGCCTCAACTGGAGCAGGGTCATCAGGACAGGAGGAGGCAGTGACTGAGGATGAGGATGTAGCAGAGGAAGTTTTCTTAACAGCAAAGTTCAATGTTTTCTGCTTTTTATGATCAATTTTCACTTGATACTTGCAGCTGGGGTCATTCTTATGGAGTTTAACTTTGTGATCATTGAAGTTGTCCTTCTGTATTTCCTTCTGACCGATAGAACAAATCACCAACTCTCTGTTAAAATGCGTTTTCCGCTTCCCGTGATACATTTCTGATAATTAATAGATTACAGCAACAATCCACTCTAAAAAGTACATAACTATTATTTATGTCCCTTTTAAGCAGTAATAATTTAATTTATCTTGTATTCAATGAAACAAATTCTCACGCTCTTAAATATTTCAAGAGTACTCCAAATGAAAAATGTTGTGTGCGTCTTTATTTTTTTATTTGGCTGTAAAGTACTTCACATTTGCAACCAGTAACGTTAAACGTACTATGTAACTCTAATCTAATCTATCTAATTGCAGTAATTTATTAATTATCATAAATGTATCACGGGAAGCGGAAAACGCGTTTTATATTCAAAGGTTCAATCATTTATATTTATAAAATGGGAGGCAATATTTGAAAGAGATATTATGGTAAATTACCGGATTTGAATTCAAATTTCTGCGATAAATTGAGATACCCGAGAGTGTTAACTGTAGTTTAAAACCTCCGTTTTATCTATCTGACTTAATTGGGCCCCAATATTGTCTTAGAGATATAATTGATTAATTTACTAATTCTATAAATGTGCCGGTGAATTTTGGCTACTTTAAGTACAATTTGTGGTGCCTCCAAAGGATTAATCAGAATCATTTTTTCATTTAAATGAACTATAATTTGTTGGAAAATGTATTCCATGTTCAATTTTGAGAAAAATTATCTAGCTTCCTTTTGGGTGGACGTGCTACAAATATGTAATTTTATTATAATGACTCAGTACTATTATAATAAATTTTAATAATTAATTATGACTTAATTAATCTATATTTACATACCTATATGATTGGTGGACGGTTGAGTAAGGTTTTTTTTTTGTCCGCTGACGTACGGCCCTGATTACAACCGACAATGCACATATTATGATTTGGGCTGTTAAAAATACCAGCATCAAGCATGTCAGCTGCTCTGTCCACTCTCTTAATTTGGTAGCTCAAGAGGGGACGAAGAATGAATGACCTTAGGAATAAAGTTAAGTCAATTTTTACATTGACAAGACGAAGCACAAATGCGAAGCGAGTGCTTCATTAAGCTTAATATATACTTATTTTGTATTACAGTTTATTTTATTACTAAATAACTATAAAATATATAACAAGATAAATGATATAATACTTTCCCATTGATTACTCCCGGGTAATAAAAAATAATCGATTATTGCAGGATGAAGGGAAGTAAGAAGGATTCGGGAGTGGGCTGGATGGACTGTAGCCCCCCCCCCAAGTTATAGAATTTATATATAATTTAAATAATACTAATACATTTAATAACATAAAAGCTCCTGTTACTGATGGAACAGGAGGAAAAATTTATTCTCTATTGAAAGATGAGATTGTTCCCTATTGACTATGTTTTGGTAAATCTATGGAAAGATACGGAAAGCTTCCTAGATCAATCACAGAGGGAAGAATAGTATTAATTCTAAAAGAGGATGATGGAACTAATATTGGTTACTAGAGCCGATAACAATACTAAATAAGACATATCTGGAGTAATTGCCAATCAGATTTACCCAATATTGACAAGGTTGTTCCCGGTTCATGTTTTTGCGATTCTATCAGTCCTTATCTCGGTTCTTTCATATCGACGGGTTCGATCTCGGTTAAGCTTTATGGGTCTCAGGTCCGGTCTTCGGTCTTGGTTCCGGCCTTCTGCCTCGGTTCTGGTCTCAGTTCTATACATGCTCATTTTTTTAACAGGGATTTAAAACCAGGGGTGATCAATAGAAAATTTGGGCTCAAGAAATGATATTAGACACTAATACTAACTTTGTCATTAGTGATGGGGAGAGCTGGACGATACTACGATGATGAACAATTGGAGTCATTATTATCTCTCAAAAGAGAGGAGTTATCTTCCTCCCCTTATTCTAAATACTACCTGAAAGATATTTATATATCTGTTAAAACTTCCTATCAGTTCCATGAGACACGGATTCCTTTGATACTCCAAACATGGTTCACTCTCGCTCGTCAACACATTTGGTTCTTTACGGACAAAAAGGACAGGGATTTAGAAACTAAAACGAATGGTCATCTCATCTCTACAAAAATTATGGCATAACGCATGAGAGACAAGATTTATGTTGCAAAATGGCTGCAGAGTTTGATACTTTTATGGAATCTGGCCGAAAATGGTTTTGCCATTTTGATGACGATATGTGGGTTGCACTATCAAAAGAAAACTAATATATTCGGCAATGAGTATGAAAGTCAAGGGGAATTTGTTTCAAATTGGGTTACACATAGGGCTTTAATATATAAAACAATATCTTTTCGTCAAGGTTTGAATCTCCAGACGCATATTGACTTTTATAACACAATGATTTATACCTATATAAGACATCGGCTCTACCGTTATTGACAGTTTTAGCAATCAAAGGGGAGAGTAAATAGATTTTGTGTCTCTTTCACAATACCTATATTCTGTCACTTAAAAGGGTCAGAAAACATTTTGATGATGAAATGGTACTCTTAGAAGGTTGAGTGAATTCAATTAATCAAATTATCCGAAATAAATTTATATTTTTATAGTATTAAACAGGGATGAAAATAATGCTATTCACCGGTATGCTAAAAAAAAAGAAACCAAAAATTAACATGGTAACACTGACAATTTGAAGAATATTTTGGAGAAGATTAGCTCAGCTGTCTTAACGTTCTTTTTTGATGTGAGCAGCTCTGAGAGGGTTGGAAAGGAAATAAACACAAGTCCTACTCCATATATAGTAAAAACCTTGGCAAGAACCATTTCGACGTCGATCCTAACCTCTAGTCTTAGTCCAACAAGGACTTTTTGTTATAACTATACGAATAATAACTTCTCAAACAATGTTGCATAGTTACAATATTGATCCTTTATGTTACTCAATTTTTACTAAGGTTCAATGACTTACCAATGCTCAAATTTAAGGAAAAGGATCCAATTCTGGATTATTCGTGTCCAAAAATGGTAATGATCTTAATAAAGGCATATGAAGAGCTGATACTGTTTGATAGAGTTGGATCTTGATACTGCAAATTAAACTGCCAAATAAATGTTACTGAAGTTTGATTAAAAATTAAATAAAATTATGTCTAATTTAAAAATAAAAACTTAATTAATTTTATTGGATGTAGTTTTTCTTACTTTAAGATAAAGTAAAAAAATATGTCCATTTGTAAAAAATATATTAAAGATAGTTTTTTTTTATAAAGTATTTCTTATAAGACTCATTGTACCTACAATTCCAATATTACGTATTTTTCTTATGAATAATTCTCACTTGTCTTAAATAAAATATTATGCATGTAACAAGATCAAATAAATATAGCTATTATATTTCATTGTAAAATTGTTATAAATAAATATTAATTTTATATCATTTATGAACAAGGGGCATGTCTCCTGTAATGTCGAACTCCATGTTGATAGTCATCTTATAACATTAATGGAACTTCATACTGGCAAAGCCATTTCTTATCGCTACTCATTGACTAAATCTATAAAGTCCCAAAGTAAAGTAGTCTTGTCAAAGATTAAGAAAGACCTAATAGTAAATAATAATCTTCTCGTTTTAGACGAAACTACGATCCATGACTGTATTGTTGATAGGTTACCATTATTTAACAAATTTAGAAGGGTGCAAGAAGGCTAACAATAGAACAATTTGAAGTATTTAAGTCAAAAGTCTTAACAACCTTTTGGGCTTAGATTTCTTTTGCAAGAGACTAAAGGTGTTTATTATCGATGGTGGAGCTTATTGTATAAAAGTAATCAAAAATCTGAAGCAACATTTTCCAATAATGTTCCATGTCAGTTGTCTGGCTCATGGTCTGAACAGAATAGCATCACTCTGTCCTAATTGCTTCAAAAATACCAACACTATTATCTTCCAAATAAAATTTTTGTTTCTTAAATCTATTGATCGAAAAATATATTGATTACTACGATGAGTACTTCAATTGTATCTGAGGGTTAAAACAGTGATACAACCTTAAATCAACAGCGATAACGTTATTCATTCATAGCATATTAGACCTTTGTTACAGGGAAATTTGTATGTACAACTTAAATGTGCACGGATGAATGAGGCCGCTGCACATTTTTGTCAAGGTTTATCATCAATAAAACCTACATAATAAAATCAATATAAGAAACCAAATATTAAGATACAATTTAAATATCATACTCGTATCTACCTACATATATTCATAATTTTTCTTAATTATTTTTCATCTTCATTATAGATCCTCTTCATATTTCATTAATAATCACTTACATCTGAATTATAAATATAATTAAAGAAAAGAGTAAAGATCCATGAGATACAATATTCAAAGCTGTATATGAGTCCACCTTTTCAGTGTTCAGATCAAGTCCAAGTCAAGCTCTAGGTTTTTCTGGGTCTGAATACAAGTTTTCATGCTCCGGGTAAATGGGAAAATAAGTAATGTCTGGGGCTCTACCTGCAGCTTTGGTAAACAAAAATATATATTCAGGCAGGGAGCACTCTTCCTGATTCATGTAACATCTGTAAAAAGCCGGGTGCCGGCCGTCTTTTATATTTGCATTTTTCAAGGTTGTGCTCTTATTGGTGTAGCAGTTATAGCGGTTCAAGCAGTCTCGGTTCTTGAACTGCTAGAACCGGAACCGAAAAATTTATATCTCTTCAGTTTCAGTTCCTGTGCTTATTTTCGTTTGTTGTATTTTTTTGATTATTTTATAACCTTTTAATATTGCAAGTACAAAATTATGGTTAAATGATACACGCAACCTTTCCTCCAAAACGAAACAGAAAAATGGCTGGGGTAGATTCTGGATCCAGGTCCACTACTAAGTTTGATGGGCACCTAAAATATGATAACTATAATATTTATTAAAAAGGATTTCCCTCCCTAGCCTCCCCTTACGGCCACTTGGAAAAACATTGTCTTACGAAACCTTAGTTTTCAGGGACCTTTCTGGAACTTGGAGCACTACTCACTCGACGTATAAGGTAGCTGTGGTCTTTTTTGTATCTAATATTATTTTCTGTGCCTGACTTTTGTAGTGACGCCCTTTGTTTTAAGTGCCTGTTACTAAACTGAGCCGGTATAAAAAGGAACAAAGACCAAAAATTGAACCGAGACCGATAAGCTGAACCGAAACCAAGGCCAAAAACCGCTGAAAGAAGAAATGGTACCGATAGAACTGCTGAACCTGAACCGGACAAAACCTTGGATGCATCTTTTAGTGTTCAAAAATACGGTGTACGGTAACTCCGTAAGGACAATTCGTTTTAAAAATTTTCGTCTAAGGACATTTCGTATAAAAACAATTTGTATAAATTTATGAGGAAACAGAGCATATATTTTATGAATTATCATTTAATACACCGAATATTGGGGGTATTTTTGGGTACCAGCGATATTTAAGTAACTACTAAGAGCCCCTTAGAGCCTCACAATTGTACCCCGAATGTTGAGTGTGTTTTCGGGTACCACTGGGTCCCAAAATGGGATTGAACCCACCCCCGATACTTGAAGAAACTACTAAGAGCCCCTTACAGCCCCCAATTGTACCCCAAATGTTGGGGGTGTTTTCGGATACCGCTGGGTCCCATAATGGGATTCAACCCACAGACCAAAAATACAGAGACGTAGCCGAGTCGAGAGTGGAATGAGTACTACTAAAAAAAACAAAAATCCGCTTTACATAATTTTATACATTTAGCAAAACTTATATTTTAATCATTTGAAAACATAAAATATTATATTTTGATAAATATGATGAAATATGAATATGATACAAATACACATATGACAAGATCATGAATATTTAAAAGTTAGAAAGGATAGAAAGGAAAAATAACACCGAAATACATATGTTTTTAAATAAAAAGTGGGGATGAACTATTATGGCGATTATGATCTTTTTCAGTTAGAGTCCTGAATAAAGGTGATTTCAACGAGATCCCATACTAACTTTTTGCACAATACCCCGCGTTGGGCTCAGGGACTTTTGCTTTCACCCACGGAAACATAGTGGACCTTAAACACTCAACATACACAGTAGAATTTGTAATGTATTTGTGTCTGTTTTTACCTTTTTATTAGTATAAATAGTTTTGTAATCTATGTATATACCAGAGTAGGTTTTTGTTTTACTAAGAATATAGATGTTCCTATAAACAAGCCTTCCCTTATTCCTCCACGCCTTTCCTTCTCATCATTTCTCCCGTTCGTCATGGATCCCTCCTTTCGATAAATAATTCGTAACTTGGCAACCTTTGTCAATACGCAACAGAATTGGCCTTTCATAATGAACTACTCAGTGTACATAAGAGGATTTAGGGGCATCCTCAGGAAGTGGGGTGGAGGGGCTGTAGACCCCCTTCAGACACTCTCCAGACAAATTTCTACAAATTTTATTTACTCTAAAATCTAATATTCCATTAGAAATCCTTTTTTTGTACCTAAAAAAATCCAAACTGATATTTTTACAGATTAATTTTTTTTTGCCCATAATTTGTGTGTTTCGGTTATAGAGTAATGCCCTTCTCCCCCCCCAAAAAAAAAAAAAGATCCCCCATGTAAAATGTCAACTTCCTACTCCCAATGTTATAAGAACCCATCATAAGGGACACACACATCGACATCTATTATATAGATATATATAGTTAAAAAACGACATCTTCTACCCCAGGACATGAAAGAAAAATTCAAACATAGGAAACATCATGTTGTAATAAAAAATAATAATATTTGATAAATAAATACACGCACTTGAATGTTTCTTTCATGTCCTGGGGGAAAAGACATTATTGATATATATATATATGTTACAGGCATGTGGGAAAATGGGCATTTTTCAAAGATTAGGCAGAGCGGGTACTTGTGCAAAATGGTCAATGGTCATTGTCAGGTAAAATGATTTGGAGTAATTTGATTACTAAACTATTCATTGTAATAAATTTATTATTAAACAATTCATTAATGATTTGATTAAGATACAATTTCATGACAAACAATTTGGCGATCTAGTGTAGGAATGTCCAACTTGTGGATTGCAGGCAACATTGCAGCCGGTCGAATGTTAAGGTGGGGTCAAAACGCGTTGAACGCTCATAATATATACAAACATTGAAAAATATTTGACAGTATCCTTGAGCATCAAAGACCCCTTTCAATATCCTATTATTCACCCCAGTTTGGTTGTACAAGTGAACCGTGGGTTGAAAAGGTGGGTAATTGGCCACTGCTTATCTTCAATCTTTAATATATCTTTAACTTAAATTATTTATTTATTTACACATGAAGGAAGAGAGATTATTGTATATTATTAATATATAACTTCCCTATAAATACTTTATCAATGTATATTATATTCTGTAAATTTATGCAAGACAAAATATAATATTATTAGTTAGAGAACATCAAACCCATCATTACAGGAAGTGTACTTATAACTTCTTAGTGACCACCAAAGGATGAATAGATAACTTTGGCACGAAATCTTAAGAATAGAAATGAGGCAATAAAGTAAAAAAATTAGTTAAAAAATATTGTTAATATTTACGCATTGACAATGAAATGATAACAAAACATTCATTCCATTTGGTGATCAATAATTCCCTCACTTTCTTAGTACTTAGTTTGGATCTCCTTTTCGTATACATGATATTCATCATACTAGAGACTCTATCAGCGTCACAATTGACAATATTTTTGTATACGAGGTTTTCTCTTCTTGAGAGTTCCTTTAGTTTTGTGTAGCCAGGATTCTTTTGAAGCATTTCTTTAAACTTGGTCTTGAATGGCTCTTCCTTCAAATCTTGAGTCAGATTTTCTACTATGGTCAGGCTGGTAAGAAGAGGCAATCTTTTCTCAAGCGCAGTTATTGCCAAAGGTATTTGACAAAAAATTTCCTGTATACATACGACTTCTTCTCTTAAGGATTCATTATTAATTACTTCTTGTGATCTTCTGGTTGCTCACAAATCTTCATCAAGGCTGTTTAAATATTCTCTAAAGACGTCAAATTAACGGTAGTAGTACTCCACTACTTTTATCCAAGTTCCCTATCTTGTTATAATTGGTGATGGAGAGAGGGGAATTTCGTGCGAAGCAGTAAATACTCTCTTTCTTCTTCCAGAATTCAAAAACATCCTCTTCACATTGGAAATAAGTTCGTTCGTTAGAGGAAACTTTTATTGAACCATATCTGCAACTCTATGTAATCCATGAGCATAACCAAGCAGTTAATGACCCATAGACCTGGAGAAGTTTTTCCAGTATATTTTTCAATAAACTTGGAGAAATTGGGATGATCTAGAACATTTAAAGGGATGTTACACGACACAAATAACTATTCTACGTCCAAATTGAATGATGAACCATTTTATTCTCTTTCGTCTCCTTGAATCTTGTGTTTATTGAACACTTTGTTGTTGATGTGATGGGAGGTTATGGAGTGGCGGATTACTTGCCATAAAGAACGAGATGGGCACGAGAAAACGCAAAAACAGCAAGATATACTTTTATTGTCCAAATCATAATTTCACACATCAGTACCTCCGTTGTTAGAAACCCATGGAAAAAAAGTACATTCAGTACAATACTGAGGAAAAGTTGTTTAGAAGATGAAAGGTTACCAACGTGTTTTATTCCTTTTTTTTTTATATAATCGAGGGTGTGAAACAAGGAAAGGGTAGAAATATGGACAAAGGTGACAATCCTGTGTGGAATGGGCATGTTAAAAAAAGAAACCAAAAATCAACATGGTATCCATAACAATTTGAAGATTGTTTTGGAGGAGATAAAGAATCGTGCTTATGACGTTTTTATTAGATCAGCTACAATCAGCTGTAATAAGAAAGGGAAGTAAAAAGGAGATAAACAATACCATTTCCTAGAACTACTCAGATGTCGATCCCCAATTCTACTCTGAGTCCAATAAAGACTTACAATTAAATCTCCGCCAGAAATATTACGGGTTATGCTCCGTCTTTTATGTGCACACATGAATGTTCAATTAGATTATGAATATAATTGAATTTATTTAGTAAAGGATGATTACTACTAAGGAATTAAATAATAATCACAACTGCGAGAAAATTAAATTTTTTTCTTTAGACTACCAATTACAAATTAACAGACCTACTAAAAATACCCCAATTTTTATGTATGTGTATGTACATCTCGAGCTATCTGGACTACAGGCAAAAGAATAAAAAGCACACCGGTTCCAAGACACGGCTATTTTTTTAAATTGATTAGTCATTGTTATAGTTGATAATTTTGTAGAGAAAAACGCGTGCAAGGAGAAGGGGGGAAAAAAGACATATGGTATCATTGTTTAAAATACTGATGTGATTATCATCTGCCTGCTTTATTATGATTTTTGAGGGTATAACGAATGTATTTATTAGCAAAATGTTTAATGAAGTTATACTACGTATAATTGACTTTGACGTTTTTTATCCGTTACAGTAGATTTGAAAACGTCACACTCCATGAAATTGTAATTCATTATGAACCTTATTCTCAGAATAATAACTAATGAAACGACAAAGTAGAGTATTTGAAATATATTTGAAGCTCAAAGTTTAAAAAAGAAGGCTTTAATTAAATATAATCTACATTTTAAAAAATAAACCATTAAACATTTAAGTTAAATATACAAAATTAAACTATTAAAATCATATAACTATTAATAATAATAAATTATAAATACAGAATATTGAAATAATAGATTGATCCAGATAATTTTTTCTTGTTCTAACATCGGAATTCAGTTAAATATGTCATAACTTTAGGTTGCAATACACAAGCGAGACGTGGAGTTTAAAAAAAAAAAACCTCTTCTTCATGTGGAAGTTGCTATATACAATTGTGCACAGGATAGATATATCTCTACCGATGAGATCTAACTAATTATTAAAAATAAAGTAAATGTCAAAATCATAAAATTAGACAATAAATATATTAATAAAAAAATGTTAGAAATAAATTCATCGTAAAGATTTAGTGCAAAAGCTAATTATGTAGTAATGTCCGGCGATATTACTCACTATTAAGAGCATCAAAAAAAGATTTTCCCCCGTTATTTAGGAATGCTTATATAACAACATACTATTATCATTAAGGATATACACAATTGTTAATTATAATGCAACACCAAATGTAACTACCCTCGTTGTTGTGACCATTTAAACAGTTGTGTTTGCCTTTTATGAGTTTTCTGAACACCATTTCTTGGAGCCCATCAACCATAGCTAAGCCTTAAGTGATAAAAAAGTAATATTTATTGACTATGTAATATTGGAAAACCTAATTATCATACCCAAGTCTTAAAGCGAAGTAAGTAGTCTCAGACAAACTAGTTGCAAACCATCCAAAGCTACTACCCCCGTTGTTGTGACCATTTAAGCAGTTGTTTTTGCCCTTTACTGAGTTGTGTATCATAATTCTTGATATGTTTAGCTAAAATAAAATCATATTTTACCGTTAGATTTTTAAAAAAAATTGAATACTTACTGTGAGATAGTACAAAATTCAGAGTTCCATTTCTATATTTGTAAATACTTTTTACTGATAACCTGATCGTCATTTGGTGTGGATGCCTCAAAACATTTTTATATGTATTTCTATAAATGACATCAGTAACAACAACCTCCATTAATTTAATCATGGTTCCTCGGGAAGGGATATGTTTATCCTTGTATTTCTCCATAAATTTTTGGAACGTAGATGATTAGCAATGGATAAGGTTATATTACATACAATAAGCATCCTTGTGAGATCAGAGTTAAAGTTTGACTTGATGTATTCATCGTTAAATTGATTTTATAGATGAATATCCATACTCTAGTTATGAGATGAGGATAATGAGTGGCGTGTAATTCTAGACAGGGACTAAAGGCACATTTATATCGACAAATCCGACAAACCATCTGTTTCTCATCCAGTAAGCATTTCCCAAATTCCTGGGGCTCCATTTTCAGAAATCCAGACAGAAGGCGACGTTTTTTTTTGCATTTTATTCAGTTCTCTATCGACTATCCCCATCTAATATTATTATATTAATATTGAATAATAAAGGCGGGAATGATAACGTTCATGATTGATAGAAGAAGATGTATATTATATAATCAATGATGCCATAAGTATTTCTTCTCTTCTCCTCGCACGCTTTTCTATTCTTACCAAAATTATCACACTTAGTCATGGTTTCCAGTAGTGAAAGATACTTATAGCTTCAGGATTCTGATCGTGACTGTTAAGTAAAAGGTGATGGGATGGAAGTGCTGTGCTCCCGAATGTTGTCAAGATAACGACGGTACGCCCAAGAATCCTAGTATCATATACGATAGTTTTCTGGTTTCAATGTTCCTCTGGAACTTGAATCCATGTTGGAGAAGACTGGGAAGTGTGGACATACCTTTCGCTCTACCTTTCTTCTCCTCCGCCTCTTATTAGACCTAAGTTTCGTAGAATTTTGTCTACCTTAGCTACCGTAGAGACTGGAATACCCTCATTTATAGTTAAATACCTTGGAACAAGGATCAAACACCTTAAAAGCAGAGAGGGTAATGTCAATCTTATAATTGATGAAGTATACTCTGCAGAAATAGTCTAGTTTTTAGTGGCAAGTTCTTAGGATGTGGGCACATCCAAACAACTACAACAGATCTTACATTTATGACCAAATCCATTGGAGGAAACTACATGGATGTGGTAGCACTTATACTGGTTGCCAAATTAAACACTGAATCCCTCTTCAGTAAATATACTCTAATTATCAAAACCCTCAATCAAATCAGATTAATCGTTGTGGATGTATTAGATGATAATCACCCAGACAACAGGAAGTAATACACTCATTTTCTTTGTAGTGGTGAGCTCACAACATCAATAGAAAAGTTCATCTCATCTTCGACCCTGTTAACAATTTTAAAAGTATTTATAACTGATTCCAAAAGCAAGAATACTTTAGCATTTCGCTGAACCGTCTAGGAGTTAAATCATCATTACACCCAAACTTTGATCATATCAAAGAAATCCACCATAGTCAAGAAAGAGCTAAGCAACTACAATAGAAGCAATATTTGATACTGTGTGTGATCAAGGTCACAAATGAGCAAGCATTCTTGTCAAAATTTCACAAATCCTCTTCAACGTGATGGGCAAAAATTTGGTTTCTCAACTCAATGACAACATCCCAGAGGAAGATAGAAGAAGATCATCTGAAAACAATCTCAAATTTAGAAAAGTTGCCAAACTTCAATGTTTTTAGTTATGAACATTAATTTTTCTGGTGTGTGCATCTATTTTTGAAATAATTAGTGTAAATTATATTGGTGATATATTGCAGCTTATTTAGTGTTGAATTCTTACTAATTGTCCTATTATTAATAAATATTTCTATATTTTAACTCATATAATCTCTATTGAAAAATTGTATTAATTAATATAATTAAAAAAATAACATATTCGTGAACTTCTTCTAAGCCACCCCTTGGAGCGCGCGTTTTCTATTCTGTTGTCCAGGTACTCAAGACATCCATGGTAAAATTGTAAATGAAGGAAAGTTTATTGATTGGGATAAAAGATTTAAAAGGAAAACATTCGTTATTTTATTTGAAGACAGTAAACCCTTTCGTATTGAAGGCCTGAGGCATATTGCCATTGATTTTTAGCTATTTTGTGGCTTTGTTTTGTTTGTTTATTTATTGTCAAATATTATAGGAGGAACGTTTTGTTGGAAATGGATTGATAATTGACATCATATATAGCAATTTTTTTAGATGGTTGACTATGGTTTAGGGAATTAATTTTAAAATAGAATGTTTATTTATATATAGATATTTTTATATATAACTTCTCTGAATAAAAAAAGTGATGAAAAAATCAGTTTTACTGCCTATAAAAAACATTTGCAGACTGTATTACGATCGATTTTATTGTCAATGTTAAAGTTGATCTGGGACATTCTATGTCAAGTTTACACACCCTGCTGCTATTCCCATCATCCCTATCTCGTCAAAGAAACAATATTGATAAAATTCGAGTCTTGTGGAGGGCCGAGAGCCTGTTCGGAAGACCCTCAAATTTTGACCCTCTTCGAAAAACTTTCGAACTTGAGTAAGCCATTACTCCATTTAAAATAAGCCGATTTCATTTTTTTCTCTTTTAAAAGTATGAGGTTCAATTCATATTTTATAAAAATGGCATATGTGCAAAAAATGTTGTGAAAGCATTATTGCAAAATATAAAAAGTGTCTTCACAATAAATTTCGCCAATTTTTTGTGAGAAGTTTAACCTACTAATATTCTATATGATTACAACAAATCATAGTATAATATACGTAATTGCAATGAAATTCCCCAACATAATATTATCTTGCAATGAAATTACTCACAATGATATTGCTAACAATAAAATTGCACACGATAATATTGTCTTGCAATGCAATTACTCACAATGATATAGCTAACAATGAAATTGCTTCACGTTGATATTACCCACATCAATTTTGTCTTATAATGATAATGTACAATACAATTTTACCCCGACATTTTGTCGGGTACCTTTTTATCAAAATCATTTTACCGGACATCCTAAAAATAGTTGACCCTTGCCAAAGAATCATTGCCTTAATAATATAGAAGATAGATTCCCAAAAAAATTTCAGGATTAATCACTGTTTTTCATGAGCATAAAACCTGTATAAAGTATCTGTTCGGTCCTCAAAAATGAATAAAATAATTATGAGAGTTGTAAAGGGAAAAATAATTTGTTAAAATAATTAATCCCGAGATAAAGCCCAAATTTATAACAAAAACTAGAAAAAGAAAGAAATCCTTATTAATTTTTTAACTTCATATATATTATATTCATTTACCCCTATATTCAATCATTTGAGTTAACTAGGAAAATTGTATTCAAACTTGTGAGACGAGTTAAGATATCCAAGAATTTTAGCTGTAGTTAAGAACCTTCATTTGATGTAAGAGTCCTATAATGAAGAAGTACTCTAAGAAGTCGACGATGCCTAGCCACTGTAGGTGATAAATAATCAGAAAAAAGACCTGCTTGATTGATAAATTTTAATATATATTTGTTTTCCCAGATTTATTTGCATTTAGGCCTTTTTCTGCATTTTGAGTTTTTTATAAGTAATTTATATGCATAATTAGTTCCATTTTTATGCATTCATTGGACATCACTACTCACTAGTGATCAAAAATTCCGGTTTAATAGTAGTATTGTTCTAAAGTACGTTAAATGGATATTAAAAATCATTTATCGACAAGAATTGTGTCTGGAATGGAAAAATATACCAAACCGTTTTATATTATTTTATAAATCTAAGAATATACAAAAGTTTTTTTTAGTAAAAACTTTTTATTTCAGTTCAAAACTGTTGTCTTTATGGAAGGGATATAAATTGTAGCACGTGATTTTACATAGATTTTTGTGATGCTGATGAAATAACAATAAAAATTATACTATGCCATTGGATTATCATCATAAAACTGCACTTCCCCCTACACATGGTTGACTTACTAAACCTTCCAGATAGTAGAACTCACTCGTAGTTTTTTCATTAGAAACATTACTCCTCTATCTATGAAGTATGATATCAATACATCGTTGATGTACTTTTGTGTGAATGCGCGTACGCTTAGCGTATCGTCAAAGCACCTTCGGGTATATAAACTAAAGTTGTAGTAAAAGTGAAATTAGACTTATACGAGTTCAATTCAAACCTCATTTACTTTCATTCTATCAACATAATGGGTTAAGTATTTTCGAAATTTTATATCTCAGTAATGGTTGTCTAACATTTTCGATTCTTTGATTAGGTTTCTTACGATCAGCAGACAACTACGTGAAAGTATATACGGATGGGTCCCACAAACCCCCTCGTTCTGGTGGAATCGGAGTTTTCTTTGGTCAACGTAATATAAACAATGTGAGTGAGAGAGCTCAAGAACCAGTCGAATCCTCCCACTGTGCCGAAGTGCAAGCTGCCACTAAAGCCATCAAAGTATTAAAGCGTCATCATGAAACTAATGTAAATTTATTTACGGACTCTGATGTCTTAAGTGAGAATAGGACTAACGCTGGTAACCATAGATGGTGGAATGAGTACAATGCTGCCAAGAGTGGTATGAATGTTCGGATACACAGGATTAGTCGAACCGATTTTTCGTTGCAAGAAGCTGACAAGCTCGCCAGGAATGCTATCCACTAAATGTTGTAATCAATTTAACACTCATTTGTTAGCTCACGCCATTTATTTCCTTTATTTACTAAATGTTACTTATAATTTCATTGATAAATAGATATGGTGAAATTGAATTATTTTTTCTCTTTATTACACATGAATTAACATACTTCAGTATTTTATTAAATTGTTAAGTCAAATTAGCCTTAGCTATTACATTGATTATTTTACTTCCTACTGCCAAGCCATAGTTCACGTCATATCTCAGTGTGGAATGAAGGCTTAAATCACGGGTTAGATGGGTCACGGGGTAGTGCTTCTAATTATGTTGAGAGGATGTTACAGTAGTAATTTAGTCATGCATTAATTACTTTAAAAGCTTTTAAAGTTGATCCCCAACATAATTAGAAGCACTACCCCGTGACCCATCTAACCCGTGATTTAAGCCTTCATTCCACACTGAGATATGACCGATCTATGGCTCGGCAGTAGGAAGTAAAATAATCTAGAAATCTGATAGTTTAATTTAGCTTGTCTTTGCTTCCAAGTTAATAAGGTCATTGTGTCAAAATTATAAATGACCATATACTTTGAAGTCTGTGCACCCTTAACACAGCTAATCTAGGATGTTTAACTATACATGTAGTATATATATCGAAAAAGTTAATTGGAACAACAATTGTACTACTTAGCAAGAGAGATTGGTTCCACCACTAAACTTTTTGGATTTAAACAGCATCATAGGTGATAAAAATAAATAATAACACTTGTAAGTGAAATAAATTTGTTCCAAAGTTTTGTCAGATTCGTCATATCTAATGGACTTCTTTCGTGGAGTAGACGGAATATGAACATCAGTCTACTCTAGTTCCATTGAATTCATATCTGTTAATGACATAAAGATTTCTATAATGTTCAGTTATCTCTTCGATTGAGAGGTTATTCAGCTTCAATTGATGGACCCCTTCTATAATGGATAATTTTAGTATTCAACTCATCGTCATCGTGTAAATTATGGTTGCTTTTATAATATTGTAATGTGCTTTCTGGATGAAATTTTAGCTAATATTTTAGACAAAAAAAAATGTACCGGGTGTGATAGAAAAATAAAAATATCATTTTGGTAAATCATGATGTAAGCAATCTTTCTTTTGCTTGTAAAATGCTAATCCATATTTAAATGATTCGTAGGAGGATGTTACAGTAGTAGAACCAATTTAATCATACATTAATTACTTAAGCTTTTAAAGTTGATCCCCAACAATGGGTAGGCAACATCAGGTGTGGTACAACAATTTTTTTAAGTTTCATTATTGATGAAGGGGGTCAGTTTTTAATTTTTATTGAATGATATTCAAGTGAGCAGCCTCAATTATACAACTGAAGCTTTGAAAATGATAAATTAAGTAGTCCTAAAAATGAAACTCCTCTTACTATAGACCATTACATATATTGTACCATTTTTTTAGCCTTTTGATGTTGAAATTAGTGGATTTAGAAGTCTATATAGCCGATTTTGCTTGAACCCACATAGTAAAATAGACTATTGGCAGCACCCAGCATTAGATGGAGTAATTAAGTGTCGTCTTATATACTGCAGTCGAAAGACGGCGGATGATTAAAACCTAATAACCCCCTACCTTCCACTGATATACTGCAGTCGAAAAATGTAGATTAGTAGTTTATTTAGAATACATATTGATGAAAAAGTTTTAGATTGATAAAAATATTACCTGGTAGTAAATAGTGCCACAACTCATTAGTGTTGACAAAATAGTTTAATAATAATATTGGCCAATGTATATTAAGAGATTTAAAGCTAGTATCGTATTTTCTCTTAACAAAACAAGTTTTGCTTCTATTATTTGATTATGTACATAAAAATAATTATTATTTTGAACTAAACGATGACAAGTAGGCGACATTGAAAAAATACGTAGCTAGCCAGTAACACAAAACATAATACATATAACTCGAAGTGAAGTACTTTAAATCCATACGTAAAATGTTGTGTGCGTCTTTGTTTTTATTTTAGTTTTTAGAGTACTTTTAAAACAATTAAGAGCGTGAGAATGAGTTTCATTGAGTACAAGAGAAATTAATTGATTAGTGCGAGAAAAGGACATAAATAATAATTGTGTACTCTATCGAGTGATTAATTTGCATGTAAATGATTATTCATATAAGAGGCGTCTGTAGTAGGCATTAGCCCCCCTCCACAATCTACATAATTGCCCCTGATTTCGTCTAGCCTTGTTTCTAGGGAACTTATTCCCTGGACAACTCCACCCTTCCGAAATTACTACTTTCATAAGTTATTGTTTTGCTAACATCTCTTCATAGAATCTGTTGTTCGCCAAGTACCTTCGAGTTTGTACAAGTGAAATGCCGAAAAAAAAAGTCTTCCTACTCCTAGAATGAAATTATTGGAGAAAATGAATTTGGAACATTTACGCGTCGATATTATAAAATTTAATACATTTTTCGATAAAAATCCAGCGTACAACGATTTGCAAGACCTAGCAAATTCTGAGAAGAAAATTTACAGAAACACATCTATTGTAAATTGTGATTTATAAAGGATTTTCAGCATATTGAGAGCCATTCATAGTAACATATGATCCTGTTTATCAATAAAAAGTGTCAAGAACTAGCTAATTATAAAATGGAATATTGAAATATTATACTAGTTCGAGTAATTATTATTAAATAACTTTGTAAGAATAAATTACATTTATTCATAAATACAATAATATGGTCATGAACAACTGTATGAATGGTCTAAAAGAACTCTTAGCTCCAAATGACGTGCAAATAGTTTGACTAACATCAGTTTCTTCGTGTAAAGACTTGGGGAAAGTTATTATGTATGTATTTAAATATTCTAAAATTAATTAAACAAATACTTCTTCAAATTTAGGATTAGCATATATTCATTATCTCCGAGATAAGGTGTTAGAGAACTACAGTAATATGGTTAAGAACAACAGTATAAATGGTGTCAAATGCAGTCTTACCTCCAAATGGCGTGCGAATAGTTAGTCGAACATCAGTTTCTTTGGGCTAAGAATTGGGTATGATCCATGGATTCCAACATGTTGAAGTACAATTTATTTAAGATAAGTTATTGGTCGTTATAAAAATTGAACATATTAATTTTCTTTTCTTAACTACACAAATTACTTAGATGACGAAAAATGAGGATTATATGTACATGGAATTTGAAGTATGATAGGAAAAAGACGGATTTTATTTCTACTCATAATTTGTATATTTTTTTACAACCCCAGAAAACTACAAATATTGTTTCATTTTTAGACTAGTACAGGAATTATAGGATTGCTTTTGTTATGCAGTAAAGTTAAGTTTTTTGAGGGCCTTGTAATTTATCACGATTTTATTCATATCTAACTATATAAAGTACAACCGTATTCATACAAATATAAATAAAAGCTACCTATTTACTTCATATATATATACAAAGATTGTTTTATTAGTTTAGAATTGAAGGACAACCCTTCGTTTTGTCCCATTCCCGGAAATTCCCCCCCCCCTAAATAATTCCTACCTATTTTAATAAACCAATTTCAAACAAAACAAACTAACAACTGGAATTGATTTGAAGGATTTTTCTCAAGTTACTCTCAATTTTATTTGAATATTAACGTAACTGTGTATAATTTAGAGACAACCATTTGTTACTTTATCTATGGGAATTCATGAAATTGATGCACTTTGTTAGGTAGAAGGAGGCTTAAGGTAGTACATTATTTCTTTACATATCATAGAGGGGAGAAAAAACTATGAGAAATGAAGATCACTCATATTCTTCAAATTTTAAGATTTCTTCACTTAAGTATACAAATTTTGTGTATTGAGAGCATTTAACAGCTTGCTAGTCATCCTCCGTCAATTCAGAGAAGACGATATTGTGATTTTTTTATTGTGACTATTTAAAATAATAATGAGAATTGTGAAAAGTTTGATAAATGTTTTTCTAATATCTCATGTTTATATTTACTGTTAATTTAGATTATATATTGAAAATACAAAGCTAATAGATATCCAAAAAAATCGACTTACATGTAAAATAGATCGGTTGGAACTAGAATTGAATTTTATTGTGTCTTCAGCCCTTAGATATGTCTGTTTAAAAAGAAAAACCAGAAACATTTCGAAACTACACAGTAAGTGAAATAATAAGAAATTTGTCTTATAAAAGTACATTTTATGAGTAATTCATCCATAATATTTGTTTTCAATGTCTATTAGACGTATCTTAACATAGCCAAGCGGGCTAGATGAACGCCAACCTGCACTAACTTGACTAGTATTTTACCACCCATGGGCTGGAGTGGCTGTACATCCCTACTTGTAATTAGTATAAGCAACATATACAGGACCCACAAAATAATATAATTTAAATGAGTACTTGTGATGAGTTCAGGTTGGGGTAACATACTTTATTATTCTAAAATGCAATCAAACAAATTTTATAAATCAGACTAGCTTTATTTTTTGTTTAATAATAATAGTACACATTTAAAGATTTGAGGTACATAATATTGAAAATAATACCAGAAAGGAATTGTCCAAACACACTATAAATCAAAATTCTGTATTTTTATTTTTTTGGTTCCTAATTGAGAGGTATTAGAGGAATAAGACATAACTTATTTGATTGTAGTAGATATTATGTGCCACGAACAAAACTCATAAATAAGTACTCGAGTTTTATGAAGTGAATAAAAAAGGAACAAAAAACTCGGCTCGTGGGCATAAAAAGTTGAGTGTTACTTGTAACTTGTTAAAAGTTTGGAATTGGGCAGAATCTTGTAACCTGTCAAAACCTCGGAACTCGTCAAAAATTTGGGATTCTTTGTTTTTCTTTTTTGAGGCCATTACAACATGTAAATCTTCCTAGACTGACTTTTCCGCAATGTGTACTCTAAATCCCAGTCCGTTTAAAAATAAACTGATTTTGATTTTTTAAGTCTAGTGGGAGTACTTAACATCGGTTGGAATTTCTTATCCGACTCAAAACTTTAATTTTTTTTACATATAATCATAATATGCATTCATATTATTAAGCATGAGTGCCATTAAAAACGGTGTGCGGTAAAATGATAGTGGTTAAAAGGTTGTGGACAAAATGTTGGAGTAATATACATAGTTGTTTACATTATCATTGTTAGACAAAATTGTGGTAGGTTATATCATCGTGAAGCAATATGATTATGAGTAATTTCATTACAAGACAATATTATCGAATGCAATTTCGTTGCAATTTATATTATATTTGGACGATAAAACTATTGAATGATGAAGAAACATGCCAGGATAGAACCCTTACTATATGCTAAAAGTCACACTCGCCTACGAGCTACGTAGATTAACTACTAGACCCCCAAACAATTTACATTTATCTGCCGCTGCTTCTTTGAGCATCAAGGAACCCTTGTAGTATCCCAAATACACACTGGCCCCATACTGTAATAATATTTACATTATTTTTTAAAATCCCAAGTATTCCAATTTAAGGCTCTGTGCTTACTCCCGTTTTGAAAATAATTTAACTTATCTTGTTTTTATGTAGGACTACTAACGAGCTTACAAAGTTTTCCTTGGTTTTTATTAAAACTTTAAGCATGAAGATATCAAACAGATTTGGTCTTGGATAACTCGTGGGATGGGGCTTATAATAGCATATTAGAAGGGTTCCTTGGTGCTGAGAAACAAGGAGGCGGTTGAGTTTAAACTGCCTTGAGGCCCAGCGTTTCACCCCCCGGGGTGTATTTCGGGATATTATAGGGGTTCCTTGATGCTTATGTAAGGAGAGGTAGATAAATTTAACTTGTTTTTGGAGCCAGCAGTTTACTTGCACAGCCTGTGGGCCAGAGCGTATTATAGTTTTCTTAGAAAGGTTCATTTGTGCTTAGAAATGCGGCGGCGATGGAGTTTAAACGGCTTTGGGGTCCAGCACTTTACTAGTACAACCTGAGGGGCATTGAGGCCAGGATAACGATCACCTTGTATAGCTCCGGCATCAGGCGGAACACTCCACCTGAGCTTATTAACTCTTGCAGCAATTTGTGACGAAACCATGTCTTCTGTGTCAATATCTGCCTAGAGAAACATAAATTTTAAACATATAATGCAAAATGAAACATTGTAATATTAACCTTGAATTACTGGAAGATTGCATGGTCTGACTGGAGCTGCTCGAGTTTAAGTCTGTAGTGCTTGGCGACACGCTCAATGACACAGGTCTCCACTTCACTGTCATTGACGATTGCAATGAGATCCATTGTGATGTTAGTATCGTCGTTGGCAAATCTACTCTCAAGCTCTAATACAATCTTATTGATTGCAACATCTTTGAGAATGTGTTTCACGGAAGTAGGAAAGCTAAGTTGTTCCTTTCCACTTTATTTCCTTGGATTCTTTGTTTGAATTCCAAATCAATTGAGTCCTTCTGGTCAAATACTGATTTCATCTCAGAAGCGACTTCAACTCAGCAAGTTTCCAGATTGATTCAAACTGATTTTCTCATTCTTAAGATCTTCAAGAGTCCAATCACTAGGTTGACGTGTTTCCGTTTTTGTTAGGTCAACCTTTCTGCCTTGAACATCTGAACTGTTTTTCCAAGCTAGATGTGTGTCTGAAGTGTCTTCAACAGTTCAATGCCGAAAACAAATTCGGACTGACTAAAGATGCTGTTGAGCAGAGAAGTTGTTGTTGAATTCGACAATGTATCTTTATCTTTTCTCATTATTATGAGGATCTTCATGATTCTGACCATCCCTAGAAATACAGCGTACAGCATCGTAGTGGAGACTCTGGGGGTAGCAGACTGGTTCTTCAGGGTCATCACCTTGGCATGCTCCTCATCTTTACTTGTTATCTTCACCGACTTGTAGATTGCTGACCTCTTTGGTGACCCTTCAATGAAGTTGTATAAAACTTGTACTGTCCCCATTGTATTTCTCAACAGGGTTATATCTGAGAGAATATCCTTGACTACAAGATTGAGGACATGGGCGTAGCAATGAATGTAGACACACAGTGGGGCTGCTTCCTTCCACCTGGCGGCAAGACCCTTCTTTATGCCAGATATGTTGGAGGCACCGTCCGCGGCCAGGGAGACAGTGCGGGTGGGGTTAAGGCCGAGATCCTTGACAGCCTCGTGAAGCTTCTCAAACAAATATTTGCTGTCAGTCTGGTAAGTCTTCTACAAACTTGAGGAAAAATAAACTCTCTTTTTGATGCCTTCACTTATCAGATATCCCAGTGACAGACTGAACTGCTCCGTGTTTGACATATCTGATGTCTCATCAACAATCACAGAGAACCAGTAGTCATCATCGCCGGCTATAATCTCTATCAGCTCATTTTGGATGTCATAGAACAAAGTCCATTTGGCAAAATGCTTTTCCCCAGCTGAATAAATTTTTTGACTTCAGCCTCCAGTTTATCTTTGAGAATATGATTGTCGTTTGAACGCAGGGACAAAAGCTCCAAGAAGTTTCCTCGATTGTTTTCATTAGATTCCGTCAACTTTTCTCTTGTTTCGGAATCGCCCCTAAAAAAATCCTTGCTTTGCGAGGAACCCAACAGTTTGGAAAAGATACCTCAAATAAGCTCACCACTTCACAACTTCCTCAGCATGTTGAGTCTGAACATGGCCGAGAACCGAGGTATTCTTTCTCTTTGATGTGAGGAAACTGATCCACTTTTCCATCGACAGTTTGTGTTTTTGTTGTTAGAATGAACTTTCAACGAGGAACTGTTTTTCCAATTTTTTGAACTCAAATTTCCCAAGGTTGGAAATGGAAAATTTGGAACAGGCGAAACACTTGGCTGACTTTTTGGGTACCTTTCCTCATGTCATATTCTAGCCACGTAACTTACTAAGAACCAATCATATTGAAAGTCTCTGGAGTATTTGTCATCTATCTGAGGAATGTTTGTAACTTGGGCTGTAGAGGATGATCTCTCAAAATAGGGACAGTTTCCCGATCAGTCTCCAACTACTGGTTCTGGTCTGGATGCCTTCCCAATTGGCTCCCGCCTTGGTAAGTTTCGGGTCACCCAGTTGGCTCCCAAAGATGACAGGATTGGGCCCACCGACCAAAAATACATCTCCTCAATCTTGCTCTTCTACTAAAAAAACAAAAATCCCTGGATAATTTTATAGTTTAGAGTCCTCTGCAGAAAACATAAATATTATTGTTGTTGACTAAATGCTGATGAAATTGGTCCGATATCGAGATTAGGAAGTCTTATTCATGAGAAATCCGTCTGCTGGGGTAATTTGATGAGTCAATTTTCTGATCTGCA
This sequence comes from Lepeophtheirus salmonis, assembly GCF_016086655.4. Taxonomy (NCBI): domain Eukaryota; kingdom Metazoa; phylum Arthropoda; class Copepoda; order Siphonostomatoida; family Caligidae; genus Lepeophtheirus; species Lepeophtheirus salmonis. The sequence continues at coordinate 33,402,073 of NC_052144.2, read as the reverse complement.
GTAATATTTAAAAACGGACTTTTCAGAAATTTGGTTCAGGCAGAAAGGAAAAATAACACTGGAAATACAGGGTTTTTAAATAAAAAGGGGGATGAACTATTATGGGATTATGATCTTTTTCAGTTAGAGTCCTGAATAAAGGTGATTTCAACAGATCCCATTCAATGTTTTCTGCTTTTTATGCTCAGGGACTTTTCACCCACGATAACATAGTGGACCTTAAACACTCAACATACAGTTTAATTTGTAATGTATTTGTGTCTGTTTTTACCTTTTTATTAGTATAAATAGTTTTGTAATCTATGTATATACCAGAGTAGGTTTTTGTTTTACTAAGAATATAGATGTTCCTATAAACAAGCCTTCCCTTATTCCTCCACGCCTTTCCTTCTCATCATTTCTCCCGTTCGTCATGGATCCCTCCTTTCGATAAATAATTCGTAACTTGGCAACCTTTGTCAATACGTAACAGAATTGACCTTTGATAATGAACTACTCAGTGTTCATAAGAGGATTTAGGGGCATCCTCAGGGAGTGGGGTGGAGGGGCTGTAGATCCCCTTCAGACACTCTCCAGACAAATTTCTACAAATTTTATTTACTCTAAAATCTAATATTCCATTAGAAATCCTTTTTTTTGTATCTAAAAAAAATCCAAACTGATATTTTTACGGATTAATTTTTTTTTTGCCCATAATTTGTGTGTTTCGGTTATAGAGTAATTCCCTTCTCCCCCCCCCCCAAAAAAAAAAGATCCCCCATTAAAATTTCAACTTCCTACTCCCAATGTTATAAGCACCCATTATAAAGGACACAAACATCGACATCTATTATATAGATATATATATTTAAAAAAAGACATCTTCTACTCCAGGACATGAAAGAAAAGTTCAAACATAGGAAACATCACGTTGTAATAAAAAATAATAATATTTGATAAATAAATACACGCACTTGAATGTTTCTTTCATGTCCTGGGGAAAAAGACATTATTGATAAATATATATATGTTACGGGCATTGTGGGAAAATGGGCATTTTTCAAAGATTAGGCAGAGCAGGCATTTGTGCAAAATGCCAGAGCAATTTATAAAGTTTCCAATAGAGTGGTCAATGGTCATTTTCAGGTAAAATGATTTGGAGTAATTTGAAAAGTTAAAGTTTTAAGTTAAAACTTTAGAACCTAAATTCATCAGCCAAGGATAGTTGGACGATCTTGTTAGGGACTAGTGTCTGTCTAAAGAAAAATCAGAACTCTGTTCTTTTCAGTTGACGGTCCTCTTTGTTACTGCCATGACATCAATGTTATATCAATGGCTTAGGGATGATATGGGGTTATCTTTAGGTTTTTGATATTAAAATATTTCATCAGTTTCTCCCAAACTAATACCTCAAACTGACCTTCTCAGTCAGTTGTAAGGATTTTAGGGTAGCCACATCCACAAAACCAGTTCTTTTTAAGCTAGTTAATAATTTTTTCAGTACTTGCATTTGGTAAAGGATAAACTTCCAACCACTTTGTTGCCTTGTCTATCCCTGAAAGAGCCATTTAGATTATATTTAATAACATTTGAACTACACAGTTGTATATTTCATATAAATTTTATTAGTTTCTTCAATATAAACATCAAAAAAATTATTTAAATATACTTTTCAGCATCAAATGTAATCATTTCAAAATATCATGTTTTTAAACATACCTTATTTTTACCTATATATTTTCACTTAAAACGTTGGGGATATGTTTTTCCACGGTCTATAACTGTAACTTTGACGCACTGTCCTACATCAGTTTCCTTAAATTGCCTTGAGAAGAGTTGCATAATCCTCTTTGCTTGTTCTTCTTGCTCGTGATTAACTCCTCTCTGTTGCACTTGCCGTCCTGAGGAGATTGTCAATGTGAGCACTTTAGATATGTCCAATTATCTTCATTTTCCCCCATGGGAACGTGGAATGTTTATGAAATGTAGCATTTAAGACCGCAGATGGAACAATTTTGTTTTCCAGATAAAGATTGTTGACAGAATACCCATTTCTTGTGATCATCTGGGGGCCTTTCTATGTCCTCCACTTCGAGTCCTTAATGGTCTATATTTCCGCTCATCTCTAATAGATGTTACTCCCTGATTATATCACACTCTTTGGATAAATGAAAGTACTCAAGTCCGACTTTTATCGGATGGTCATACATTGCTTGGTATAAAGTTCACCCAAAACCAGAATGAAAGCGGCGATTCTTGGCATACTGAATAACCTCTATACATCACCCAAATTACTTGTCTTGTTGTCACGTTGCCAAGTCATAAGAATCTTTTGAATGTATCAATTTGCTCTCTCATATGATTCCAGTGATTGTGAGGGATGGGGATTTCCATGTACAAGTTGACTTGCACAACTCGTGGGCCGAGGTCAATTATTTAACATTTAGAAAAGGTGCTTAATGTTCAATGAAGCAGTGGCCAATTATCCACCTTTTCAACCCACGGTTTACTTGTACAACCCAACTGGGGTGAATAATAGGATATTGAAAGGGTTCTTTGATACTCAAGGAAGCTGTGACGTTGGGTAATGATCCACCTCTTGAACCTGCAGGTGTTTCGCACAAATCGTGAGTGACGTGTGCCTTGATGCTCAGGGAAGCAGTTTGTAATTATACACTTTTTGGAAAAAAGGGTTCACTAACACTTGCTTGTTAGATTCTCAGAAAATAAGATATACTGTCAAATATTTTTTTTTATATTATGAGCGTTCAACAACTTTTGATGATATTTCAAATTTAATTTAATTTTTATAATTTTTTTCCATAAAAATTTAATTATATATGAATAGCTAGAAATGAAATATTTGAATTCTTTTTTTTTTCCAAAAAATTTAATTTTTGTGAGTAGCTACAAATTTTTGAATTTTTTTTTTCTAAAAATTCAATTTTTTAGGAATAACTAGGGGTTTTGGAATTATTTTTCCAAAAAAAATATTTTTTTGGGAACAGTTGTGGATTATTAAAAAATTTTTTCCAAAAAATGTAAGATTTGAAATTTAATTTTGGAAATTTTTTTTCAAAATAAAATTTTTTTTTTTGAATAGTTGCTAATTTTTGATTTAAAAAAAAATAATTTTATTATCTGTGAGTAATTATGGATTTTTGAAATTTTTCCCCGAAAAATTTTATATTTGAAATTAAATTTTTGGGATTTATTTGTGTCTTGTAATATCCCTATAAATATTCGGGATCATATCAATTTCTCTAAGTTGACTGAAAAATATACTGGAAACACTACTTCAGGTCGATGTATCGTTAAGATCTTTGTTGGAGAAGTATGTCAAGGAGTTTTAAATAGAATAAAAGAAGAACTGAAAGAAAAGGATATTTTTGTTCCATTTGACGAGATAAGATATCATCATTGAAGGTCAAATACCTTATCGACTTGATTGATATTGAAATTGCAAAACGCAAACAATGTATGAGTAAAGAACATCGATGGGCATTTCCACAGGTGGACTGGAGGGCTGTAGCCCCCACCCCGAAAAAAAAAATAATAATAGAAATTTTGGCTTTTTACTAAAAAATTTATTATTCAAAAATTTTGATAATTGAAGTTTAATTTCATTTTTCATTTTTTTTCCAAAAAATTAATTTTCTCTGAATAACTATTAATTTTTTGAAATTTTTCTCCAAAAAATTTAATATCTGAAATTTGATTTTTTTTTTTGTGAATAACTACAAATTTTAGAAATTTTTTTTCCAGAAAATTTAATTTTTAGAAATAGCTAGGGGCTTTATAATTTTTTTTTCCAAAAATTGTAATATTTAGTAATAATTTTAACTGCAGTCTCGAGCACATGCTTAAGGTCTATTTCATGAATTAATTTACTGATTGTTCAAAGAACTAAAAGATATATATGTGTATGCCATTTGAATATTGTTCTTGAAAAAATGGAAATAAATAAATAGCTGAATAAATAGGAAATCCATAATTACTTAACTATGTTTGTTTGCGTTCGAGTTCATGAGTTTTCACTTACAAAACCGACTAGAGATTATAGTAAAAAAAATCACAAACAGATTCAAAAAAATTATCGGATAAGTTTTTCTTTTCTTTTGCCTTAATTGTAATAAGATTTTTTTATTTTTTTAATTTGACCTCACTTCCAGAACGCTGGAACTTTGATCGGATGTAGACTAACAAATTTTGATGGCACAGATAAAAAAAATTTAGTAGGTCATTACCAACACCTACACACATCTCATGATTCAAGATAATTTTGAATTTAGTCAACTTTAAATAATAGCCAAGACTCTAATTAATGCAAAAAAAAAAAAAAATAACCAAAGTAGTACATATGATGTATCTCAAGTCTCAACAAATCCTCCACCCTCAATTATTGCAACCTGACTTAATTTTCCAGAACGGAAATTTGTTGTCAGTCTTGGTTTTACGAGGCATTGAGATAGTACAATAGATTGATGCAAGTTTTGTCTTAGTACTTTATGGGGTTAAACCGTAAATTTAACGTTCATTGAGGTGAATTTGGGGGGGCTTGACCTCTTTTTGTCAGTCTTGATTTTTTTATGATGTTCTATACTATACAGTGAACAAAGTTTTGTCCATGTACTTTTGTGGTATAAAAGAAATGTAAATTTTACGGTTTTTCGGTGTACCTTGTGTGTGTGGGGGGTAACAAAAAAAATTAATGTTCTAGGTGACATAAGTAATTTCAGGGGGTCAATCCTTCTGTAACTTATGAAGTGAAATCTTCCATGGCAGGCTCTCAGACTAGTAGAGTAGTGTGATATTCCTGTATGTATGTAAAATTGTGAATTAGATTCTCATTCCTCTGCAACTTTTTTTTATTATCTCAGTCGTTTTTGGATCCTCTTTGGATAGTTTGCGTCAAGTGACTTCGTCAAACACAACAAAATCTTTAGCAGTTTTCAAAATTGTAAAATTGGTGAGGCATCAAATACTTATTTGCTCCACCTTATTTCCATTTTTATAGTGTTTCAAATATTAATAAGCAGTGGTGAAAATTGTTAGTACTTTAAGGATGTTAAAAAAAACCAGAAATCAACTTAACAACCCTGACAAATTGATTTTTTTTTTTGGTCAGAGACAGTACTTTTCTAGCGATATAGGCCATCGGAACTCGTTCAAAATCGTGGAGAGCCCACGGATGATTTCGTGACACGTCTTAAGTCACAAGTAAGGGTTGAGCAAATTTAATTGTCAGGGGTATGGTCGTTCGTATGAGGACAAAATGATTGTTGTCACAATTCTTAAAAATACATCGTAGACTACACTACACCAACTGGTAATCGAGAAGGGAATGCTCAAAATAGATGATGTGATTCAGGCAGGAAGAGCAGTCGAATCTGCAGAGAACCACTCTCAAGATATTAGAAATGACTGGAATCTTTTCTGGCGCACGCCTTAAGAAGAAGAATTGTCTCTTGCTAGAGGGACAACTAAATTATCTTGGTTTAAAAAAATATTCTATAGGTATCTGTCTAGAGACGGAGCTGATCCATCCCGTGCCTCTTTTCACAACTCTAACATCGTCTACCGATGTCAAATCGTTCTTGGATCTCGTGCAATATTATAGGCAGTTTATCTTTGGACGTTGCGTTTGTAGTTACAGAGTAATTCGTAATACCCTCAGTACTCCTAGTGACCAAAAAGCATTCTTGTAGCCAATTAAATTTAGACACAAATTTATCAGGTAGTCATCGATTCAACACTTGTTTTGGCATTGGTCCTGTGGTAATTTATTTGGGGAAGAATTAAAAGGAGCAAAGAATTGTGACTATATGAACGCCATTTAAAGATTTTTTTCGTGAATCGTCCAATTCTCTGTTACGGAGCTCAAATGCTCAAAAATGAACGAAAATCATGAACAACTCTCATTTTCTGATCAATCTCCCAGTCTTATTTATAAACAATGTTATTGATATTACCTATTATACCGACAAAAAATAACTGTATTTATTAATGCAGTTATTTTGAAAAAAAAAAACCCTAAATATAAAAACACGCAGGTACTCAATTAAATGAAATAAGCAATAAGTTTTTGGTTTATTTTTTTGTTTAATATCAAAATTCGTTAAAGAATAATCATTGATACATCTATAAACTATGTCATTTTTGAATATGTACATCATTTTATGTCATCACCATAATGTAAAGTAAGAAATTATCTTATTCATTAGTAAAACTTTTATATTTTATTTTTCCTAGTTCAAAAGTCCTCTCAATTAAATGAACTAATATCAATAGTGATTCATATTTATCAAAATATATGTAATCCATTTCACGTTTCAAAGTCATGTCTTAAATTGATTTATAGGGATTTACTTATATGTATTACATAATATAACTATTGGAATAGGTATATTTACAATTTGTATGGTACTTCATTAATGATTAAGTTATTTTTATGTTTAAAAAAATGAATGAATTATTGATATGAATACTCTTGTATTCACATAGGTACTCAGATCTATAATATTCCAATATTCAAGAGAAATTTAATTACTGATTGTACATATTATTATGTGTATTCTTGCTTTTTCCACTTTGGGCTGAGCAATACCTCTCTTTAATCTTTGGGATGATTCCTTCTTTTATCTTTCAACTTACAAATTTTGAATCATTCAAATGTTCATTCTCTGCATCCTTTTCCGTCAGTTCCTAAAATAAAGCATTGAATCTGTAAGTTTCAAAATCCTTTTAAGAATATATACTGTATAATAATTACTCTAAAGAAGTAGTACGAAAAGTAATGATACGGGATTATAAGTCCATCCTTTTCATCGAGATCCCTAATGATCCCTGCGTGAAGACAACTCCCGCAATTGATACTGAACAATGTAAGCAATCCGATGAGCTGTGCCAAAACGAGACTTGAATTACGATCAACTATTGAAATAATGTCATTTAACATTTTGATTTTGTGTTTGTAACTACAAGTTTAAATCAATACTTGTTAGAAAGAAGGCATCATAGGAATACCATACTCCACGGAAGGTCCAGACCGTGCTGACTAGTGAGATGAGCGTAAATAAGAAATTGGTAAAATATTTGCTGAATGCCGATTTTTGATCGTTGGCCCAAATTGTATGGTAGAATGGAAATTGAGCATACAAGCAAACTATTCCAATTCCTAGCCCCATGCTCTATAAGAAATAAAATAACAACAATACTTATATATTATAGACATAAACATTACGTAGGAGGACAATGCCACTGTTATATTGGATAATCCCAAGTAATCGTAGCTAAAAACATCTGTCAAGACCCAAATACCATGCCATGATGCCACAACAAATCCTTCTAAAATAGTACTCACAAGAGAATCCTTTATAATTAAGAATACACTTGACTCTGCCTATTGAAATTATAGCAAGGAATGTATTCACAACTAAATTTAAGACTAATAAAACTCACATTGGTTTCGTAATAGGTGTAAGCATATACACGATTGGACTCATCATCTAAAGTAATCCCTGTTGGAAGAGAGAGGGATGAACGAAAACTCTTGGTCATTGTTAGAGCAAAGACTCCAATGAGCAATGTAAAAGATCCTAAACTGATAAAGATAAAAATATATATTTATATTCTTTTAATTTTAGTTAATTATACTGATAATTACATTGGCTTGATCGTATAGGGTAAAAATACATAGTCGATAGTCTCCCAAACTCCTCTCCAAAAATATATATCCATAACACCCCAAAATAGACTAAATAGTTTGGAATTGAATCGATAGTTTAGTTTTGACTTCTGTTTGAGTGTATATTTTTTGAAAATGAAATGACTTGTCTAAAATTGAAAAAAACAAAACATGTACTAACACTTTCAATTCTAAAAAAAAAAAAAAAAAAAAAAAAAAAAAAAAAAAAAAAAAAATGAGTGGCTAACTAATATATAAACATTCAAATTGTAACATGCATATTTTTAATTTTATCTTTATAGGTTTTAAAGATTATACTGACTATCGTCACTACCCTTATTACTCGCATTCTATAATCCTATTTTAAAAGAGTGTATCATCTTATCAACACAGTAAGTGGCAATAAAATATCTATATCTTGGTGTCTGGTAAGTCTCAAAATCGGAATAGACTACTATAATATTGTTTCTAGTAATATTAGTAATTAAAAATGCTAAGTAACGAAGTTACTCTAAGTAAAAATGACTAATTTAATTTAGTCTATCATAAATATTACGATAATTAATTAACTACACTAAATTTGAATAACATATATAACTATTTTTTCCTCATAGAAGACTATTATTGTAGTTTTTGTCTAATTAAAATCACTAATCAACAAATTTTACTTTTTTGTAAATCTATTAGGTTCCATATAACTCTAATAAATTTTTGAGAGTTCATTTAGCTCTTAAACAAAATAAAATCAAGGGTTATTCAACCTTGAATAAAACCTCATAAAAAATACAATCATTGATCTTTATCGAGTATGATCGGTATATGAGTTTGTCAATGAAATGTTTGCTGACATGAAGAAAAAAAAACACCGGTTTGATTAGGACAAACTATTTTGACTACATATTACGATGGAAGGAAAATTAAAGTTTGAGCTCCTGAAATGGACACATTTTAAAACCTATTAAAACATAAAAAATAGTTTTTTCATTTTGGTATTATTAAGAAATGTTCATTTGGTACGACGGTAATAGTACATTACATTGAAATCAACAAATTAGATTTTTATAACAGCGTTTATTCAATTTAACAAAATATATAATTATTAATTTCAAAGTTTATGAAGAAATAATTCCATAATTTATTGACCTATTTTTTTTAAAAGAAATATCGTACTTTACCTGTACAAATTGAATTCCGACGAAACCAATTACGAATACAAAGATGAGGCTCTTATATTTTTCACCCTATTCAAATAGATTTAAGATATATATTAAAACTAAACAAACTACATATTATTGAAATATCATAAGTTTATGCACAAAACCTTATTTATTTAAGGAGTGTATATTATCTAGTGTTGGGTTTCGGTTTGAAACCGTTATATTTTTTATTGGACCGAACAAATTTGGTCCAACAAAAAGCTCGGTCTGGACCGGACTGATATAAAAATTTAGTATAGATCGGTCCAAAGGAAAATTGGGTCTAGACCGATTTTACAAATAAATTGTTTGTAACATAACATAAATGGACGATAAAAAAAATCCCGATGATAATGCGATTCTAATTAAAATTCTCGATCTTTAATAACTTAAATAACAGTTAAAAAATATCAAGGGCGTCCACAGGTTATATTTTAGGGAGGGGTACTTGGTTTTTGGAATTATTTTGCAAAAAATTAAGTACACAACTATTAAAAATAAAAAATTAAATTTGTCGTAAAAAGAATTTAAAAAATATACAACTGTTCACAAAAAATTAAATTTTTGGGAATAAATTCTCCAAAATCTACAGTTATTCTCCAAAAAATATACTTTTTAGAAAAAAAAAAAAATTAATTAATGAAATTTCAAATATTAAATTTTTGGAGAAAAAATATTAAATATATTTAATATTCCAAACAACTCTAGTCATAGTTTACTCGGAGAGCATGCATTTTAAAGATGGCCGGGCTCCTGCCAATTAGACCACCAGAAGATGAAGCAACAAGGGATTCTTCTAACTCCTCTTCTTGTATTCTATAATCGAGGGTGTGAAACAAGGAAAGGGTAGAAATATGGACAAAGGTGACAATCCTGTGTGGAATGGACATGTTAAAAAAAAGAAACCAAAAATCAACATGGTATCCATAACAATTTGAAGATTGTTTTGGAGGAGATAACGAATAGTGCTTATAACGTTTTTATTAGATCAGCTACAATCAGCTGTAATAAGAAAGGAAAGAAAAAAGGAGATAAACAATTACATTTCCTAGAATTACTCAGATGTCGATCCCCAATTCTACTCTGAGTCCAATAAAGACTTACAATTAAATCTCCGCCAGAAATATTCAGGGTTATGCTCCGTCTTTTATGATCAAACATGAATGTTCAATTAGATTATGAATATAATTGAATTTATTTAGTAAAGGATGTTTACTACAAAGGAATTAAATAATAATAACAACTGCTAAGAAGATTAAATTTCTTCTATATTCTACCAATTACAAATAAATGGGCCAGCCAAAAAACACATTGGAACGCTCAGGATTTCTTGTGGAGTTATCTTTTTTATTATTAAATCAAAACTGGTCTCTTAGACGACACCTAATTACTTGGGGCAATGCTGGGTACTACTGCCTAGTACATATACATAATCTGTGCATTATTAAAAAAGTGAATATTCGAACTCTTAGAGTCTACTATATCAGGGATTCTCAACCTTTTTTTTTTTTAGTGATGTACCACTTGTAAAATATTTATTTAAACTAAGTACCCCCTTACCAGCAAAAAGTATTTTTAGCTTCAGTGACAGGAGCACCCGCAGAATTCTGTTTTTTATTTTGGAGGGGGTCTTGGTTTCTGGAATTCAAAATATTAAATTTTTTCGATAAAAATCGAAAATCCACAGCTATTCACAAAAAAATAATTATTTTGGGAAAAAAATTCAAAAATCAATATCTATTCTCAAAAAATTTCAAACATCCATATCTATTCATAAAAAACTTCCAACATTAATTTATATTCTCAAAAAATGAAGTTTATTTGGGGAAAAAATTCAAAATCCAGAACTGTTAACAAAACAATTTAAATTATAAAAATTTTTGGAGAAAAATTTAAAAATCCACAGCTATGTAGAATAAATTAAATTAAATTTTTTCCAAAAAAAAAATAATGGAACATCTAATTTTGGAGTTAAAAACCAAAATTCCTCAATTCGGAGAGGCTACAGCCTCTCCGGCTCTGCCCCTGAGTTATGTACCACTGGTAAAATATTCTTTCAAAATCTGAAGTACCCTAAGGGGTACGCGTCCCCCATTTCAGAACCGCTGTACTAAATAATTTTGGATCTGTTTTTATTTTTGAGAAAAGGTTGAAAGACAAAAAAAAGAAATATTTTCTTTACGAGAGAAGATAAGGATTTAGCAAGACATCTGATCTACTGAATTCACCCGACAAAAGGGGAATTTTAAAGAAATATTCAATAGATAATGTTATATTTGTTTTAAAATAATATTCATTACATTCGTGGTGAGTCAACTAGAAATGACTCTTGATTAAAAATTAAGTTATTGAGAAATTTCCCTTTTATTTTGTATTAATAAATATTACTGGGCAAATAGTTAATAGATATATATTTTTTTATATTATGGGATTTATGTTCAAATTTGAGGGATGGTATGAGATACTCCAGAATATTAGCTATAATTTCATATACTAGGGCTTTAAAGCCTTCCATTAATTAATTGGGCCCGTTATTAACTTTTGTATATAATAGGATGCAAGAAAGCTAATAAAAAAAAATTATACTGCTAGTTGACACGTCATACTTGGGCCTTGTTCATATAATTGAAAGAAAGAAAAAGCATCATAGGCTCAGATATTTGTTAATATTTATTAAAACGAAGTTATCATTAAAATAAAACAAACAAGTTGATCAGATCTAGCAATAGTTGACGAGGAACAATATTATCTCGTGCAATGTTCTTTATAACTGCATTATCCCATATTATACGATTAGACACCATTATTAAGATGCGTTCACTGAAGTGCATACTCAAAATTAAGTGAGTTTTTGAATTTTTCTAAGTCCATTTTTCCCGCAATAGCTCCTATCTATTTTTTTAGGACCTTTTGACAAAAGCTCTGCTTTTCAACAAATTCAAGTATAATCTTATGATTTTTTCTTGTAAATTCAAATATTTCCTCACAATTTCTTCCCCTTCGAGAAAAAAAAAGAAGAAAAACGTAAAGAAATTAGATAAAAGAGAAGATACGGATAACATTGGAAAAGTTTCATCAGTTTAATGTTTGAATCAGTGTGATTTACTTACAAGTTCGAACCATATCTTTATATGGCTATTACCACCGTTACGTCATAGAAAAACAAATATATTACAGATTACTCCGATGCTTCTCTATGCTCCGAACGATGGAAATTTAATTATGATTATTTGCCGGTACTTAAAGGAAGATTTTTGTTGCTCTTCGTTACATCCATCCAGTATGTACTATGTACAAGGAGAGTTCCCGCATTTTCTGGAAACACGTAGATTGATATTAACAATCCTATTTAATATTTCTACGTGGCTAAAAAACCCCTTTGATTTTATCAGATTATAGCCATGTGTATTAATTTGACATATTATTCGACCAAAAGACATCATATTTGGGAATCTTTCTCATGTATTCATGAGGAAAGTTCGTTTCTGCAAGAATAATCTCTCTATTCGTCTCCTAGTCTCAGTTTTCCTATTTCTTAGGAAAAAGTTCCGAGATGGGGTTCGAGTGACTCTCATCATCTTCAATTAGATTCTAATGTAAAAGAAGTGCAAAGCTTGGAATAGGTTTTCTTTGTGACTAAAGAACGATTAATGAAGAAAGTGAAGAGTTTTTATCGTTTTGAATTAAGATTGGATTGGAGGAAAGACAAAATTATTTCTTTTGGGAATAATTATGTTCTACCACCTAAATAAAGGCAACGATAACATCTATCAACAATTTATTTGCAAACATTCTATAAAAATATATGTACTAAGTTAATCAGTGCCCTCTAATCTTTTCTGCAATGTAGGGAAATATTGATGTTTTGTTGTAAATTTCCAAGCATTTCTGAATTAGACACCCTTGAGTCATAATTATCAATTTTTCTTAATTTTTAATAATAGAGTGTTAATATTTAGTACATACATGAAATTTATTTATTTAGCATATAATTGTTTTTATTGAGGTAAGGGTAGGATTGCAATTATTTATCTTATAATATATGGGTATTGACTAATTTTAAATTAGATGATATATGTTTATTCGAATACTTGTTTGAATATTATTTTAATATAAAAATTTGAGATAATTTGTAGTTACCAAACTATTCATACAATTAAATAATTTAGAAAGATGAAGCGCATCAGGAAAGTGATAATGAGGATTCAAACAGTTCTTCAAACAGGTGCCTGGTAAAATCAAATTCAATTTTAGCCCTACTTATTGGATGGAAAAGTATATTTTTAGTACTTCAGAAAAATAATTTTAATTTCCGGCCAAGCCCCCTCCCCTTCCCAAAAATAAAAAATTTTCTTATAAATACTCATTTAATCCAATTTTACTGTATTTTTGTATTTTTTTTTCTTCAAGTTTTTATATGTTGGATGAATCGAGATACAATTTATAGTAAAGGGTCCACACCACCGCCAGGCCCATAGGGGATATGAAACCTCACTTGTTTTTAATTTATATTTTAAACGACAACGTTTTGAAATAGTTAATTGTTATAACTAAATTATTTTTTGGCTTACAGGGTGTCCACGATAAATTGGAACTACTTTAAACTTCATCCAGATCCATAATGTGGATATTCAGGGTTAAATCATACTAATATACAATACACTATAACTTCCACCACAATTGTTTTGACAACAAACAATAGTCATCATGGAACAAGCAAGGAGAGACACCATCTTCGAATTGGCTCGCACGCGACACAAGCCCTCTGTTATCTACAAGCTTCTTAACTGCCCCAAGACCACGGTGTACCGGGTCTTCAATGCCTGGGAGGTTGAGGGGAAGGTCTGCTGCAAGGCTTACAACATGAAAAGTGACAGAATCCGCACTCCCCGCTTCCTTGAAGGCCTCCGGAAGTCCATCAAGGCTTCACCAGGGACTTCCTTGTCCAGGTTGTCCAAGAACCGTGGAATGAGGAAGCAGCTGGTCTCCAAGGCTGTGAATGAGGACCTCGGGTACAGGTCATACCGAATGGCCAAACAACACATCCTCACGGCATCCATGAAGGCCACCAGGCTCACCAACAGTAAGCGTCTCCTCAATGACCTGAAGAGCCATAAAGAAGAATCATCTTCTTCTCCGACGAGAAGAACTGGACTGTCGACAGAAGCTACAACGTCCAGAATGACAGGTGGCTTGCTAAGGAGAGAGAAAAGGTCCCTGCGGTCTTCACTACAAAGTTCCCGGCCTCCGTGATGACCCTGGGTGTCATCTGCAGCACCGGTGAGTGATGCCTCCTTTCTTCTTCAATCCCAAGGAAAGGGTTAACGCGATAAGGTACTGCGAAGTTATGGAGGAGTTTGTCATCCCCTGGATTAAGGATACGGCCGCTGGGAGGGAGTTCATATTCAAACAAGACTCAGCGCCCGCACATATCGCCATGAGGACCACTAACCTCTTCAACTCCCACGACATCACTTTCTGGAATCGCAACACCTGGCCCTCCAACTCACCCGACCTCAATCCGTGTGATTACTACTGGTAGGGGAAGTTGGAGAGGGAGGTGTGCAAGGTCAGTCACAAGAGCATCGCAGCCCTGAAGGGCTCCATTACGAGGGAATGGAATGCTGTCGATTCCGCGGAAGTCATCAGGGCATGCAAATCCTTTAGAGGGAGGATGGAGAAGATGGTGGCTGCTGAGGGAGGACATGTTGAATAAATTTATTGTTTAATATCATGTCTAACTTTTTCATATTAACAAATACACTCCAAATTCCATTTTTATCAAGCAGGTTGAATTTTAAGATAGTTCCAATTTATCGGGGGCACCCTGTAGACATAGGCTCAAATATATATATATATATCGCGTTCCTGACGACCACCATGAGTCAACACTATAGCAGACAAAAACATTTTGACTATTGTATCACCAATATTTTAGTCCTGCTTTTAACTACAAATCATGAATGAATTTATATGAATTTGAACATAATTTAGTATTGGGGTTTACCCTTGTGCCATGATTATGTACCTTCATCTTTATATTTTACTCAAAATATATATAGGCGTAACCCAATAAGTTTTACTTGTATTGTCATATGAGGGATTCGATTATCTCTTAATTAATCAAGTAGTAGTATTAGAGACCTATTTAATATAATTTTTCCTACGATCAGCAGTATCCACAAACGTTGATACAATCAATGAAATAGCTAAAATGGAAGAACTTTATCTTGATTTGAAAATATAAATCCTTGAGATATCCTAGACATTTCCCAGCTTCTCGCCTTTTAATTAATTCAAAAATAATAGTAAAAGTAACTGCTCTTCTTAAACTAACCAAATGATTTCATCGACAGAGGGCATATGTCTTAGGATTTGAAGATTTTGATATGATCTGAAGATTGATCATATCTAACCAAAATAAGTTCATAAATGTATTGTATGATTTCTTAGATGAAATAATGCCATCATTAAATACAATTAAAAATGTCTTTGATGGTGATCCTGATACGAAGTTTTAACAATAATAAAATGGCAACTTTTTTTAATACTATTACCTTTCTACTGGACATCCAAAGTTGAATATAAATAATCTGGAACCAATCATATTGAATCATGCCCAAAAGTATTATATTTCATCAAATGATTAATATAGAACGATTTACTTCCAATTAGAAATATGGCTTCTTTTAATATAAAAGTATAGGCTGAATAAGTCAAAATTCATTGTATTCTACTATGGAAGGGGGTTTCTGACTGCATAAATCCATTTTTTACCTCGAACCCTCTTTCAACCTTAAAACCGTTCTTACCTCAAGCCCATTTCTTATTTTCAACTCGGTTTATACCTCAAGCCTTCCTATATTAAATCAGCGTCCTTCCTCAAGTCCTCGTCCTATCTCATCTTCATCAAGAGTTAAAGAAAGGTGCTTAAATTGTATTGGCCATTCCTTACATAAATGATATGTGAATAAAAAAGCACGAAAATATAGATGGTGTAAGTTTTCCATAAACAACCATTTAAAACATTCATGTAAAAAATTTATAAGCAAAAATATTAATAAATAGTTGAATCACTGTTATCTCGATCTTAATGTTTTTTTTTATTTAAAAAACTGTATTAAATGTTTAAAAATTAAAACTTTTGTACAACACATTCAGATAAAAGTTATGGAGACAAAACCAAAATTCCGAACAATTTATCTTATTGGACAGGTTCATTGAATCACTTTGAACACTTTGTATTTTCTTCTTTGATTAAGCAAAGATCGATGACTCATAAGTAATATTAATTTAATTGAGTTTATAGTAAAGAACGCATCACATCAAAGGGATAATTCCGTCCTTAATGTTGACAAGTATGAGTAATTCATATCTTACAGATGTGAAAAAAAACCCACACCTTCCGTCAGAAATAAAAATCTAATATAATGAATGATCCAAAATTGAGGACATTGAGGAATTATGAATAGAAAAACATCCTTTCGGATGCTTCAATGAACCCTTATTATATGCATAAAATTAAGGAATCACTGTCCTCCTCATCCTCCGAAAAACAATTTGAGGCATAGATCTTAACTCATATTCGATATTCCTCTCAATAGTAATCCAACTACTTAAGGAGAAGTTGAAGTGAAGGGATTCCATCATTAATATCGACTACGAACAGAAAATGATATAAAAAAGTTGAGTAAAGATTTCCAAATTGGTGATTTATTGAAAATTAGCGGCTCAAACGTTCTCTTCATTATTGAATCCTAGCATCGACTCGCGAAGAAAGTATAATTACGTTATCAAAAATTACCGTAAATTAAAGTAAAAAATTAATTGTGATTTTTTATTATCTTTAGAATTACTCATCTGTTTTTGTCTCTCCTATTTTTAGATTATTTTAGCATGTGGGAAATGAATAAAAGCGACATAAGGTCCTTGCATGACAGTCCAATGATTGAGAACAGCTCGAAGCTCCAAGGAAAGTGATAAACAGAGTTCAATGAAAAGTCAAGATCCAATATCACTTTCACTGAAGAGTGCTGAAGACCATTCAGGATACTTTCCCACTCCTAATTGCTATTTGATATTAATTATTATACATTACATACGCAACGTCAACATCTTTCAAAACATTTCCTTCCTATCATTTATAGAAATGTTCTACATTTAAAAAAAAAAAATTGAACACTAATATCTTATGCAATGACATGAATGTAAGCTTGTATATTAACTTTAAATAGAATACCTTCAGTTACAAGATCCCCCAAGATTCACCTTCAGTTCTATTTAGCCTCAAGAAAAATGATTGAAGGTATAAATAATTTTTGGTCATTTTTGACAAAATTCAGATTAACTATATGACAACATTATTCTAATATTGTGGAAATGACATATTTCCCTATTACTTGGATTTTCATAAGAATATTGTAGGATTTCGTTATAACAAAAATTGAGTTATATAAATAATATGTATCAGAAACCGGTTTTGCCTAATTTCTTAATTTGTTATTGAATATTCAAAGTGTTTAACCATTTATAGGTATTTTCATTCTTCAGTATGAGTTACTCATTGCGTTTAATAGTTAATCATTTGAGAGAGTGAGATTATTTTCAGTAGTGTAAAAAAAACATTTCATATTAAGGCACAGAGAGAAGAGATATTGGAGCCTCTGTTTCTTTTATAGGGGGCCTTGTGGTTTTTAAGTCTAAATTACTATTTAAATAGTTATAACTAGAAATAAAGTTTTGAGAGGATAGGTGTTCCAACACCGTTCGCATCTTCATTATTCAAAAGTATAACCTTCTCTAAGCTAGGGACTTGGGATTCATAAACTCTTTCCCCTAAATAAATCAAATAGATTTTCTAATATATTTTGTTTAAATTACTTTCTTTTATAACAACTAAATATATTATATATAAAGTATTTCAAAATATTACTAAAATTGATAACATTCATTTTCTTATATTTTATATTTACAAACTGTAATAGCAACAGAGAAAGTAAAAATATGCTTTATTGCTCTATGGAACCTTCCCAATTGTACGTGTTGCTTATTCTTACGTTTTGGGTCGATTTTTGGTAGAGTATCAGGCAAAGAGATCAAGTAGAATTGTCCACCAAAAATCGACCTAATAATGGTAATAAGTAACTTCGTATAAGGACATTTTGTATAAAATAATGAGGAAACGGGGCATATAATTTTGTAATTTTCATTTTATACCCCAAATGTTAGGGGGTGTTTTCGGGTCCTTATACAAATAATTTTCATACTAAGTTACCGTACACCCCTAATAATAACTTTCACATTACCATAATATTAAGTCATTTAATCCGGATAAACAAGAAAACCTCATTTAAGTACTAGTATGTACTTCAATTTCCTTAGCTTTTGAAGAAGGCAAATAGTGCATAGAAGGTAATTAACGATTAACTGAACCATACTTAACCTATCTTATTTTACTTGTAGTACTTCCTCAAATTTCACGTATCTCTCATTAATAATGAATATAATGAAGATATCAACAGTGAAGGTTATTGGCATGCAATTCAGTTATGAATATTAATATTTAATTATAACTATATAAATTTATATCTTTTTAATGTAATATTGAGTACGACAAGTGAGGCATCACTCGTTTATAGATGATTGAAAATATACTACCAAAAACATAAATGATTTAGATTCAATTCTACTGCTCAAGAGATTATTATTGTAATTTACAATTTTTTTAGAAGGTTTTTATAAATTGTATTGAGGGAATGTTTTAATATGTAGGTTACCTTTATTCTATATATTGTAGAATAAGTGACGTTTACTGAAGAATCTTCATAACTCCTCAATGAAAACAGAATTGGATCTGAACTTTTCATTGAGCTCTGTTTATCCCTTTCACCTCAGTTTCGAGCTGTTTTCAATCATTGGACTGTCATACAAGGATCTTATGTCACTTTTATTCATTTTCCACAGGCTAAAACAATCTAAAAATACGAGACACATAAATAGATTAGGAATTCTAAAGCAAACACACATCCAGGATATTATGAACGTACACATGTTATGGATGAATCCCAAACTTCCCTAAATAAGGGAAGATACCTCTTAGGTAACATCCTTGTTGAGAGAAAAATGTAATGATTCTCCATTCTTTCAAGTGAAATAGAATGACTGAATGTTTATATTATTTGAATTCGTGATTTCATGTGGTTATTACTTATTTTAATGTAACCAAGGTTAAAAGAAATACGAAGTTAGACCAATTATGTAATCGGACTTGCTAAAAATTTTAATTTGATATATCGTACCGCGACTGCTGGGCAAAATAGACAGATTTTGACAAAACACGCAACCATTCATAGTCTGGTTCAAGAAAAATAGATTTGAGAATACACGCAACTACTCATCTACTATGACGTCAATATTAAAAGTGTGGTGGAAGTTAAACATCAGTCGTTCACGCATTATAAATAACGTCGCCTTCTGTCTGGATTTCTGGAAATGGAGGCCCAGGAATTTGGAAATACTTACCGGACGAGAAACAGATGACTTGTCGGATTTGTCGATATAAATGTGCGTTTAGTCCCCCCGTCTAGAATTAGAAGCCACTCATTATCCTCATCTCATATCAAGAGTATGGATATTCATCTAAAAAATGAAGTTAATGATGAATACATCAAGTCAGACTTTAACTCTTATCTCACAGAAGTGCTTATTACTTGTAATATAC
This sequence comes from Lepeophtheirus salmonis, assembly GCF_016086655.4. Taxonomy (NCBI): domain Eukaryota; kingdom Metazoa; phylum Arthropoda; class Copepoda; order Siphonostomatoida; family Caligidae; genus Lepeophtheirus; species Lepeophtheirus salmonis. The sequence goes on along the minus strand of NC_052144.2, from coordinate 33,382,491 downwards.
CCTTATCCATTACTGATCATCCTACGTTAAAAAAACTTATGGAGAAACACACGAGTAAATCCGTCCCTTCCCGAGGAACCATCATTAAATTAATTGAGAATGTTGGATGTCATCTCCAAAATCAAAGAAAAAGTCGAAGGGAAGGATATTTTTGTTGCTGTCGATGAGACAAAAGGTAATCAGGAGCGATCAATAACTGTTTTATTGATTAGTCCTTTGGACGGCTATTTCTTGGGTCGTCCATACCTCATCAAAGTGATAGACATTAAAAGTGCTGATGCCAAGAACATCATAAATTTTGTTGTAATGGAACGCTGAATTTTGTACCCTCTAACAGTAAGTATTAATTTTTTTTTAAATCTAATCATAAAACATGATTCTATTTCAGCTAAAAATATCACAACTCATTAAATGGCAAAAAAAAAACTGCTTAAATAGTCACAACAACGGGGGTAGTTGCATTGGGTGTATCATTATAAGTAACAATAGTGTCCTTCATGATAATTGTATGTTGTTATGCAAGCATAAATAACGGGGAAAAAATCTTTTTTGATGCTCTTAATAAGGAGTAATATCGCCGGACATTACTACATAATTAGCTTTGCCTCTAAATATTTACATTGTTATGATAGAAAACTACATTAAGTCAAGAATGGTTGCCTGAATTGTCTTATCAGTTATAAAAGGCTCTTATTTTTATATCTAAGATAAGTAATTAAGGTTTAAACTGCATGGATTAACTTTTTTTTAGATAAACATGAAATAAATGAAAGTAGGATTCTAAAAGCTGTTCGTACTAAGATTGGACGAAGATATGGATTTAAATCTAACATTATTATTTTATTAGTATATTTATTGTTTAATTTTATAATTTTGACATTTACTTTATAATTAACAATTATTTAGATCTCATCGGTAGAGATGTATCTATCCTGTGCACAATTGTATATAGCAACTTCCACATGAGGAAAAAGGGGTGATGATCTTTTGGATTAAACTCCACTTCTGGCTTGTGTTTTGCAACCTAAAGCTATGACATATTTAACTGAATTCCGATGTTAAAACAAGAAAATATTATTTGGATCAATCTATTATTTCAATGTTCTCTATTTATAATTTATTGTTATTATTAGTTATGTGATTCTAATTGTTTAATTTTGTATATTTAACATAAATGTATGATAGTTAATTTTTTAGTATGTAGATTATATTTAATTTAAGCCTTTTTTTAAACTTGGGATTTCAAATATATTTTTAAATTCTCTACTTTCATTTCATTAGTTATTATTCTGCGAATATGGTTCATAATGAATTACAACTTCATGGAGTGTGACTTTTTCAAATCAACTGTAACGTATAAAAAACGTCGAAGTCAATTATACGTAATATATCTTTATTAGCCATTTTGCTAATAAATACTTTCGTTATACCCTCAAAAACCATAATAAAGCAGGCAGCTGATAATCACATCAGTAATTTAAACAGTGACACCATAAGTCTTTCTTCCCCCCTTCCTTCTCCTTGTACGTGTTTTTCTTTTTACAGGATTATCAACTTTAATTATAGTATACCCTTGTATTTCTATTAACCTTGAATGTAACCATATAATGCCTGGATTCTTATTGGTATAAGTTCGAATGACTCTTCCCATATTACCGGAACAATACCAAGAAATCTTTAAGAATTAGAAGTGGAGTGCAACCTTCCGAAGAAGTAAGAGTCGCGCCTTCACTTCTTCTTAAGAAGGATTTTTAATTTTTTCAATTTTTCTTTTCCTCCTTCATTTTACTAAATAACAGCTGAAAAGTTGCGTTAAATATATATAAAAATCGGTACAGGAAAAATCGTAGGCAACAAAGGAAGAGAAGCTCAAACTTCTTTGCGCCCATCAGTGAACCGAGCTTTACTCTATATTTATGTACTCTATTTTATTTATTAAGTATATGGACAAAATTAGGATAATTTGACAAAAATATAATCCGCTCAATTATTTGTCTTCCTCTCTTCTTCACAATCACAGCAGTTAATATAGTAGAATTCATTTTAAATAAAGTTCAACGATGATACAGTTTTATGTATAATTAATCATTTTTATAGAACTTCATAGACAGATATAAATATCTTAGCGTCAAAATAACCTCATTTTAATGCAATGTATACTGTATAATACAAAATTCACATGTTTGTATCTAGACTAGTATACTCATATATAGAGTGAATATAATGGAAAAAATAAAACATTTGAAGGATATCCCTGTGTATAAACAAAAACATTTTCAGCAATCAGTACATGAATGTACATTAAATTAACGTATTTCATATACATCAAAATAGTTCATCTACTTCGAACAACTTACGGAATGACTAGATAAAAACACTTCACATTGAATCAAAGAATTTAGACTTTTTTCAATTATATTTAGTTTCTAAGTTATTTGGTTCTTTCATTCCTAACGAAACATTTTCAAATACCTGAGGTAAATGATTGTTCACTCACGGACTATTAAAGATAAGGCCTATAAATAGAATTGAATTAGTTGGTGACTGCAGGTTTAAAATTATTTATATGCCATTGCTTATTAGAAGTGGAGGCGATAGGGAAGTTTTTGCTAATAAACATTTTATATGTGTCAAATAAAGCTATAAGAAAATATATAAACGTATATAAAGTTTGATTTCAATATTACATTGCTTTAATAAGCTTTTGACAACATAAAAAAAAATTTACTTATTTGTTTTCTAAGTAAATATTTATTGCATGCAGTGAAAGGTTGTTTGTACTGTTGTTCTTCAGTTACGAGCAGGGCTGCTGAGTCAGAATATAAAATGTCTGGCTCCGACTCCAGCATTTTGAATGTCATCGACTCCTTGAGTCCGATTCCAACACGCCATTTTACAATAATATACTGGGCTATTGGGTTGGGGCTACCAACCAGTTTAAAAACCACATCCGGCACTTCACAAAGTATTTAGGCTCCCTCCGAATACTTCAAAAGGAACCCCGAGCCCTTGTTAAAAACTATTTCAGGCACACCAAGTAGGTTGAAAACTACAGCCAACAATTCAAAAAGCATTAAGCCCCTTTAAATGCTTCAAAATGAAGCCCGGGACCATGGGATGATTAAGGCTATGGCAAGAAAACCAAGCAGTTTAAAAAAGTTACCCTCACAAAATAATGTATTAAGAACTCTGCCTACCTGATCTCTGGGACTTCCTCTTTGTTCTTCTCCTTTCTCTCAATCACTCCCCCCCCCTTGACGGTCATTAGTGTCTAAAAGGGCCTTCCTGATGTTTTGGATAACTCTCATTGATATTCCAGTCAACATAGCGATCGTGCCATTATCATGTTTATTAAAATAAATGTTAATAAAATGATCAACGTACTTGTGATCTTTATATTGAGATTCAAACGACACTATCTTCATTCTGTAGACGATCTAAACACCGTATACATCATTTTGAGAAAATTATTACTTGTTTTAATCAAATGTGTAGATTAGTTATAAATATTAGATTCATATTAATAGATGATTTGGATTACAAATTCAGTCGAGTTTTCGTTAATTAATTTAAAAAAATGTTAAAGTTTCATAAACAATGCTGACTTAATGAGACGAGTCTGATCCTCAAATATCATGACATGAAACTCATCAAATAAATCATTTGTTAGTTGATGTCATCTTTCATTCTTTATGTCACTCACCAATTACAATATGGGAGATGATTCTTATTCGAAGGGAGCAAAGATGAGTTCCTTGGAATGCTCTACAGACAGCACTTTTGTATATTGTAACTGTATTATTTGGGTTAACAACAAAAATTTATAGAAATGCACATTAATGTTTATGAAAATCAATATTTTCTAAAGAAATTAGGAAAAAGTGTTATAGAAAATTTGTAATATAATGGATTGCTTTTCATTGATGAAAAACTAGAGCGGAGAATATGTACTCAGGATTCGGCATTGAGTTATACTGAAACTGGGACTACAGATTGGGGGTATTCGAGTGGTCTATAAAAATCTGAACACTTTGAATTTTAATAAGATATAACTCATTAATTAACAATAGAGTTTCAATTAATACTTTAAATATATGTATGTCTGAGCTATCTTAATCATTAATGTAGACCCTCATAGTGGCATTGATGGCTTCCAGACGATGGTGGAAGGCCAGGCTCCCACTTCAGATGTAGTCCTCTGGTCATGGCGTATCAGTGGTAGCTGACAGCGGCTTTCAGGGCCTCGGTGTTGGGATGACAAACACAGCAGGTCTTCCGTTGAAATACACTCAAACAGTGAAGGGGTTGGGAATTAGGGTTGTAGGGAGCCAAAAGTGTCAGGAAAGAGTTCAAAAGAAAGCGAAATAGTTTTGCCAAGCAGGAGATGGGTTTCCTTCGTTACTGGTATCAAAAGTGGACTCTCAACTCCCACTTTTTGATAACTCTGGTGACAGTCTGGTAAGAAATTCCTAGATCTCTTGCATCTACACTCATGGCCTTGAGTTGTTTTCTTTAACTCCTTCGGATCCAATTTTGGCCTTTTTTGACGGAGCCCTTCTTTCTCTCCAACATTTTAGACTTGCTGATAGGGTAGACGGTGGTCCTGGAGACGCCCAACTGCTTGGAGTGTGCGAATGGAAATTCGTAGATCACGTTCAAGTGCAATTTTCTTGACTTGTACATATGTTAGAGAGCTCAGTTTTGTTTTGGTTTGCAACTAATTGTGTATTCTTGAATATATCGAATTAATTTCAATCACTGAACCTTAATTAATTATTGAATTAGTAAGTGGTGTTCAGATTTCAATGGACCCCCCAGTAACTCTGCAAAATCCTCAAATCTGTGTACTAGTGATTACTTTATACTTATTTGTTCTCTCTTCACGAATAACATACTTATGATAATAGCTTTGAAAAATAAAACTCTTTAGGTGGCTACTACAAAAAGTAACACCCTCTTCCATGATCTTATTTTTTTTCTCCATATACGAGTATATTTATTAATATCACTAATACAGTAAACTGGTGTTGGAGACTTTATAATCTCAGAAGTAAATTAGAACATTTTTGGCGATTTTTTCTAGATTTCCTAGAAATATAGATTTGATTTATAGGAAAAATCAAATGTAATTGAAAAAATAGAGTAAAGTTCAATCTGTCTCTCTTTTTATATATAAATACATATATTTTATCTACATACACATCTTGTATCAACATTTGCAAATTATGCTATAGTTCAAGAAAAGATAAATATCATATCTTAATAGAGGTTTTCAAAAATATTTCAAACATAAATCTATGAATTAAAATGTATTTTAAATTACTTAAATCGTAATTATTTAATCGTAATAGTCTCATCATTAATCAATTTTTAATGTATCTTAGCAAATTTGCAATTTAATTAAATAAAATTGATTCAAGTGTTAATAGAGCGTTCAAGTGTCTCATATCACATTTTAAACCGAAGCAACATTTTTTATGGGTATAAAATTGATACATATATAAAATAAAATGGACAAATTGGCAATAAGATCTTGAAGTAACTTCATCAAATATCTTTTAAAAAAATAAAGAAAGAAAGACAATATTCAATGATCCGAAATAAAAACCAGTGATATTTGAATCTTTAGTTACAATTAATATCTTAGTAAGACTCCCTAATCATTTGATTACTTATAACATTCGGCATAAATTTGACAAATTACAAAACACTTAATTATTAGTAGTGTTGAGTCCCAAATTAAGGAATATTTGCTTTTTACTAGAAAATTTAATATTTGAAATTTTATTTCATTAATTTTTTTTTTTAAAAAAAAAAAAAAAAAAAAAAAAAAAAAAAAAAAAAAAAAAAATTCTGTGAATGCATATTTGAATTTATTTCAAAGAATTTTATAATAAAAATTTAATTTTTTTGAGAATAGCCATGTGTTTTTGAATTTTTTTTTCAAAATAGTTGATGATTTTTGAAAAAAAAATTAAATCTCAAATCGTAAATTTTTATTTAAAATGCTAAAGAATCGAAATCGCCATCGATAATTTTTAATAAAATTGCATCGGAATCGGCATTTTTTTTTTTTGGAATCGTCCTATCACTAAAATGAATATAATAATTGAGGACCCCTCCCCCCTTTTCAGCAACTATTTAAACACATAAATCTCTTGTCTTAAAATATACTATTTGTTGAATCAGTTGAACATATTATTAATTAAAAACTCATGAAGAGTTCAATTTTTTTCCCCCGGAATATTATCGTAATCTATATTCAATGCAACTTAACCAACTTATTTTTTGAAAATTCCTTAATAAAAATTAAAAACTAAATTAACAAAAATCAATCAAAATCAAACCTTATTTAAAGGTATTTAAAAAAAATGAAATGTAAGGTCTATTCTATAACTTCAGCTAACATATAAAACACTTGAAGAAAAAAAAATCGTTTCTAAGTAAAGTCCTTCATTTTACTCCATTTTTTAGAGGTTATATACATTTTTTATTAATTGTAATCAAGATAAAGCAATAAATAATTCAATTTTAAAATGCTGAATGTTTATATCAATTTGTTATTTACTTTGATTTTTATCTATATAGTTCTTTCATGTCAAAAAATAGCACTGCATCGTAGCTATACCTTAAAAACTTGATTTTTTTTTAAAGCTTCAAATTCCAAACCTGTAGAAATTGAAGGTTTTAATGGTCAGTTTTGTGTTCTACGCCCTTAATAACTATAATAAATGTGGGTAAATATGTACTGTTGCATGCTTTAATAATAATAATAAAAAATATATGAATATCTTCAATATAAAGACGCTGAATTTTGGACATAAAAGGATGGAAATTCCGGAGGAAGTCTTTTTCAAAGGTTGTTATGCTTGTTATTTGTAAAAGAATGGGGAAAATTGGATTAAGAGGTCGTACAGAAGAAACATTTATAGAAAAGAAGCAAAAATTATCTGGAGTTGCAGATTTGTCAGAATACCTTTTGGAAACTCCTTGGCGACGACAACATGTGTAATTCTGAAAGCATATTTAGTGGTTGGAAGCCTTACTAATTGTTGAAAATTACATATACTGAAGAGAGCAGCGTCCTATACTTTTCTTCTGGATATACTACATTTTCTCTACAGAAAAAGGTCTGGTGTACATCTTATAGAAGATATCTTGCCTTAAAAAATACTCCTCCAGATAATATAATCAAGTTTGAGGCGGAATCAGGCAAAGAGGAAATTGAAGTGGGAAGGTTAATTGAAATCATGAGTAGAGCTGAGTTATCGTCCTATTTCTTACATGTGTTTATGCCTCCTCGTTAACCGATTTTATATTTTATCGTGAGGAAGGAAATGACAATCTAATGAATTCTTTCAATCCAAGAGTATTGTTTGTTATAACTTTTACTGAAAGAATGGACGAGAGCTATAGAGATAGTTTTAGAGGCACAGAGGGGTCAATTTTGAAATTCAATAAGATATAATTCATTAATTAACAATAAAATTTCAACAAAATTAATACTATAAGTAGATGGGAGTCTGAGCTCTCTGAATCATTATTGTTTCCTTCCTTAGCGCAATGAACATTTACCAGGCGGAGGAAGGCCTGGCACACACTTCAGATGTAGTCCTTTGTCATAAGGTCCAAGTGTTGCTGACAGTGTGGCTTTGAGGACCTAGGCGTTTGGATGAGGGACACTGCAAGTCTTCTCCTCGACATGCACCCAAAAGGTGTAGTCGAGGCGGTTGGGATCAGGGCTGTAAGGGGGGGGGGCAAAAGTGTCAAAAAAGGACTCAAAAGAGTCTTGCAACGTAGGAGATGAGTTTTTTCGTTATTGGTGTCAAAAGTGGCCTCTCCCTCCTGACAAGGCTTTTTCCACCCACTTTTTTGATAGCTCTGGCGAGAGTCTGTTGTGAAATCCCAAGATCTCTTGCATGGACCATCATAGACTTGAGAGGATTGGCCTGGGGGGGTTTTCTTTAACTCCTCTGGATCCAGTTTGGCCTTTTTGAAGGATCTTCCTCTCGAACGATTTTAGCTTGCAGACGGTTGGCCTTTTTGACTGAGCCTTCTTTTTCTACCACTTTTTGGACATGCTGACGGGGTAGAAGGTGGTCCTGGAGACACCCAACAGTTTGGAGTGCGCGAATAGAAATTCATAGATCACACTCAAATATAATTTTCTCAACTAGTATTAAGCTGGAGAGCTCAGGTATGTTTTGTTTCGTAACTAATTGTTTATGATTCAATAAATCAAAATATGAATCAATTTCAATTACTCCACCTTCATTATTTATTGAATTAGTAATTGTTCAGATTTTAATGGACCCCTGGTAACTATGAAGTTAGCGTATGATCGAAATTACAAAATTGCCCTTACTCCTCATCTAAATCACCCAACGCTTTTCAATATTATGAGCGAGAATATTATAGTCAAATTGAGTGAGAGTTCTATTCAGAGTAGAAAGAGGATATCAGATACGCAAGCTATGATTAATAAAAAAATAAAAAAAGTTCCAATCCGCATCACAGTAATGTTTAAATGCAATTTATATTAATCTTGATGTATTTATGTGAAAAAAGTATCTATTAGAAGGGGAATTTCACAATATCAATGTAATAACAATTAAAATTAGTTTATACAAGTTATTTTGCTAACTTATATATAATTAATATACTGTAGTAGCAAAGGGTTACCCGGTGTTGCTTGGGGCAAGGAGGGAGCGGAAAATCACATTGGCAACTATCAATGCTTTTTTTCTTAATGTATAGAACCCTTCGGTAATAATATGCAAATGAATAGCAACGCTTGACAAGGGTTTCAGATACAATACTATTTAAGTATTTTAAATAGGTATTACGTTTAGTTTCAATTGAATTTGCGAATTTTTTTTGGGGGGAAACCTTTTTCGTCGGTGACACTCTGTATATTATTTTACTTCATTCGTATTACAAACTTTAATCATTTCCATAGTGTAGGAATTTTGGTCAATAGAACTTTTGATAAATATGTATATATATTAAAAGTAAAATATTCCAATTTAAAAACAATAATTGAAGTTCAATCTAACCCTTTGTAATTGAAATGGGATTTTTTGCACCCCAAATTTTATAAAATTGCTTAAAATATGTTTTAAATAGATTTTAATGCTGGAAACAGTATAAAATAATATTCTTAAAGATTTTAGGATTTTTCAGCAAAATATTAAGTACTTAAACTTGTATTGAAACAAAATGAGTTTTTTAAATTTGAAAAATGACTCACAATTTTAGTCCAGACTCAAGTCGTGTTTAACCAAGTTGCTAATTTCTTGAGTTGACACAACACAAGCTCAAAGTTCAAAATGGTTACTTGTCAACTAATTTTTTTACTATATGATGTAGGAAAATGATCAATTAGAACATCCTGGAACAAAGGGGAGATTGTATTTAGTTAGCAAAACTTAAAGGTCGGTCAGTGGAAACATTTTATGATTTTAAACAGGTCCATGACACAAATATAGGCAAGGACCACTGATTTAAATATCTTCCAAACCAATCTAAAGTCACATGGATATCATGATGTTATTGTTATTTTTAGTGATGTAAATCATTTCCATTTTTTAGCTGGTTCTTTTTTTTTTAATTTTTTATAATCTGAAAAATAAATTTTCTTTTCCTGAGCAGTTGTCATTATAATTTAATTTCTGAGTAGTGAGCTTCCTTTCCTATTGTATTCAATTTTATCTAAAGCCTGATTTAACATTTGTGCGTGCTCATAAAAGACGGAGATTAGCAACCTTGAGGATTTGTTGCAGAGTTAACCTTCTTAGCCTTGGTTGGACTCAAAGAATAATTGAGGATCGAAAGGAGTAATTTTTGTCAATGCTATTGTATATTTCCTTTTCTCCCTCCTCATGGCTGATTTAATCAAACGTCATGAACATTACTATTTCTCTCCTCCTAAACATTATTCCAAATTGTTAGGGTTTAACATGTCCAAACTATACAAGATTTCCTTCACAGGTTATTTATCTAAATCTAACAGGTAAACAAAGCCGTGAGCAAGCTTGGATTAAAGATAAATGTTCTAGCACTTTTTTTCGTTTCTTTTTTAAAATGTAATTATTTTATTTCCTTCTTTAAAGGATGTTTTTTTTCTTTCCACTTTTATAAACATGTCTTCTTCCTTATAACTTTAGAAACTATATTTCGGCATTGGCCATCATCGAAGAGTGGGCATGTGCCCACATCTCTTCCTTAGATTGGCATTGTAGGAAGTTACTATTTTGTTGTAAGCATTCATTTCGGACATACAAAAAATTGCCATGAAATCAATAGCATACATCTATTACTATAATTTTTCAAACAAAATAACGACTTTCATAAGAGAAGCTTTGGTTTGTAAATCAAGTCCAATGATTGGATAAATCATGAAAAATAAACACCTTCTGACTTACCTGAAATACCAATTGATCCAAGTAATATGTGCTGTAGTCCCAAGTTCCTCTCCAAACTCCAACAACCGCTGTTGTCACAATAAGGTAACTGAACAAGAAATCCGCAATGAAATATCTCCAGAAAATGGACCAGTAAGGTAAACTTTTATTGCTCTTGACACCATCTTGTTCCAAATAGTGTGTTAAGTCCAACCCATGAGAAAAAAGGACATCCTTAATGATTATGTCCACAAAAAATTTCATTTTTACGAGACTCACAAAAACACAATTCTGCTCTCTTCACTGGTAAAAAAAAACTAAAACGAGGTTTAATGCTTTTTAGTGTATATATACATATATTTATATTGTGTGAAGAAGTTGTGTTCAAAGTATAGATTTGAGTTTTTAATAGTTTAAAGAGTACAAGTCGCTTCTTCTATAGAAAATAAAAAATATAGAGAGATAGACTCACTCGCTTATACAGCGTTCATGGAATAGGTTAGACCTTGGGCAGCCTCTGTTTACAATACAACTCATCGTTAACTTTTGCAACACAAATACATAATTATTTCAAACTTGTTTATTGCTTTGCCTCAGTAGACTAAACTATGATTCATGAAAAAATTTATAAAATGATCATTTTAATTATAGTCATTATATATGTGGATAAATAATTCTTTGAATAACTATTACATTACAATTGTGATTAATTTTTTGAATGATAAAAAAGATCGGACTGATTTAAATAAAAAGAATGAAGAGGGGGTCATTTGAGAATCAGTCTCAGGACTGATCCAACACTCCATAGCATACATTAAATAACTTATAACAAGAAGTACATCAACTGATTTTATTACATAACTGCCATATATAGCCTGACCCTCCTTGCCTTCCTGAATGCAAAGTAATTGATTACGTTTGAAACCTGCTTAGTAAACTGTGACTGACAGTCAGTCGTTATCGTGACATGATTGACCTTATGTAAGTATCTGTGAGATTTAGCTTTTCAAAGCTAAATCTCACAGAAACAGTAACCTGAAAGATTCTGAGAGTAGTCAACACATTTTGGAACAATTTAGAGAGCTTCCCTTCTGAGAAAAATGACAAAATCTCAAACAAGGACATGATATTTGAAGGCAAATTATTAAGATCTTGTTCAACCATCCAAATCAGATTGTCCCTTAAAGTGCAATGTAGTACTAAGGGTAACATATTGTCCTGTCAGCTCCTTATCTGCAGAGAAAATTGTCATTCGATGGTGAGAACAATTTTTCTATACGACCCTTTAGTGCCAAATTCATAACTGCAATATATTGCACAGTATTAGTGAGATGTGTCAGTACTGCTCTTCATCTTAACCTATGAATTTCCAGAAGAGCAATTTCGATCTTGTCAATGATCTCCCCCTTTCTGGACTTTTATTCACAGTATTATAATTATAAATGAAATATGCTTTTGGGAAAGGAATGCGTGATGTGATTAGCTTTATGCTGCTTATTGCATAGGTTGTACAATATTAAATGAGTCCCTCGCCTTAATAGTGCAATCTGTACCCGCCCTTTTTCCGATAGATTGACGATATTTTATAAATTGCAATGACGTGAGGGACCATACTTCCAAATTTTCTTATTTTAATCAGGGTACTGTGAGTATGCTCTTGTATTAGAAAACTATGACTAAAATTGAACTTGATATTGAGACCCATCCCTAATAATAGGTCAATATTAGTAATCGAAAATAAAAACTTTTCTTATTCAACTGTAATTATACTTTTTAAATATTTTAGGATGCAATTTTGATTTGTACTTTGCGATTTTATAACTTTGTTATTTAATAATTAAAATTGTTATAAAAATACTGTCAATTATGTTTGAACGCTATGTCATTCAAATCAATCAATACAAATCTTAATCAATTTTGAGTGTGCGTAAAAACAAATTTAACACATTCAATATTTTTTAGTAACATTGTGTAATTAATACAGTATTTAAAAAAATTGATTAATTGAGTGTAATGTCGACAAAAAATGTGTTGACATTTCATGTTCATCAATCATCATTGCCCTCTTTTTATCTGTTGGGTAATCCCCACCAATTATGTTCCTATATATCTCTAAATAATTTACTGTAGGGATTCATTTTGTAAATATTTGATCAATTAAATCCATAGGTTAGGGTTCTAGGTAGAGGTGGATCGAGCTAGAAATTATAGGGGGTTGGGCTAAGTCGGGGTACGAGGTTTCGGGTCAACTGTTGGGCTTTCGGGCCAAAATATGAGAATCTATAAAAGTATTCTAATATATACTCATGAGAGTTAAATATATTTAAAGCATCAGAATGTAATAACTAATGGATGAAGTCAAGTATGACACGAGAGGGGCATCCGCAGGATTATATATATATTTTATGGAGGGCTCTAGCCCCCTCCCTCCGGACGACCATTTATAAAAAGTCATTTATCTTGAAGTTTATACATTGATAAACTTATTTCAATGTTTTTATGACTTTTTAAGCCTATTTTTCAATTTGGTTTGGAGTTTGGTTGACATTTAAAATGTTTAATGGATGTAAATCAATCGTACAAATACGATCTATGAAATATATTTGTACATGCTTCAGCTTAATTTTCATAAGTTGTCAAATCGAAAATGACGTCATCAATTAGTTGTATAGGGGATATTTTAAATTAGAAATAAATGAGGTTCGGGTCACTGGCTTTTCAAGCTTGGAAAAATGCTTTTAGGCAGGGATGCAAAAAAAAAAAAAAAAAATACTATTATAAAAGACATTTATCGTTCCTACACACGTATAAGTGTACATATATGTATATACGAGGTTTTTTGATCTAATAAGGACTTAAGACATTTTTCTAAATTTTACTTTTATTTTCCAACATAGTCTCATTGTTACTCGTCCAAATAGTACTCGGTGTTTTTCTCTGCAAAAAAACACTTTCACGAACCACTTTTTGTCATTGGCTCAATTACTCCAAGTTGGATTGACTTAGACGCGTCCAATTTCAACACAACATACCTTTATATGTATGCTAATGTTTGAATCTATTTAAAAATTACAGTTTCAATAACCAATATTTAATGACAGCGCAATAATATCTAAACAACTAAGAATAGGGAGGCTCTCGTAACCTCTTATCCCTCAATGACTCAAAGAGACAAAATACAAGTAACAATATACAAGGGCCACAAGAAGAAAAGGACTAGAGCCAAGAAAATAAAGTTTCATGTTTTGTTCCTGTGAAATTATATTTTAGTTATAGAATTGTGTATGTTTTTTGGACCTTGGAAACTCTTGTGTTGTTGTTCCTAGCCTTAAATCCCTCTTTTGTGTGAGGAATCTGAAGAAGAATCCTATCCTCATTTCTAGGTAAAATTAAGAAAGAGGAATCGACTATCCTTTCCAGTCTTCTTGCGTGTAATCTTCTCCCGGATTTTAGTCTTTTGACATTCTGGAATCATAATTTGATGATGATCATCACCTTTTCTAGTACATACCTCTTATTAGAAGTAAAATTTTTAATTGCATGGGCAAATTCAGAGGTTAATAATAATATACATAAAAATAAGAAGAGTGCAACAGTAAAATTAAATCAAAAAATCAAACACATAGAATAAAAAAAATTAATGGGGAATAAATTGGAAATAAACAATTTATGTTCAAAGGGTAAAATATCTTGAATTTTCTTAATTGTTAATTTTTTTGTTAAGAAATACTAGAACGATATAGGATATAATAATAAAATTAAAAAAAAAATATCATGGAAACATTTATTAAGATCTGTAATAAATGTATATGTGTGGAGATCCATGGTGTTGACAAAGGTAACATTTCAATAAGGTGATAAACAGTTTAGTAATCCAGTCTCACTAAGTATTAAAATTTGAATGACATTCATATTGTTCAGTAGCATGAACGACTCACAAGTAATAAGGAACTCGAGAGTAAGGCTTGAAGAGTCTAGGATGTATAGTAACTATTAGTTCGTACGGAGTGTACAGGACAAATTCATTATCATAAATGGAATCGCAATTAGATGAGTGTGCTGGAGATGATAAATTTGCTTGTCAATGACACTAAAGGACTCGAATCTATAAAATATTAATTACAGTAGGAAACAAAGTGAAATTGACTGTTGGAGGAATCACTCTGAGATATAATTAAGGAACTGTGGATGGAGGTTGGACTCCGACTTATGTTATTCATAATTCTTATGGAGCACTGAGCGATGTTCCACGAAGTTAGAAGTCATTGTCACATACCATGATGATAAAATGAACTTACCTTCCATAATTGGAGGCGAGATCCCTCGAGTAAGGCATGTCTTCATAAAAGAACGATATCCCTGAACATCAAGTTCAAGGCTATAGGTGTGTGGCTAGGATATCCAAAAAAGTAAAAAGAATCAAACTTTTGGCCTCTTACTAAAAATTTGTATAAGCTTGACGAAACCATGACATAAAAAAAATGAATAAAAGTATGAATATCATTTTTTTTTTGTAAGTATTAGTTTTTCATGTTGTTTATGATATCAAGTTGTCAATGAGCATTAAATAGCGGAATAATTTGTTTGCTTTTTTCATCAACATCAATATATGTATATATTAATACATAATAAATGGGGTTGTTGTTAATATCTATGTAGAAAATAAAAAGAAGAGGACTTAATATTATCATTCTCGAAAAGATCAATTATATTTACATATGTAGAAAGATATTAAACGATGGAGAAGCTGAATATTTCAGAATAAAGGAATAATAATTCAGCTGAACGTTAAGGAAAACCTTTTCTCACTATAAGGAATTATATTTAGTAGATCACATACAAAAAATTAAGACATTTTGCTATTTTTAAGGATTTTTAGCCCATATTACTTAAATTGAATTCAAATATCAGTCTTTATTTTTTGCATTTAGAGTACTCGATGTATATGTTAAGCCTTTTTTATTCTAACTGCCATTAAATGAAGTTTAATTAAGATTTATAGGGAATTTTACATTTTCTGTAGTAAATATATCTTTTTTTTATTAAAATGAAGAAAATAGTGAATCACTCCTATCGTGTGTTTGGATGTCAAAATGGGAATGACAAATTAAAGGACTTATACCTTTGCTGTTTATCGAAAATGAAGCTTTATAAGATATCAGATTTAACACTTAATATAACAACTGAGTCTGTTAGACATTTTTTTAAAATTAGATATTGAATGCAATGTAGGTTTTTCATTTCTTTAGGCTAATATTATAATATACATATCTATAAGCACAAAAACATAGACAATGGGCCTAATGGACACATTAAAAGCTACACTTATTTATAAAACAATAATTCTGTTATAGAATAAGTAAAGCAATAGAAGTTCCCATATTTACAAAGAATAAAGGTTAACCTATTCAAACTTTTGTCCTTGATTCAAACTTGATAAGAACTGAATAAGATAATGGATTAATATTGTCATCATTTTTGGCTTTAAAACAATTTTTGGGGTAGTTTACGATTTTGGTTCAGATAAAAAGTCCTTGTTTGACTAAGACTAGAGTTTTGGATTGACTTCGAAGTAATTCTACCCAATTTTTTACTAGATACGTAAAATGATTTGTATTTACTTCCATTCCAACCCTGTCAGGACTACCCACAGCTAATCTAATAAAAGTCGCAACAGCTAAGCTGCTCTTCTCAAAAACATTTTTCAAATTGTCAGGATTACCAAGTTAATTTTTGGTTTCATTAAACATGAACTTCCTTCTGAAAGAGCGAATTGAATTATTAATTTTTGTTTTTGTGAATACATACTATAAAAATAGAATAAAGTCATGATTTTATATAATTATCTGAACATGTGTACTAGGGTATTTCATATTTTGGATGATCTATTAGTTTGATTTCTGGGCCTCAATTTGACATTAATATATTTTCCGTATTTTAATAAAAAACAAAAAACAGAAATACCAACTAATGAAACTAATGTAATAATAAGCAGATACATTATCTCCTATGTCATAATAAAAACCATATGAAAAAGCACTAGATATTAATAAATATTTTAAAACATTCGCGTGCAGCTTTATAATGTTTAAAACTTCTCCACTGTCTTTTTCTTTCATTGCCCTTAGGGTGAACAAACTACAAAACATGCTGTAACTTTGTTTTTACAGCATTATCTTTTTGATTGTCTGTCCTGTCAAAAAAAGAAGTCATAAAGTCATTATTTTGGAGCTTGCATCCAAAAGAGTTATGTAAAACCGAAAGAATGTCTATATATATTATATTTAAAAGAGGACATTCCAACAAGAAATTATTACAATTCTACATTAGTTAGCAAAAAGGAAGATTCTCCACTTTTGTCTTTATAAAATTTATTTGCAACTTTCAGTTTATCGAATAATTTACAGTAAGTAAACCATTTTTAGGACGAAGTTAGAAGTTTACTACTACAAGCTCCGATAATTTCATGTATGCTTCTTTTGATGTTTCTTCGTTTCAGGTTCAGTGTTGGAAATCAGAACACTTTTTCAACAATGATACTGAAATCGTAGCTAACCCTAATCTGAATGGCACAATAGGTAGTCGGACTTCAATTTTCTTGAGAAATATAGAATAATAGTGTCGTTATGCTATTTTGTTCACTAAAGATGGGTATAAAGGAGCGTCAGCAATGATATACAATATATCTAACCGCTATTGGATATATCCCCTTCCTTCATCGGTCTCTCCCATTCTTAAGATTGTTAATAACACTTGATAATTTCTTTTGAACCTTTGCAAAATCCATCTAGTTTTATAGATTAAGTGGAGAGCGTCTTCAAAATTTTTAGACACTACATTGCAGGAATTACTTGTCTCATAAGAAACCTATTGAGATGAATGCTCCATAAATGATCGTAAATATCAGCTTGAAAAGGAATAATACGTAAAAGACGTATTGCTTTTCGTACAATATACCATAGGTATTCCCTACTGTTGCCTTATTCCACATATTTAAAGTAAACTAATTAAAAAAACTTACAGTTTAGATAAGATGTCATTTTGATTCATTTCTATGAGCCAAGGAGTTATATTTTTCTAGTGATCTTAAAAATGGGGCATTATTTTTGAAAAAGTTCTTTGTATGGATTTAATACTTCTGTCTTTTCAACATTAATTTAAAAAGTATGTTTTCAAGATTTGTGGCTCATTTTTAATAGATTTTAAACTTATTAGTGGAGTACCAGTAAAAATTAAAGTCATGTCATCTGCATAAGGTAAGCATTGAATAAATAAGTGCAAGTTGTGCGTACGCGTAGTTGAATCCCTATTGACTCCAAACTCGACATTAAAATCTCCTTCTATTACAGTAGAACTACTTGATATTATGGAAAATATTTTTGAACTAAAAATATTCAGGAACATAAATATTGACCTACAATGTGAATATGAGTGTACACAAATTTGCTTATTGTTGTCTTTGCACCGAAATTCTACACTTTAGGAAATTTTATTGAAGATGAATAGCAATTCAGTCAAAGAAAATTATTTTCTAAGTTACATCGAGCATCGCAGAATACAATCAGGGATATCTAGGAACTTCAATAGTTGGAACAGATCAAATTTTCGTTTGAGACTTTGTAGAGAGTTTGCATTTAAAAAGAATATCGAGACTAAGTTTTACTTAATTTTTTTTTAGGTTGAACCACTTTATTTTGCATCTGGTGAGTTTCTAACTGAGTTCTTTTCAGATTAGATCCAGACTTGATCTTGTGGATATAATATTTTTTTTTCTTCGAGATTCTTTAGTTTTGTGTGATCAAATTTAAAACATCACTTACATGGTTGTCGGACACCCATAATTCTAAATTTTTCTGTTGAGTAATGAGGAAAAAAATATATTTGAAAAAAATTAATCTTCAAAGACCGTTTTTCTGACATATCTAGACATTTGAAAATGACACTTTTTCAATTGAATTTATCCATTTGTAAAAAATTGAGATGTTTTAATTTTACAGGTATAATGCTGAATTTTAAAAGTTTCATTAAATTTCATTTCCTACAGTGATATAGAAGAATAAAATCCTTGATTTCCATTTTGAAGAAAAATAATTTCTTGACGAACGAACTACTTTGAATACATTAAGGATCACAAACGCTGTACTGACCACCAAGTCGAATAAAACAAGTATTGTTGAAGGTGTACACAAGTAGTCTATCAGAAACCCATTTCTGAATTTCGTTCGGTGAGGTATGATCATTTACTATTCAAATATCCAAAGACATCTGGGCTATCAAGGTTAATAGAAATAAAATTTTATACCATAACACATGTACGACTGATGTTTGACTTCCATCTCGCTTTTTATATTGATATCATAATAGATGAGTGGTTGCATGTTTTTCTTACGATTTTTTTTTTTGTAAAATAGTTACTTTTAACTAATTTATAGACATAATTTTATTTAAAATTGTGAACGAAGCTCTAAATAGCCTTCAAACTTTAACTCGATTATAATTATATATATATTTAAATTATAATATACTTGGAAATTAAGTTATAAAAAAATAATATTACTCTTCATTAAACTGTTTTTTTATGCCTGAACAACAAAATATATAAACATATTTGTATTAAATGTATACAAAAACATAATTCAACAATATTAATATTTAGAGTGATGGCTGCTTTTTTCTGTTAAATCAAACACTGTAGCAGTGGCATGAACCTTGCTGTACAAGTTACTCCTTGATTTATGGAATATATCAAATTTATCATCAACACGACAAATACATGTCGAAAAAAACAGAGAGGAAATTATAGCAAAATTTGATATTAAAACCCATTCTTATATTATAAAAAAATATTCAAAGTTAAATTTGAAAAAAAGATATATTCAAAAAATATGCTTCTCCAAAGACTTTCGTTCGATTTGTATTTTTCAAGTGATTTCATTTTTATAGGCAACATTATTGTTAACGATTTTAATGTCAATTTTATATCATCACGTCCTGTAATAAATAAGTAATATCATAATATGTAATACCATCCATTGTACAAATTCAAATAAAATATCGAATAATTATATTGGAAGTATTAAAATTCTCTACTCATTGTGAATGGATCTCTTCATTGTTTCGATGCTCATATCTAATTCCCAGGGAAGTGAATTTATCCTGTCATAGTTTCAACCCTAGAATATATTCATTGTTATACATATATAGATGGATAAATTCCTTCCCAAGGAAGAACTCCACTGTAATCTCGTATGAAGCATAGATTGGTATGATTCTCTTCTTAGGAATTTTTTTCATCCCATCACCATCCCCATATATATATAAAATCAAGCATCTCTTGTTGATGATAAAGTATCTTAGAACTCTTCTCTTGTACAGATTATTTTTTTCATCCCATCACCATCCCCATATATATCAAAAATCGAGCATCTCTTGTTGATGATAAAGTATCTCAGAACTCTTCTCTTGTACAAATTCTTAAGGAACAAAGAATTATTTCCTTCTTTAATAAATGAAGCTAAAGCTAAGCAAATTGACTAAATTCAAAGGTTTTAGGGTGTTACTTTTAATACATTTAAATTTGATGAATAGAGTTCATGTATAATATCCATGTTCTGATATTACTTAATGTTTTACATTATTATATTTATGTATGTCACATCAGACTCTTATTTTATTCTATTAGCTATATAAATTTCTGGAGGAGTTGGTATAACTTATATTGACAAAAAAGTCCTAAGTCAAAACAGTGTAAGGCAAAAATGGGAGAATGCGAATACGTACAAGGCGTCACGTTCAAGATAAACATATTCAAAGCGAATTCTCCAGATACGCATGGTAAGAACATATAAATTAAATCTATTTAGGAAAGGAAGTTCACTTCTCAGGAATGAAGAAATAATGAGAACTGCTAAGAAAAGAACATTTCAGACGATTTACATCACTAATCACTATTCATCTCCATTCTCCACTCTGCTTAATCTAGTTTCTAGTATTATATGGTTAAAGTGATTAAGCAGAGTAAAGAAGGGAGATGAATAGCGATGTATATCATGTGATCTGAAGAATCCTTAGCATTTATCATTATTGTTTCATTCCTGTGAAGTAAACTTCCTTTTCTAATTAGATTCAAAACCTGATTGACATTCGTGTATATACATAAACACGAAAAGTAATCTAGTTGGACTCAGAATATAATTGGAGATCGCCATCGGAGTAATTCTTGCCAATTTCCTTGTTTATTTCCTTCTTCCACCTTGTCACAGCTGATTGTAGCTGATCTCCTCCCAATCATTCTTCAAATTGTAAGGGTTACCATGTTGATTTTTGGTTTCTTTTTTTAACTTACCTATTATACACAAGATTTTCATCAGTAGAGATGAAAACCACACTCTTGAGTCATCTAGGTATGTGGGCTATGGATTATTAATAGAGATCCGGGAACGAATATGATTTAGTATAACCCATATTTTATGAAAAATTAAAAATAATAGAAATTATTTTATTGTTATTCCCATACATGTGTTTTTAGGTAAAATAATGGAAAACAATAATTCTTCTTTCAACTTCCATGCTAAAAAAATGTATTTCATAAATTGTTTAAAATTCTGCCTCAATGTATTGATGGATCTCTTAAATATATTAGATTATGATGTTTTCGTAATACAAGATTTTTTTAGCAAGATAGTGAATATATTCGACTCCAGGATAAAAAGTAAAATATATATCAATCTATGAATGATATTAGGATCCCCTACTCGATCCAGATTAATGTTTTGGTTCTTTCTCTTCTCTTCTAGCATTAGCTTTTATCAAGATCAGAGATCGTTCTTGACACGAATCACATTCTTGATGGCTAAGGGAAAATATTTATTAGAAGGGGTCCATAATATTCAGGGAAGCGGCTGCGGTGGATTTTTTTTTAATCATTCAATATTTTGATTGCCCGAATCTAATATAATTTTCAATGAAATTGCACACGATAATATTGTTTCGCAATGAAATTACTCACAATCATATTATTTTCAAAGATTTTGCTTTACAATGATATTACCCAGAAGAATTTTGTCTCACAATGATAATGTTCAACACGATTTTACCAATGAACTATATTACCCCAAAAATTTTGTTTGCAACTTTTTTACTACAATCATTTTACTGTACAAGGACGTAAATACTTTCTGCAGTATCCAAGCATTCCATGATCAAGAAAAGGAACAAAATCTTGTCATGGCAGAAGAAGAATCCATGCATTATGTACGTCCTCAGTGATGAAAGGTTTATTGTTGTTGACATCTCCAGGAGCATACAAAATGACAGATTTGTTGCTTACTCGGCCCAGGAGATTCTCCCACCTTGAACGCATGCTCGCTGCTGGGAGCGAACATTTTGAGAATTAAATATAAATATTTATGACAATTAGAAAACGATTAAATGAGGGTCTGAGAGTCCGGTCTCGACCATCCATCTAGAAAAGCGAACTAGGGAAAATATTGGTCTTAGACCAATTCTCAAGGAATGGTAATATTTAAATGTATTGAATACTTTGTTCCATGATTAATGTTATTTTTTTATAAAATACTATATGTATTTTCGTTTAATAATTGAGACTCTCTCCCTTCAAGTCAGTAAAAAACACTACTTATATGAAACCAGTGTTTTCTCCACTAAAGATATATTATGTTAAATCGATTTCCGTTTGAGAAATGACCTACTTTCACAGAAAGCTTACATATGGAACATATCGACTTTTCATTACTCAAAACAGGACTATACTGGATTTTGTAGAAGTAAGTATGTATTGAAAAATTTAAAATATTTAATAGACAATTTTACTTAATGTTCACATTATATTAAAACAGTTAATTTATTTTATAATACCCGAAAGTAAATTAATATACTTATTTCCATTCGTTAAAAGTTAAAATAACGAATATAAACTACATCATTTGATTTATACATTTTATTAAATGTTTAAGTAATTTGATAAACTTAAGTCTCAACACATCAAATATCATTATAAAATAGGGGAAAATACTCTCCAAACAATTAAAAGAGGTAAACACATTAGGGCAAAAAATCCCAGTTTATACGATATATTATATTTACAAAAAATATATAATTATGGAATGTAGGTAGGGGAGACCGGAATAAGTTATCACAATATTTCATTTTTCTAAATAATTAATGTCGTTGAATACAACGTAAGAACTCTTATCTAATTTTTTGGTCAAAATGAGTAAAAAAAGAACGCTAAATTTTTTAAAAATGAGTGCCCAAAATATCAAAATTGAGCAATTTGTATTCAAAGAAAGATACAGTTTTATAAGAAAAATTTAAAGTAATTAGTGTTGCTTTATATTTATCATAATTTATTGATACATTTTCCTAAATTATATCGACAAAGTAAGATTTTAGAAATATTTTCTTCCGTTATACCGTTAAAGTACTAAAACACCGTTCAACGACCTCATTAGTAGTTGGAGCAAATTTGAAGTTGGCGATATTTTCACGAGTTTTGTTAGATGGAGCCATCTTATTATCACCATCACTGAGTATACGTCCAAACTTTTACATAAACCGAAAATCAGGATTTCAAAATTTGGCGCTTAAGTATTTCTCCTAGTAGCAAGATTCAAAGGAGAATATTCAACAGTCAATTTTGCACCAAATGTATCCTTTGTTGTCAGAATCTAGCTCCCTTATGTATCCGATCATGTAATCATAACCCTGATTGTATCATATACATAGTTCTACCTCCAAAAAGAGAACTTAATGAAGAAAAGCATTTGCAGGTGGATTACCCCTCGAAAAATATTATTAAAGAATCATCAAAAGCATTTGTGTAGTCTAACTAGAATCCCTTTTTTTCTATTTTTTTGATACCAGTTTAGATAAATGAACAATTTTGACATTATAAAGAGTAAAATAAAGAGTAAAATGAGCAAACTTTCTCAAAAGGTCAAGGTGAGCTTACAAATCTTAAGACTAATAATAAGTTATGTTATTCGAGAAAGTAACTAATCTTAAATATGGCGAATATCCTTAACGTTCCAGCAATTATTATTTATAGTGCCAATTTGTACTAATCAAACTAATATGTCACAACACAGGGGCGTCCAAAGGGGCTGGAATGTAGGGGAGGGGGGCAATGTTGTGACCCGGGGTTTTCTTTGTTTTTTTTTTGGAAAGTATCTTTTTCTAGAATGTAAGAGGAAAATAACATTTATTTTGACATTTTAATTCTTTTAGATAAGACTATAATTATATTTAAGTATAAAAATTTCGCAAAAGTAGAGAAACTAATGAACCCTTGGATTCTGCCACCACTAACCTTGCATATATGTATGGGAAAACTACTGTAATCCAGCAACTGTAAATTTCACACAAAATACAATTGTTAAAACGAGAGCTATTCAAAAGTAATTCTGTGGCCTGCAATTTTGAATTCTATGTTTTCGAGTCCAAGTTAGTTCTAAGTTTATATGCTACTGTACCCATGGATAAAAGACTCAAGTTCGTACTCGATTACTACAGCTCCGTTTATTAGTACTTTATTAAGGAATATTTCCTAACAAGTTGGTCACAACTCACACCTTCATTTAAATAAAATGTTTCAAGGGTACTTACATGATTGTTACAGACAGTTAAATCCGATCTATACGAATGAAGAAAAAAAATAGGAAGAAATACTATGAAAAAGTTAGAATAGAAATTAAATAATAATAACGTATTCTAACAGATGATATAATATATTATATAACCATAATTCATTATTTTTAGTTTACTTTAGAAGAATAAGTTTAGAGTTTTCCGTGAACAATGAGCATAGATACCTTAAATAGAATAGATTCAAATACATTCAAACAATAAAACTTGCCAGTTGGTTTTAAAAAAACTAAATTAACGTGGTCCCCCGTTAGCATTATTCAAGTAAAACCATTTTGGGAGCCCAAAGAAACAAATAATTTGTAATAATAAAGATGAAAACCTTTTCTATATAATTTTTGAGGAATATGTTAACTAATAGATGCAAAAATGGTACAAACGAATAAAAAGATCAAGATCTCAATGTATTTTATCAGTCCATTGCCTAGTTTTACTATATATTTGACATTAAAAATGTATTAAGAATTTGTTATTACATCGTTATATAATCTTATTTCCATATTTTACATACAAATTAAGTATTCCAATGGAAAGAATAAGATACTTTTGTCGAATTTCGTCACTAATCAATCAATAAAAAACATATTTTTAGTTCATATTAATTTGATTTAATTCAAATATCAGTGTTTAGCATTTTCATCAAGTAGTATTCAATTCAAATGTAATGTCATATTTTATTCTTTAAGGTATTTGATGAAGTTTCATGAAGACTTATTAGAAATTTGTCCATTTTATGTAGTAAAAACTTTGGGCTCCAAAATGGCATCTCCTTCAATTAGGATATAATTTATGACGTCAGTGAAAATGCTCTATTAGAAGAATGTTTGGTAAAAGAACAGTTTATCTGTCATTACATTTGATTAAATTATCTGCGAGCATCTATGAGATTCAAGAAATAGGCACAAATCTCACTCTGTAAAGAGACTTGAACTAATCTTTTTAGTTTTTACCACTCCATATCTAGCATTTATATAGGTAAGAGTGACTACGGTCTCGATCCTTAATTATACTCCGAGTCCAACAAAGACTTACGGATACGACTCTGCAACAAATAAGCATTATTACTTTCATGCACTAGTGATTACTTTATACTTTGATGCTCTCTCTTCGAGAATAAGATTATAATGGAAACTGCTTTGGAATATAAATAAAAACACTATTGAGAATAGAATTGCTAAAAGTATTGTACTCGTCCTATGTTATATGTTTTACAACAATAACATGATTGACCATTAAACTATGAAGTTTGCAAGTTATGGGAATGTTTTTGCAAGAGTGGGGTGCAAATATATAATGGTACCGTCATCAGGTGCGTTTGCAGGATGTTTTCGGAGAAGTACGCAGGGCTGGTACTATGATTTTTTCTTTGAGGGGGACATCACTTTTTGGAAAGAGACAAATCCTAACGAATTACACAGACATTTGTACTGTCTCTTGAGGACATGGTCCTCAAAATTATACTTCAAGGGCCATAGGCTCCTGGCCCACTTTTGCAGAATTTTTTATTATGATTATAAAAGAAATAAAAATTCCCTTAAAAAAATTTAAAATGTCGAAATTTGAAACAAAAAAATAAATTTATCATTTAAAAAAAAAAAAATTTATCATTTTTAAAAAAATAAACTTTTTTATTTTTTTGTGGGTCTCTATAATTAGCAAAAATATAATTTGCAAAACATACTTAAAATCATGAAATAATAAAAAAAAAAGAGAAAGTGGAAAATAAATACCATAATAAACATTCTATTTTAAATTTCCCCCGCCTCAATTAGAGCCCACCATTCCATTTGTGTTCCTATAATACATAAAACAATAACATTCAAAAACAATTTTTACAAACGATTGCTAAAAACATGTAAACATCAAAAGAGTAAAAATAAACATCTAAAAGTTATAATCAGGTTATTTGTTCTAATTGTATCCCTTCAAAAAAATTTCAACAAAAAAGTTTGTAAGCATTTTGTCAAAATTGTCAAAAAAAAACTTCCCCAAACTGCAGATGCCCCTGATGACAAAACCATTATATAATTTGCCTCCCCACCCCCTACTTGTAAATGCATCTCAGTGCCGTTGGACTCTTCTAAAACATAATGGATCCATTATTTCATTAAACTTGACATTAAAATATCCCACTGATTTTGTAAAAATACAATCTAGTACTGTCTTCCCTACAGCCTATTTGTATTTTCTATACTGTGACGTCACACAGCTTGTAAGTGGAGAAGAGTAAGAGAGAGACTTTTCATGATGCTAGACGTACACCGCTCATGATTGAACGACAGATCTCATGTTTATATTTATTAAGAGTTACAGCTGTAGAAGTGGTACTACTTATTAGTGAAGAATAAACTGTTGCACTTAATCCCTGTCAAAAAATTCACTTGACAACAAAGAATATCTGCTATTGGAAATGTCAAATCCAGGACGTTCCTCAACTAAATACCGATCCATTAATTTTTCTGGACACCATGCTCACATCATTGAGATCGCAAGGTCCTGTCGCAATGAAGAAAAATTCACGGATGTCATCTTCCAATGCTCCAATGGAAAGGTTTTTGCACATAGGTAACTACTAAGTATAAAGTAACTAACTAAGTATGTTCAACGATTCCAAAAACTGAAATTTAAGAGGAAATTTAGCCTTTTCTTCTTATTACAGTGATGCAAATATTTCCTATATTTATTCGACAGCGACGGAGTAATTTGAATTTTTGAACAGATGTAACTACTTCATTTCCTCCTCTTCTTTAATTCTATAGTATGATTTTTTGACATACAGTCAATATCACATAGATACTTCATGTCAGCTTCATGAAATTTCATGAAATGATACTGAAATCCTTCAAGTATGTGAGAAAATTTAAAAAAAAGTAAAATAATTATGAGAATGATGGAAATTTATACCTAATATTATTTGAATCTTGAAATTTATAGAAACACTTCCCTCTCCTTCAAGAGGACAAAAAATTTGAAGCCCTCTTTATGTTGTTAACATACCCATAATAAGTAACTACTCCTAATCATTTGACACCTTTAACTCATTATTTTTTTATTCCAGACTGGTCCTGGCCTCTTGTAGTTCCTTCATGAGCCAATTATTTCTGAGTCTTCCTCAAGGTCTGAGTGAATATATGATAATTATACCCAATATACGAAAGGAAATTGTGGAAATCCTATTGAATTTCATATATACGGTTTGTATTCTTTCATCATTCCATGTCACTTGTATGTGAACCTATATGTGCTCAAACATGTAATTCTTTTTTAGGGTGAGATGATGTTATCTAAAAGTAATACATGGGACCTTCAGCAATTGGTTCATATTTTACATATTGATCCTGAAAATGTAAAGATTTATTTAAATGAAGATGCATTGCAGAAACCACAAAACCCTTTAGGACCCTCCAAAAAAGGTAACCTAGTAGTATTTAATGACATATCATTTCACTATTCATTAAGGCCTAATGACTTATTACTTTGTTCATACATAACAAGATTCGTGTAAGCTATATAGTTATTAGCTGTTAATATCAATATAAATTCAATATTGTATAATTTAATTTCTCATTGATAATTTATTAAATATAAATATTCTGAAGCCCTATATCGTAGACCAAAGTGCTCAATTTGTAGTTTGAAAGGCTCTCATTTTTAATTGTCCATAAAGTCTTCATATTAAAATGTTATCAATTACAGCTCTTAATGGTCTTGTACCATGTATATACATTCAGCGTTGGTTTGCATACCAGATAGGATATATTAATGAGTTTTTTCTCCTATTATTGTGCGACGAAACGTATGGTGCTGTGATATATAATCATATTTTTATATATTCCTACACATAATATTAATGCAATTCTCGAGATTATTCTTGGTGTTGTCTCAGTCTCGACATCTCAATATATTTTTTCAAGATCAAAGCAACTAAATGTACACTATTTTAAACACTGATTTAAAACAATGTGTAGAGCAAATAGTACTATAAAATGAAATAATGAATTACGGCTAAAATTATACATTTATTTAATTTCATCACTTTCAGAAGCAATCATTCACGCAATACGAGGCAAAAAAAGATTTACAGGTCAATTATATTTGTGGGAAAGATGAAAGGCTATACCACTGCCACTTCTCCCAAGATCATGATGAAGGCTGGATACTTTGTTTTGAACATGTGAGAGCCATTATCTTCGACTTGAGCTTAGAGGTGTGGACTCCCTGAAATTTCAGGGTAACTCCAAGTCTCACTTGATCTTCATGACCTAGTGCTGGGTTCGACATGAAATTCAAGATCAATTCCCTAGTCTAACGGGAATTTCAAGTCCGAGTCCCGAATCTGGCAATTCATATATATGTATATGTATATTGCAATCTGTCTATCAATCTTGATTAACACTACGAAAAATGATGAAATACACTCTCATACTCTGCAAAGTGGTCCACATTCAAAAGTTTGAGTCAAAAAAGAAAAAAAATAGACTCGGGACTCTCTCTAAATTAAGACTAGTCATGAGTCCTAAGAAAACAGGGTAAACTTGTAAGTCTACAACCCTGCTTCAGCTACCTAGCAATAATTTGCAATATCTGTCAACGGTCTTGTTTATCTAATTGCCGAAGAAAATTATTATTTCTCAATTGAACTTCATTTGTTGAATTATGCTTTACCATTTGTGACTGGCGACTTTTATATTTTTGGTAAAGATATGCTCGATTGTAAGAATTATTCTTTTTCTTGAAATTAATAGGTTTGGAGACAGTTAAATTGCTCTGATTGCGTTTTTTTTTGCCAAGATACTGATATGATTCTAGGATTTGACCTGGTGAATTTTTTAGGTCAATAAAAAATATGGGGAGGGGGGGTCCACTTCTTGTCACACCTTGGATCATGGACTTTCCTTATATCCTTGTCCTCCTTTCCACCGATTGTTGGTATTATAAACTATCCTCTTGAATTAACCAAGCAAGTTCTTGATTATACACATACATTATTATAAGTGAAGCTAAAATAATACTTTACCTATTTTAAGTAGTTAAGTAATAATTTATAAATAAAATTAGGTAGAATAAGCTTTAAAATAGTCTGTATTTATTTAATCGATCCAGGAAATTAAAAGTTACCTTTAAAAAAAAAAAACAAAATTTCCTTTGTTAGTCTGCTCCGCGAAGTCATTTTGAAATTGGATCTATCCCCTTACAATTATTTTAATGATTTTTAGAAAAGTAGTTCTTCGAAAATAATGGACATGGATCCTTAAAAATATGTATTTAAAAAAAAATCCTTAGATATTTGTATATGGGTAAAGAACTAGGAAAATCGCTGAACATTAATGCATATTCAACGTCGTGGGGGTCTGATAAAGACTTTTACTTCACATACTCCAGCGTTTTTCTTAGGGGCTGTAAAGATACGTATGTGTTAGGACCTTAAAAATATATTAGTATTTTAGTAATATCTTTTCTATGAGTTTAACAAATTTGTTAGAGAATTCTTTGATTAATTTTTTTTTGTTAAGGGATCTCATTTTCATTTTGTAATAGAGGGTGGTTCAGGTAAATATGGAACTTCTTTAACTTCATCCTGAACAATAAGAAAAATATTTAAATAGGTTATTTCAATTCTAAAGTGAGAGTTTGAGCGCTAGCTTTATGTTGCGCAACTTTTAATTATAAAAGGTACTTCCGATAGAGGAGACCTGGAGATACACCATCATCGAATCGGCTTGCGCGGACACAGCCCAGTGCACATCAAGAAGATGCTTGGGTATCCAAAGATATGCCTACAACCGCTGGAAGGAGGAAGGGTATATAAGAGAAAAATCCACAAGTCCCGGATTAATAAAAAAAAAACACTTAGATTCCTAGTAGACCTTAAACTGTACGTGATCAACGTTCTCCCCTAAAAGCGCCAAGTAATCCGTGTAACAGTCTCCAGGGCCATTAACACTGACCTGAGAATACCTGAGTCATACTGCCTCTACAAAATACATATCCTTGCAGACAAAATGAAGGCCACCTGGGCTGCCCACGGAAGAAAATATCTGAACGATTTGAATTGCCATGGTGACCAAATTATCTTTTATTGGGATAAGAAACAATGGACTGTCGATAGATCACACAACATCCAGAACAACGTGCTTAAAATCAAGTTTTCGGCCAGCATCATGCCCCTTGGGGTCATTGGGAGCAAAGGTCCGTCTTCTTTGAGCCAAAAAAGAGGATGGGTACCGACAGGTAGTGTGAACTCATGTCTGACAAAAGTGATTCCTTGGATGAAAACTCAGGCCAATGGTGTTGAGTTCCTGTTTCAACAAGACTCTGCACCTTCTCACAAGGCTTGCAAGACCCAAAACTTGTTGAAAGAAGAGAAGGTGCCATTTTGACCCCTGACCTGGCCCTCTAACTCCCCCGATATGAATCCCATGAAATACTTCTTTTAGGTTAAGTTAGAGAAGAAGGTCTCAGCCAATTCACAAAAACAGCATCGACTCCTTGAAGGCCTCCATTATCAAGTAGTGGGACAAATTATCCGCACTGATGTGGTCAAGTCCTGTAAATCCTGTAGACCTGATATCGAGCGACCTGTAGACCTGATATCGAGCGAATGATCAGCGAAGATGCCACTCATAGATTGAAGTTTTTCTTTGGTATTATTGAAACTTGTAAATAAAATTTCAAACCTCTACTCTTTTCTCTTATTGATCAGGATTCAGTTAAAGGTGGTCCGAATTTTCCCGTAACTACCTTGTATGTATAGAAATAGAATATATATTTGTTAAATATAAGTATCAGTACTTATTTTTTAGGGGATGTTTTACCTTTTTTAAAGTACATTATTAACAAAGTGAAAAATATTAACTAATTTTATGTCCATTAAGTGTAGTCAACATATATTTGTACTTATGAACTAGAAATAACTAATGTTTCTTTTAAATTTTTAGATACATCTGTTTCATCCCCTCGAATCAGTTGTAAAAGGAGGATCTCTTTAGATAATACATCTACACATAGTTTACCACCTACTAAAGTTATTATTCGTGGTCAAGCTCGCACTAGAGGACGCCCAACAAGAACTGGCGGACTTACTCGTACCTCGGTGATGGCGAATTCTAGTGAAAGTGAAGCGACAAAGCCAACAGGATTCCATGATATGATGAATGTAGAAACTTGGATATGTGCAATATGTGAAGAATATGATCCAAATATAGCAAATGCCGATCAATCAACGACTGAATGGATAGGCTGCGATTGTAATCGATGGTACCATCAATTTTGTACAAAGTTGAAAGTACTTGATAAGAATTTTAATTGTGCTCATGTGAATTTAGAGTGCCTTCCTACGTAAAGGCTTTATACTTCTAGTAAATGCATTTTTCATATTTGTTATTGCACATGAATGATTTTTCATAATACTCTTTGTTTTTTGAAAAATATTTCTTAGAGCACATTTTTCGTAATCTGTTATATGTATGATATTTTGCTAGTATTTTTTAATGAAATGTTTATTAATTAAGTCTTTTTACTTCAATGTTTGTCATAGAATAAAATGATAAAAAAAGTATTACAGAATGTTAATTATGTAATGAAGGAGGATATAGTTTTGGTATTTCCTTTATTTTATAGGAAAATAACTCTGAATTGGAGATTATTAATAATAATATTAAAAATATAAAACACGGATCATTAAAATTGATAGTTACTAAACCTATTAGTCATATAATTAGACTAGGACTACAGTAGACATGATTAGAATCGGATTCTATATTATGTAGGACGTTAAAAAACATTTTCATCGTCATCATTAAGAGCCCAAACAAGACAACCAAAACTGTTTGAATGAATAATTGTGATGGATATTACCGAAGTTTGATAAAAATTAAAATAAAATTATGTCCAATTTAAAAATCTAAATTTATTAATTTTATTGATTGTATGTTAGTCTGTCTCAGTATTTAATGATAAAATAAGAAATTATTTTATTTTTGTATAATGCATATATTATAGGTAATTTAATTTTTTTAAGTGTATTTATTCAAAGACTCATTGTACCTACAATTCCAAAATTACTTATTTTTGGAATGAATAATTCTAACTAATAAAATATTATGCATATAACAAGATCAAATTAATATAACAGTTATATTTCATTATATAACGATGTATAATTGTAATATCTATTTTTCTCCAATTCGTAAGGCTTCTAGTCAGTAAGTATAATTGCAGAATTGGAGATATGTTCGTCATCAAGGAGCTCCTTAATTTGAGTAAAATCCATGCTTATAAAATATTTGAAAATTTCACCAGTGATAAGACCTATATTTTTACGTCCTCGAGAATTTATTTTATACATATGAAATAGTTTACATCACTCAATTGCCTATACCAGACGAATCTTTTTTCTAGTAAATCCGATTGAAACATAGCTGGTAGAACATATTTAAATTCTCTCATTTCCAGGAGGAATTCAGACAAATCTGCTTCTGCCAACAATTTTAGTTTTTGCTATGTATATACTTAGTGGGGATAAGTAATATGATGATTGATGAATAAACAACAGCTTTGTTACTAGAAATTTTTCTTCTCTAAGACCTCTTAATCCACTTCCCCCATTTTTCTAAAAATATCGCAAATTATTTTAGGAACCCAGCCCAGAGATACCATATTTACATTTGAAATGGGATTAATTGGTAAAAGAGTAGTCTGAATAATTCCCGACCTAAAAAAGATACAATAACTTTTTTCTGGATCTTGATTTATTTTTCAATATATTCAGTCCCCTTGGAACTATATGCACATCTAATGTTTATTTTAATGCTTTAGAAAAATAGATGAGACTAAGAAGTGGTTCTTAACCTGTGGAGAATTCCGCACTCGTGGGGAATGACCAGAAAGATAGAAAATTTATTTCAGTTGAGATCCTAGATCTTCGTCAGACTAAGATTCGAACATTATTTTTAATTTGGAAATTATAATGGTATTCAGAAATTCCAATAGAAATGAACAGAAGTTAAGAAGTCGTTTGAATATATTTTTTGACACAATAATTTAACATTTGCTGTAACGATATTATATAATAGTAGAATAGAATGTGGCTTGTAGACAATAATATCAAGAAAAGAGTGACATTATCTTTAAATAGTGTAAAATCGTCTTCACTTGTTTTTTAATGACAAAAAAGACTCACACGTAATTTATTTATAAGCCTGAAGCGTTAAGGTTATATAATTATCCATGTAGACTGTAAAGTGTACATCACAACATCCACCACATAAAGGAAATGATATAAATCCCATTGAGTTGGTGATATCTGCATTATATATATGAAGGGACAAGAAGGATTCTTATCAATGAAACAGATTTATCAGAGTGGGAGACGAGGCAGAGCTGACTGAAGGAGGAACGGACTCAACGATTTCAATCAAGGATATGTGGATGAGGAATGAAAACTCTCTCTGTTCCTTACTAAGTATTTCCATTGATTATTCTTTCTTTTTATGGAGCTCCTTAGTTCTTCTAGAACTATAGCAGATTATGATTCCGAAAAAGAACTCCGGCAATTTACATATTCTTGGGAATAGAAGTATTGATTAAGAAGGTCAAAAGACACTATGCCAATCCTTGATGTAAAGGGCATCAGCACAATGAATAATCTTTCCAATTAAAGAGATAAGATTAGTCGAGTGAAGTAAACGAAGGCGAGATCCTCTGAACATGAAGTTGAAGAAAGAATC
This sequence comes from Lepeophtheirus salmonis, assembly GCF_016086655.4. Lineage (NCBI taxonomy): Eukaryota > Metazoa > Arthropoda > Copepoda > Siphonostomatoida > Caligidae > Lepeophtheirus > Lepeophtheirus salmonis. The sequence continues at coordinate 33,348,695 of NC_052144.2, read as the reverse complement.
AGAAGGCCTGTGGGTTGGATATCCAAATGGGAAAGATGAACTAATACGAAGGAGTGTGTCGAGGTTTGGTAACTGAATAGGGTAGATATCAACATCAACCTTTGTGTAACCAGGAGAGTCACGCAAAAGGGCAGAGTGTATCCACCCAAAAATGAAAAAGTCAGAGGGACTTACAACCCGTCTGTTAGTCGTGCTGGCAAGCAAGACAACCCGTGGGCTGTTATAGCAACCGAGGTTACAATGGATGGAGTTTCTGATGATATTATATGAGTTTGTAGTGGGTTACAACCCGTTTGTTAGTTGCATTGGCACACAACACAATTCGTGGGCTGGGATATCAACCGTGTCTATAGTGGAAGGAGTCTCTGATGAAATTACATGAATTGGCTTTGGATAACAACACGTTTGTTAGTCGTGTTGGCACACAAGACAACTCGTGGGCCGAGATATCAGCTACATCCATAGTGGATGCCGTTTCTGATGATATAACATGAGTTTGCAGTGGGTTACAACCCGTTTGTTATTTGTCTTGGCACACAAAACAAATCGTGGGCCGGGATATCAAACGTGTCCTTAGTGGATTGCATCTCTGAAGATATTACATGAATTGGTGGTGGATTACAACTCGTTTGTTAGCCGTGTTGGCACGCAACACAACCCGTGGGCCGAGATATCAAATGGGGTTACAGTGGATGGCGTCCCTGATTGTTATAAATGAATTGACGAATTGTGCTTACTCTTAATTAAACCTGTGGACATGCTGTATATCCCATGAGCCTATTTGTGTCTCTGAAAAGGGGATTGGAAGATAATGTGAAATTTATGATTGCAATAATTTTGCACATTAAGTATCTTTTTCAGTTATTATTGACATTGTTATTATGCAGATTAACAGTCTAGTTCAGTTATTATGAATATTATTAATGGATTTCTTACTTAAACTGCAACATACATATTTTTATGGTTATTTTATTTAGTGTGTGTGTGTATGTTGTGATTATATTGTAAGTAAATGGTTAAGATTTGCGAATCAGCGAGACTGCAGGCTACCGGACGAATTTCAGCACTATTTTCTGGACTTCATTGTTGTGAATTATAACAATAGCACACACGCACATGGGTAAGAAGAGGTAATTAATATTATATTCAGAGTTGTCGTCAACTACCCACGGCATAGAGGAACAAGGGATTGGAATTATTATAGGAGATACACCATGATGATCGTTATAATATTTTATTAGCCGTTTTAATAGCACGAAGGGAGACATAAGAGGAATTAAAAGGAAAAAGGATCATGCACAGGTAACCCCTATATTACGAATAGTGTAAAGATCACTTATACAAATACATTACATTCAAGAGCGATAACCCGATGATGGAGTTCATGAGGGATCCCTTCAAGACCAGTTTTTTGATTTGGTACATGTCTCCGCGGCAAGGGCTATTTTTGCGGAGAAAAGCCTGAACACATTTGGGGCTACTATGAATGGTTTTTTACATATCCTTACGTTGCAAGCTTTCACAATACTAGTTGCATTGCCATCTACGTACCTGTGCGTGTCAGAGTTTTCGAACATGATTGAGATCAAAAGCAAATCGCGAAACTGCCTGATTGACCTTGAATTTGATTTGTGCCATGCAATTTTAACACCGAACATTGAGGCATTTGTCAAGGCAAAACAAATGCCTTTATGCCTCTAGTATTGTAGTTCTTCTATGTTTTTTATATTACACATAAATTTATAAAATGTATTTTAATTCCATGTGATAACTGTATTAAAAAATATAATATATGTAATCAAAAATTAAGGACGTAAAACGGCAGAAAAAGACAAAGTGTATGTTTACTTACTAAACACTTACTTATTTATCCATTGATTAAATGGATTTTGTGGATCCATTTAATCCACAAAATGGATTAAACTCCATTTTGTCAAAGACCGATGATGCAGTGGGAAATGGAGAGTTGGCTTACTAAAAAGTGGGACATTGGAGAAAAAGGTTAAGTTAAGGTTTGAGTTTTAAGGTTAATGGTAGCGAGTTTGTCATTTTTATTCTCAATCGTCGTAGGATATAACCCCATGATGTGAAAGGTTGTGAGCCAGTTTAACATAAGTGTTTATTCTGTGTGATATATTTCTCTTATATGAGCGAAGTTGGGGCGTAGAGATGGTGATCTATGGATGTATATGTTGAGATAAACTCTAGAAACAAGTATATATATATTTTTAAAGTTGTGCAGTGCATGATCAGGAGGAAAACTCCTTTTGAGTTGTCATGTAGATAAGCAATAGTGTTCTAGAACGTCTGTCCACATATATATTGGATTGCTATTTGACCACAATTTTAGCACCCTTCAGTCAAAATCGATCACAACTCGCCTCAGGGCCCTTTTTGGTACTTGCAGACAGTATGAGTCAAAATTTGATTTTAATTTAGGCTGGATTTTTTTACCTTTGAAACAGCCTGTCTAGACATATTCTGACAAAAAAAAAAATAATAATTTGCTTCATAAACAAGGTAAGGAAGCCCAATTTATAAGACTTTTACAAGACTTCTTTTAAACTCTCGATACGGTATTATCTACATCTCATATTATATAATGAGTAGATACACAATCTAAAAACTTTATCTTGTCGAATTTTAGACGTAGCATGCTTTAAAACACATTTTGGGATAGATAAATTTGCTTGTAGGACATAAATCTTGCATAAACTATCATTTTATATATGAAAATTATCTTTGTAATTCAATATACACAATTGGAAAAATCTAGTCTTTTGATCAACTTTTAGAGAAGAAATGAATGTACAAGTCGCTTAGGGCCTTTAAAAACGAGCCATTCACTCGACTTGATTACAATTCTGAAACTGTGTATCTGACTGCCTCTAATATTTCCAAGAGACACACTAAACACACATACTAATATATATATATTTTTTCGTGCATGCAGAATATACTTGGAGAACGATTTTATTCGATTTTTACTCTCGCTATTTTCATATGCAACATTATAATGTCATTCCTTAACTATGTTGAAATTACAAATCAAACAGTACTTTAGACATATATTCCATTTATATAATATGTTGTTACTTTTATTGTACCTATCAAACATTTCCTCTGAGAAAATCTGACTTCAATGGCTGATATAATTCAAAAGCGAGTAAGCGAGATGAACTTTACATCTTAGTATTAAAAGACATGTAATGACAACTAAATTAAGAATTATGGATGATGTTTCAATTACATGGATTGCACAGTCATGAACAAAAAGAGGACAAACTCTTCTCCAACTAGATTTAGATAAAATACTCCACAAATTTGATGCACATTTAGCTAAAATAGTTCATAAGCATTATAGCTGTCCTTCTTTTAGGACTATGATGGAAGGGACATCTGCAAATCCTCGATATGTAAATGTGTTCACTGATGTATCAAAAAATGAAGATAAGGTTGGGTATGGCTGGTGTATTTCGTGTGGGGACGAATCTATTGTTAACAGCTATGGAAATTTAAACTGGTATAACACTGTGATTCAGGCGAAGTTGGAAGCAATTTTCAAGTATTACGAGCTCTTGTTGAGATGGAAAAGCAATCAGGTTGTCCGGTGGTTTTTCATACTGATAGTGTTGCTGCCATAAATTGTCAGTCAAAAAAATAAAGAAAAGAGGAACTTTTAGTAGACAGCAAGAATGGATATTGGCTTAGATTTGCAGATTGAAATGTTCTGTAAACAGGGTAAAGATAGAGTATCTCGCAGCTGTCGAAATAAGAATAGCTCTTAACTCTTCATTTCGGATAGGGTTGCCCTCTGTCCGCTTATCTGCTATCCAACTCTTACAACTCGAGAAAGCTACAACTCGAGGAAGCTAACTAAATGAATAGCAATCAGAGTGCAAGTTTTTAGGAGCACTTAATAACAGTGTTAAATTTTCCATTTTGAAATTGAAGAATATACATACTGAATAAATGAGTAAATCGCTTTCCATCCTTTACTTTAGAAATTGAACCCATTATTCTCTTCTTCTACGATATGGTCAGGTCCAATATTTTTAGGAACTTATCGCAGATCTTGTCAGCTTCCTCCTTATAATTTAATGCAAAATACATTCTCAAATACCATGGAAGGGGCGTCATGTGAGTCTCTGAATGTCTTGAAACGTCAATTAGTACTTTTTTGATAGACTTTGGGCATTATTCTTGAGAGCAGAGATAATCCTCCTCCAGCAAGAGATATAAGTCGTTTGATTAAGGGTAAATAGAACCTACGAAGTAACTTATTAAGCCAGTACTCTTCTTCTTCAATTGCCCTCTCAGCGAGCTAGGGAATAGCTGTTGCCTTATATAGTACATTAGGAATAATTAGGAAATTATAGAGGTCAACCCTATTTTGAAGATTGAAACTTCTCCATTGGTAAATGGAACAACAAACACACTTTTATTAGGAATGTCCTATCTGAATAAGAGGCACCTTTTGTATCCCATACAATTCCCAATATTTCTACTGTGTCTTTAATGGAACAACTAGTAATTTGAATATGTTTACTTGGATCCGTTAACAATAGGAAGAACAACGGTTTTTTATTGTTTATTTTCAAACTGGACCTCATTTCATACCTCTTAAAGTAATTTAGAATCACTTCAATTCTTTTAGTTAATTGAGACTCAGACTTAGCTTCTAACATCAATTTGACGTCGTTGGTATACATATCTATTTTTATGTCTCAAGGTTCAAAAGCCACTTCAAACCCCTTGAATTCCTTTATAATAGAATCTCCAAGATCTTTTAGTGTAGCCACGAAAAATAGGGGGCTGAAGGACAGCCTTAGGGAAACTCCTTATTAAAGTAATTGGGTCGCTTTCTCCATCCCCCATCGGGTTAGTTGACGTACCATTAAAGAGAAGAGCTTTAATGGGATTAAAGTATTCTTTTGGAAGAAGTCTTTGAACTGCTTTTAAAATATGACTGTGTAGGACAGAATCAAATGCTTTCCTCAAGTCCACAGCTATAATTGTACCAAAAGTTCCCTTTTTATGTACAATCTCAACAGTAGACTTACATTTCTGCGGAAGCTTCCCACAAATTTCCATAGACTTCTCCATCTACGCATTGGGTGAAAATCTTCCCATAATACCATCTGGACCAGAAGCTTTTCCGTCCTTAAAATGCTTTTTAATGTATTTTGATATAACATTTTTCGTCAAGATGGAATGTTTTCCTTACTTAGAACGAGAAAAATTCGCTCTTTCATTCCCAACAAGCTCTTGGAAGCGCCTATTGAAGAGCTTCAAATTTCCAAGTGGGTCAGTGATAGTTTGGCCCTTATATAAATCAATATTAAGATAACTAAATGACAAGAGAGGATAAAAATCATTCTTGTAGACGTTAATGATTGCCTGAAAGAAGACAAGGCACTTAATATTCGGACCATATACGTTGACTAAATAGAAACCACCTCTTACTGTTGAAATAAATATCTTATGCCAGTCGCCCCCTCCTAGATAATTCATTTTCTCACTTGGGGTTACTGATAGTCTTTGAGGTCAAAGAAAGTATTCCCAGTTGTGTCCCATCTCCTGTGAAAAAGCGATTATAGTTTTTTTGGAATACAAAAGTGAGCAAGACTTGGAAGTAGGGGACCTCACATCTTGGAGGTAGATAATATTCGGGTTTCCATAGAGTAGACTTTTCATAAGAGAATGTCAAGAAATTCGAATTCTTCCTCCCTTCGTATTCAGTGACAGTATTTTACAGATTCCCATATTAATATTTTAATCCATAGAAATAGGCGGCCTGAAGAAATTATCAATTTTGGTCTGCTTCTTAAAACACATTATCAATTTATTTGAAAATAATTTATTAAGTTTTTGGAATCTTATTTGGAGTTTGTTCTTTCTGTGAGGAGAGACCAAAAGTTTAAGAAGATCTTTTTAAAACCGAACCAGACCTTGTCCTAGGTAGTAAATTGAGATCAGGATTTAGTTGTGGTTTTTTTGGCTTGCATGCAATGATTGATGAGTCCTTATTATTTTTATTTGAATTTTTCCTTTCGTTTCCTTTTGAACACAAGAAGGTACCATAATTTCTTCTATTGGTTTCGCTGAGGAGGAATCAATGGAAGCAATATTCTCTACCATTATCTCAGAGGGCACCATTTTATTTTCACCAAATAAGGAACCATTTTCTTCATAAGTTAATCCTTTTTTGGGCCCCTCCTTGGTTTCTCCACCATTATCTTCCTTGCATATCATTTTTGGTACCTCAGAGAGAACAATGTTATTTTCCTCAAGTAAAGGAGTAATATCTTCCTCGCATGTCATTTCTGGGAACTTATCAGAGTTTTCAATAACCATTTGTACTAGATTTTTGAGACATGACGAGTCATCTCTTGATTCTAATCCAACTGTTGCCTCAGAAATAATCTCCTCTTAGGCAACTTCTTCCTAAGGAATAGGTGGTGAGATTTATAGGTAGTGATTTGCATCATTTCATGCAATAGTTTGTTTTAGCACATTAGCATACTCTTGCACGATTAACCATGCTTTGTATGTCCAAGGCCAAAAAAAAATTAACAATGCAATTTAGCTCCTTTAAATTTCAACTTAATGAGGCATCCTTGCAATGAAACTATCTGTGGTATGGTGGCAGGGTCAGTAATAATTTCTACAACGTAATCAAGGTCTCTCCATACATCTTTATATTCTTTGAATTTGAGCTCAGCCTCTTCATTGGCTGGATTCTTCTTTGGGTAATACCCAACTACTTCTCAAGTTTTTTGAACCATTCAACTGCTTTAACTCCATAAAGGTTTTTAAAGGTGTTAAACATTGTGATGATGACCCTTCTTTTGAAAAATGTTATTAATTTTGTCAATTCCTTTTTATTTGATATTTACATAGATCCCCTCCTTGTTTTTAAAAGGAGTGCCCTTTTTTTTAAGATCTTCAAGCCACCATCTTATACCAATAGGAAACTTTGTATAAAATCCAGCTTGATTTATACCAAATTTCGGATTTGCTACGGCAATTTAGTGCTCTTTGAATCCAAAGGGCATATCCATATCCTAAACATCAATGTGTTTTAATCCTTCTAAAAGGAAAGATTTATCTGCATCATCTTCAATAGAACAACAAATATCTCCCATTTTAGGACTAGCTAAAATGGGATGTAAAATGGTTGAAAAATCTAAATTGGAAGTCCCACTGGACACAGTAAAAACTGAAATAAGAAAAAAAATTAATTATGTATAGTTGAACGAGTGGCGTCGTGATCCAAGTTGCCGGAAAACAAAGTACTTTTTTCCTCGTCTTTGTGAGGGATGGAAAATATATAAAGAGGGGAAGAAAAACATGAATTAAAAAGGTTTTGAGTTTTGTGACTGGTCATATTCCCCCCTTAAAGAAACATCTAAAGAGGACGGGATTCTTGATGGAGGATGACTCATGCAGGTTGTGTGAAGAAGAACCAGAATCTCCTGTACATCTAATAAGGAAAACTGATGCCCTTCAAAGCGTAAGAAGAAGTACATGGGGGTTTAGTTGAGATCTGCAATCGAATAAAAAATACATTTTAAGTTTTATTGATTTAATTATTAGCATTGGTCGATTTTGAGATATTTTTATAGAAGTTTGTGATTTTGAGAGTAATCCCAAACTATTGTGAAATGACATTATTTAAAGTTGAGTTTTATTTTAAGAGTCTTATTTTCATTGTACTGTGTCTATATTTATGTTTCATTTATTTTCAGTTTGGAGGGGATGTTTGTTTTAAGTATTTTACATAAGTGTTGCCTTCGGGATTTTATTTCATTTGTAACATTGTGATGATTGCACTTTCATATGAAATGTACCACAACTTCTGGGGATAAATGCTACACGCACGGTTTGCTGTATTAAATTGGAGTTTCCGTGACCTTGGGGCAGCTATGTCGTCGCATATGCTCCAGGGGTAAGAATAGAAAAAAAATGTAGTGTGGTGTGTTGTTTAATAAGATAAAGGTAATGGTTTGATATGCATATTATTTAATCCTAATCTGGTAACAATAGCTATAACGAGGATCCTTCTAAATGCTGAAAAAGAGAAAAGAAGCAAAAAAATCGACAGTTGGCAACGAAATACAGTGCAAACTTAAATATATGTAGGTAACGTCGTGTTAGGTCACAGGGAAATGTTTCTAAAAATCGCATCTGTTCAGAAAAATATTAATTAAAAAAAAAATTGAAAAATTAAATTTTTGGATTTTTTTTTTCAAATATTGAATTTTTTGGAAAAAATTTCATAATTCTATATCTCTTCATAAAAAATTAATAATATTAAAACTTTTGGAAAAAAACTTCCAACATCTCCAGCTATTGACAAAAAATCTCAAAAATCCACAACCGTTCAGAAAAATTAAATATTTGAAGGAAAAAATTTTTTGTAAAAAATTCAAAAATCTATAGTTGTTCTCAAAAAAAATTAATTTAAAAAAAAATCACAACTATTCACAGAAAATTAAAAATATTTCAGCATGTCCAGCTGTTGACTAAAAATTTCAAAAAATCACAACTGTTCAGAAAAATTATATTTTTTGGAAGAAAATTTAAAAAAATCAATTAAATTATAAATATTTAGAGAAGGTGGATTTGAAGTTGTGTAATACTATCCAATAGTTATAATATTTATTCAATTGGATATAATTCTAGAAATGACTTATTAGATAAATTGAGTTAAAATATGTACAAAAGGAAAATGGCTCTTGATTCCTTATAATACTAATCAAATGAAATAATCCGTTGTTAGTACCACTGGTTTATTCCACATGTTCATACATACATATATATATACATAACATATATTATCGATATTCAATAGTTTATCTAAAAAAAGTTGATTAAAAGTTAGAATAAATTTAAAAAAAAAATGCTTTACGCAGTTATTTAATATATTTTTATCAATGAAAAAAGATAAATATGTTTGTTTGTGGTATGAACATATTATTTTTTGAGATAAAATATTCACACAATATAATCAATCTATGGAACTATGAAAACTTTGTCATTACACCTAGGAATTATAATTATAAAATTTCTATAAACCTATATTTAACTGAGTTGTTTTTCCAAAATTAATTTTATATCCCCAGTTCATGAGGTTTTTCTTATAAAAAAAAATATGAAGGAATATTGGCCATAATCCAAGGATGTAGTCAGTGGCAAAGGGGTGATGGAGTCTATAAACATGTTAAAAGCAGGGTTGGAGTCGGTGCCATTTTTGGTGGAGTTGTAGTCGGAAAATTTGTACCGACTCTGCCTACAAAAATTATTATAATTGATGGGAACGAAACTTATTTATAATCTAAGGCTTATATTGAGTATCCGTATAGTTATTTTCTAAATGTTTATAAACTATAGTTATTCAGTAATATTCATTTATAATAAGCTCTAACTTCACCTGAAAGAACTGCCCATAGACAACAACTTTTTTTCTAATTAATCTGTTCAGTTCCAGAATGAAACAGCAAGAGGACACACATAAAGTCATTGGATAATTGTTTGAGGCCAGCAACGGTGCTGAGGCAATCATAAAAGGCACACAATACGCCAGGAGCACCAAATATGACGTCTACAAGCTACTGAAAGTGGGTAATTCCTCATGTGGTTCACACAAAGCCAAAAAGCAAACTGGACACTTCCTGGCTAGCATCAATAAATCCATCAATGAAATTCCTGGCATCTCAATGACTGCACATGCTCGGAGGAGGTCTTTCAGTAGGAAGTCGGTGGCCAGGGCCATCAAGTCCTACATCAGGGGAAGACGTCACCTTCTTACCACGAAGATGAAGGAAATAAAGTTAAAATGATGAAAGAACCTCCGCCAAATTTGTAAATCAAATCCAGGCATCAAAAAGCTATTCAGGAATGAGTCAAACTTACCACTACCTACAACTCAAAGAATGACCACTGTCTGGTAAATGACAGAGGTGATGTTCCTCCTGTAATGATGAACAAGTTCCCGTCCAAGATAAATTTGTTTGCCTTGGTTGCCAGTGATGCGAATGTCTTACCGGCTCACATTTTTGACAACAGTCTCAATTTGACCTCCCCAGTGTACTTGTACCTTCTTAAGAATATTATAATGTCATGGCTGGAAACCACTTACAAATGTATTTCTACCTAGGTAATGTTCCCACAAATTGAAGTGTTAAAACAAAAACCTATTGATTCTAATTTTCTCTTAAATATGATAATGGGCCTTATAAACATTTTAGAACATTTTCTTCATCGTTATACACTAATTCGACTAAAGTTATCATAAATATTGTATGATATAGTGACGTCATCTGAAGTATGATAAAAAGGGACACTTTGCTTGGGATTTTTTTATTACAAGGATCATGAATCTACTTACACAAACAGACGCAGGTTTTGCTTCTTTGTTTTAAAACTTTAGACTATCCCAAATCTATAAGCAAGTGGGGAAATAAACACCGCGTTATTATGTAGAAAGTAAGTTCTTAGAAACCCTTTTTTTTGTCTGCTAGGAGCGTTGAATATTCCTCTATAACTAATGAATTCGCCCATATAACTGAATTAAAAATGTAAATTCTGCAAAGACAATACACAAATTGCATAGAGTATGACAGAAAGTGACAGACAATGTATATACATAGTAAAATCATCTGTGGTATCATAAAAAAGTGAAAAAAGATTTAATACAGACACATCTTAATTTGCTCATGCTAACATATGCGTTTGGCGATTTTATTTCAAAGCTTTGATCTCAATTGGGATATAATAGATAGTAAATTTGTAGCATTCCGAGCCTAGTAATGAATTAACAATATCAATTTTTATTATTATTAGAGGATAGACATCCATATCTTATGTTAGTATTATTATATACTTTTATCAAACAAAAGTCAAAGAGCAGCTGATCTACTTATTTTTTATAAAACTTTTTTGTTATCTATCCCTTATCAGATCTTATATAGGAGATCTGTTAAAAAACACCTATTTTTCCAATTTCGAATTCAATTTTCATTTGATTCTCAAATTTATTTTTTATTATGTGGGTCCTCATTGTAAGTTTGTTTTTTATAGATAAAAAAGTTAAACACCTCTTGCTGTGCTCCCTAATTTTCTACTATTTAAGAAAATGGAGAGGCAAAATCAATTTAGGGGAAAACTTTTTAAAAACATTTGAAAGATTGTTAATTCTTTAAAATTTAGCTTTTCGTAAGAAATAACTATTTTATAAGGATTAACAATCTTTCAAAAGTTTTCAAAGTAAATTGATTTTTTCTTTCATTTTTTTTTTCAATAATACATAATAACAGAGAACATTAAAAGAGGTTTAACCTTTTTATTTGTCAAAAACAAACTAAAACAGTAAAATGACTGTTGTCATCAAAATATGTAGTTGACGTTAAGGCTGGGACTGCACGCTAAACCCAGGGTTCAGTACGAACAGCGGTAGACACTTCAAGGTACGTGGTTCGGTAGGATATTTTGTTAAATATTTTTTAATAGACTTGACGTAGTTTTTCAAGTTTTTTCGATATTTTAAACTTACCAAACCGAACCACGGTACAACCCCGTACCGTACCATTCCTAGTGAACATGAGTACTAAGATAATACAAAAATAAATTTGTGAATAGAATGAAAATAACGGTATCTTATAGTAGTAGTTTGTAATCGAATCCAACTCTACTAGGTAAAAACAAAATGTATATTTTATCGATTTTCAAACCTTGGATGTTGAGTACTTTACAGTATTTATGTGAACCTTTATTTATTTTAACTCATTAAAAGTAAATATTAATTTATATTCGACAAGTAATTAAATATATGGAAATTGGAATAAAACTAGCGAGAAGTTGGAATAAAACTGGTTGAAAATAGGACCACAAATACAAAAAAATAAAACCACTTTTATTAGAGCCTATTTACCTTCTAAAAGCTTTTATATGTTTCAAAGTAATAAAAGAAATAATACTTACATTTTATGTTGATATAAAATGTTTAACTAATTCTCATAGATTCCAATATAACACTCTGAATTAAGGTCTCTTCCATTGTATATAATGACTACGACGTAAAAAGTACTCATTTGATTTGAATCTAAGTATCAGGAGTTGTAATTTTTGCTGAGTTTAAATAATACTTTTCTTAAACTTATTAGTACGCAAATAAATAATTGATAATGGCTTTGATACAAATAATAAATTTAAGTGTAAATTCTAGGACCGGTCAAAATAAATTACAAAAACCCAAAAATTAACATGGTAAACCCGACAATTTGAATAATATTTGGAGGAGAAGAGCTATACTCTCACGATATTTATTTTATTTGATAGATTCAATTCTATTCAAAAAAATGATTGAACATTCATGTAGGCATATAAAAGACAGAGAGTAACCTTGAAGATTCGTTGGGGAGTTATAATTGTTAGCCTTTGTTGGACTAAGAGTAGAATCGGGAATCGAAATCGTAGTAATTATTACCAATTTTCTAATATATTTTCTTATCCCCTCTTCCCTTCTCACTCCTGATTTTAGTTGATTCAATGAAACGTCATGGCAGCTAAGATCATAGATTGCTTAAGGACACTGTCGTCACCGCATTTCCTATGCGCTATTTCTGGGCTGAGTAAATCAATTAAATTTATTATTATAAGGAAAGAAAACATGAAGTGCGCATACAATACTTTATACTTTTATAATAATACAATAGCCTTATGTATGAGGTATATATGAGTTATGATGACGTAGTATAATTTTAAATGAAGAAATCGTGGTGGCAATTATCATTTATGTTTACTACTATTATCTGTTCACTTATTTAACTTTGTATTGCCCAGATATTATAAAAGAAGTCCATCTGTAATAGAATTCAATAATTCAAATTGGTGTCCAAAATGGCTCATAGGTGTGCTGCTTTTGGGGGTTTCCCCAAAATAACGGTGATATTTTTTAAGGTTACTATTAAGTATAAAATTCACTTTATTTTTTTAAATATTTTATTTTTAAAGATAAATGACTAAATCAAAAATATTTCATCTATCATTTGACGAAATTGCATTAACCATCTTTGCAATTTTTAATCCATTATTTCTATGGACATAATAATAGCATCTTTTTTATTAAAAAAATCATAAATTTTTGTCTAGGACTGGATAAAAATATTTTTGTTTATTTTTAGTTGTAGTTTTATGTATATGCTACAATTTCTATTTTTTAATTTTGTTTTTCTACGTATGTTTTGAAATACAAAAATAAATAACATTAAGTATGTATTATTCAATTCTCGAATAACCGTATTCATTCTCGAAACAGTACTTTTAGCGCTTGTTTGAAATGTAAAATGTTTCATCTATCATCTGACGAAATTGCATAATATTGACCATCCATGTGATATTTTAACATTTTAGTTATTACTGATAACTAATAAACGATAGGTATTAATAAGTATCTCATATTCCCGCATTCATAAGTTAACTCACCTTTTATATTTGCAATGGCTAAGATGCTTTCCTCCACAAGCAAGAACATTCTTCAAATTGTCAGGGTTACCAGGTTCATTTTCGGTTTTTTTAAAATACGACCAAAATAGACAGGATTTTCATCACTATATATATAGATAGAAATTACTCTGATGATTCTATTCTGAGTCCAACAAAAACTCACACTTATTATAACTAAGGAAGGGAAGAAAAAACTAAGTGCATTGATTAGAAAAGGAAAAATGGTTATTGCGCTTGCGCCCTCTGAAGTAAGCATTCTTAACTATCTTTGCTGTAAAATTAGAAAAAAAAAAAAAAATAGAATATATATATTTGCGGAAAAAAATTATTTATATATATTTTTCCTACACTATTGCTATTTTAAACGTAGAATGTTCTCTTTTTTGTAACAGTAATTAATCATCTCCCCAAAAATCCCATAACACGAAGCTGATATCAACACGGTCCTTTATTCAGTAGTACCATATGTGTCGCTCCCACCTTTCTCTCGCGCTCTTACAAAAAATGGAGTTTGTGCAGACAATGACCACTTTTCATGATTTCTGTTGATTTTTAAGGGCCAGAACTGGAAACAAGAATAATAAACAACGGAAAATTTCATTGAACGTCGTTTTTGTATTGTCCTTATTGATTTGATACATGAGCTGCCTCAACATAAAAACAGTCTTGAACAAAAATTAACAAAAGGAGAAAATCCAAGTACATTTATTGCTTCATAGATGTATACTGCTCAATAATTTCATAGACATTTTAGTCAATGATTGGCTTTGTATTCAAATTTGAGGGATGGATTAAAATACCTAATAAGTATAGCTATAGTTTAGAACCTTTATTTGATTTAAAATACTTATTTTGATCCCAATTGTGCATTTTTGAATAAAATCTACTGATTTCTCATTCTTTTGTTGTGAAGAGGGATTTTAGCTACTTTAAAGGTAAGAAAGGGTAGTCAGAATAATTCGGAAATATAAATAGACAATGATTTGTTTAAGAATACAGTTGTAATTTACACTCAATTTTGAGAAAAATCCTTCTCGCTTGCTTTTGTTTTGACGGGTCACACATGCAAATTAAAAGATTGTTTATTAGATGAACGCTGTCACAGTAACAAGTTTCTCAAATGTGAGGCTCTTCTACAAGATCAAACTTAAGTTTTACTTAAACAGACAGTAATTTTCATACAAATACTATTAAGACGAATGTCTTTTATCAATAAGCTGGGGCACCCTCTGTGTATTTAAATATCCGGGGGGGATAAGGTCCGTGAGAGGAACAAAATAAAGGGGGAGAAAGAAAATAAAATATTAATCAATTTATGAACAAAATATCGATAAATTAATTTCCGAATGATAATTTATTAATAATTTTTTCGGGTCTTTATAGCTTATGGCCTGCCTGGAAATCTCGTGAACTTACCTTGGCACAAAACAAAAAAGAGTACATTTTTGCAAAAAAGTGATAGGTTGCTCTTCCTACCAAAACTATTAAATATCCGTTTAAATTTATCAAATGCAATGCATAATTAAGTTTAAAAAATTATATAATGAACTCTTATGCAATAAAATTTTTTTTATATTAATTATTATTCTGATAATTTAATATATTTTAAGTTGATCAACCCCAAAAAATTATTTATCTGTTGAAACATTCATAATGTGATTGTTTCAATGGAATTTCTTCTTTCATTTCATAAATATTCCACTTTAAATAATATAGCCTTTAGTTGGTCAAAAAAAGTATTCACTGTAGTTTAATAGTGTTCCTTTGTTGATGATTACAATATTTCATAGTTCTTACTTAATTCTGTATAGTTTCTTTTGTCGATAATATTATTTATGATATGTAAAGGAATTTAGTTAGAGTAAGTCACTTTCTGCACATTACAAATTCTTACTATAACCATTGGAGAGAAGTAATAAATTAAATGTTTTTTTTTCCATCTTCAAGTGGAGAGCTCTATATAAGTTAAATTGGTTTGTGAGGTATTTACTATTTATTTCTTATTTTTTTCATTCAGAACCCTCAAAAATCTCAAGAGCAATAATATACTTGAGAAACAAAGGGAATTGTTAGTATCGAAGAAACATAATTTACATCAAATGCATTTTTTTGGCAAGTTTTCAATTAGACTCTTTTTTCAATGTATATCGTTTCATATTTTGTAGGTTGGATTAAAATCTTTCTACCATATGCATACCATTATCATTTATATAATTTAAATTTTTTAGAGTAGGGCTTTTATGTCTTCAAAATAAATATTGCAGTTTTTGGGGACAAGGAAAATCCGTCTTATATAAAATTTGCGTTGTACGAGGACTTTTTTTTTATTACTAAAACCCGTTAAAATGGAGAAAATTATTTTTCAAAGTCTACTTTTTACTATTTTTCCTTTTTTTAGTATGGTTAGGACAATAAAAAGATTTTATTCATCATAAATTATTTAAAATAATATATGTCAGAGGAAATACTTTTAAAATAATAGTATAATTTAATATTAATCGGGTATTTACTTGATTTTTAATCCGTTCATTTCAATACTGTTGAATTATAATAATCGGAACTTAACCAATATTTATTCAGCAACCTATTTAATTGCAAGTTTGTAGAATAAATAAGTTAACCAAATTTTTTAAGTTTAGTTATCAAATCCGATACTTGCAAGACATTCCCTCCTATGCACTACAAAAAATCTTGCTTATCTCAATATATTGTTTTTATAATTTATTATCACAATATAAAAAACACAATATCAGGAGAATATACACTACTATACGGGGAGTTAGAATAACTCGTTATGGGAAGTATGCAGTGTTTAAAATTGCGTTATACCTCCTGTATATACAATCATTTATAATATTAATTTGCAAAAATTTATAGAATTTACTTTGTAACGATACATATCGGTCTGGATTATATAGGTACATCGTGGACGCAGAGAAGGAAAATAATTTAGAAGAAAAGAATATGTGGAGTAAGACTGAGGTCCAAATATGTGTTAAGATTATTAAAATTGTAGTGTAATGTTAATATAGATAGATATTCCAGTGCACAGAGTACTGAAATTATTAATGGACCAGTGTGTGGAATGTATAATGGAATAATTAATTCATATTGTGAAACTTGACTTTTTAAATATGTTGATAATTTTTTCTTGTTCTGATTCAAAATTTTAAAATTCTTCAAATAATCACTTTTATTACAAATAACATCGGTGTTAGATAATTTTTCTAAATTTATAGTGATCAAACACTTTTTACGATGGGGAACTAACGGAGTGCCCTCAAATCTCAGGCATATTGTATGTTCAGAATCTGTATGCAAAAATGTCTTCTCTGATAATTAACCTAAACTAATAACTTATAACTATTTTTTTACTTAGTGTATTACAATTTTATTTGAAAGACAATGAAATGAATATATTTTAAGCACGTTTATTAAAGATAAATTCTCTCGACTCTGGCTCTAAACCTGGAATAAGCTTCAATGATGGCATATTTTATGTTGTGCTGAAAAATTCCATATTTGGATGACATTTAGCATTAGTCGTTGCCTAAATCACACCTCATCAAAAAACATCCAAGTAGATAACACTAATGATCTAAAAAATCTTTTAAATACTAGTAGTAATTGACGAGTGCATCACAAATCTGTAATTATTTTTTTCGTATAAAATCTGGTTTATGAGAATTTTCATTTGAATTTTGTAAGTAATTTTTACTCTTTTATAGGTTTAAGCTAACTTTTAAACATTAAAAAAAAAAAAAACTCAATAATCCACATATAAAAATTAATTCATTTTTTGCAAAATTTTAATCTAATTTTATATGTGATCATCCAATCATAGACAAAACTTTAATTCTTTAATCGTAAATAATTTTTTTCAACCGAAAAACAAACAAATATTTTATCTAATCAAAAATTCTCCAAAGGATATTTAACATAGACAAATTTTCCAAAAGCAATAGGAAAAAAAGTTACATCAACTTCGAATACAATCGAACCTCAATTAACGAATATTTAAAAATTTAGTAAATGATATTTAAATGATATACTCCTCAACAGACTAAACTTAGAAATTACTCATTAATCAAGAATAAAAGTATTTTTAACTCAAATGGATTCATTTGGTGGTTACAACTTGTACAATTTGCTTATACAAGTAAGGACTTGTTCATAACACATACATGTACTGAATATTTTGGTTTGAAAATACTAGAATGACCTGAGACCGCTATGGTTTTTAGTATACCGAAATAATTTGGAACTTCAAAGAAGTTCACTCAGAACTGGTCTCAAAGAAAAATTCAGTCTGGATCGGTCTTATAAAAAAACAACCATATTTAAAATTTAGTCTATACTGATTCTATATTGTTGATGACGTCATTTGTGTTTAAAAATTGTAAATATCAGCACCGTAATGTCATATGAATTTAAATGTGTTACATAAATCATATTTTTTCAACTCACACATCAGGAAAGGGGAGAGAATTGGTTCATAGATTGAGCCGGAAAAAATTAATAAACTAATTAAATTTCGATCTTGTGTCTGATATTGCGGTCTGTACCGACATATTGACAAAAGAAGACAAATTTTAATAGCGGCTTGGCATCTTTTTTCTGTTATTGATTCTTCAAAAGTAGTATATGACTTTATTTGACTTCTACATATAAAGTCTTATAGTTCGAATAATTTAATTAAAGTACTCGGATAATTATTATTCCTTTTGAAAGGTTATTCAACATAATTTTGGTATTCAAAAACCCATAGTTGATATTAATAGTGAGTAACTTAATGGTGAAATACGGAAGAAATGGGCAAAATTATGTTGAGTAATTTATAATTTATATCCCTATTCACATACATACAAATATTAAATTATGGACTAATCTTCTCTTTATTAATAAAACAAAGTTTTACGCCTGGGTATTTATACTAACATCAACTCTCGCATCCTTCAATCTAAAAGGATGTTCCATTAAGGGAATGATGTCATTTTTTTATGAGACCATGAGATAAAATTTGAGTACTCAGTGAGTTGATACAATTTGATTGAATTGAGTCAAACATCTTTTCTTCTGCAAAAAATATTGTTATTTGTTGTGAAAAAGTATTTAAAAAGTAACAAGTAAAAAAATTGTCTGCATGTATGAAAAGAAGTCACCGGGTGCATTGCATACATATTTATACTAGTGCATCCTGATATGTATAATATACCAATACAATATGAAAAAGGGAGTTTAATATAATGTTCCCGGACTTTATGGGGACAGTTTTATCATTAGCAGATTATCAGATTTTATCATTATCATTAGCAGATGGATTTTAGATGCTTGGAACTACAGAAGGAATCTTAAAATAACTATATGCCCAATCACAATTTTTTTTTTGATGAAAATGAAAAATGTCCCTGGCCTTGAAATACCTCTTCAATCAGTAGCTATTTCTCAATCTACAGGAAGCGGGCAAGGATTTGCCAAATGTATGTGCAATACAAAATGCCAAAATAATAGGTGCCCTTGCGTAAAAAAAGAAAGTTTAGTGCAGCTCAAAATGAACGTTATTAAATCTATTATTCTTTCATGCTGCAATAAGTAACATAAATGGATAAGCCAGTTTCTCCGATTGTAACAAGTTGTTTTAATCGAAATATGTATTGTTAGTAAGATCAGAGTGTCAGTATAGTTTTTTACGAATACTAATTCTAATAGTTCCATTCCATCTTTTCCATTTTCAGTCTCAGTTTTGCAATCATTTTTTTCTGAAAATAATATCTATTTTTAAGGTTTATTATTTCAAATGCCTAATTCATAAAAAAGTTTTCTAACCCCATCTTGTCAACATTTAATACTTTGCCTAAACAGTTACTGGTCATTAATTATAATACCTAGGTGTTACATAGAATCCCCTAGGAAAAGTATTAAAAAAATTTCATTTATTATATAGTTTACTTGACACACTCAGGCATTATATATATCACCTAGATATTCTATATAATGCCTGATTATACATATTACCGGTAACATATCTTTATTTAAATCCAGATATATTGGTAAAAAATTGTTTCAAAACCCATTTTTTATCATAATTTGACTTTCGAATTTATTATCTTTTAAAATGGTCTGATACAAAATATACATGCCAATACCTATCCAATTTGTGAAAGCTAAAAAGTTTCTTGGTGTTATACAAAGCTCATTCGTTACCCCTCTTGGCTGAAAAAGCAATTAAGTAAGAAAATGTGTGGCTAAAAACCCTTTTCCATCATAAATATCTCCCAATCTTATAAGACCAAAGAAATGTTTTGTTGGTGGAATAACTTGTTTGGTCACCATAATTCCTAAAATGGATCAAAAAGTATTTAGTTATATAACTCATAAACCGGATATTGAATGGAGAGCAATTGTCTCAAATACAGCTCTCTACACCTTTTTTATGATGGAACTATTATATCTAATGAAGCTATTGGAAAAATACCCACATCATGGGGTGCAGCTCATCGTATCCTTTGATCTGGAACACCTATATATGAGCCCAATACAACAATTTATATCGTTCATCAGAACACGTAAAAAAAATATTTTTCAAAATACAGAGATACCCTGTTTCCTGGAGGATTTAGTCTTACGCAATGATATTATAAGAGTTCATGATCTTGATAAACAACCCCCCTCAGTCTTTGTACGAAGTAAATTTAGTTTTCTTCTGAAAATATTTGCAAAATACCACATTCATCCATCTCCCTGGCATTTCAAAATGTGTTATAAGCAACAGTTCGTAATTAGTGTTAATAAGCTATAAGACTATTATATGAATCATTTAGACTTACCTTAACTCAGGCACAAGAGAATTCAAGGTTCGCTGCTCCACATTAACGATGACAAAGGGCTCATAGCACAACTTCAAATATCGGCAAATCTTATTTTGTACGACGCTCCAAGCAAAGACTGTGGGAAAACGTTTAATTCTACCATTCATGGCTTGGTTGATTGTCTTCATGTTCGGATTTTAAGGGGAGCCAAATCATTGAATATCAATGGGCAAGGAAACATAGAATCTTATTTAACAAAAACGATGATATTGTTTCGAGTATCAAATAGTAGGACTTCCTCTGATAATATTAAGGCATTGGATTTTGCTTTATCTAACCCTAAAGCCTTTATTGTGGACAAGTTATGCATTTATCAACCATTGGAAGCTGAAGAATTACAAACAATTTTTATATCTGCTGCAGCCTTCTCATTGAGTATTCCAAATGTGTCGGTAATGAATGACAAGATGGAGTGGATTTGGTACGACACTACCCGAAAATATCGATAAGATATTTGAACACTTGGAAAAGTATTATTAGTATTATCTTATGAAACTTTTGGGAAGTAATTGTTTTATTGTGAATTTTAGACTCTTGACTCATTTATTTTTATTTTTATTAAATGCTTAATTATTTATGCATGTTTTACTCGTCATTTTTTTTTTATTTGATTTTCTACATCTAATTTTGTTTTATTAATTCCCTGAAGTTTTTTATTGCCGTGTGTCAGCACATACTGAAAGGCTCTTTGGGAGGGGAATACTTTTAAAATAAAATATTTATTTATGTTACATAACTCAATTCCCTCTACCTACATATTTTATATTATAATATAAATGTTTAAGAGCCTTAATTAAAAAAAAAAAAAAAGAAAAAGTTTAGTATGGATCTTCGTTATCAATTAATTATCATTCAACATGAGGGATTATTAAATTAGAAAATAGTCATGGTTGGATAAAAAATCTAAAATATTAGAGCTGCCCTTAACCATACCAGCCCCAATTAACTAAATTTACATAAATTGTCAAATAAATGTATTCAATAAAATTAAAATATACAATGGTATATATCATTTTTCGGCCAAATTTCCAGATGATCATTTGGCATGTTATCCTTCTGCAAAATGTAAATTCACCAAATTGTCCTTTGGCTAATAGTCCGCTCACGACTTGATATACTCCGAAATTCTATCAAAAATCTGGAGCAGTGTTTTTAATCTTTTACCTTCATTAGACAATTTTAGAATTTAAATATAGTCATTCCCCTAAATTAACACTTTCAAAAGATAATTTCATATTTTTCCGATAATTAATGGGGTTTTCTTTTAGAAATTATTATTGTTATTATTTATGGAATAATTGTAATACCATAATACTTTCTTATACTTAATCAATGCAACTCCATCTGACCAATTAAAGAAACATTATAAAAATAAACATATATTTGTAATGTCTTTTTTGTACATAGATGGCGTTTTATGCAATAACATAATTCCCCACTCAGAACCACTGGTCTACAGCAAAAATATTTACCTCTTATAATAATAGTACAAAAAACCCTTATTTTATGTATATACTCCAAGTTATTCATTATATTATCACCGAACATACAAACAAAATAATCTATTATTGACCGTTACTATGAAGATATAACTTTAACAAAATTATATAAAGTTATTTTTGACTTTGTTCTATATTATTTTACGAGTAAATATCTACTCTTATTTTTATTATTCTACATGCCAAGAATGTTAGTCAAAAGACTTATGCAATATGTCTCTTACAAAAGTTTTATATTCTTTGTATCTACAAATATAATTATTCAGAGGAGTATTTAATACATAATAATGGGTAGTTTTTGACTTAAACTAACAGTTTAGTTTTTTTTTTTTTTTTTTTTTATTTGTGTGAAAGTTTGAAAATTTAAGAATATTCTTATGTTATTATTTCTGAAGAGGTCTCTAAGGGAGACGAAATCGATTAAATGTTACTGATTTTCTTAACATCTATGTTTTATTGTGTTGGTTGAGTCAAGTCCGTCTTCTTTAAAGTTTTCTAAACTAACAGTTTGATCAAATCCAATAAAAAAAATACAATTACTTGTAAAATTTAGGCATGGTATGTTATCTATGATGAGTTAAGTTAGGTTTTTCTATGGCCTTTCATTGTTCTAGGACACTTTGCCGAAAGCTTTATTCCCTAAAGCTATTTTGCCAATGGGACACACTGCAAAACAGATACTTTTGCGGCTGGCAACTTTGCCGAACAGACCTGGAAAAAATAATTAATATATTTGATGATGATTCTTGTTGCAATATTATTTAATGATCTATTAGAGTACTCCAATGACTAATACATCCTGATAATAATAAGTTAAGGGACAATCTTGTGGTAGAGGAGTGTCAATCAGGACTTGACCAGATACTTAGCAGCTCCAATATATTTGGCATAAACGATCAATTAATTTCATTGCCCATTGAATATGAATTATTGATTGACCTCTTCTTTTCTTTAAATATTTTTTATCTTTTGAATTTATTTGTATAATTAATTATCAGTTGTCATGATTTTTGTTCGAATATAAGTTTGAGTCAACTATTGGAGTATCCTTATCATGAAATGAATCAACTATTACTTAATCATTGTAAATACATAATTATTATATCTTTTAAAATTGGTGCTACATGAATGGATTCATAATTACATAATATTGCAGCATGAATCATCATATATTTATTATTTTTTTCAGCAATGTCAAAGTGTTTGCAGACAGACCTTTTAATTATGGTCAATCCAAATATTCTTCCTTATTTATGAGGTTATAAAATTTTATGACCTTAAAGAGCAATTTACGGAGCCGTTCATTCATAGAATTAATTATAATTAATCCTTTGGAGGAGCCATAAATTTTGCTTGATTATATTTAATTTCGGAACATTTTCACGTAACCTCACACAGTTTATTCAGTAAATATTCCATTAGAAAATAAAAAGTTAAACTGAAACAATTAATCAAAATCAACCTTTTTCTGATAGCAATTTTTTTAAAAGTTGTAATATAAGGTATAATTGTGAGTCTTAGTTTTAATATAAATGAATTAAAAATAAAATATAGTTTATTTTACTTGATTTTTGAATGATTATACACATTTCCAGATACAATAATAAAACATTAATTTCTCATATCCCTCATGTTTTCACCAATTAATATTAACTTTAATTTTTCATCTACAAGTATTTAATTCTTTTACGTCGAAATATGGGTCTTAATCAAAATTTTACTATAAAAACCTTATTTAAAAAAAAATGTTATACAGGCAAACCTATATAAATTGAATTTTTTAATCGTAATTTTCGTTTTTTTTTAATAATTGTTCATTATGACATAATAATGGTTTGTTTATTATTGCTTTTACGTGTTTGTTTGTTTTTGGTCTTTTTTTTATTTCGACCAGCGGGGATAAACAAAGCCTATAAAGGTCGACTTATATTTAATGCTTATAAAATATAAAAGTTATCATTCTTAATGAAAGTGAATCATTTAAAATACAAATATTAAATTTTTTTAAATAACGTGACAGTGCAAAGAAAAAAAACCTAATATAATAATGTAAACCACAAATATATCAAGGTTTTTATTCCATTTAGTTTAAAAATAGATAACACAAGGGAAATTTGTGTTATAAAAGATAATAAATTAGTATATATTTGGGTTAAAATGTATAAAGTGTTATATATACTAATTTATTTAGTTATAGAAATGAAAGATATAATTAATTAGTTGAATCATAGAAGAATATAATTTATTCTCATTTTTGAAAAAAATCATTCTTCTTTTTTTTTTTTTGGGGGGTTGAAAGTCTTATATACAAAGAGTTTAATTAGAGTTTCAGAACAAATGTATGAAATCAGCTTTCGTTCCCTAGTGAATTGAGTGGATAATCTTTTTCTCATCAAGGATTTAACCCACCATTGGCATTTTCCCTATTTTCAATTCATCCCTTTTCTTGGAGAATCTATCTAAGTAACATATTTTATAATTAATTAAAAACCAAGAATAGAAGCATTTGTCAGATGCACTCAAGTAGAAAGGAATTTTCTTCTTTCTCATGTGTATCTTTTTGTATTCTTCTCATAATATACAAAGTTATGTGGCTGTTTTTTTTTATGGAGGGGAGAAATTCAAAACGTACATATATGTATGTTCTTTGATCAACATTTCCCAATGGACCACCTTTCTTTTTTTATTATAAAAAAATGAGAAGAAATTTGGAAACCCCGAATATCGTTCTGTTTAATTTTTTCCTTGTTCTATTTTTCTAATTGTGTGTGTGTATATAAAATGCTTAAATATGAAGAAGGAAAAGTCATTAACAAGGCTTTCCTATGAAAAAGAGAGAGAAAAACTACAAACTTTTCATTTTTTAATAGTGGTTCTTAGGCCACCATATATTATCTAGAGGTGCCTTTCCAGGTCCACAATTTTTTCAAATAAATTTTTAGTACTTCTTTTTAAAGTTGAAAGTTTTTTCATCTAGTCAAATTATGTATTAAGTTTTTGTAATTTTGTCTGCATGAAAGTAGTTTAAGAGATCTATTAAACTATTCTTTAAGGTACATAACATATCGTGTAGGTATTTAAAACGTTAATATGAGCGGTTAGAAGCCTCTTATATAATCAATATTACATTTGTTGATATATAATTGCTTGTGCCATGAACTCTTTTAATACTCCGTACTTGCACATCTTCAGAGATTCCATCTTTCTTTATCTTATGAAGTCTAAGAAGGTACACATCAAAGTTTGGGTTGGAGATAAATTATATTTGATCTACGAGCTGCCTAATCAGTACTATTTACTATATTAATTGCCAATATTATATGCAAATATCTTAATTATCTCCTGGGGTTTGGCACATTTATCAGACCAGGATCTTGTAACAACATATCTTTCATCATACTAAAACACACAATACAACGTACCATAAAGTTGACTAATTTTATCCTTATTCATTTCTCAATAATTCGAATTAGATCAGAGTAAAATTCATATATTTCACTTATACCTCCTTTACTTCTCTTCAAATCCTAACCAAAATATTGCGTATTTTTGGGTGTTTAGCCATTGCAACATTATTACGGATATTTTAGTTACATAAACATCACTGAACAAATTCAATAATTTTTCACTTTTATATTTTTACTGTTGTAAATTCATAATCTAAAATAGTCGCTGGGTAATAACTATGAATTACATTGGGTAGACTACTATAGGATATATTATTTCTAAATTAATAAATCACTATGAAACATTTACTGATTAAAACATCTCCCCTTTCCCATTCATCCCATTTTTCATATTTATTGTTATCATAGAAAAAATCAATAAATAAATCTTTCAAACCTTAACAATTGTATCGAAAATTTGTTAATAACTTAGAAACTAATTAAGTACCTTCTCTAAAGCATTAGATATAGAAAGTATATGATACATTTATTATTATAATAGATGGTGGAACAAAATAAAATACTCACAAGATATTAAAAGGACATCTCAGTCTCTGGGGTTTGTTAAAAACACATGGGAAATAACGGTTTACATGTAAGTCATATGTAAATTAAAAAGTACACAATAAACAAACTTTATCTTTTTTATATGGTCACACAGTCAATTTTATACTTTCACATATCTCAATGAGCCAATTCACAATATTTTAATATATCTTATATATTTAAGTACTCAAAATATATGTAGAATAAAAATGATAATCTAAATGACCACTTTTGATTTTGATAACTTAGTCAAAACAATTTTTTTTCACATTCCAGGTAGGTCGCTCAGTTTCTTCCGGGATTTTGTTCTTATATGACTTAATATTGGTCCAAAGATTTTGTCCGTTTGGGTTCTGTAAATCCTCATTCCAACCATATCCTACATGAAAAAATCAAGTGGCTCAGATCTGATGAAAAAGGAGACACACGATTCTAGTTTCAAAAGGTTACTCCTTCATTAATATTGCGCCTTCAAAGACGTATTCAAATTTTGTTAGAATCGAACATCTTCAAAAGTAACCATAATACCTATGCCCCTTCTCACATTTATTTAAAAAACTAACAATGAATTTAAACATGTAAATATTCAAACAACAAATTTTATTACGCTATCAACTAAAACGTTAATATAGTTGCAATATTTGCCATATAAAATGTGAGCCATTGATTGATCATTTATCACTTTTTCAAAGTGCATTTTTTATTTAAAAAAAAACTTAGCCTCCTCTTCCTCCAATCATTTTCTTAAAGCTCAATTAATCCTCGTAGGCATAAAAATGATTGTATCCTTATAAAAAAATAGCCTCAATACGCATACTTTTAAAGTAGTTATTCATGTATATAAATTGTAAATATTTTCTCATTAAGATGATCACACAATGTTCAATGCTCATGCATATATATGTTAGTTGCAATATATGGATAGTTAGATAAGACAACATCAAAAAATACAAATTTGTTCATAAAATTATATTTACTTTACAAAAACGGACATTTATTGAATTTAAAATTAATGTTCAAAGTAGAAATTATGCCCAATTGCATACATCACAAAATAATTGAATGACGAATAAAAATCATTTGATGCTTACAAATATAATTTGTATTATAATATTGCTGCTATGCAATGGAAATGTCTTATGGCTCGAATTTTGAAAATTGAGTTATCACTACTGTGCTAAAATATTTTTCTATTCCTCTTCTTATTGTGCCTTTTACCGATGTAATAATGTTCTATTTTGGTAATACTTTATTTACTTGTAATAACATAAAAACATATTTAAAACTTATTTTTTAACTATAAAGTTTATTGGGTATAATGCGTAATTAGCTTATTCGAATTGAATTTGGGTTTTGAGTATTTCAGATATCAATTTCCGAGTATTTTGACACCTTTTACTTACTTATTTACTTATAGTAAAGTAACGTTTTATTTTAAATCCAGTTTTTCAAGTATAATATTGAATATTCACAAAAATAGCTAACTTAATTATCCAATGAGGAAAAAAAAGAAGAACAATCCTTTGCGCTTACAATGATTATAAACTTGATGAATAATGATATTTTCTCTTGTAGCTTCACATTCAAAACAAAAATGAACTACTCTCTCTTAAGGATCTTTGGAGAGCATGGTCAGAGGAAACTGACCCAAAGAGGATGGAAGCTGGTGGAGTATATAAAAATGGAGGAGCTACAAAACGATGGTCTCCTTTTGATAAATGTATACGCATTTTAATAAAATGTGTCGTTCGTTTGTCTTGAAAGACTTGTGAATGCATTTTTTCATTTACTAAAAAGTATTTCGAAGAAGAAGATCAAGAACCACATAACTCCACCCACCTCCACCCACAAATTATTAGTGCCTTCAATAATTTTGACTGTTTCCTCTATATATTTCTATATTTGACCCATTTAACATCTCTACTTAGTGATTAAATTTGCCAATAGTTACGTCGTTTTTTTCCATTAATGTATAACTAGATATTATAATAAGTCTTGGAGCAATAGGATTGCCTTGCCTGCAGACCCGCCAAATATTATTTTATCTTGTAAAAGTATTATATTTTTCATTAAAATACAATTTAATAAGAA
This sequence comes from Lepeophtheirus salmonis, assembly GCF_016086655.4. Lineage (NCBI taxonomy): Eukaryota > Metazoa > Arthropoda > Copepoda > Siphonostomatoida > Caligidae > Lepeophtheirus > Lepeophtheirus salmonis. The sequence goes on along the minus strand of NC_052144.2, from coordinate 33,320,735 downwards.
CATATTTTATTGTTACTTAGTTTTATAATTTATTTTATATAAATGAAATAATGAAAAGAGGAAAAACATACTCATTGATTTAGGGACTTGATAATATAATTGGGAGAAATACTTTGTTCCTTCTTTGCCCCCCATCAAATGCTTTTTCTTGAAAATCAAAACTGTTTTGAATCATCAGTGTAACATTTTAAAACTGGTGATTTTTAAATTTATTATACCCCACAATATATTTCTTTTTACGATATACCAAAGACCTAATTATTTTTTCATTTTATAATAGAACAAATGGCATCCTTACAACATCTGTACTCTTAAACTTCTTCATAAAATCTGAAACCTTTTTAACAAGCTGTGCATATTATAGATAAAACGACTTTCTGTTAATCCTTTAAAAAAAATACATTGTTCTATATTTTGATTTTTTTTTTCAAATAAATTGAGAATAACTATGAATAAATTTTTGCAAAACGTCGTTAGTGATGGTCGAAGATGCTCTATGTATTAGCTTGTTCCAAAATGATTTAGACCATTATGGGTTTCTGTTTCGTTTGAAGGTAAAGGAGAACAGTTAGCTACAAAATTCAACCAATATTAATTTTCTAATGAATTTTATGGTGGAAAAACATTCCATAGTTATTCAGAGACTAAATGGATAAATGCCTAAATACCACATTTGCCCTTTAAATGTTTCTCCAACGAGCTCAAATTATTCGTCGCTGAACATGGTGACTCACAAATATTTAAAAAAGCAATCCTACATTTTGATTTTTGATACGCTCCAAACTGGAAATAGTGGGATAACAGTGTCTGAAATCCACACCGACCTCACTATCGTTTATGACTTTAAGAATGGCTGTGTGTGGCCCTTGTCCTGATCAGTCCTTAGCATTGTCAGCCCATGGAGCCTCATATTAGATCCCTGCTGGAAAATCCCAATAGCAAAATCTTCCTGTTAATCCTGGCTTAGTCGCCAGCTCACCGCTATTGAATTTTTTTAAAATATAGATGGTTTATTAAGGCAAATAAGATATATAAAATAAATCTATTAAAATTATTGCACATATCTTGCAAAATTTCCATAATATTATATTTTTTGACATTAAAATACAATTTAATAAGAACATATTTTATTGTTACTTAGTTTTATTATATAACGAAATAATGAAAAGAGGAGAAACACACTCATTGACATCACGAGGAATTTTCGATTTTACCTTCTGTAAGGACCGAAAAGTGTGGTAATGTAGGAGTGAGATAATGTAATTTCTGGTCTTACTGGAGCCGTCTCTATCGTTTCGGAGCAACTTAATATTATATCTGTTCCTTCTTCATATAAAATGAAAACGTCAAAGTAAACTATGAAGGCTTACCCCATTTCTCAAGGTAAAGCTTAGAATTAATCATACCGCCCAATTAAATTTCAAGTTTTCGTTTTCTTGTATAATAATAGTCGATAGAGATTCGGGAATAATGGATAAAAGCTGTCTTTGGGTCCCTTCATTCTGTATTATACTTTCATCCCTTTGCCGGAGGACATTTAAACAACAAAGAATGCAGTGAGAATCTTAAGGAAATTAAAATACAACGTTGTTCCTAACAAATTTGATTTAATATCTCATAAGATTTAGCATTATGCAAGTCAAAGAAATCAAATGGATGCAAGAAAAGGTGATCAAAACAAATAATAGATATGAAATAACTAAGAAAAGACTGTCAAACCTAAATGTGATGCCTCTTTTTGAGGGAATATAATAATTTCTTAATTTTTTCGGATTTAGAACAAGAAAATTAAGAACATTGTTTATTACTGTTCTGAGAATACTGCTCGTTCAAATTTGTTGCAAAACATATACTTAAATATGTAAAATCTTTTATAGCAAGATAACGTGTTGTATTTTTGTTTTAAAATAACTTTTAAAATTTTTAGAGCATAATTATGACTAAGATACTATGAACTAGGGTTTTAATTGATATTGTAGGTTTCTAGTTAAATCTAAAGAAAAATTCATAACCTTATCCGAAAAGTTGACTTCTATTAAATTATATTAGATGAATCTTAGTCAAAAGACGTGATAACAATGAACTGTGCAAAAGAGGTTCAAAGGGTATATTTAAAATTTTAGACGAACCAGAATTAGAAATAAGGAAAAACCGTCTTGATTGATATAAATGAATCCTTTTTCCCTAAAAGTCTCTTTAAGTCGAACTATTATAAAATTTGAAACAACAACAATGCAATGTTGTTTTTCTTAGACTACATACCTACAATAATATACCATTATAGTTAAATTATTTTTACATTTAGTTAGACATAGACAAATTTCATCAAGAAGAATGCACGCACACACATGTAATGTCATAAAAGAAATAAGCAAAAAAACATTACATGATAATGGTACATATGTATGGTTATCTAAGAAAATTAATAAAACAACTTATTACATAACATGCTTTCCCATGAAATGAACTTATTAATAAAAGCATCCCAAATACTTAATATAATACTTACGTATGCAGGTTCTTCTACATTTTCATTAGTTGTCTCTTATGTTGTACATACATACATATGCTTCGTTATAAGATAAGGGCTTGGCAACTCTTTTAAGAGGTGAGTGTATTTAATGAAACTCATTCATTTAGACTTTTATTACTATTAAATCCTCACCATTTATTCAAAACAATAACATGAATATATAATTCTGATTTATAGGTGGAAAATTTAAATAGAGGCGATAAACTACGCGAATGATGAGACATAGGTATCAGTTTATAAAAAGGATATAAAAGCGGGTACATGTACACTTATTCGTGTATACTTACTCTTCTTAATGGGTTAAACGAAGTCTCTGTGAGAGCAACTCATCTCCCGATATCATATGTTTATAGATAGTGATGAAAATCGTCTGATTTTTTTAACTGACCCGTTTTCTTGGAATTGGTAATCTGAATAATGCATTTCTTTTGTTTATCAGCTGTCATTATTATTTAATTACTGAGGAGTGAACTTCTTTTCCTAAATAGATTTAAGTATCTTCAAAACCTGATTGAACATTCGTGTGTGCTCATGAAGGACAGAGTGTAAACTTGAGGATTTGTTCCGGAGTTAAAATGCAATTGAATTTTGAATCTGTCAATAATACAAAATCAACTTTATCCTGATTTCAAGGACCAATAAGAAATCTGATCCCCCTCGATGTGTCGTCATTTAAAAGGTCTATTCAAATTCTTTTAAATGAACTATAAATTTGCCTTGAAGGTTTCAGAGTTTTTTAATACACTCCACTGCTACAACTTATAGATGGTCGCCGAAAAAGTGTTCATCATATCCCTGTTAACAAATTTGGCATTAAGAAGGGATCCACTATAAATAAATCCCATATTATTGACGCGAACTATTTGTACATGGCACAACTATAATAAAAATATGTAAAATAAAATTCCATTAAGGTTCTCGCTACTCATAAATTTTCTGCTTATTGATAAACAAGGCATGAATTATAACCTTAAAGTTTGTACATAAAATTTCATTGATACCCATAAAAAGGACCACTTTGTCTTCAATGCCATAACTTTTTGTTTTTCTAGAGTTAACTTATTCTTTAGTATTATACACCATACTTATGTTACTTTGATTCAAATTCAGTACTATTTGAGAGATAGAATAGGGAAACTTACAATGCTTAATTTTTAATAAATTACAAATACGTAACAAAGAATTACTTGATTTTTATGTCTTGAAGTGAATCTATTTGTTTGTATTTGTAAGTGTTAAGTTATATAGTCCTACAACTTAAAAAATCTTTAGTCAATTAAATACACAAGAATGACGAAAATAAACAAATAGATTTGCTTAAACATTTCAAAAAATACATAAAAAATCAGTTCATTCCTTGATATGTATCTAATTTTATTATCTCCCAAGACAAACAATACAACCAATCTTTGCTATTGAAGGATCCATAATATTTAACAATATTATGGATGATACCTGGGGATGACAGGATCTTTCAAAAATTAAGGGAGCTTTTCTAAAAATGTATAAAAAACCTGGATAGTTGTAATGAATCGTGAGGTGAGACATACTTTTATAATTGCAATATCATCCAGTTAAGATATCGACGATTGAATTAAAGTTTGCCCCCTGACAAAGAAAAGAACAGCCATTAATTTTAATATTTAGTTTATTTTAACGATGAGAGGCCTTGCATGAATATTTTTTTTTGTTTGCTTTTTTTTGAGGAAGAAAAATGGTACTGGTAATATGAATAGAACCCCAAGTGCAACATCCCCATGGAAGCATGGAAGTGGAAATATTATGTTTGAGGAGTGATTTTCTGCTAAAGGGAAAGGTCGACTTCCTCATATCGAAGGAATGATGGTCCTTCCTCACGGAAATCTGAGCGACAACCTCTTTTCCTCAATGCAGAGTACTAAACATGGGTCGTGTAATGTGTATTTCACATGAAAAAGGAGTGGCTCAAGAAGAGAGTCATGGAGTGGCCTAGCCAGTCTCCAGAACTCAATCCTTGAGAAAATCGTTATCATTTGCCAAACTTTTAAAATCGAAAAGAGATCAATTTATACTTATTTCTTTCACTGTACCGAGTGGTCTGTTAAAATCTGAACACTATTAATTTTAAAGTTCAACAAGATATAATTTATTAATTAGCAATAGAATGTCAACAAAATTATCATTATAAATAGATGTGTGTCTGAGCTCTCTTAATCTTTAATGTAGCTGCTCATAGCGGCAATGATGGCTTCCAGACGGCAGTGGAAGGTCTGACACCTGCTGTGGATTTAGTCCTCTATTATAGAGTTCCAATGATGGCTGACAGTGACTTTGAGGGCCTTGTTGTTTGGATAAAGAATACTTCAGGGTTTCCCCTCGACATGCTCCCAAAAGGTGTATTCGTAGGGGTGTGCGTCAGGCTGCAAGGGGCCAAAAGTATCAAGAAAGAGTTCAAAAGAACTCAAAAGACTCCTTGGAAAGTGTCTTGAAACGGAAACTTTGTAGAGTCTGATGTGAATCCCCGAGATATCTTGCATGGGCCCACATGGACTTGAAGGGATTGGACCTGGCCTGTTTTTTTTTAACTCCCCCTTGTCCAGTTTGACCTTTTTGACTGAGCTTTTCTTCCTCTCTAACGTTTCGGACTTGCTGACGGCGTAGACGTTGGTTCTGGAGACGCCCAACTGCTTGGAGTGCACGCATGTAAATTCGTCGACCAAGTTCAAGTTTCCTTGACTTGTACGTAATTTGGAGACTTTCGTTTTTTTGTTTTGTAACTAAGTGTTAATGGGTTAAAATATCGAAAAACAAATTAATTTCAATCCCTCAACCTTGATTAATTATTGAAATAGTAAGTGTTCAGATTTCAATGGACCACCCGGTATGTACATATATCACTTTGAGTATGTTTGAGCTTTTTGTAATTCCAAAAAACCTTTCTTTATTCTCTTATTCTTTTAAAGGAAAAAAAAAAGAAATTTTACATTAGGAATTTTTAATAAAAAGATGTTGAGAAAAAAAAAAGTCCCATCTTGCAGTTGATGTGATAAAAAAGGACTTTTCCTTATGAAATGCAATGCTGGGACATGTGTTCCTATCATTATATTTATTTAATAAATGCTTCCTTGAGTTTCTCTAAGAACTCTCTCTACGTGAAAAGTATACATTACTAGGAAAGATAATAAAAAGACTATAAACTCAAACCTCAGATATATTTAATCTAACCAGTACGATAGAGATATGAATAGGTATGGACTTTCTATGAAAAAAAATCATAATCAGACATATTATGTACATATATATAATTTAAAATGAAGTACATTTGTTCCAAGGCAATGCCTTCTCCCACTTCAAAATATACATCCATGTATATTATATAAATATATTTGAAAAACTATTAAAAAAATAGAAAAGTAAAAGAAGCTAATTCAGCAGAAAGAAATATATATTTCAAATCAACTAGGGCACTATAGTCACACATTTTTAGAAATTTTTTGTATTTTTCCTTTCTCAATGACCCCAGTATAATTTATATAGTATATAGTTTATTTTGGGCATCTTTTTCTAATTACACATTTCAAAATAGTGCGTAAATTCATACATTCGTTAATAATACAAATGGGGTCCATCAAGCAAGGAAGCATGAAGGATTTTCTTAAAATTAAGTGTGGATGACAATTGTATTCTTCAACAAAGTATCATGCGTTTCTATCAACAAATTATTCTTATTCACCCTTTGGAGGTACTATAAATTGTATAAAAAATAGCCGAAATTGTTTGTCACAATAAAATAAAGATAACTTGATAGATTTGCTTGGAAAGGACATATCGAGGCCAATTTAAAACTCTTACACTAAATGAAAGTTCTAAGCTGTGGCTAAAACTTTTGTATATCTTAACTTGTCCCACAACTTTGAATACAAAGCCTATAATGACGCCCTTCTAGATCATCTTGCCTCAAAATAACTAAACTCTCTGAATCATAATATTAGTTAATATATTATCTAGTTTTGCTTTGAGTTAAAAAGGATTGATTAACTTTTTTTTTCGTCAATCCATGAGTTTTGTCCAATATGAATAATCCATTATGTTTAACGACATTTTAATTTATGAGGATTTAGTGAAAATCCCTTCTTCCATTCGAACCGCCGCACAGTGCTTTATTTTACAGAAAAAACGGCCAAAACCCCTAAATATTAGTATTGTTGAATTAGGTTTTTTGTGTATACATCTAAAAAAAATGGGTATATATTTTAGAATATATAATCTATTACAAGAATATTCTGTTTTTTCTTCTCGTTACTAATTGCCATAAAATTGTCAGGTAGCACCATTCCTATTTGTAAGGTCTTTGAGACTTTTAAATGACTCTTTTGAGGGTTTAATTAATTTTTTTGTTATAATCAACCAATAATTACAATATATTTTTAATGATGACAATATAAAATGTGTTGTGTAATTTATTTTAAAAATATATCCTTCTAAGAATACAAAGCATCTAGTTTTTTCTCGCCTATGAAAATGTGAACCTTTTTAAAAGGCATCATGGAGACCAAGAATATTGCACCAGCTTGCATCTTGAATACACAAAGATGCTACTGTATTTTAATTGCGATGGTCATTAAATATGATTGAAATCAGCTGACTCTACGTATTATGCACTCCAAAAGGTATTAAATAAGATTTAGATTCTTATGTTAATTTATACTAATCTAGGGTCTTTGTTTAAAATTTGTGTCATTTTATAATCAGTGATTAATAATATAAATTCAATGTATATAATTAATAACTATTTTCCACACAATAATTAACAGTTTGAAAGTGGATAAAAAAGCGTATCGGGGTAGATCAATACAATCAAACGTTGAACTCCAAACAAAGTATCTATAGATTGCCAACTAATCAAATCGTCATTTTTTTTTTTACTATGTACAGAATGAGAAAATTAAATTAATAGATAGTTTTATTAGGATGTCACTTATTTTTATATTCTTACTTTTCATACATTGACTCATAAATATTAGCTTTAGGCTCACTTCGAAGAATCAATGTTTCAGCAAAAGTTTCCAGAAGGACTGTGGGGTGTTTTAAAATTTTTGAGATGCCGTTTTTTAAAAATTACAAAAAAAAAACCCCAAAAAACACTTGGTACATAATACAACTCCTACTTTATTGGAACATTCTAAGATAAATAACAAACCCAATCTCCCTTTCAACTAAAACCTTTTATTAGAGAGTTGATCTCATGTGTTCAAACGTTCGTTTGTCAGAAGAGTCCATATATTCGAGTTGACTGGCTCACATCCTCATTTTGAATGGTAATATCAACAAAGTTTAGTATTCACAATCTGTCTCTTAGGGTATATAGTTCATTCTAGAATTACTCCTTGACACGTAGTGAATATTTAATACATATGTATATTATGAAATTAATTTTTTTAGTTACCCTATTTTCCCCCCCATTAAGTTAGAATTGCAAGAATTTATTATCAAATCTCTGGGATATGATTAATTTTAAATTGGCTCATTTAAGTTTATCGATCAATTAAAATTCCAACAATACTATGAACATTTCATACACTAAAAATAAGACTCCTGAAGAAATAATCAGAATTGTCTTCAAATTTCTGAAAAACGATACAAATTCCATTATGTACAAATTTACATACTATACATCTATAATATTGATTTAGAAAAATCTTTGGGATGGGAAATAATCTTTTAGTGTTATCCTTAATATTCTACTCCCGAAATTACAGAGACCCCGGAAAGAGCTCATTTTTTTTAGGGACGAGGAATGTTTTAATCGTTGTATCTTCTTCTAACTATTGTTCGTCAAACACCAATTGATAAAGGTAAAGATGTTATAAAAGACAAAAGGGATTTTTTTTCCAACAAAGCTCCAAGAAGAATACTCGAATTTGGATTGAGCATACTTTTGGTGTTCTCAAAAAACGTTTTTCTACACTTTTACTCAGAATGAGATGCTTCAAGCTAGAAAATATTACTGCAATTGTGGGAAGTACAATTAACTTAATATAAATATCTTACCTTTTCTACTACACTGACTAAAAAGGTTTTTACTAGGAAAGAATGGATATGAATGAAGTTAATTCATCCTAATGAACCACTCAACTATAACCCACGCCTTAGAACTGCTGATCAGTATTATAAAGAACATGACCTAACATCAACAAGCGAGCTAAAAAGATTCACAAGAAATATTGCCGGTTGTATTCTTCATGCAGGGGTCACTTCCATGACTCGTACTACTAATTTCCTGCCAATCCCATCCTTTATTGGAATTGGTTCAGTGTAAAGGGGAAAAAAATCAACACCAAGTTTGTTGGTGGCAAAGCGCTCGAAGAACTTTAATATGCAATAAGAAACATTGACACAAAAATAATATACTCAACCCCCTTTACTACATGGTCACAGAAGTGGTTTCGGCTCAGGTTGGCGACATCCTCAATATAAACCTGCAGGTCCAATAAAGCAGACCATGACAAATTTTTTTCTGCCAATTTCTGCTTGGAACTGATTTTATTAATGACAAAATTAGTGAATTCTTTCATTCTTATGGAGCTGCCTAGATGATCAGTTGGAAAGGGGCGCCAGTCTTTTTATTAGCTTCTACTATTGACGTTGTGCGTCAGAATAGTAATAAAAAGTTTTCTTCAAAAATCTCATGGACCCAAAAAAGTTGGAATGAACAGCATTATCTAAGAATATTATCACTATTCATGATCTTGACGTGTATCCTTTCTTTAATACTGGAAAGTGTTTCTTTTCAGTGAAAAGAACTACAATCATCCATCTCACTCCAATTCCGTAGCACTTAAGGATGAATTTTCCTTCCAACTCTGGAGAAAAGGCGGATAAAATCTGTTATGGATACTTAAATTTTTTGAATTTACCTAAAACCTGGAAGAAGAGGATCACGAGTTCCATATCAAAAATAAGGGAAGGAAAGAAATTTTCTGCCAATTTCAAATATCCTCGCGTTGTCTACTTTTTAGTAGTCCCTTTAAGGGTTGTGTCAAAATACTTTCATGCATGCGTTTGCGAGTTGCCCGGCACTCCGGATTTTGAGAGATTTTATCCCACTGAACATTGCTGGAGTTACAGAAAACATTATAACGCCTTTAGTTTTTATTTGGTCTCTCCTTAAAAATGAAGTTTGGCTTATCAGAAGTCGAAGAAATCAGAGCTATTCTGATTGCTGCTGCAGCCCGATATTCTGCCTTCTCCGTTAAGATTCCAAGGGTTCATCAGTCTTAATGGAACTATGCCAGGGGCATATTACACTACTATCACTCATTTTCAGATAAAAACTTAAATTCTTGCGCCATTTAATGCACAATTATAGGAAATATAAAAGCTCTTCCAGATCTATAGAATAATTATTATTTTATCCTTTTTTTCAAATATAATGTAACTTTTTCTCATTCTTTTTTAAGAAATTTTTACCTATTTTGTGGCTTTGTTTTGTTTATTTATTTACTTTCAAATTTTATATTTGTTGAAAATGCACTGTTAACAAACATCATATATAGCAACTTTTGGGGATGTCTGACTTTGGTTTAGGGAATTAATTTTAAGCTAAAATGTTTAATTATAGATATATTTTTGTATATAACTTCTTTGCATAAATAAAGTCATTAAAAAAAAAAGAGAAAAAGAAGAACATCTGTCGTGTTGGATTTTGCAGTTTTTAATTCTTCCTACCATACTTTTTTTAGAAATATATTTCCTCTTCTGCCAGACTCAGCAATATATCATTTACAGAACACATTTCTCTTGGTAGATTGACTTTACCCGTTTTGCTTCCTACTTCCACCTATCTGGAGCATACTCTCTCTATAGCTGTGCTATATCTCTGTTGGCACCTATAATTTGAAGAAAAATCTACATAAGTATGTAAGAAAACATTACATATATATTTTATTTAGGATTTAGAAGCACGTTTTATTCGTTTTTGAACACTTCCCTGGTTGTCGATTTCTTGCTCGATGTTTTAATCCTCCCTCATATTAGATTCTACAGTTTCTTCCTTTTCCTGCCGGTTTCCAAATCCAAGTTCATTTGTCACAAGCTCATAAATCTGAGTAATTATTTATCCCTCTTGATCAGCTGTTTCATCATATAAATCAGGAGTCTGTTAACTACTGTAACATATGAAGTACATGATAGTTCTATATTTACTTCTGAGTCGGAAGTTTTTATTACATGCAGTATCAGACATGGCATTTGATTTGTGATTTTGACCTAGCTCCAGCAAACTAGTTTCGGAATCCATTCCTGCCATCACAACCATATTGATTTCTTCAGCAGCAATGATCTGGGGATGAAAATCGCCAACCAAAGGATCAGTAGTATCTCGACCATCAGTTCTCATATCTGAGGCTATTAAGAGCATAATTGATAAATTTAGACCTTTTTTTTGTTGCGGGCAAAATGATTTGTGTAAATCTAAAGGAATCATTTAAAATTTCAATTCGCAGAGCGTTATTTTATTTGTAATTAAATTTAAATTAATTAGTCACAAGAAAATAAGACTAGTAAAATCTGACCTTGTTCTATAAACTTTTTCCTTACTTATTCATCATTCTTCTGGATAGAACAAAGGAATCACTAAATTAATTCCAAAACCTGTAGGAGCCACTTCGATTATGGGGATGCATTTGCAACTAATAGTGGTTTTACTAATATTTGTTTTTTTTATTCTTCTTCCTTAAGTTTTCCTATGCCATAACTCAAAATTTGTTAGCCAATCAAATGAAAGGGCAGAGTAAAAATTAGCCAATTGGCAAATCAACCTTCCGTTTCCCAATGCATAATTTTTAATGAATGAGGCATAGTTCTACCTTTCCTGCTGCTCCATCAAAAATCCTCCTAATAATGAACCGTAAGAGAACTTTATTTAACATATTTCTTATTATAATTATACAATATACAAATTGATTCAACCAATATAAGACTTTGGTTAAATTAATTGCCTTCTAATGGTAAGCTTGTGGAAAAATTATACCAAGTGATATTACACCAAATATTTTCTGCAACTTATATGAAAGTTGTAGCCACACAGTAGGGCCTAAATTGGTAGTTCCTTGTTTGTTGTTGTCTTTATATAGATCTAGTTTGAGCGAATAATTCTTTTCAGTATTATAATCAGCCCTTATAGGACCTCTTGGTAATTTTTTATGAATATACAGGGAGCGGGGATCAAATTGTCGCCTACTTTAAACCTTGATAACTTGAAGACGACATTATCAAATAAAAAACCGGTTACCAAATAGGAAAGCTATTCTTGTCAGCTGATGATACGTAGTTCAGTTAGCATCATGCCGTCATCATATGAGGAGATAAAGAGCTATAAGTGGAACTAGGAGCTTTCGAGGTCCACCGTAGTTATGGCATTGGTTAATAATAGAGGTGAAATCTCCAATTCAACGATTGCTTCAACCCTAGGAGTGAATTTACGGACTGTTCAGCGTATCCGTAAGAAGCTAGAGGACACTTGGGATGTTGATGCCACCATAAAGAGGGCACCCAAGGAGAAGGGCGCCGACAGGAAGGTCAGGGACACCGACTTTGTCAACAAGGTGAAGAAGATGGTTGAGGGTGACCCTACCAAGTCCATGAAGGCCGGAGACAGGCCCTGGGTGTGGCAACAGGACTCAGCACCCTGGCATGTGTCCAAAATCTCCATGCAGTGGTTAACCGAGAACTATTATCACGTCGTAACCAAGGATTTGTGGCCTCCTAACTCTCCCAACCTTAATCCTTTGGAATATTTTGTTTGGGGCTATGTCGAGAAACATACCAACAGACATCCCCATAGCACCAAGGCCAGCCTGATGGACTCCATCAAGGAGGTATTCGGCAACATGGACAATGAGATGGTCAGAAGAGCCTGCGGCCGGTTCAGAGGTCGTATTGAGGCTGTTATTGATACCAACGGCGATTATATCGAATGAATGGCTACTATATACCTATATGCTCGTCATAGTTTTGATTTTCAATAAGAAAGTTAAAAAAGTATATTTTGTGTTGTTTTTTGTAAAAAAATATTTGGACGACAATTTGATCCCCGCTCCCTTTATATATATATATTTATTTCTCACAACATTCGTCCTTGCAATATTTATACGTACGTATAATTTGATTGAGATAAGTCCACTACTATCCAGGAAACAATTATATTTTAAAAATGGGCCTCCCAAACTTTGTGGTTTTTCTAGTGTCGAATGTTTAGGAATACATTACTCCATGAATGAAGATCATTGATCCATATAACATTTACAAAATATTAAAAGTATGACAAAATAATATATTTTATACTAACATTATGCTTTAATTTGATCTATCTAATTACTATTTCCTTATATTTAATATGCATAATGTAAAATGCAAATTTGTAAAACAGATACAATTATATAAAGGAGATTTCCAGATTCAGCATCTTATTGCATTTAAACCATAATGGTGACCTATTTTCCAGGATTTAATGAAGCAAAAAAAAAAGTTTTAAATAAATTTTATTACGATTCATAATCCTTGAAATAATTGAAAATGAAATTTCTAGTTCAAATGAAAATGAAAAATAATTTATATTTATATTTCTCAAGTGATCCATAAAAATATAATCCCTATTTTTAATTTTGAAGGAAAACAAATTATAGCCCGTCAAAATACTTCAGATACTCAAACGAAAAAAAAACCCCACTTTACTGAGCTCCAAGTCGAATCAAATATGTATCAGAGCTCAGTTCTCAATTTTATTCTATGTAAGTGGCTAGAATAATAGAAATTACACTTGAGTGGAGTGCCAAAAACAAATGTATACATAGTTGGGCTACGGATAATAAAGGAAACTGTTAATAAAGCAAGATCAAAAATAAATAATACATTTCGGAGAAAAAAAAATCGATTTTGCTGAAGGGTATCAAAGTTCTATGCAAATACCATAATGAGTATTTTTAATATTGGTAATGTATATTTTTGGATTGATGTAGTTATAAATAAATTCATTTTCAGATCGAATCTAGATTAATTATGAGTGAAGATATACAAGGAATTTTGACTTATTTAGTCTATACTTTTTTTTTTTTTTTTTATAAGAAGCCATATTTACTATTGGATGTAGATCGCTCAATATCAACAATTTCATAAAATTTAACACTTGGGGAAAGACTAAGAATGATTGATTGGTTCTAGTTGATTTGTATTCTAAAGAAAGATAATAATATCAAAGAAAAGTTGCCCTTTCATTATAGTTTCAACTTTGTATGGCCGTCACCTTCATGGACCTTTGAAATTGTATTTATTGGTGCTCTCATAACTTTTACATACATTTTTGAACTTTTTTTAGTTAGATATGATAAGTTTTCGGATCGTATCAAAATTTTCAAATCCAAAGACATAAGTTATCTCTCAATCGAAACATTTGGTTAGTTGGAGAAGAGCCAATTACTTATACAATTATGTTTGAATGAATTGAAAGACTGACTAGCTGGGAAATATCTAGGATTTAAGTTTTTTTTTTCAGAGTGTTTAGAAGATCATTTTCCATCCCAAAAGTTGGGTTAAAATTGAATTTGATTTTAACCCTAACCCCTAATGTACGAGACCATAATAATCGACGTGTTTTGTAAAGAGCAACGTAATGCAGTTATGAAACTATTACATATTTATTTATAGACAAATTAGTAAATATTATAATGTTATTTTTTTGTATGTACTTAAGTATTTTTTTAACAACTTATTCTTTTTATAAAAAAAACTAAATACTCTGTAAACAGCAAACAAACTGTTACCCTAAGCCATAAATAATAACATTTTTAACTCTTCATTAAGAGAAAGTTGCTTATAATTTATCGCATAAAAAATTTATACATTTGGAAGGAAAAGTTAGACATAGAAATATTCTTATTTTCAACACTAAATTGCATTTTTAATTAATTAGTCTCGAAACAATTAATGAATAGTTGTATAACAAAAGAAGAAGAAAATATATTGCAATTTATCATGTTTGCAGGAGAGTTTTATTCTTCCCCCTTCTTATTCACATATACCGGGTGCGACGTTGAACTAGATTATTGGCAAATTGAGAGGTTCCAGTGAATTTTTTTTAAGAGACGGAATTAAATAAAGTTAGGCGCGTTACACATTTCATAGCACTCTGTAGAACTACATTTGCTTATCTTTCTTTAAGTTATCAAGAAAATGGCGTATAAACGTGACACTCACTTGAAGATCCACGTGATTCTTGATGGAGGAAATATTATCTGGAGGATCACTTCCTTCCGTGAGCAAGGGCTAACTTCCAGAACAATCATGTGGTCCGTCAACAAGACGGCACTTCTGTCCACACTGCCAAATTTGATGAATGATTGTTGATCAATATCTGGTTAAAAGAAATATGGGCAACGGATTCATCCGATACTAACCATTTGGACTACGCCTTCTTGTCGTGAATATATACAAGATCCTTTACCTTAGGCACGAAAAAATTATGGACATGAAGGCCACTGCAAATGAACACTGGGCCAATATGACCAAAGAATACATAAAAAGACGGACCAAGCCTTCCGGAGGCGTCTTGAAGTCATCGTAGACAATAGAGGGAGCTACATCGAAGATTATAGGAAACAATATAGCGTTATATACAAATAGCTTTATGTCATGTTTTGAGACTACAGAAATATATCTCGCGTAAAATTTATAAGTATTGAGTGTTCGGATTTCAACATCACACCCGGTACATAAGTAGTTAAGCATAGTTTATTAAAGAATACTCTCTCGTCATTTTGTGCAAAATGAAGATATGTTATTATAGCATCATCATTACATATAGCAATTATTAGGGTTGTAAATCCGAAGTATCTTTACACGTGGGAATTTTGTAGTCGTTGTTATTGGAACAGTGTTTAACAACATTCCTAAAGATGTTATCGTTATTTTTGCATTCTAAGTATAGATGTAATCACGAGTGTGTATGTTCATGAATGACGACGAGTAACGCAGAGGAGGTGTAACTTTGAGTTTTGGAGGACTCAAAGTAGAATTGAGGATCGAAAACGGAGTAATTCCTGCTTATGTCGTTGTTTGATAGGGTTTATGATTATTTACTTCATTTCACAGCTACTTTAATAAAACGCCAAGAGAGTGAAGCTGTTCTCCTCTCAAACCTTCATCAAATTGTCAGGGTTACCATATAAATGTTCTGTTTTTTTTTTTTAGACCAAAAATGTTTTTCAATTTACAGACCTAGTCATGATTTTAATTTGAAAATGGCGTTTCAAGAAGTGTTGTGTTGTCAACTATTGATATACATGCCTTAATGGATATTCTACGAACTTCTCTGAAGCTTGCTTCAGGATTACGATCATCTTCTGTAGGATAATCAACAGGAGCATGCGATAATACATCAGGAATCGAATGATCTTTTACTTTCTGCGTTATACTGATAATCTATTAACTTAGTACGGTGGTGACGGAGTATAAGAGTATTTTCTATTTTATCTAATGTATACTCATTAACAATAGAAATCAAAGGACGATGATCCGTAACAATTGTACATATGTAAAAAATGATTGTATATATCCTTTAAATATATTTAACATTTATTCACTGCCCCGCAACTTCTAATAACTCCAGTTCCACCATCGCATATCTGCATTCCGTCTCCGATATAAAATGAAATCTACATTGAATTAGTTTCAAACTCTTTCCGTGGAAATTCCAGCACTCCTTTTCTTGAAGCATCAGCCTTCAATGCTGTAGGACGAGTTGAATCAAAAGGAACTAGAACCTCCCTTGAAACTAAACATGTCTTCAAATTTTGAAAGTCTTCTTCATGAACACTTATCCACATTTAATCTCTAAATTTCTTAAGTAGGCCACGTAGTGGCTTTGCAGCTTTACTTATCTTCGTTGAAAATTTTCCCATCTGACTTTTCAATCCTGTAAAACCTCTCAATCCTTTCCTGTTTGTTAAAGACGAAAACTTTTGAATTCCAGCCATGTTCTCTGGATCAGGTCTTGTAGTACTGATCCCTATAATATGACCACAAAATCCTACTTCTTATCTGCAAATATAAATTTATCTTGGTTTAACGTCTAAAGAACGTAAAAGAGTCTTAGTTGCTCTTCGGGTATTTAATTTGCTTGAATGGTCTATCTCGATACCATACATATCAACAAGGTTCTTCAAAATGAACGTTTTGTTTGCTCCTGCATCTGGAAGTGCTCTCATATAAAGGGTGATTCAAAACGAGCGGTTTTTGGATTGTAAAAATAAAATATTATATTATGGTAAAAAAACTTTATTATGAACCGAAAAAATAATCCTTTACAATTATTTCTAGAAAATAATCCCCTTCATATGTTGGCCGCACTGGCCTTTAAATGGTCCATTCCTTCGTGCCAATTTTCGAGCACGCGTTCGAGCATTGTGACCGGAATCTCACGAATAACTCACTCAATATTTGCTTCCAATGCTTCAATCGTCGCTGGTTTATCCACATAGACTTTGGCTTTTACGTAGCCCTAAAGAAAAAAGTCCAAAGGTGTGATATCACACGATCTTGGTGGCCAATTCACCGGACCAAAACGTGAAATTAATTACTCACCAAAATGATGTCCCAATAAGTTCATTGTTACGCACGCTGTGTGGCAAGTGGCACCGTCTTGTTGGAACCAAATATCGTGGAGACCATGTGCTTCAATTTGAGGTACCAAAAAGTATGTTACCATGGCGCGATAACGTTCGCCGTTGACGGTAACGTGTTGGCCGGCAGCGTTTAAAAAAAAATGGACATATGATTCCACCAGCCCACAAAGCACACCAAATTGTTGTTTTCAATGGATGTAATGGATGCTCTTGATGTAATTCGGGTTGCTCTTTACCCCAAATGCGGCAATTTTGCTTATTTACGTAGCCATTGAGCCACAAATGGGCCTCAATACTGAACAAAATTTGGCGCAGAAAAGACGGATTTCCTTGGATACGTTCTAGAGCCCATTCACTGAACACGCGACGCAAACGAAGGTCCGGCGGCTTCAATTCTTGCACAAGCTGTATTTTTTATGCCTTTAAATCCAAATCTTTCTTCAAAATGCGCGAGGTTGTTGTATAGGACAAGCCAAGTTGTTGAGAGTGGTGGAGAATCGAATCTTCACTATTTTCGGCTACACTCTCGGCTACAGCCCCAATATTTTCTTCTCTGCCAGCTATACGTGTTCTACCAGACGACGGGACATCCCAGCATGTCGCTCCCCCTTCAAATTTTTCGAATTTTCTGCGATTTGTGGATTCTGAAGGTCGATTATGTGGACCATAAGTTGGGCGTAATTTGCTAAAAACTTCTTTCACAGAACGCTGGTTTTCATTGTATAACGAAACAATTTGTTCCCGTTGTTGTGGCGTATATCTTTCCATGAGGAATTGTAAACAATACTGAGTAAAAATAACGTATGAGTTTGACCTACTCTAAAATTGATTTGTATCGTCAGAGGGTAGTAGAATGCTTAATAGATGATGCACTTTTAACAATCATTGATGCCGTTTTTAAAGTGTCAGAATTAGTTGTTCGGGATTGGCATCTTGAATAACAACTCCAGCCACCTATACAAACCCAAAAGATATAGCCTGTTCTTGAATATTTTGTACTGGTGCTGTTTCTGAATTTGCACTTAGAACGACGGTGAATGTTTCTTCTGCAACTGAAACATCTTCCATGGAATTCCCAGATTGATCCAAGAAATGTCTTTTTTTTTTTAAATTGAATTTTATTACCTTTCTTTTAGGCTTACAAGGAAATAATGGAGGACTTCTTGTCATCCAATGTATCTTGGAGAGCTTCATCAGATCTCCATATAGTGGCCACATTTAGAAGAATATGTTTTTGCTTTAATTGACCGTGGTTTGAGTTTAATTCTCCGGTGGTTGAATAAACTTTTGGAGCTGCATCTTATCTTTTGTAGATTCTTCTTCTGTCCACAAATCATACATCGACTAAGTTGAGTCATCTAGATTGTTCACTGCTTATTAGAGTTCGGATATATAATTATATGCATGCTCTAGATCATTGGTGGATATTGAGGATGATTCTCATTCCTCCAGTTTTCTAATATCTTTAAGACTGCATATACCGGTTTTATTACCTATTTAATATTGTAACGTTTTAAGCCTTAAAATAGCACTCGGTACAAAGGAATTCTTTAGAAAAGTTCCTATATGTACCTAAAATAATATAGGCGAACAATTATTTTCGAGGGAAAATGAAAATACAAAATCATTCTGTTGACAATTACAACATGTCAATTACCTCACGAGGAAGTAACACATTGAATATTTTCTTACTAACTAAAAAATGAATGATGGGCAAATTAACACCTATGTGCTCTATGTGGCTCACGCAAAAGCTTCACTTAGCCTTTTCTTCTCCAAAAAGTGAATACTTAAAATTATATAAATATATATTTATTCACATCTGAGAGACTATTAATCAACTAATTGTTTACAAATTAACAAACGCTAATTTAAGCTCAACTAATGAATATTCAGAACACAAATAAGGAAAGTAGGAAATTGATAACTAACGTGAAACACTATGTACCTTGATGATGATTTGGGACATTAATTAATTTACATTCGGGTATAATATTCACTTTTAAAATCTCGAAACCTATAAAATGTTACTATTAAGTCAATTACTTAAAAAATATAATATGTAAATTGGCTGAAAAACTAAAAAATAATAATATATAATATTTGCCTCGCTTCATATTAAAAGGTTGATGATATTGAATCTCAACTTTCTGCTCACGTTGTTGCCAATTTTGAGATAGAAAGAGAAAATATGACGTGCGGGGAAATTTATAAGCTATATAAAGAATCCCCACAAATAATTTTTTTTTGTGTCCATTTTGAGTATATAAATGTCCACAAATTAAGTATTGAATGAAACGAAAATTGCTTAAAATCATAGTAGTTTTTTAATGATTTTCTTTTTCAAAATAAAATATGCTGGCCTCTGGCTTTTTGCGGATTCGTTTGATTTTTAATAACCCACTTTTTGGTTCTTAAGTATATAGTTTTTTTTTGTTCATTAAAAAAATCGTAATTGTAATTTAAGGGGTTATTTATATAAATTGCCCAATTTTATTTCACGAGTTTCTCAAAAGGACTGTACAGTATTTAATTTCCAAATTTCATACTGATCAATTTACTCTGAAGAACGAAACTGTGATACATGAATAAACGATTTTTATTAATATAGAGATTATGCTTTGCTAAGGAAGACACCCTGTAATTAAATCCATTTTTTGTGATAAAAGTATATAAGATGCAAAAGAGTAAGTATGTGTCGAGGAGACCATGTAATAAGTATAGTAAATTGTCTGGTATTTTCAGGCCCAAAACTTGCAGTACCGTGCCTAAAATACGGACAACGTGATTGACCTACAACAGCATCTGGAATTTGAACTCTTGATTGATAAGTCAGTCTTCCTTGTGGAAGAACTTTGTGACAAATTCGCCAAGGAGACACTCCCATCGGACTTCATCCTCATCACAAAACCAAGTGTTGCCCTTTTGAAGCTATCCCATGATGAGAAATTGGCACCCTAAGTAGTAGCCAGCATGCAGTTCGAGAGATATGTGTCATTCAAAATGTACCACTCTGGTGTGTTGATTGAAAAAAAGGCAGTGTCACACACCACCTCAGAAGGCAAGGTCAACACTGTGATTCAAGCCATCAAGTGAGCTTCCTTTTCTGGGAGCAAAAGAAGAATTGAATCATACAGAGACCTAGAAACAAAGCAGACGTGCCTTGCTGCAGCAGATGTGGCAGAGTATCTTCTCCTAGATGAAGACTTCTCCTATGCACTCCTCGGCATGTTCCAGTCTGATCCCATCGAAAGAAGCTTCGGCTGGTACATACAACTAAGTTGAGGTATCTACTACACTAGCGTGAGACAGATCCTGGAAGCAAAGGGAAAGATTCGTATTCTGAGTCTTGTCAAATTCTCAGGTAAATAGGATATTTGTTCATAGTAAGCTTCTTTATTTAGGTATTACTTATTTTTACAATATAATAATATCATTACAATATTTAATTTTTCAAATTTTCAGGTATGACTACTTCAGAAATTAAAGCTCTTCTGGATGAAGACCTGGTAAAAACTGAGCTCATTTTGACTAACTGGCAACCAGATGGCCTCCAGGAGCTAGGTTCCAACGGAGAGAGTAATGCTTTCTACTTGGTTGCCAGGTATATTGGTTTTTCTTTGAAAAAAATATCATCATGCCAAGAGTTAATGGTCATCAGAGACACACCTCTGGACTCAATAACCTTCGAGAGCCAACCAATCAGCATGTATACCTGAAAGAGTTCATCGTCATAATGCCCAGAGGGGGGTTGTCGACTACATCCTACCTTCTTTACCTCTCCTGTCTTTATGCTCACTCCATGTTCTCTTACATCACAACTACTCCTGAAGAGAAAGACAGTTTGCTTAGTACCCCAAATCCTAGAGCTTCATTTGCTGCCACATTCATTGACAGGATGCAGGACAGTTTAAACTCTGACATTATCGCCTTTGTGGGAGTAAAGTGCGAGGAAGGAAACTCTTGGTCAACTTTTCTTTAAATAATTTCATTCGCTTTGTTTAATGTCATAGGTAAAAATTTAAGTGCTAAACTGAAGGATGACATCCGATTTTTTATAAAAAAGAAAATGGCAGCTAAGAATTCAGAAGCTAATACAAAAACAAGCTAAATTTCAATCAAAATCTTCTGACTTCTAAACTTTGACCAACTTTGTACTTTTTGATAGTGCCTTTTCTTTTTTATATGTTTTAAAAGTTTATTTTGATTAAAGTGATAATAAAATGCCACTTCTATTAGAAATATATACCCTCATTTTTATTATTTTAAAGATTTTCCCTAGCAAAATACTTTTAAAAACTCTTTATTTTGTACCAAAACACATTAAGAGAGACATTCCATAGAGAAAAAACAAAGACCCATATTGAAACGCGTGAGCGCAGTGTCCTGTCCTGCTTAAAGGAGTCCGTGGTTTAAATACAATATTTTTATTTAATATGCCCTCCCTTCACAAGTAATAACAGCCTTGACACGCCGGCAAACATATTTTCAGCTCTAAAGGATGAAGGCCGTGTCCATGGCGTACTACACTGTCATGATGGCAGCTCGGAACGAATCCAAATTTGAATAAAAGTTGTGGCAGACATTTTCTATACAAGGGGCCCCAAACTATCATATCCAGGTAGTTGAGGGCAGGGATGGGGAAAGGACTCATGGGGGCAGGTCAAAAGTTCGCCATTTTGTTGCTGCAGAAGTTTTGGTTCTTCTTGGCTGTATGGGACTTCTTGATATTGTAGGCAGTATCTTCACCCTTCTTGGTACTGATACCATCCCGAAAGAGATCACACACGCGTTTTCACGACATTTTTAATCTTAGAGACACGAGTAAAGGTTGGATGTGCGTAAAGAAAAAACTAAGTATAGCAATTAAAAAAGGAAAAACAGATGTTGTGTGTACTCTTTCTTCTTTTCTGTTCAGTATTTTTTAGGGCGTGCTGTATTAAAATCTCCCTCTAGAAGAAGAATTATCGCCTATCTTTCATACAAATTGATTTAAAACTGCATGATAAAATACATGCAAATGAATAATAGTATATTTATAATATTTTTCCTGGACAAATACTATTTTAATTGTTGAAAGTTATCGACCTTATACCAGTAATTCATTTTCTCCCTCCATAATCATAAGACAGGCATTTGATATTAACAAGGATCTTAAATCATTAATACCAGAAGTCTCTCTCCCTCCTTCGCCTCACACTCCTACACAAATCCCATTTCTATGCATGAAATATTAACAAAATTTATTTTTGTTTCAAAATGAAACCTTGACATTAAAAATAAGGAGAAAAAATTGTAATCAAATGCTATCGCAAGTTTTAAATCCATCTTAATGGTTTAATAGATATCTTTTGATTCCTTCAGAAAATGTATCTGTGGACCTAGACTTAGAGACATAAATATGCAAATACTTCCATTTAGATTTTAAAAGGGAAGGACAAAAGACATGAAGGGAAAACGGAATCAAAGTTTTCCATGCTTGTGTGCAGCATGAGAAAATTGAAGAGCAGTAGTTCTCTGTACTTTTCCCTCTCGTTCTCTTTACTTATATTTTTCTTGTCATAATACTATATTTAAGAAACTACATACATATATACTGCTACCACAACTCTAAGGCTCCTGGATTTCAATTTGCTTTTTCCTTCACAAACACAAAAAGTGGATTATACATACAATGTATGTATTTTTAACCACAAAAGAAAAATAAATTTCAAATTATGCTCTTGGCTCTCTTTTTCCTTCTCCTATTATTTATGTTAGCTAAATAATGAAAAAAAAAAAAAAAAAAGATTTACATACATATACATTAATAATATATGTGTAAGAAAAGAGTTTAAAGAAGAAAAAAATACGATTAAAGATTCTGATATAATATCATCTACTTTTTTTTTTTAGAGAGTGCTGCCAGAAAATCCAAAATAGCTGTATTAATTATATTTTTAATTGAACTAAGTTTATTGTCCCTGATTTTCTGCTTTCTAGTTAATATATAAATAGAACTTCTCAGTTTTTTCAGAATCACTCAACTTCTATATATAATCTTTGGAGCTTTCAAATTACATTTCACCGCTTCCTTCAAGTTATAAACACGAACACTTTTTTTGATATTATAAACTCTTGGCTTTCCAAGACTTCAAACAACACTTATCTGTTTCAAATAGTCTCACAGTTAGATAATTCTTGGGGTTTTAGAGTACAGTTTGACCCTGTAGTGTACCATTGAAAGGGAGCTTAGGATAGATTAGAGTAATTAAGAGATACACAAAAATCCGGTGAGGCAATTTCTCAAATAAAAAATTATTTGCAAGGAAGGTGATAGTCAATTACTGTATGCTCTGGTACATTGACAGAAAAAGGGTCAAGCATGACTTCTCATTCTTGTACAAACTCCCCTGAATGGTGTGTTTGACTCAGTCCAAGAACCAGACATAACTGTTTAAGAGGTTAGAAGAAGTATGGGCCTGTATTTCAAACTGAGTTATGTTGGATATGCTATCTGGGATCGTCTTGGTTGCATTCTTGTTTGGATTTATTCATGAAATTCGGGCAGCTAACCATACCAAATCTGATTATGGTATAAATGAGTAGCTTGTATAATAAGCTTTAAGAAATACATAACTAATATTGATTAATTCAGCCACTATTTGAGCTCAGTTTTTAAAAATTCAATGATGATTTTAAGATGATTTCTTCCTTTCCAAATTATCTTAAATCTACTGAAAGATTGACCAAGTAATTACAATTGAAATGCTGGAGTACTTAATCTGGTACAAAAAACTAATATCACATCTCTAATCAAAATATCAAATATATATTCAGAAACACTTATGTAAAAGTACTTCTAAAAGTACTTGATTGGAGTAATTTACATCCATAAATAATGAGTACAATTTTAAAAGTAGTTGTAATAAAACACCATAGAATCATTTGCTACTCATTTATCACAACCTTTCAATTATAAAAAAATCAATAGAAATATTTTTTCCCCATAAAGCATAGAGCTTCTAGGAGCATAATATGATTTGACATAAAAAATGATTTCGCTCATTTTTTCTCCGAAAAAATATTTGTTTTGTTTTTAAAGTAATCAAACACAATTAATTAAAAATTACTTGATTATAGAAAGTATTTAAAGATTTAATCGTTAACCGGTTCAAACAAAAATAGTTTATGCTAAAAATTCCATTTTATTTTTATGATCTTCTTTAAAATTTCGCTTTTTTCATCTTTAGAAAAGGAGACAAAGTTCATTTGAAGAAAAAAAAAAAATTGTTTACAAAATATACACTGACCTAGATGGTTAAATACTACTACAAAAACATATATTAGATCGAAATGGACAAAAATTACTTGCAATTAAGTATCAATATTGGAATTTTACTATGATAAAAACGTGAAATAACATTCGGTACGTCATCAACCATCAATATTTTCTTCTATGACATTTTCGAATAAATTTGGTTGATTAATTAAAACATTTATTGCCACACATCATATAAAACATACAATCAGTACAGGTACCTTTAACTTGAGGTACCCTTGTAATAGTTTGCCGGATTAAGTATCCTACTGCAGTCTGCCGTAAAGGTGTTCTATGGATCAGCCAGTACCCGATATCATAATTAATTAAGAAACTGGAGAAGCTGGAGACAAAATGTCCTTGAAAAGGTCGAATATTGTCTAAAAGCTGTGCCCGCTCAATCATAAATTAAGGACATTCATACTAAATTCGGTAGATATGTAGATAAGAGAAATGGGAATTATTAAAAAAATAATATAGATGTGTTGTTGGATAGGGATGCAATTTCTCTCCAAATAAAAATTATACGAATGCCCGAGGATTGAAATAAAATGACGATATGGATTATTTTGTCAAAAAAATCTACAAATACATATATGGTGTTAGTTCTGTCTTTTTTTTTTAAGTCAGAGGACAAGAATTTATTCGTTTCTGTCAGTTAGTTATATAAAAATAAATTGAATGAATAGTTTTTCCTTATCTTCATCTAATTAAAAAAAAAAAAAACTATAATGATTTTACTAATGTATCTCAATTATTGCCACACTATTGTTTCTTTAGAGTTAGGTTTTGTTTACCGGATAGTCCATTGAAATTTGAACACTTACTAATTCAATCATGAATGAAGGTTGTATGATTGAAATTAATTCATATTTCGTTATATTAAAGCATAAAGAATTAGTTATAATACAAAACAAACCAGAGCTCTCTAGCTTACGTACAAGCCGAGAAAAGGACAGTTGAACGTGATTGACGATTTACTTTTCGCGTACTTCAAGCAGTTGGAGTTCTCCAGGAGCACCGTCTACGCCGACAGCAAGTTCGAAAAGTTGAAGAAGAATGAGAGCTATGTCAAAAAGGCCAAATTGAACCCGCAGTAGCTAAAGAAAAAAGGGCATGCCAATCTCTTTAAGTCCATGAGGGCACTTGCAAAATATACTGGGTTTCCCACCAGATTGTTCAGAAAGCTATCAAAAGAGTGGGTGGAATGAGCGTTGTAAGGGTGGAGAGGTCACTTTTGATACCAGCAATGAAGTAAACCTACTTTCTCCATTGCAAGACTCTTTTGAGTTCTTTTGAACTCCTTTTTTAAACTTTTGGCCCCTCTACACCCCTGATGCCAACCTTCTCGACAACATCTTTTTGGTGCATGTCGAGGGAAAGGCTTTCAGTGTCTCTCATCTAAACATTGAGGCCCTCAAATACAGTGTCAGCCAGTACTGGGACGCCATGACTGAAGACTTACATCAGGAACGATTGCCAGACCTTCTGCCACTCCCTGGAAGCCATTTTCCACTAAGGGTGGATAAATTAATGAATAAAAGAGCTCAGCCCTCGGTACTGGATCTGAAGGCCTTGAAGTTCTTTCTTAATTATTCCTCCGACATGTTAGCCCATTCTTTCTCCAAGACAGCCTGATGACATTCACATGGGAAGTTGCACATGCCTTCTCTTTATGGTACTCCAGATTCCATTGTCAAGAGAGTTGCGATCTTGGGAGGATGGAGGTCCCATTGAACTGGGTAATAAATTTGCCAAGTTGTCCTTGCACCACTTTTTTTTATCGAATACGAATACAGCAGTTTTGAAGAGGATGGTAGTTGATTTAATACTCACATATTTATTGTGGACTGACGTATCCTTTATATAGCTTTACATTTGTTGAATACATCAGTCACGCCTATTTGTATTTGGCCTATTCTTATTGTAAAACCAAATTAAATTTTAGGCCTAATTTTTGGATGCAAAAGAATATTCTAAGCACTTTAAAAAAATAATTTTTAATTTCCGGCAAACATTAGTTTTGATCATTTTACACAAAATGTGGGGTTGGCAGAAAAAGTATTGCTTTCGTTGCTTTAGCAATATTGAATAGCTGAAGTTGAACTGAAATTGAGTTTGCTCATATTTATATTCCCCCCCCACGTCCCCCCCCATTACTTTTGTCTTGCATCATAGTTGGGGCTGTGATTTTTGAAGATAAATGTTCCCACACTCTGTAAAGGTACTATTTGGAGTGGTTACTAATATATTTTCTGATCAAAGTTGCAAGAATGGGTAATTTTAATTTTGGAGCATGTTTTTTTTTTTAAAGTTATAAATTGAACTGGCTTGTCTTGCCTTTTTTCTTAAGTCTTTTTTATTGACATAATTCAAAAATGGTGTTTTTAAACTTGTTATATTTTAAATATTGTTATACTCACATGCTTCACTGTGGCTTGAAATTCGGATGCATGTAGTTACTTTTTACTTAACCTGATAATGGTATTTTCAAATTATAAGTAGAATATGTATGTATTAAAAATATAATAAGGTAAATGACCTCCTTGCTTGATTCAGTATTGAGTGTTAAGAGTAAATCTACTGACGAAAAATAGTAATTTTGATTACTTTTTGGATTATTATATTTTTGGGAAACATTTTATATACAACACAACACAACATACATATAGAGGGTATATAAGCTATTTATGTCACCAATTTGGCGTGTTCTCTTGGGTAAACGCGGGAAATGAGGCAGGTAATTTTTTTGTTAGTATCTTGTTCAAAACTGCACCACTTGGAAAATAATGGAATCAATTGACGAAGTCATTAACCCAAATATTTGAAAAAGGCAGGGAACTCTTCTTGGAATCTGTGCTGGGAGTGAAAACATAATAATGCTAGAGACCAAGGTGAATCCCCAGATTTTAGTGATTGCCAATGGCAGGCCTTACGTGACACAGCAGGAATCGGTTCCCTGCCACACCTCGAAAAAAAGGCGCAAATGACTCTAACTCGCTAGATTTGAATCCATTTGTTTTCTTTTTGTATGGGATGCGATTGAAAGACAACCCAATACAACCCCTGTAACACCAGAGACAAACTTATTGGTCGTATCAAGAAGGAATTCAAGGGTTTGCCAAGGGACCAAGTGGCGAAGGCCTGCTCGCTCTTTAAGTCTCGTATATAGACTGTAATTGAGACTGGTGGTGATTTTGTTGAATTAAATATATCTAAATCCATCAAGCTTTCAGAATGAGGTTTAATTTTTTAATTTGAGAACTGGTTGGAGATATAATTTTGTTAAGAAAAACAAAAAAATCTTTCGGCAGTACAGATAGTACACCCTGTATATTTTTATAAATTACCCTAAAAATTATACATACCATAAGCCAAGACATGGATACCCATTATTTCCATAACTGTCTTAAAAAGTTTCTCTACATACAAATTGGTAGATAAGGGACCAAGATTCTTTTTAATATGTAAATCAAGAATAAAATTATGCCAAGTTACATTCTTTTTTTATTTACATTTATTTTTTCTTTTATAAGGTCATGTCTTCAGGTTCTTCTCCTTAGCAAATAAAATACTTACGTCTATACTTCGCTATTACAGCATATGTATTTATATAATGAAGGTTTTAAACTTTTATATAAATGGATGTATATAAGTAAACATATATCTTAAGAGGATCCATTAAGTAATAGTAAAAACTCAAATAGCGAGGCAATTTAAAATATATTTCATTCAGTGAAGGTACGTACGTAATGGTAGAGATCTTGTCAAAAGTCTAATGAAACATCATTAATTTTCTATGAATATAACGACTTTAACCCAGAATGTTCTTCTTTATAATATTGAAAAGAATATAATCATAAAAATAAATTTCCTCGGCATAGTAATTTATGATGTTCTTAATATGAATTGAGAATGTATTGTAATTATGATCATTAACATTATTAATACATATGTTCAATGTTCAAAACGAGGCATATTCCCAGGGTTCATTTTGTTAATGTAAGATAGGCTTTATTAAAGTTTAATAGATTAACAGCCTCTAACCAATTCAATTCGTCGCAAATTGAGCAGCATTTAAAGACTGTGAAACCTTAAATAACTTCTAATTTTAATTTCCTTTGAGAGGTTGAGTTGTCAGCTTCATAATTGCCCATTTAAAAAAATCTAAATAAAACAGCAGTTGAGTAAGTGAGAAGAATAACGGTACTTGAATTGTTTCACTCAGGTCAAATTACCATGAACATCATAAACAAGACTATTTTCTATTTTCTTTAAATCTAGGTTTTAATCCTATAGAGTTCGATACCATCTTTCATTATCCAATTGATTTTTTCGCTGATTTGGTTTGTGACGACGACAATTATCGACAACTGGTAGTATGCTTTGAAAGTTTTCCTTGTTTTTTTTATTTGCCTATATAGTCATTGCAAGGCTTCATTCCCCTTGCTGCGTCAACATTTGCTACTGATAGATTTTCGTCGATGGATTTTAGATTACTATAACCACTGTTTGATTTCCATTTAGATACAGGTGTCTTTAAAACATCAAAATTATATTTAACTTTCGAAATAATGCCCAACTATCTGACTCAATGAATTCTGACAATCAAGTTGTGTTTTTTTAAGGTATGAGGGTAAATTTTGGGTTTCCAAACCCAGTTCCATGTCTGTTTAAGCATTTCAATGGGTTTTTTATTTCGACAACTTTGCATGTAATCCTCATTTTTGCCACTTGATCGATTAATTCACTAAACAAAGACTATAGATCCCATTCTTTTGTCAAATACCACATATGCAACCCCATTGCTTTAATTGCAACTCCTTATAAAGTACATTTCCTTTTTGTACATTTTTTAAAATCTAGGCTAGTATGAATTAGATTTCAATCATTTATAGGAGCAGAAGTTGAAGAGTGAGTAATTATTCCACCAAGGAATATAACAATATATAAAAAAATGTACAAATTGCTTTAATTTTTCCAATTGTTCGGTATAAAAAACTTTTCCTTGAGGCAGTACATTTATTTAAGCTAATAGTAGTATCATTTTAATTCAGTAGAACATTTTTACCTTCCACCGAGTATTTTGAAGAGCACCAGGTCCTTGAAACTTTTTGAATTTCAGGGGTACTTCATCAAGATAAACGAGTGTGAGCTGAATTAATTATTTATAGTCCCCTCTTGAAAAGTCAAGCTCTAAAGATTGCTTGCAGAGTAAAACCATCATTTTTTTTTTGTGTTTGAATTTTTCTTATTCTAGGTATTGAAAAATAAGGTATTTTTTCGTGGTTTAATGTTCCAAACTTTTTTAAATCTGCCAAATAAAGAAACTTCAGGACTTTTTGATATTCAATTTTTAATAAATCAGAAGAATGTATAAGCAATCTTATGTCTACAAACAAGCCACAACAACTCTCTCTTCAACAATTGTTGAGTATATATATTAAGATTTAAATATCTTTATTTTAACGGAGTAAAAATGATCATTCCTTTATGCGAAAATAAAAAATGAAAAAAATACAAGAAAAAGAATACAAGGTACTATGATGAATAATTAATATTGGCTAAACAAGTCGAAATCCTATATTACTCTATTACTATATTACAGAGTGAGTAAAGATATCGTCTAGTTAGTAATACACAATCAACTCCATCATAAAAACATTGATAAATAGACAAATAGATCATTCTTTAGTTGTAGTATTGTGCATCTTATATTCGGAGACACTGGAAGGATACTTAGAACTCCAAATACAGGTCAAATTTTTTCCATCGAGACATTGTCAGTTCTTGATCCAAAGTCCAATTTATAGTAACAATCGTGCCTCTCAATCACCTTAAACGGCCCTGAGAAAGTAGTGTATTGACCCAGTCTTCTTTTTCTTCCAGCATTCGTGCTACTAGAACAGGCTTAAATTGTCTGTGGAAACTATGAGTCTGTTGAACTCTGGATGACATGAGGTTGTGTTCTTGCTTGCAATCCCAAGTGTCCTGCAAAAACCCATCCATAATGAACTTGTGAGCTGTGTTCCTCAGTCAGACACAATGGTTTCTGGAACTCCAAACCTCGAAATCCATCCACTCAAAAAATTATTGACTATTATCTTGGAGGTTATATCTGGAAGATATACCACTTCTAGCCACCTTGTGAAACGATCCATAATAGTTAGGAGATAGCGCTGTCCCTGAATTAGTGGGAATGGACCGATTATGTCTACGTGAATAAACGAAGGTCTTTGACATGAAGGACCGAAAGACGACGTTGGTTTTGATGTCCTAAAAGGTTTGGTTTTCTGACACGCTAAACATTCTTTATTGAAGTTTTTGACGTCTGCTCGCAAATTAGGCCAGGCATAAAAAAAGTGAAACCCTCCTTAACGTTTCTTTGAATCCCGGATGATTGTCCTTGTGTAAAAAATGCACGATTCTTTGACGCAATTCTGGAGATAACAAAGGCACACGGAATGCGACAACATTGCCAAAACCAGCAAATAGGGCTCCTGCAATGTATTTAAAAGAAGGTTCAATTTCAAGCTTAAGTAAATTAGGATCCTGTTTCTTTTAATCCTCAATTATATCTTCAATGAAGGTTGGACCTATTGTGATGTTATTGATACTTCTAGACGGAATGTCTGCAGTATGATTTAATTTTCCAGAAACGTGTTCGATATCCCAATTGAATTCTGCTATGAATGCAAAAGTACGGAACTGTCTTGGTGTCCAAGAGGGATTGCGAATGTCAATCGCAGTGATTAAAAGTTTGTGGTGCGTGAAAACTTTAAAAACTTGTCCATCCAAAGCCCATAGAAAATGCTTCATACTTTCCTTAAGACTTAATAGTTCCTTATCAAACGTAGAATATTTCTGTTGTGTTGTTGAAAGAACCCGAGACCAAAAAGCTAGAGGTTTTCATTGTCCAATTAACTTTTGCTCGATAACATCTCCCATCCCTGTATCAGATGCATCACTCGTCAGGGCTAAAGGTAATGAACTATCTCTGAATGGAAGTTTTGTACTTTTAGACCAACTATTTTTAATAATTTGAAAGGTGTGTTCATGTTCTGTATTCCAATTAAACATTACATTCTTCTTTAACAGAAGGTAAAAATGAACTGTCCATTGAGACATCTCTCGATGAACTGAGAATAATATTGTGACATGCCCAAAAATCTATGCAGTTCATCTTTTGATTTTGGAGTTGATACTTTTTGATTGGATTTGGATTACTATTGATAGCTTTACAGCATAATTTAGCCTTCTCTGAATTGTGTTTAGGAAATTATAAGGATACAAGATATTCCCAGCCTTGGCCTACAAATAGCGCAACAATATCCGCCACTTCGATCCTTTGCTTTCACCTTGGATTTCTCACATATTATATTATTTATAATTATTGTCTATTGTTTTTAGTTTTCATTTGTCTGCAATTTCTACGATACTAGTCCAGCCTATCTACTGACAAAAACAGTCCTTATAACGTCTTGTTTACATTTTGTGATCTGTATACGCAAATTTTATAGGGTTCAACCAAAAAATTACAAGAAGAATTTAAGAGCTTTTGTGATAAATTATACTAACCGGTTGATAAAAGCATGGCATGTTGGCAGTGTTAAAGGTGTGGTCAAAGGAAGCCAACCCTCTAACGTTTTTATTGTATTAGATATACATGTATCGGTAATATTGAATTTATATTAATTGTGTCTGTTTCAATTTAAATATGTATATACTACTAAATTATATTTGTGAAGGTACGCATCTATCAAATAAAGCTTTTCTTTGTGTATAATGCACCCTCTTTTCACAGCAATTTGTTCGACAAGATTGGATCAACATAGATAAACTCCAGTGGACTCTGGGTTACATGGCCCCGTCCTTCCTCCCTTCAATGAGATGAAAGTACATTAGTGGGAAAAACAACCTCTAATCAAAATGTTGCAACCCATATGCTTGATAGTAGGGAATGGTGATGTTGGGGTTATACTCATAATTTTATCCTCCAAAATATATTTTGGGGGAGAAAATATAATGTATCTCACTGTTGAAATAAATATACCATTGAAATGATAGAACCTTCTTTTATTTGTCATTGGGCAAACTTACAAAATCTGCGAGGCATGAAATATTTGGGTTTTTAGTCTTCCTATTGGTATTACAATGGATATTTAAGTAATATTTTACTTTATTAGCTCACAACAGTTGTTACAAATAATGTACATATGACACTAAAAGAATCAATGAGAAAATTGAATCCTTTTTATCATTATATTTGATACCTAGGAGCTCATAATCTAAAATACTTATTGGAGAAACTAATATTAGATTTTTTATTCTATGTAGGAAGGATTATTAATAAATTATACACGCTTTATACAGAGTTTGATATCTCCTAGTCCTAATTCTCTTCTATTTTATAGTCATCGTTTGAGTGGATCAATAATATAAACGCATAAAAACATTTATTTATATACATATAGATATAGAAATATAAATCAGTATATTCAATTGGAAAAGTACTTGACATGTTGATCATGAACCTAAAGTTCGACTTTTTGTATTAAATTTGGGCTTCGATAATCCATATTTTGGTTATTTTGCCCCTTTTATGGGTTTCAAAAAAGTTACAGAATAATCTACATGCGAGTAAAAGTTAGGTTCTTTTTTGCAATATATTATATTGATTCCAAAAGACAATCTCTTCTACTCCGAACTATATTAATAAAAAAATGTTTTATAAGTGCTTATATTTTAAATGCAATCCTCAAGTTTTATACCTTATAAATTAATGACATATCGATGATTTCCTCTATGAAATTGGAATTAAATCAATATTGCTGCCGAATCAGACCTAATGAAATTTTTTTATATTTAATCATAGTTATTTACCCTTTAAATAAGTTTATTTGGCTATAAAAAACTCAAAAACGGCGTTATTCCTTTATTTTTTTTAAACTTAGAATATGGTGGGGTTTTTAACAATTAAATTCAATTTGGATGATTGAATATCCATTTAATTATCTTAAAAAATTTGCAAAGAATATACTACTTTTATGTAGATTTTTTTTTTTTCATGTCCTAAAGTTGAATCAAACGTACAAAATGGGTAAAGTACATAAAAAATTTAGATCGAAAATTCTCAAAAATTAGAATTTATACGATTTTTTTTTACAGATTTGTAATCAGCTGGAAAGTACTACTACCATTGAATATGAAATTTAAAAGATTGTCTTTTTCTTCTTGACTTCTGTATGTAATTCACTCTCTGATGAGGATCAACAACACAGAGAACATACGGGGATGATGCGAAAGATGATGAGAAGATCACTGAAGGAAAAGGCAACAGCAAGTGTCTATGAAGTGAAAAAAATCACACAAAGCCAACACCTCAGATCAAAGATTCAAATAGTTTAATTAGAGAGAACTCATGAATAATTACGTAATGTTGATGGGAATGAATGATCAAGAAGAAGATATGAAAAAAAAAAAAAAAAAAATCATAATGTAATACCCAGATATTAAATGATAAAAAAATAAACATTGAAAATGGAAATTCCTAAAAAAGAAATTATGGTACTTATAGAAAATTATTTAAAAAAACATATAAATAAGGCATTACAGCGAATAAAATTAGTGTATCGAAAAGAAAAAGAGTATGAAAAGTTTGATTCGTTCTATAATTCATTATATGTCGTGCTAAAAACTCTTGGCTATACAAGAAGAAAGTTGATGCTTGGATGTCAAATTTAATTTTACTGGGAATAAGAAATGAAGATATGAAGAAATTGTTGCTATCTAAATCCCTTGAAGAAGTAATTTTGGTCTAGTGGAAAAGAAATTGGCTAGAAAGTTATTCGGATTGGTATCTAATATAAAGAAACGAAATGTGAAAGAGATAGAAAGTCAAAAATAAATGTGATGCTCTTATGACGAACGAATTATTACCAAGGAAGACAATAGAAAATATCAAGTTCGATTGAATAGGGAAAATATTTTATTGATAACTGTACGTTTCTTGAGACTGAAGAGAGGAGGAGAAATTGAATGTTTCGAAGTAAATAAGATTCATATGAACTTGGAGTCAGTAGGTTCAAGCTATGTAGTTCGAATAAGATTCAACTAAGGAGAGAAATTATTTGATATCAAGTATGAATATCAACATCTAAATAAGAAGTATACAATAATATGTACATACGCTGAATAAAAATATTAGTCTACGCTAAGTGCTTGAGGTAAATCCAGTGATTATTATCTAACCATAACCCCTTATAACCATTCAAAATTAAGATTATAGAAAAATAATTATTATTCATTCAACATTGTTCACTTCTTTCAAGAGAAGCATAAGTCACTTTTCTAAATTTGAAATATCCTCTACAAAAGTAGTTCATTATATCACTTCGATTTCCTAGTAAAAGGATGTACAACTGCATTTGTTAATTAGATCAATGTCTTTATTTTATATTAAGCGAGAATGTACGAAAATAACTTTTCTTGTCATTTTCTCGAGTCAAAATGGATCGATTGAATAAAATAACTTCCCAACGTATTATTAGCAAACAACTGTTAAACTTTTTTCTTGTGATATGGTTCAGGAGATAGGTCCGCTCACCAAAGTACTCGTTATCAAGACCAAAATATTACAATTCTCTCACCTGGTCTTGATCCCTTAGAGTCCCGGATAAAGTGGGCTTAACAAATGACTACTTTTATTTATATTAATTAAAAAAGTTTGTCTGTTTGTATGTACTCCGTAAGGTCATTTTTGAGTGTATCTCAGGCCTGCGTAGATTTAACAACAAACTATACGATCGAGCGTGTGCGTCACAATAATAAAAAAGAAAGGGATTACAAATGAATAGAGTTGTATAGAGATGTAACAATGAATGATATCTTGCAAGCGTTTAGATCAACTCATATTTTATACAACTCTATACTCTAAAGACTTGTATGAAATATGAGTTAAGGATTCCAAAATTAATAGCGAGCGTGTGTAGCTAAAGTTAATATTAAAGAAGAAAAGAAAAGGGAAGTACATTATATAAAATAAAAAATTATGAATATGACTTTAAATGAGGCATAACACTAACAAGTGTACGCTCATCTGGTTATCTTAAAAAAAGAAAAGAAAAGGAGTACATATATACTCGATTGTAAATCCCAAGCATTTTTTAAAGTGAGAGTTTTTGTTATTGTTTAACTGAACAATTTATTAATTTTCTTCACCTGATATTTATTATTTTTTCATTCATGAGTAATTGTTTATGAATGTTATCATTAAAAACGTAAAGTAAAACAAGGATAATTTCTTGGAGAGGTATCTTCTATATTATTAACGCAAAGATTGTCCATTCGTCGACGCCTAATAACTATGAACAATGAGGGATACTATCGCTAGTAATATCTAAAGTTGCTTAATGTATATAATATCCCTTTGAGAGTCGAATTAACAGTGTAGCTCAAGAAAGTAGTAGCAAGTCCAATTTTACGATAAGCTATTGCAAAGATGTATTCATTGGTTGATTTTTTTCCTGTTCTTAATGGTTTCCTAATAACACTAAGAGGATTAATATGGCAACTTACGGATTTGTCAAAAACATTAGTAATTATACATATATTAAAATGAATTATGAATAAACATGTAATGTATAATGTTTATATTAATTTTTGGGAAATGATTCCCTAATTAGGCCAATGATGTAACTTTTCTCTCCGACACTAATTGTACATTTTGTAAATATCATATAAAAGGTAATAATTATAAATAGTAAAGTGTCAGTTAGTTCACTTTTTATGTAAAAAAGTAAATAAATAAAGGTTTAAAAGTCTTCTTATTAAATTAAAAAAGAAAATGATTGACAAAGTTCGAACCAAATCAGGACCAAAAGTTATCAAATTTTACATTGGATAGTGAAGTCGTAACAATTGATTCGTTGTATTGGTGTTTCCCTGTATCATTTATATTCCTTTTTTGAATATGTTTTCTTTTGATATTGTTGTCGTTTTTTCTTATTATGTACACGAGCGAGTTACGCTCCTGTTTATATATATTACTCTTCGTTGTGTGTGTTTGAAGGTGGCATGTGGTCGCCTTTAATAAAATCAGAATTACGGTCCACTAAATAATTTGTGTTGTGAATTAGGTCCCGTCCTTGCCTCTAAAAGGAAAGAAAACGCTCGGGAAAGGTTTTATTCAACATTTTTGTCATAGAAAAACACGTGATTTGGTTTTAATATCATCCGTATACTACGACACATTACAGCTTTGTAGATAAACTAACATATTTAGTTAAATAAAATTGTTATCAAATGGTTAATATAAATTGTTATGAGCACTCGGTATAAACTTGTCTACAAGAACGATTTTGTACTTGAATCATCATTGTCGTCGATCTCAAATCATCTCAGAGATCCTTTTTTATAAAATTAATACATACCAAATTTTCATTCCATTTATTATTTATTTCACATACATATATATTTTATTTTATAATATTTGGTTACATTTGCCTATAAAAAGGTCATCAAGGTTAAAGCATAGATTACTTAATATCTGCATACACACAAGCTACGCAAACTCATTACTAGAACTTTTTAAACAAATAATAAATAATTGTTTTATTAAATACCAATTGTAGAAAAGGAGAATTAATTCTTGTTAAAAAGTAATGAATGATGAACTCAGAGATAAGGACTTATCCGATCGTGCAATGCAAACCCTCATTTGTGATCTAAGTAATCAATCGAGGAATTGCAGATCCTCTGGTGAAGGATTTTGTATGATTCAATTCTGTCGCACAAAGAGCTAATTGTTTATAAAAGATTTCCTTTTATTCCTTTCAGATCTAACTTGATTAGTGAGTATGGAGGAAGGATCTCTTATTAAACCACATCGAAGTAAGACATTTTTTGAAGAAATATCCATAACATAATTATGAAATCGTCGGTTCCTTCGAAGTTCATCATCATATTTCTCTTGTATTGGAGAAGAACGGCTCTTGATGAATCTGTTTTCATCTATAAATGACTTCACATTAAGTAATTCTTGTCTTATCTCTTGTATTTGGATTTCATCTTCCTTTTATAATAAAAGTGTTGAAAATAGTGTTTCTGAGTCAATTTCCTAGATGGTTCATTTTTGATGAGATGTTAAGCATGAATTAGTCCATATTTTGTCTATTTTAATATATCAAATAGTTATTATCGCCACTACTCAAACTTAAAACACAGAACATAATGAAGTTGGGTTGATATTTATCTCATTTTAAATTGATTCTGATAATTTATTGGAACAGCAAGTTCAACTTTTACTTCCAGATATTTATTTATTACATTTAAATTTAGATATGAATGCTATGAATCTTTAATTGAAATACCTCATGATTAATTGATCACTTGATGTAGAGTAATTCACGTATAAATTAACAATTAAATTTATTTCTTGTTCATTATATAATTATTATTTTTATTTGAAAATAATAAAATGATTTTCTAGGAAATAAATGATAATTTTTCATAGGAAATTAATTGAGCTAGATCAGAAATGTCTTGGTTAAAGCTGTTTATTCTTCTAATTACATCTTGTTTGGTAGAATCCTTCTACTTAGTAAAAAAAAACCAAGTAAATTTAAAGCTTTGTAATATGTATTTATTCGCTCTGCAATCACTAAAGGCTTATTTCATTGATTAATATTTTGGCAATATTCCACATTTGATATTTCAAGTCTCTTTGAATTTTTACACTTAATCAAATAATTGGACAACCTAAAATGAATTAAAAGTAGCTTTCAAGCATTAACTAAATAAAATTATACTTATTAAATTAGAATAATAATTAATTATCTTCTCAAAAAGTGAGTTATCATTTCACTAATTTTGTGAGTTGTGCAAAATACCTTAATCTGATTTTTTTATGTACAGAAATTGAACTTCATCTTCCATTCAATCTACTCTGATTTTTGTAGGTTCACAATTTTTGTTTGAGCTCCGACAAATTTGAAATATCATCTTCTCTTTAAAACTTTTGCACCCTCAACTCTATTTCATCACTTTTTCGTGTACGCCTCACATCAGCTACTGAAGTTATACTGGTTCTTTGTTTAATTGTCAATTTTGTTTTGAATCCTAAAGTTGGTATAACACTTTTTCTTAAGATTTGTATTTTCAGTTTTCAATTTTTTCATTTAGTTTCTGTTTCAAAATCTTCATGCTTAAAATGCAGAGAAAAACATTTTTTCATAGCTAACAACGGATTTACCATCTAAATAAACAATAATAATTGTAAATTAACACTCATTAAATATTAATAAAATAAATATAAAGTATTTTGTACCAGGTATCTAGTTTATTGGTAGATCTGACTTCCATTTATTAAGAATTTCCATATTTGATGTTTGCACTTTATGCAAAGGACTTATTATTTTATTATCATTGAGCTTTCGATAAGATTTTTTACTAGTGTGGCAACAAGGAACGACCCAATTTGAATGCATATTTCACGTCTAGAAAGAATAATCAATTTAATGCAAAATAATTTTTATTTAAAACTAATTGACGATAAAAGAATATATTTATATAACTTATTGAATTGAGTTTGTGTGAGTTTAAAATCGAAGAGTTTATCCGGGCGTTAAATAATCAATGGTTAAATTCATCAAAATTATCACTTTTTTGTTTATTTAAATAAAAAAATAAATGCATTTATAAATGTTAGTATACAACAAAAAAATTGTTGGGCTGTGATAAGTCTGCCATAATAAATCTTTGATATCTCAAGATGAGCTAACGAACATAAATACTGAAGATCATCATCCTCTTTCCTCAATCACAAAGATATCTTAATAATCATAATTATAGAAAAAAGATTAATTTTCTTATTACAGTTATTTTAACTATAACTTCAGTTCAATAAATCTTTTTTTTGGGTGAATTGCCACTGACGAAACACGTAGGGGGCTGTGGAGGAAGGGAGGAACTGTCTTAACTTTCTTCCATTAAATACATACAAAGATTGTAGGGTGTTATCAGAGAATAATGGGGCTAATATTCCAGGCCCACGACTTTAGGAGACTACTTTTTTATAAATGTTGGATTTCATTTATAGACTAATATTAATAGAAAATGTATTAATTTTCTATTAATATCGTTTTAGTATGTTAATAACCTTATGCATTTTCTCATATCGTAAATTTATATATTTATTTTTCATAAATATTGGCATCAATATAAAAAGTCAATATAGTCATTAATGATTTCTTTTTCGAAAACATCTTATCTTCAGTAATTTATATTTAGCAAACAAAAAAGAATTTAATTACTCAATATGATTTTATAAGTTAACTAGCGGTGGTAATAGAAATAACTCCCCAGCAAATCCTTGGTGTTACTATCCGTTTTTGATGAGCAAACGTAGCTACACACTCAATACTTAAGAGATTATCTCCTTAATAGTTATAATAATAACAGCTTCTGATTATTAAAAAAAAATATATATGATTCGATGTGCGTGTGATTCGAGAGTACTTTAGCTTGTTGCTAAAGTTACATTATTTTTTTAAAATTTTAAATAAAGTACTTCCCTCTTTTTCTTTTTTAATATGAGTTGAACAAAACGCCTGGAAGAATTAATTCATTTTATACAGTGCTCACACTATATTATACTCCTTTTTTTCCTATACACTGAGTTGGTGTATGATATACATTAGGGAGCACTATATACAGTGCACATGGTAAATTAAACACACATATATTCATCATAGGATGGCATGGTCTCTTTTTAAAGCCTTTTTCAAAATTAGAGATTTTTTTTGCGTATGCTTTTGTACTCGCAGGATGGTACTTAAGGTGAATCAATATTACTTTTTAAAGCCTTTTCACGACAATTAGAGATTTTTTTTTTGCAGAAACAGATATTTCACTCGATTTATGGTCTCATAAAGAAATGCCCTAATTCCCTTAATGAAACATCCTTATAGATTGAAGGAAGCTAGAGTTGATGTTATTTTAAATACCGGGAGTGAAACTTTTATTTATTAATGAACATGTCTCAGGAGGAAACATATCAACAAGCTATAGATACTCTAAAATTTATATTTGTTGGAAAGAAAAGTATAACTTTAGTCATACATTTACTGACATCCAGGGAACGAGAACATGGATAACCATTTGCACAATTTCTCCAGGAATTTACATTCGTGGCATTAATTATCCTACAATCAGTCAATGACTTCTTGAAAACTCCACGCTAACTCTACAAACAGCAGTGGAAGTTGCCTAAAAACAAGCCAGCCTTACCCATGTACATTATAGATCGTGGGCTATAAAACCAACTTAAGCCAAACAGAAATTCGAACTCACCACCACATGAATTTAGGCATTAGTAAGAATGCACTACAATATTTTGTTTGTGCCAGCGGAATTTGAAGGGCTTCATCCGGTCAAAGCAATCTATACGTCCCAAAGATCAAATGAAGTTAAATGCAAATAGTTATTTGGAGTTATTAAACTGATATACTATTTTGAACAGTTTCCTAACTGAACCTACATAAAACTTTGACATAACAAATGAACATCTTCTGAACTGTGAAGGAGGATAAAATTTGGATCTGCCTGATATCCTTTATTATTTACGGAAATGGTAGAGATGTGTTGCAGCAGCTACTCAAGAAGTCAGAGTAACAGCAAATGAACTGAAAAGATATCAAAGATTGCTAATTATTCATGATTCAAGGTTAAAATTATCAACCAATTTTGAAAAGTCAGACTTTACAACTTTAGCTCGAGATGAGTAAATCCTAACACTAGTGAATTTAATTGTATTATAGAGACATTTATTTCAATTAAAACTAGCTCATCGATTTGTTTACGTTAAAATCGTCAGAATCGGATAAAAGAAAATACAATTTATATGCCATATGTCCATTTATTCTTAGTTTCATTCTATTTTTTTTTTTTTACAAACAACAAGAGAGAAAAAGAAAGAATAAAAAAAAAAATACTTACAACGTGTCCTTTTTTAATATTTTGCTACGGTACACAGACTCTATAAATGAAGGAACAAAATTAAAATGTTTTTTTTTTTCACGAAAAACCGATTTTTTTCATAAAATAAGCTGTTTTTTTTACCCACTTTTATGAATAATTTTTTTTCCATCCGATTTTGATTATTTTTGGAGTAGTTTTATAATTGGCCGGAGGCTTTAACCGGATGTAGCCCTTAGAATTCCACCTTCAAATAAAAAATATTGCAAGTTATACGTATTAATACCTAAATTCATGTCGTTGTCAGTTCGGACTTGGTTTGGTATAACTTGGTTTCATAGCACTCACTTTAAATCGTATATACAATTGTATATTGCACCTCACAATTCAATCCCTTCTGAAGAAAATCTGAAGATATACACCCTGTTACCTTCGGTGCCTTGCCCGCCTTTTTTTTTTGTTATTGTAATTTCAAGAATCATCCTCATCTACTATGCCCAGTAAATATCACTTAAGATTACGTTAACTGTTGTGTGCCCCCACTCTATGCTTCAGTTATTATAACTTATAAGATTTATAGTTTATCTGTTATACTTAAATTAATACTATTTATTAATAATATTTCATACTTACAAATTGAAATATTGAGATATTAATAACTTGAACTTGTAAGTTAGTAATTACTAGAATGGATAAATATGCCATTATTTTATACTGTCTCTGGGTTCTCAAAGGGAGAATACAGGGTGTCCACGATAAATTGGAACTACTTTAAACTTCATCCAGATCCATAATGTGGATATTCGGGATTAAATCATACTAATATAAAAGGTTGTGTGAACAATACACTATAACGTCCACAACAACGTTATGACAACAAACAATAGACATCATGGAACAAGAAAGGAGAGACACCATCCTCGAATTGGCTCGCGCAGGACACAAGCCCTCTGCTATATACAAGTTTCTTAACTACCCCAAGACCACGGTGTACCAGGTCTTCAATGCTTGGGAGGTTGAGGGGAAGGTCTGCTGCAAGGCCCACAACATGAGAAGTGACCGAATCTGGACTCCCGCTTCCTTGAAGGTCTCCGGGAGTGCATCAAGGCTTCGCCGGTGACTTCCTTGTCCAGGTTGGCCAAGAACCGTGGAGTGAGCAAGCAGCTGGTCTCCAAGGCTGTGAATGAGGACCTCGGGTACAGGTCATACCGAATGGCCAAACAACACATCCTCACGGCATCCATGAAGGCCACCAGGCTCACCAACGGTAAGCGTCTCCTCAATGACCTGAAGAGCCATGGAGGAAGAATAATCTTCTTCTCCGACGAGAAGAACTGGACTGTCGACAGAAGCTACAACGTCCAGAATGACAGGTGGCTTGCTAAGGAGAGAGAAAAGGTCCCTGCGGTCTTCACTATAAAGTTCCCAGCCTCCGTGATGACCCTGGGTGTCATCTGCAGCACCGGTGAGTGATGCCTCCTTTCTACTTCAATCCCAAGGAAAGGGTTAACGCGATAAGGTACTGCGCAGTCATGGAGGAGTTCGTCATCCCCTAGATGAAGGATACGGCCGCTGGGAGGAAGTTCATATTCCAAAAAGACTCAGCGCCTGCACACATCGCTATGAGGACCACTGACCTCTTCAACTCCCACGACATCACTTTCTGGGATCGCAACACCTGCCCCTCCAACTCACCCGACCTCAACGCGTGTGGTTACTACTGGTAGGGCAATTGGAGAGGGAGGTGTGCAAGGTCAGCCACAAGAGCTTCGCAGCCCTGAAGGACTCCATTACGAGGGAGTGGAATGCTGTCGATTCCGCGGAAGTCATCAGGGCATGCAAATCCTTCAGGGGCAGGATGGAGAAGATGGTGGTAGCTGAGGGAGGACATGTTGAATAAATTTTCTGTTTAATATCGTGTCTAACTTTTTCATATTAACAAATACATTCCAAATTCCATTTTTATCAAGCAGGTTGAATTTTAAGATAGTTCCAATTTATTGTGGACACCCTGTATTTGCGATTCTCTTCAATTGAAAGTAGTAAGTACATGCCATAAATGGCAGATTGCAGATGTTAATGTTTCACTCTGAAAGCCATGCTTTGTATTATGTGAACAACAATTCCAGCCAGAAGATTTTCGAATTGCAACACAAACTCTAGCTACCATGGAAGGAAAAGTATATTGGGATTTGAAACGAGATGTATATTTTCCTTAGCTTGTTCACAAGCAATTAAAATTGCATTTATAATCAAATATTTGAAGAACTGTTGGAATCCTCATCATCACTTTCCTGATGACTCCAACTTCCTAAATTATGAATTAGTGTGGAAATCACTATTTTTTACTAGTATTATAATATTCAAACAAAAGATAAAAATAAACTAAATTCAACTTATTTGAAATGAGCCATAACCAATCAATTCTAAAATTAATATTTGCATTTCTACTCTTAACTTAAATATAGGGTAAATACTAAATAAATACATTAAAATTGATTTCAGGATACAAAAATAGATTTAAAAGGACTATCTGGATATTATCATATATATATTAAATATTAATATTATAAAAGTTAAATAGATAACAATGATCCCTGAGTGTCTAATTTAGAAATACAACAAAATATTAAAACATAGTCATTTCTTTCTATTACACAAGAGATCAAAAGCCCACGATAAACATAATATATATTTCCACAAAATGATTCTAAATAGATGTTGATTGTTCTTGCTGCTTTTATTGATGAGTTAGAATTTTATCATCGCTCAATAAAACTCTTTTTCACTTCCGGGAGAAGAAATGTGCCTAACTTTCTTCTACTACGTGCATATAGAAGACAATACATAACAACACCCCTCATT
Organism: Lepeophtheirus salmonis; assembly: GCF_016086655.4. Classification (NCBI taxonomy): domain Eukaryota; kingdom Metazoa; phylum Arthropoda; class Copepoda; order Siphonostomatoida; family Caligidae; genus Lepeophtheirus; species Lepeophtheirus salmonis. The sequence goes on along the minus strand of NC_052144.2, from coordinate 33,276,406 downwards.
CAACTTGTATACGAGGACGAAGTTGATTAATATGTCTTTTAACTATTACTTGTTAGGTTTGAAGCGACCACAGTACATCCCCAATCTTCCTCTGTATAACTCCAGCTATCCACTTGGACTGGCGAAGGCCGTACCAACCGCACACACGGCCATTTTGATTTTAAATTTTTCCCTTACTCGTGAAGGAACAGATGGAGAATGAGAGGGAGAAAAAGACTAAAGGTATCCCTCCAATCGTGTACGAATACGGCGTGCACCCAACAGCTAAGCCGGCGTGCTCCCACACTCTAACAGTGTTGCCCTGTTGGCAAATAAGATTTCTTCTAATCATGTTCCTGGATTTTTCTTTATGACAATTTTAATCATTCGTATGCATCTCTCAGCTTGACTGTTGGACTGCGGATGACATGGGGGAGAGAAGAAATGGGCTACCCCATTTAGACATCTTTACTTTGAACCAATCGCTTCTGAATTGTGCCCCACTGTCCGAATGTACTATGTTCGGGAATCCAAAACGCGAAAACTACGCAAAAACTTGCCTAAGCGTAGCTTCTGATGACGTATTCATCATGTACGCCGCTTCTATCCACTTGGACCCAGCATCAATTAGCATTAAACAATCTTTACCCTATATCTTGCAATAATCCAAGTGGACTCTTTCCCATAAATTGGCAGGCTAGAAGGGAGGGAGGGAATTGTGACGCCGGGACCTGAACATTATCTTGCAGGTATATCACTGCTTGCGTATGTTTCATCGTACTTCCTTTGAAGTCGTCCAATATAATTTTATGCTTCATTTTTAGAGTTTCCACACGAAATTCCGTAGAATCACCAGCCGTACATGCGTTGGTGGAATTGCTCAGCTTCACCAACTCGAAATCTAGGCAATCAAAACAAACCAAGGATCGGCTACCCAATAGGAGATACAATAAACTTACAAAGCACAGGCTCAGAACCATTTAATGCAACCGACAACCTAATAGAGCCCAGAGTCTGGACCTTTCCCCCACTAAAAACCTTTATTGAACCAGTATTCTTGATCACCTTTGAAATATCAACCATTTGTTTCGGTAAGATATTCACGTTCGATCCAAGGTTGAGTAACATTTTAACTGTTCTCCCATTTATCCTCAGGAGGGATAAGTCCTATCCCCTACTCCATCATTCAACTGGAAGGAGATGGAAAAACTAGACGGCGCTGATGACGGACAGCATACTCTAAAATGGCCCATCTTCTCACACCAGGAACTCTCCTTGCCAAACGCAGGGCTTTTGGACTTCTGGAAGACATAGCTTCTTCCACAAAACTTGCAGTTCTTTCTGTCCATCTTTGGATTAGCCTTTTCCGAAGACCACGTCCCTTTCGAGCGACGGATACCCTTTAGCGCCTTATACTCGGATTCCATTACAAATGTGGAGGGCTGCCGTACCCCCAGCTGTCCTATCGTGCTTGAAGCACCATCTCCAGAGGCTTGAGGCCAATCATTGAAATCGAAGGACTCGGGATCACAGCCACAACCCTCGCTGTATTCTGTCGCCAATACCACGAGTTCGTTCCACTTTCTTCTTACCCCTCAACTCGTCCTCACTTCCAAGCTCCATCCTGGAACATTTGCGTTTCAGCTCCGTGAGCGTGAGCCTCGGTAGTAGTCTAACCATCTTCGTCGCCACTTGTAGTGTATTGAGAACACTACCCAACAGAAGTAAGTAACGGACCGGAACCTAAGCCAATAATAAGACCTTTAGATTGGGGGTACAATCTTACACTAATAGATTTATTCTTTTAGGGATTAAAACTAAAAAGGGGTACCTAGACATCAATACTAAAATGTACAAACACGTAAAATCTACTTAAATAAAAGGTACTATCTATTTAAAAACAAATCCCTGAGTCATTAGATAAAAGCACATAAAAGACAATACATAACATAGACTAATATGTGGAACGGTTTTAGTGGATTTAAATCCAAATCCAAAATTATCATTCCAGGACTACTAGCGAGAAGGACTTGGGGGGTTTATAATTTATTCAAAAGAGTAGATTCTTTAATTCGACGTCTTGGGTTGCCCAACTCATCTTTGGAAGAACCACTTTACGTTAAGGAATACTTTTAATTTAATTATTACTTAATAATATTACTTTCATAATATCTTAAAAAATAATGAGTCTTGAAATTAAATGACTTTTGTCAACACGTGATTCGTTTAAAATCCTTCTCTGGCTAGTATCTACTAGTACTTGGCTAGATAATCATAATTAGTATTCTGGGAGTTGTCTTATTTTTAAGTTATACAGCGAAACTTACTGTTACCTTCTATATAAACAAATATAAGTAAACAACTCTTATGCCCTTTTATGTGTATTACTATGTAAATTGCGGTTTTTGGGGATAAGAAAAATATCCGTTTTTTGAAATCCGTGTCGTACGAGGACATTTAAAATAATAAAACCCCTCCAATGGGATCGATTATTTTTCAAAGTTAACTTTTATTATTCGTTTTTTAGTTAATTTGATATTTTTGTTTCAAAGACTACATCCACTGACAAGTAAAATTCAAAACCCGCGGCGGCTATTCTCATAAAATAATTTTTTTTGAAAAAAAAGTTTGCAAATCTACAGCTTTACATAAAAATTCCTCTGCTTTTGGATCTTTCTAGTAAGGAATTCCTGCACCAAGTTTTAATTTCAATCCAGTATTTGGTCCTACATGGGCATTTGGCAGATGTTACTTCTTCCTTTCGGAATGCAAGAATGACTAAATGAATGATTTTCCAGCATGATGTTTCAATTAGTAGTCAGTTGTATGCATCATGGCTAAATCTTGTTTTTTTTTAAATGCTTTCAAAAAAAAAAAAAAAAGATAAAAAATTATAAAAATGCAACAATATTAAAGGCAACTTTAATTAATATCTCACAACTATCACCATCATCACTAGCCATGCTTTTGAATGGCAATTCCCACAACCACTTTTTTTCAGTAGTTTATACTTTTATGTTATAGGAGAGTGGTTTGGTAGACCCTCCAATTATGCTATGCTGAATAAGCGTTCATCCTTGCACTGAGTGGAAGGAAATTAAGAGAATTCTGAAAAATTAATTGAACTCTGGGTAAATTCTGCTTCCTCCCTTTTTCTTTTTTTTTTCTCTCTCTCTGTGTAGTTGTATGTCATCTTCTACATCATATTCTCTTCCCACCCCCTTTTTTTTGCTTCTTCTTGCAGACCAGTGTGCCAGCCAAAAAAAGCAAATGTAGGCAAGGTGGCATACAGAAGTATGCTTGAATCAATTATGTAAATTCGGTGTTTTTTTTAGCTGGCTCGTTAAATTGTAATTGTTAGTATAAAGAAGGAATTTTATTTTCCTTAGCAGTTGTCATTATTATTCAATTCCTGAGTTGTGAACATCCTTTCCTAAACAGATTCAATTCCATTCAAAACCTGTTTGAACGTTCGTGTGTGCTTATAAAAGACAGAGCTTAACCCTGATGATTTATTGCTGAATTATAATTGTAAGTCCTTGTTAGACTCAGAGTAGAATTGGAGATTGACATCGGAGTTATTCTTGCAAATATTCTTGTTTAAATCCTTTTTTTTAACTCTCTTGTCACAGCTGATCTTAGCTAATCTAAAAAACGGCGTGAGCATTATTCTTTCTCTCCTCCAAAAATTCTTTAAATTGTTAGAGATACCATGTAGATTTTCGGTTTTTTATCTTGCCCATTCCAAACTGGATTTTAACCTTTGGCTGGGACCATGCCTCAGCAAGGTCTTGTCTTGTAAATCTCTGTTTTAAGACTATTGCATTGAAGTAATCATTTTAAATTCCTTTCAATGCAATTAAAATATGTTTTTGTCTCCCCTCATATAAGTAATGGTTTTTGAAATAAGTTATTCATAATCACTTTCAACCATATACCCTTTGGCACACACAAGGGATTTATGTATTATTGTCATATAAGTTATATTCATCTTATGCCTATTAATAACACAATAATTTATGCAAATAGTGCTTTATACCCCTGCCAATTTTATTCTATTCATTCTGGTATGGGGGTATCCAATTGTGTATGTAGAAAGAAATGGAAACAAAAATTAAACAGAACTAAGGATGCTCTGTTGTTCCTTTTATGAAAATTAAATAAATTTTGCCGGAATAATTAACTTTGATTTATAAATTTACCAGCTGGGGTACCCAGCATTGCTCAGAGTTATTTGTTACACTAAAAAAATTACATCTTTGTTCCCCACATTCATTCTATACCATTAAAATGGAATAGAATATACTAATATATATTTACTAAGCAAATTCCCCTTAAATTTATATTCAAATGTATTAGTAATTATTTCATAAGTTTTTATTAAGAGGAGCGTTGCTAGTTTTAATCATTTTTGAGGTTTAGACACATAAACTCTCAACACCTTAAGAATTACTTATCTAATAGGTCTAGTTAATAGAAATTCATTATTTTTCCGAAAGATAGATTTAGTAATGTGAATATTGGGTTGAGTAAGTCTGATTGTGTTAAACTAGATTCCATTAAAAAGATAATATTTCGTATTAAAAGTACTGCTTACACCATTTTATTATTGCTTGACTCAGTATTGTTTAATTGAGCATCAAAGATGAACACAAGTCAAGAGAAAATCCACTATAATTTATAGTTTTTATTAGATTAAGGCAAAAACGCAAGCCAGGCGGCTAAAAATGTAATGATGATTATGGTCCGTATATGGTAACAGTCAATCATGTACAATTTTGGTTTCGTCGATTCCGTTCCGGTAATTTTGATGTCAAATATGCAGCACACTCTGGAAGACCATTTATCGAAAAAATCGAAAAAATTATGGATATAGTTGGAACCAACCGTCATGTAAGCACTGTTTCAATTGCCAAAGATTTTAACTTTACATAAAAAATCGACGGGAACTACTTAAAAAAAGTCGGATTCAAAAAGAAGCTAGATGTATGGGTGCCAGACAAGTTAACTAAAAACCCTCATGTATCGAATTTTATATGCAAATCCCTGCTCAATCGCAACAAAATCGATCTCTTTCTGAAGCAGATGGTTACTGGTGATAAAAAATGGGTCATTTACGACAATATCAGGGAAAAAAGTAATGGTCCAATCCCAGTTAGCTTTTGCAAACGGTGGCCAAGCCAGGATTAATGGCCAAGAAGATTTGGCTGTGTGTTTGGTGGGATTGGAAGGGTCCCTTGAGCTGATCCTTTACAGTAAACTCCTCATTCGGAGTTGTACTGGCAAAAATAGGACCGTTTGAAGGAATCTATCGCCCAATAGAGGACATTTTTGGTCAATAGGAGATAAGTTGTGTCCCATCAGGATAACACAAGGCCACACACATCGATACTGACTAGCTGGAAGCTCCAGGAAATTGGTTGGGAGGTTCTTATGCATCTAGTAATAGTCCAGATCTGGGACCAATTGATTACCACACGTTCCACTCAATGGCAAATGATTTTATCGGTGAAAACTTTGCCTCTAAAGATGCTTGTGAAAATCGACTCTCCCAGTTTAGGACGAGGGTTTCTATGAAAGATGCCTTATGAAATTATTTTCATAAGGCATATTTTATCTAAATTGGATAATTCATAGTATGCTAAATAAATATTGAAATAAAAAAAATATAAATGGAGTTCTTTTTAATAGACCTTAATATAAGTTTATTTTATAATAATAACAGGGGGCCCCACTACCCATATTGCAGAGCTGAATTAAGGGGAATATAAATGGAGGTAGAAGAAACGAGACAGAGAGAGGGATGTAGAAAGAGACTAAGGGAGAAGAAGAACATACAGACAGAAGGAATAAAGTTTTATTTCAGTCAAAACAGGCTCTGAATGACCTCTAAGACGCAAAAAATATATTTTAGGAACATACTTGTCTGTATTCTACTTGCTAAATTTTAGACTGATCTCCTATACCATTTTGTATTCCATGTGTGATAATACCAAAAACAGATTTATAAATATATATAAGATATGGTACATTTTTGAGGGCGGATTCAGAAACTTTTAAGGGAACTCAAGCCTTATTTCCTCCAAAAAAAGAAAAAGAAAAGAGGATTGCGACGCCACCGGTTATTAATATTAATCAACAACCTTAACTTCTATCCAACACTAAATTTAGATTAACAAATGAAAAGGAAATAACCCAAACTTTAACAATACTTCTACAAATATTAAAATATATAAATAACATATTGTTATTAATGAACCAAACCCCTAAATTTAAAAATACATCATGAAACTAAGTTTAAATCTTTTATTGCAGCATTATTACAAATTAAATAGTATTCTCAAAACCTTATTTTAGTCAATTAAACCAATAATAAAATAGTATTCAAGTCAAAAAAATTCAACTTTTTATAACAATCAGTGTGAATAAATTCATTTTTAAACATTTATTTAAAAATTAAAGTAATTTTATGAAAATTAAAAAAATACTCTAAATTACATACAGATATACTCAAATAAACAATATTTTTATTAATTTCGTCTTGCTTCAAGATATTTAAACTATTTTTACTAGCATCTTTGCATCTAATCTGTAATTCACTATGACTTTAAAAAAATATATTTTACAATAAAATATTTTTTTAATTTTTTTTTTTGTTGTTTTTAAATCAAGTAGTCACGCTGTTTTTAATATTAAGACCACACTCAAAACGAGGAATCTGCAGACAAATTTGATTTTTATTAATATTATTATTTTTCAACCTAAAAATTTACAAAGATATTGTCCTGATGACCAATTTAAATATGATGTTATCACAACATAAAAAGAGCAACAACTTTTTTTTTACAAAATAAATGGGACCCACAATTAAAAAAAAAGTTTAAGTGTTTTTTTTTTTTTTATTACAGAAGACTTTATTTGTAGACTTCGTTAATACATCAATCATTCTATTATTGAAATATATCGACTTACCAACTTTTTGTAAATAATGTTACCAAAAGTGAAAATCTAGTGTAGAATGGGCATGTTTAAAAAAAAAACCGAAAATCAAAATGGTAACCCGAACAATTTGAAGAATGTTTTGGAGGAGAGAAATAATTATGCTCATGATGTTTTATTAGATCAGCTACAATCAGTTGTGACAAGAGAGGAAGGAAAAAAGGATATAAACAAGGAAATCTGATAGAATTACTCAAATGTCGATACTTAATTCTACTCTGAGTCCAACAAGGACATATAATTATAATTCTGCAACAAATCCTCAGGGTTACGCTCCATCTTTTATAATCAAATACAAACGTTCAAACAGTTTTGGAATAGAATTGAATCTATTTAGGAAAGTATGTTCACTACTCAGGAATTGAGTAATAATGACAGCTGCTAAGGAAAGTATAATTGGTTGTTTATACTATGTATTAATTACAAATTAACAGCCTGCTAAAAAAACAGAGCGGATTTACATGAATGATTATAATATTTGTATTATTATGTATAAAAAAAGTTGATTAAACATCAAGTAACATAACAAAATATATGCATGAAAAAGTTGGTCTACATAAGAAGTCAATCTTTGACTTTTATTGAAAAATTGTCAAATTGAAATTCGAAAAGAAAATTGAAAAAAAAAAAAAAAAATTGTTTCGCACTATTTTTACAAAAATGTGGAAATCAAGTATTTATTGGCATAGAATAAGCTCCAACCCCTCCTGAAAATTGGAATGCTTGTCTTAGCCTGGCCAGGTTCAAAAGAGGCATTCATGCAACGGTCTGTGCATCTTTAAAGGACACACACAAACTCTATGTTATATAATAGTATATACAGATGAGCTATTAAATTTAATTTTTAAAAATCCGGGAAAGGTTTTACGTTTGGATTTTAAGAGAAAGTAAATGAAGCGTTACTGCATTTCTACTTCATTTGGGTGAGAAAGTTGTGAGAGTCGTGCTCTTCCTTCCAAAGAGGAGGGTTCGTCATAAAAAAAGTAATTGCGTATGTTCATTATACGATTTCTGAACAAGTTGTAACTTGTATAAGACAATTGTACAAGTTACAGTTTCTAAGTTTTATTAAACTTAATTACAATATGGGTCATTACCAACTATTAAATGATGTTATCATTACATTTTGATGTATTAAAATTACTCATTGTGAATTTTTTTTATTTATTGATAATTCCTATAACTTTTGTGTAAAATTTAGGTTAAGGTTTAAAGTTAAACTTTTGTTAAAAAAAAAAAATACAAATCAAGGTACACATATTTGTAATTGTAGCTTTATTAGGATGAATCCCTTAAATCAATTTTTCGTTTTGAAAGATTAAATACATCAGGGATTTATTGACTTCTTTGGAGTAATTTTAATCGCAACAAATATAAACATTAACACAGAACAAAATGTTCAACATACCACATCAAACAGATTTTTAATATCAAGAAAACCAGTAAAAATAAAAGTCTAATCGAAATATAAAACTTTTCACGTTAAAAAAAATATTACAAATAAGAAAAATCCAAACAATCGAAGAAGAATTGAAATTGAAAATAACGCTAGTAGCAAAATAGTTTTTCTTAACTGATTAACTTTAATGTAAAAATTAATAACGAGATGATGTCTGTAAGGGTTAAGTCTTTCTTAGTCCTTTTTGATATATCGTTTATTTGTTGACTTTTGGTAATAATGGCGTTGACTTTACCTCCTCCTTGTAATAGTATCCTAAAAAATCATCTCTATCAGTTGTTGCCCTCAAATTCTCAAGCAGTTAATATGAGATCCGCTCATAAGTTTGTCTTAAAAGGTTGCAGCTTTAGAAGAAATGGTCAGCAGTCTAGCTCGCCTCATTTCAAAAGTGGCAATTTTTTATCATTTGTATCATTGATTACACAAGCAGAAACACAACACCTTCATTAACTTCAAGATCGTTCATGATGCTTGAATGAAGTATCCGCTGCTTTCTATTACTTAATTCCTTCGCTTGGTATTTAAATACTAGTTGAATTGCCTAGTGATCTGCAAATTTAGCTTCTTCTACGAATTCCTTCATCAGGAATAACTTGATTCTTGAGTTCTTCTCAATAGAAAAGAAGGTATGTCTTGAATTGTTCTTTCCCCATACTACGTCACTAAACCCGAAGGACTGCATAATTGACGACATTACTTTTGTGGATCGAGGATGGAGGTTAACTGCCTTGATTCTGGTGTCTTTGTACATTTTTAGTTTTACGTTCAAATCTCCTTCGAAAATTGTTGACCTACATGAGACGATGCAGAAGATTACTCTTGTAGAAATATGGATCATCAGTGTTTGGTCCGTATGGGTGAACCACATCAAAGTTAATTCCTAGGTAATAACACTGTGTTATAATGAAATTTCCCTCTGCGCAGCGGTGTTAAACTTTTGGATTATTTATTGACTTATTTAAAAACTATAAATATATTGTTTTTTTCAATATTTTATATTTATGTTATATATCAAAATACTGTATTGAGCTTATTACAATATTGATAAAAAAATATCATCTATAAGACTCTCAGTAATAGTTTTCAAATATCATTTAAATAGAAGCTACATATATTATTGGCAAAATTGCTTCAAGCTATGGTCCCTTTTATATCCATAAAATACATACATATGCTCATTATGGGAAATAGATATGCCATTTCCTTGAATTTCAAGTATGTCTATAAAAAGATAAGGAAAATAGTTTAGTGCTTATTTTAACGTTTGAAGTTTTGAAAATAATAAAGAAAGTTGATAAATTAAGATGGAACATCGTTAATCAACAAAAATACAAGCAAGACAATGAAAAACAACAAATTTATAAAAAAAAAATTATTCATGGCAAACTTTTCAATACATTTAACATATCCTAATTTTTTTTTGGAAATCTTTTCTTTCTAAAGTTCGACTTTAGATCCTTTATTACACGTTCAGTCCCGTCTGAAAAAAATACAAAATGCCTTTAAGTTTACTCAAAATTAAAGAGAAATTATCCACAAAGTACAAAAGTACTAGTTGATATGTGTTTTTTCTTTAAATAAATCAAAAAAATATATATATCCTCTAAATTGTTATATTTGAGTACGTTTTTATTCATGAGGTCAAAACCTTGATCGGTAAATAAGTTACATATTAAGTTAGAATAGACGGCGTTAGCTCACGAAAACTAAAATGTATTCTGTATTTTGTTGTGAGACTTTTTATTTTTTGTCCCTTATCAGAGTTCTGAACGTTGATTGGGCGAATTAGTTCTTGTTAAGCTATGAACAATTCCCTTTACTTATTGAATATAACTCCATATTCAGAGGAATTGGCTATCTTCAAACGGATCTTGGGCTTTTTTGTTTTGTTTTTGGAAGAAAAATTAGGAGATACAATCATGATAACTACTTGAACACGGGGAAAAAAATAATCTTAATAAATAATTTATGATTACACTTGAATGGTTAATCGTTTGAATGGTTCGATGGGCAGACTTATTAAGTGTACTTTAATGGGTGTAGAAAAAGTAATGAGCCCTTCTAAAAAATGCAGTTTTGAATAGGTGGTGTTGATTAAATCTTAAAGCTCCGTTTATTTTTAAATAGCTTAGATTCTAAGCCTTTGATTTATGTACACCTTGGAAACAAAAATTATGTATAAGTCGCGATGGAGGCAAGAAGAATAGACTGTACTGAAATGACAAAAGTTGGGAATTTGGTATCGCCGGATATTTTTTATTTTGAATTTTATTTCTCTGAACAAGAAAATCACCATGAAACTTCCTAAAAAATAGTCCTTCATGGATGTATTTTGATTTGAAAATCTATAAAATGTCGAAAAAAAGTATTTTTTTTTTGTTCTTTCATTAAAATGATCAATTTGAACCCAGTTAGAGGATTTTTCTTTTATTAAGTATTATAGATGAAACATATATCTTATTACAATATTTATACAATATTTTTTTAACTTTGAAAAAAGGATGAGTATTTTAGTTTAAACATTCTACCAATAAATAAATATTATATTTTGGTACTGCGTATTACGCGCACGTATTTTGATGTTTCTCTTCATTTTTATTATTCAAATCTCTTTTTTTAAATTCAAAATGTGAAATATATTATGACTAAATATACTTTCGTTGTTCATTTATGCCAAATAAGACAAATTAATAATTTTTCTTATACTCTAAGAAAAGTTATAAATTTATAATTTTGGACCACGAAAACTGTCAATTAAATTCATAAAAATACGACCTTTAATTTATTATTCCTTAATTTCTATTTTTGATTTGTTTTATTATTTTTATATTCTATAAGTTTGATATTTTACATTCATTTTAATTTTTAATTCCTTTTTTCCAATAACTTTTCAAAAAGAAAATATGAATCAATAATTGTTTATTATTTTTATTATTATTATGTTGTTTATTTTATTAATAGGGACAATTAAACAAAATTTTAATTTGCTCTGATTTAGCTGTACCATCTCTTTTGTCCACAATTGTGAGCTAAAGCGTTGGTTACTTCTTTTACTGCATGTTCAGAACTTTGTGTGTGGCATTGTATTTTGGGAAGTACAGGCGATTAAGAGGCAAGACTAATTAGTTGACTTTGAGGAATGACTACCATAATCAAAGGCTCCGTGGCGTTGTTCAAATCTTGGATATTAACAATTGAAGTAGCATCCCAATTGAGGTTAGGTGAACAGTATGGCCGTACAATGATATCTCCAAAATCATTTCCACCTCTTATTTTTGATATCCTGAATTGTCTATCTTCGTACTTAGAGCTTAATAGTAAAGATAGTAGAACATGCTCAGAGGCCACACATCTTTGTCTAATAATTTCATAATCAATAATCAAATAGTAATTTTGTAATGCCATAAACATAAATTTGATATTTAGACAAATCATCATCGACACTTTCAGACATTTCACACATAGGGAAACTTGTTATCATTTTTATAAACTTCTAATTAAATTCGAAGTCGTGAACGTTACCACAAATAATTTTCCCCAAGTTTTCTTATTTATAATATATAAACACATAATAAAGTTAATAAATAATATTCATATAATCTAGGACACCTGAAAACGAGTAAGCTCAATTTTTTAAATTAATGCGCGTTATATGCGATACCAAAATAAGATATTTATTTATTTGCAGCATGTTTGGAATTAAAATAATCCTCCTTTGAGGCAAGTTAGAGAAAGGTTGTAAAAGTATTGTAGGTAAATATAGGTTTCATCTATAATACTTAATAAAAATCCTCTAACTGGATTCAAATTGATCATTTTAATGAAAGAACAAAAAAAAAATTACTTTTTTTCGACATTTTATAGATTTTCAAATTAAAACGCCAAAAGGCCTTACGCTATTTGTTCCTCCATCCCACTTTACCAATCCTCTCAATCCATTTGTTACAAGATTGGATCATCATGAAATTTGAGCAAAATACGGGTAAGTTTCTACAGGGCAGTTTTCCTAGTACAATAACTTTTATATTTAATTTTTTTTCAAAAATCCATAACTATTCATAGAAATTAAATTTTTTGGAACTTGTTATCAAAAACCCATGGTTAAATTTCAAAAATTAATTTTTTTAGTGAAAAATTTCAAAAATCCACTGTCCTTCACACAAAATTTAATTTTTCGCACTTTTTTTTCCAAAAATCTAAAAAGTTTTCAGTAAAAATATATTTTTTTTTGTACAAAAATTTCTAGAATCCACAGCTGGTAACAAAAATTAATTTTTATTGTAAAAATATTTCAAAAACATCGAGCTGTTCAAAAAAAATCTTTAAATATAAAGTTTTTCGAAAAAAAAATTAAATATTAATTTGTTTAAAGAAGAATTTATTAATTACATTGGTATTTACAAAAATTTAAATAAAAAAAAAAATGAAATCGTTTAATCAAATTTTTTAATTTTATTTTTTCTAGTCAAAAGCAAAAATTCCTCAATTGGGCTATTTTTTTCATAACTTAGAAAAGTTATAAATAGCTACTAGTAATAAATAGGAATCGGAATTGCAAATTTAACATTAAAAAGAACACTCGATTTTTAGACTCCCGATTCCGATTAATTGTCCCATCACTAATAATTGCATAATTTAAAGGTTCTGTATTTTTAATTTTATTTGTTTGTTAAATATTGTAATTTTTATTTATTCGAAACCAGATTCTAATGCTTAGAATGAGATACATAAATGGTGGAAAATACACATTTTTTCGAAAAATCCTATAGCCTTCACTTTGGCACTTAATTCCTCATTTTATGGGCACCCACAATTGGATCCATATCTTAACAAAAACATTTAAATGGTTTTATGTGTACCATTTATTTATTAGGAAGAAACTTTTACAAATATAGTTTCCACAGTACAGAGTCCACTAACTCCAGATTTAGCTGAAACTCATCTCATTTTATCAATAAAACTTCAACTCTAACTAACTAAAATCTATTACATTTTATAAATTTATATTAATACTAATTAAAGAATGTTTATTTAATTAGTGAGATGGAGCTGTACTGGTTAAGTATAAGGTAATATAATAGTATTACATTTAGTCCATATGACCTAGGAATCTTCTTTGAAGTCCATATACATAATGTATATTTTCATCTCTAAAAATGACCGGGCGTGAACCTACACATATTGAGTTCAAGAGAATAAGTTTTTCTCGGTCGCGTTGTCCATTGAGCTACGTTATTCCATATCTATATATTACTGTTAGATTTTAGTCAAAATTTTCTAGTTTCTAGTTTTTGAATTCATCTTCTCGCCTCTATGTATTTAATGCCCTTTCTTGTAGGCTCTTTCATGTTTTACATACATGTATTTGAGCTGGAATATGAAGAAACAATAATGGCTGCTGAGATTATTCATATCATTATTCTGTTACATCATTGCTTTCACTTTTATTATCCATATAACAATTTCCTCCCAAGTAATGTGAAAAAGTTGTAAATGCTTTAAAAAATAGTTTTCAGATATTTTGTTGATGTTGTTGTTGGATACTTATCATTTTTTTTAGATTTATGAGAGTCTCTAATAAAATATTTCCGAGAAATTGCCTTTTTTATTATCTTAATAGCTTTTATGATAATTTTTTTCAAAGGTTCAAGCCAACAAATATATAAAATGGTTTATATACATTTTATATTAATATAAAAATTTATGAAAGTTGAGATTATTCTTTTTTTTTAATGGTCTGGTTTTGTAAAAATATAGTGATAAAATAAAGTTATTTATTGCCAAATTTTTGACAAGCTTATTTTTAAGGGATGATGATGTGATTAAGTTAAACTTTGGGAAAAAAACAAAAAAATAAAGAAGCAAAAAAACAGGGGGAATCTGTATCACAATTAATAATTCATTAGATATTATTTATTTAGTCACTTATTCAGAAGATACAAACTTCTACACAAAAAACTTAGTTTGACGCAAAATATTTAAAAAACTTTACCTCTGACCTTAAACAAAACTTTCAAACCAACTAAAGAACATTGTTATCATAGAATATTTTTTTTTCTGATTATATTTATAGTAGCTAATTACTTATTGGAGATATTGGAAATTAGCTTTTTGAGCTTATTGGTACAAAAGTTTGAATTAAGTAGCCTTCATTCTTTTTAAATATGGAAATTTGTAGTGTTCTACTTATTTTAAAATACCTGATAAGTTTTGTAAATTAGTGAATAAACTTTAAATAGGTTCATCAGACCTATTGGTATTATATGCTATGTTTTGTGTTTGGATGTAGAGTGAGGACCCAAAACTTACAGTAGAATGACCAAATCATAAAAATAACGGGTTTTTTACTAAATCAAAAAAATGACAACTCAAAACCAATTTGTGATATGTTTGAGTACTATATTTTTATTCAATATGTCTCCCTTCATAAGTAATAGTGGCCTCGATACGCTAGGAAACAGATTGACAGCTCTTGGCGATGAAATGCGTACAATGCTAGCAGCTCAGAGCGAATCCAAATTGGGATGAGAGGTGCCCCATAATTCAAAGGCGCCCCAAACTCTAAAGTCCAAGGGGTTGGGGTAAGGTCTGGAGGAAGAACACTTGGAGGCAAGCCAGGAAGTCAGCCATATTGTTGCTGAATAAGTTTTGGTTCTTTTTGTGGGGGGTAATTAACTTCTTGATGTTGTAGCAGTCCGCATGTAGATATTAACAGTCTTCACAACCTTCTTGGACCTGACATAGGCGTGAAGGAGAACACGCACATGTTTTCTTATTTTTTAGATGTTCCTTTAATTGTCAGGTGGAGTTGCACTGATAAAGTATAAGTAAACATTTTATAAGAATTATTTATACTCCATCTTACCCAGGAATCGTCTATGAAATCCATATACATGAAGTATATTTCCTTCTCTAGGAACAACCAGGGCTCAAAACTCCGCACACTGAGTTCAAGTGAATAATTTTTTCTGAAGGGGTTGTCCATTTAGCTGCATCGTTCCATATATACTAATTATACTTCCTTCTCTAGAAACAACCTAATTACAAACTTTCGATCATTGAGTTCACGATAATAATTTCTCCTGAACGTGTTGTCCATTAAGTTACGTCGTTCCACTGCCCTTTTTCTGATATTTTTACACTTAAAGACACGGAGTAAAAACAAAACTTGTTGGTTTTTGTTTCACTTGTCATTTGGTTGAGTAATGAAACGTCTTTTATTAAAAATTACCGGGATGAAATCGTAGTTAAATGACACTGCAAGTTTTGTTACCCCACTTTGTATATAGAGTTATCATATTTACTGAAGAAAAAAACAAAACCTGTGTTTGATTTAATATCTAGAGGTACAAACAAAATCAGAAATTGATGGTTGTCTGGGACCAATTGGAGAAATAGGGCAAACAATTAAATTATTAACAATATACTGCATGCCTTTGTTGATTGCAGGCCTGTCAAAATTCTACAAAGATTCGTCGCCATTAACATCAAGGTTATGGAAAATTGACCTTTAAATTTAATCAAAGCTTTAAGACTCTCCAGATTATCTCAAAGGAAGAAGCAGTTGCCAAAGAAGTTTAAATTCATTGTTACTTTATTACACTCTAAGGCATTAATTGCTGGAGAAATTACAGTATATCAGCCAATATACTCTTAAGAATATGGATAATTTTTTATGGCATCCGCTGCTAGATATACCACCCATTCCATGAGAATCTCCAATGCTGATGACACGTCCTAGATCCCAGCGGCAAAATAATGGAAATTCTATACATTGGCGTCACTCCAACAAAAGAAGCTTCTAAAGTCAATTCTCAGAAGTTTTACAATTTCTAACCCGGACTCTAGATTGCTAGTATTTATTTTGGTTTCAATTATTTTTATTTACAACAATTGAGATGTTTTTTATTAATTATGTTTTTTTATATAATATTTCATGCGTTTCATTTTTCTAAATTTGAAATCAATTACACTTAATTTCCCCATTAGAATACACAAAAAGAACGGTGAATAAAAAAAACTGAAAAACAATTAAATTTAAAAAGTATATCAAATGGATACAGGTGGTATTTTAAGGGTTAAAGTACTAAAACACATCCCTCTCTACAATAAACTTTATAAAAAGCAAAATAGGTAAAGATAACACATTTAAATGCAACTTCATTCTCTAAAATCTTTCACACCCTCTCATATGTAATATATTTAATTCAAAATAGTCAATTTAATGACTTGAAAAGATAAAATGCATTAAAAACGCTCTAGTCATCACCTATCGGAAATTTGTTATGAAAACTACTTAGTTTAATGGTACATTAAAAAAAATACTTATAAGATATGCAAAAGAAGACATATTTTTTCCAAATTATGATTCTTACCCAAAGGGAATCATTTTTATACTGGGTAGTCGAAAAATAATTTCCTCATTTGGTGCATCTGTGTTTACTTACTTATATATAGCATGGACGTCTCCAGCTCCTGGACAACGGACAGAAAACGTGCACTCCATAGGCTGGCTTAGAAGAAGTTCACAAATATGTTTTATTTTTTCAAATTAAATCTATTAAAACCGCTTTTCAATACAGATGGTATGAGTTAAAATATATAAATATTTATTCATAATAGGACAATTAATAAGAATTCAAAACTAAATAAGCTTCAATATATCACCAATATAATTTACATTAATTATTTCAAAACGAGATGCACACACCAGAAAAATAATGTTCATAACTTAAACATTATCAGATTAAAGTTTGCCAACCTTTCTAGATTTGAGGTTCTTTTCAGATAATCTTTTTCTGTCCTCCTAACGGATGTTGTTATTGAGTTGATAAACCAAATTTTAGCCCATCACGTTGAAGAGGATTTGTTAAATTTTGCCAAGAATGCTTGCCAATTTGTAACCCACAGTATCAAATATGGCATCGATTGTAGTTTCTGAGCTGTTTCTTGACCTTTTATGGTGGATTTATGTGATATGAGCAAAGTTAGGGTGTAATGATGATTTAACTCCAAGACAGTTCAGGAGAATGCTGAAGTATTCTTGCCTTTAGAAGCACTTATCAATTTTGAAAATTGTGTACTGGGTCGAAGATGAGATGCACTTTTTTTTGATGTTGTGTTAGTGAGTAACTGAAGTTTGGAGCTCACCATCACAGAAAATGAGTGAACAACTTCCTGTTGACTGGGTGGTTATCAACTTATACGGCCACAAATATCAATCCGATTTGATAGAGGGTTTTCATAATTAGAGTATATTTGCTGTATATAAATTCAGCGTTTAATTTGGCAACCAGTATAAGTGCATGTAGTTTCCTCCAACGGATTTGACCATAAATGTAAGGAACGTTTTAGTCCTTTGGGTGTTCTTGCAGCCCAAAAACTTACCTCTAACAAATTTGACACTTTCTGCGGAGTATATTTCATCAATTAGAAGATTTACATTACGCTCTCTGCTGTTAAGGTGCTTGATCCTTGTTCCAAGACATTTGACTATAGATGACGGTAGTTCCGTCTCTACGGTAACTCCAGTAGACAGAGTTCTAAGATACTTGGGACATGGAACTGTAAGGCAATTCCACTTATAGATTTGATCATAGAGGACCGTACTAATATTTTGCCAAAGAGGACAAACAGAGAGAAGACAAGGTGAAAATCTTCTTCTGTTGGGGTTTTCTTGAAGAGTAATGTCATCTGTTCTATGATGAAAGACAATTTTGAAGAATTAATTGACTTCAAGTCTGGGGATGCAAATAGTTTGTTCAATAGGCCCATGATGATTTCATAAGTCTCTTCATTATTCAAGAACTCTGCAATGTTGATTACTTCAGTTACTGATTTCCAAGGCTTCCTGACGCTCGTCTTCGAGCTGGAGTCGTAGGCCACTAGTGGATGCTCAGGAGGGTCTAGAAAGAGGCGGAGGAGAAGCAAAGTAGAGTGGAAGGTTTGACCACACGAAAGGCACATAATCATTTTTCAATCTCCTGAAAGGTTAACAAATTCAATTAAGTACATTTGTCAATCCTTCAATGTAGTTTTGTTTTCATTTTAAAGTAACTTAGCATTTTACAGTAGCTAAAACCTGTTTTTGAGCTTCTTTGCATAAGAGCCCTACCTTAGTTCCAGTTGCCGATTAAGTTGACGACCACTGCCCTGTCTTTTGTCTACGGAAAGACTAATATAATCCAAATTCGTGAAATGGCTAACAGTCTCAAATTCTTAGTATTTGTTTTTATTTTTGAATTCACTTTGAGATCCACTTTCTATCTTGGAACAGTCCTCTCCGATTTGAATTCAAGTTCCACATGAGGAGGCACATTGAAATCAGGAAAACTATGTTTTAGGATCTTAGGATTCTGGGGGGTGCCGTCATAACCTTGAAGGCATCTGCAAGCATAGCACTTCCATCCCACTAACTTAACCTTAACAGTCACTCTCGGAATCCTAAAGCTGTAAGTAGATTTATTATCTTTCACTACTGAAACCAATGACTAATCAATTTTAAAAATAACTCGTGGAGCCGGCAAGAATTTTTATTTATCTTCATGGAGTCCAGATAGCTCTAGATGCCCATGAATATACATTATATATATATGTATTAATATATCATGTCGAAGAGATTTGTATTTTTATGATTACTATTTTAAATCCATATAGTCACCCTCAGAGGCGATACAGCGCTCAAGGCGAGGTCAGACTGTAGCACAGGTTTTCTGAAGGTACTTGGCGAACATTGAGGTCCGGGCCTTGTCCACCGTGGTCATGAGGGAATTCACGTTGGGGTGGCGAACTCAACAGGTCTTGGCCTCAATATGTGCCTAGATACTGTAGTCTAGTGGGTTGAGGTCAGGACTCTGGGGGAGGGGGCCTTAAAGTCCTTAGCCCAGTCAGCAACGTTCTGATGGAATTCTTCCTGAGGATTCTTTGACGGCTTTGGCTGTTTTCACAGGACCCCCTTCTTGTGGGAAAACGATGGACCTCCCCCTGGACAATTTCCACAGTCACGCAACTACCTTTTTCTTGAGAAAGTTGAGGTTTTAAGGTGACATCTGGTGGGGAAACAGATTGGTTTCATCTTATTCCCGATGGATGCAACGATGCCCATCACCATTACGGACACGGTAAGTGTGGTGGTCACGTACTTGGTGGTTTCATACCGGGGTACGTCGGAAAACGCCAACACCCAGTATTTTCGCCGGTTTAACACCGGATCCGCTGTTTTTTGTATTGCCGCCTTGAATTATAAAATGAAATTGCACTTTATTTTTACTCATAATCGAATACTAAATAATAAATGAATGTCATTTTTTGTCTCATGGCATCGTAATGAGACAAAAAAAAAAAAAAAAACCCCTAAAAATTGCCTTTTTTAACCCTAAAATCTCATTTTTATCAAATCAAAATGACCTCTACTTTGGCAGAAATGGCTTAAGAGACATCAAACTTTGGTAAAATCAATTATTTATTTGTCTTCAGAAGAAAAAGTTGTTGTGAATCGATAAAAATCATCTTGAAAGCAAGGAACAGTCTAATATATACTCTGAATTCTTAATCCATTTTTCTATTATATATTTTGCAGACATATTGGTGTAAGCTGTTTTTTTTAAAGAAAATACTAAAAATCTTTGAGAAAAAAGAAGTTACCCAAAGAATTGAGTTTTCTTAATCAAAGAAACTAAATCTCTGTATATGTTCTTTAAATAAACTTTTTCCATTAAAAATAAAGAAATAAATAAAGAATGGGACGGTGTACCAGAGCATTGTCACTTTTTTTTTTTGGAAATAAATGAAGAAAAATATTAGAGGAACTTTTAGTTCTCCAAAATACAATAAAAAATATAAAAGAGAGAAGAGGAAGTGGGGGGCAGAATAAAAGTTTATGGATAAAAGTAATTTACTTAGCAGATTCAGTAAACGGATTATAAAAATAGTTTATTTATATAACGAATCACTCTTTGTGAGAAACCGCATGTATTATTATAACGAAGATCAAATAACTGTAATTTTATCTACGGGAATGAAAACTAAAAGAACAAAAAAGTATCTTACAGAATAATTTTTGTTTAATAGTCTTCCTTTAGATAGTATATTATTATTTCAAATTAAATAAGTTTATATTACATTACAATTTTTAATCTATTCAATGGTACATCGATTATTGCATTATGTGATTTGGAAAGTAATTCAATAGTTTTAAAAAGATTTTAAGTTTTATTGAACTCCTTCAAGAAGGTCTGTTTGAAGATTAACAATTGAAAGACAGTTATTCTTCTCCTCGGTAAATGGGATTCCTTTGAAGGACTTACAATAACTGATTGTTCTATCAAAAAGAGTTTCAATATTTTAGGAATTAAATGGAGAAATAAAGGAACCTTTTATATATACTGAACCGATTAAGCCTTTTTTATCTATTTTTTTATTCGCAGATTGAAGAAATTTAACTTCTGAAAAGGAAATGACCACTTTCATTATGAAATAGTTTTTGTACTATACTTTATAAGGCAACGTCTATTCCATGATTAGCCGAAAATGTCATTTACAAAGAAAATTGTTGGTTCAATAAGTTATTTTATCGAAACTACATAAATTCTATTAAAATACTCAAAAAAAAATTAGGAAGAGGGTCGTCGTATCCTCTCTAGAATGATTCCTAACATTCATCAAAAGGTTATAATTGATCATTCAAGGAACTAAGAGTCTGAGTGGTGTGCATTTGTTACGTTCCATCCTACATTTAAATTGTTAATGTTAGAACCCAATTTATTAATTACAAAACTATGAATTATCTCATGCTTGGGTAGCTATACAAAAAATCATTTGGAAAGAACACCAGTTTTTTATCCCCTTCTACTATTGAAATTGTGCGTAGTCCAGTAATTAAAAGTTTTTCTTTATATAAAAAAAAATAAAGAAATTGTAAAGGCAGCGTTTTCTAGGAATATAATCACTATTCATGATCGAGAACATAATTCTTTGTTCAATAGTGGAAAGTTTTTCTTTCCACTGAAAAAGGCTGAAAACATTCATCTCCCTCAAATTCTGTGGCACTTAAAAATAACTTTTTTTTCTCACTCCGAAGAACAAACTGATAAAATCTGTCACGGATATTTAAATTGGCTGGATTTACCTAAAAGACGCAGAAAGAGGATCACAAATTCGATATCTAAAACCAATGATAGAAAGAAATGTACTACACAATTTCAAATATCTTCAGATTGTTTACTTTTTAATAACCCCTATTAAGACTGTTGCAAAATGTACAGGACAGTTTTTCAAGAGTTTGTGAGTGGCCCAGCACTCCAGACTTGGAAAGATTGGATCATGTTGGGCATAGATAAAACTACAGGAAAATTTATAAAGCCAATAATTTTATTTAAAAAAAAAAACAGCTAAGAAGTTTTTCCTTATGAAAATCATGATTAAAGATAAGTTGGAAGTAGTGAAGCCTATCTGAGTCGAAGGAATCAGATCTATTTTGGGACAAAATACACTATGAACCCTTTATAATTATGAATAAATCAGTGCTATAATTTTATTTTTTTATCCCAAAATTACGGATCTAGAGAATAACTATTTTCGTTTATAAACCTTTTATTTTAAATAAAGTCCTGCATATCAGTCTTAAGAACTTATAAAGGTCTGTCCTTGATTACGTCAATCAACTTTATTTCTTAATTTTATAAATATATTCTGTTACAGATAGTCTGAAGAACCGACCGAATTATCGAAGTCCGATAGGACTTTCAAAATAGACCTAGGTCATCGGTATTATATTGTATTGGTCGACCGTTTGAAGCCAGCTTTTGATGTTCAGGACATTCTTCCTGCTTTTAAAAAGTTATTTTAGATCCTCCACCTAACATCATTTTAAAAACAACAACTTCATTTACGCCCTTTTTCAATTTTTTCATATTACATATTTGTTCAATATTTCTCATTTTATGTTTTTATTTGAATATTCTCATTTATTATTGTTTCTTATTGGCATGTTTTCAGGTATCAATGTTTTTAATTGATTGTTTTTTTAACTTGTCGTAGAATCTACAGGGAGCACTGAAGGATTTCTATGAGCTCTTCTTGTTTATACCTGTAAATTTGTCTCATAGAAGGACTATAGTAAAGATTAGTTGAATTAAGATAACCAACTTGTGTAGACTTCTTCATACATATAACGGGCAATGTGGAAAATCGGGGATTTTGCAAAATACCCTTTAAAACAAGATTTTCAAAAAACTTGAAGGAAAAGAAAAATTATTGAAAATAATTATATAGAAAATTATATAAGGTAACCACCCTACAAAAAAGTAATTACATGTGTACGAAATTGTGTTTACAAAAGAAAACGTTTAGAACCGTAAAAGTTATTTAAATTAGCAAAAGTTATTAAATATATATTGTTGAAAATAGTTTTTTAGCCTTGTTCATAACAAAAAAGAATTCGGAAATAAAAAACTCAGAAAATTTTATAAGTAAAATGCAGAGTAATTAAAGAAGGAAATCATGTAAATTGGTTATTTCAATTTTAAAGGGAGAGGTTCAGCCTTAGCTTTAAGTTAATTTTAATTAAAAAAAAAATACACCATCATCGAATAGAATTGCACGGGACACACCCTAGGTACATGAAGAATATGTTTGGGTATCCAAAGAGTACAGTTTACGACGTATACAACCACTTGAAGGCGAAGGGGGCATATAAGAGAAAAGCCCACAAGTCATCGAGTGATACAAAACGCATTTCCAGATTCATAGTAGGACTGAAATAGTCTGTGAAGGCATCTCCTGGTATTATAATTAACGTTCTTGCCAAAAAGTGTCAAGTATGTCATGCAAAAGTCTCAAGGATCATAAACACTGACCTGAGTGTGAAGTCGTACCGCATCGGCAAAAAACACATCCTTACAGACAAAGTGAAGGGCACCCCATATGCCAACGAAAGAAAATTGCTGAACGATTTGAAGTTATCTTATATTCAAATGAGAAACAATGGTCTGTCGACAGATCTCACAACATCCAGAACGACAGATGGCTGGCCACAGAGAGAGAGCGAATGTCCCCACATCTTTTCAAATCAAACTTTTGGCTATTATCAGGACCTTTAGTGTCATTGGGAGCATTCTGAGCCAAAAAAGAGGGTGAGTACCACCAGGCACTGTGAACTCATGTCTGACCAAATAATACCTTATATGAAAGATGAGACCAATATTATCGAGCTCCAGTTTTAACGAGACTCGGCATCCTCTCACAAGGCCTGCAAAACCTAAAATTGTTGAAAGAAGAGAAGGTGACATTTTGGGACCCCCACACTTGTCCTTTTAACTCTCCCGATATGAATCCTATGGGTTACTTCTTTTAGGAGGATTTAGAGAGGAAGGTCTCTGCCAATTCACAAAACAGTATCGATTCATTGAAGGTCTCCATGATCAAGTACTGAGCCAAATTTGCCCACGGAAGTGGACAAGGCTTACAAATCCTTTGGGCCTCGTATTGAGTGAATGATTTACAAAGATAGCGGCTACATTGAATGAATTTTTTCTTTTGTATTATTAAAATTTGTAAATAAAATTTCAAACCTCTACTTGCTCCACTTATCGATCAAGATACAGTTAAAAATGGTCCAGATTTACTTGAACGACCCTTTTATAATTATATATTATGATTTATATTTTCTAGTGATTTTCGGGAATCTACATATTCTATTTGTTAATATTTAAATTAGTAGACAAAAAACAACACTATAAAATGGCAAATTAATACAATTAAATTAAGTTGTATTCTAATAAAATACATATGAATCAGCTAATATATTCGTATCAACGGAAGTAATGATACAAATGTGCTTTACTTTTTTTTGCTGAAAAATAGTATTTGTAAGCACATACAATGTATCGCTGGAACAAATGTAGATTGTACTATTGCAACAACGCTTACTTTTTAGTATAAAAGTTTGACCGGTTCACATAATCCCTTTTTATTACACTATCTTTTTATCAGTTGCTTTTTCACAACAGCTTTAGTTCCATAAAAAAATGGGGAAGTACTTATTTTACATGATTTTAACACTAATTAATGCTTGTTTTGTATTTATATTTGTACTTTTTTGTGTGATGATTGCCTCTCGGTCCAGAAATAAGAACTCTCAAGACTGGACCATCCGACATCAATTCAAAATTATCAATATTTTATTCATTTTGGAAGGGTTGCAATTCATTATATCGCCTCCGTTTCTTTATTCTATTAATATTTGGAATCAAAGTGCCATATTCTCACAGATTTGTTATATGATGCATGGACATCTCTGGAAAATACGAGTGAGCTACGTTATTGCTTTGGGAATGGATCGACTCTTTAAAAAGCTTAAGATTTATTCTATATTGTAATGAATATAATAGTACTTTGTATGAAATTACTATCTATAAAAGTATTTTCAATGACTTAAAATACATAATGACATCGATACACTGAAGAAATATGATACTTTTAAATGAGGCATCCCTGTTGAAGGAATATGATACTCTTAATTTGAGGTAGAGAAAAGGAGAGTCATCCATGATCAGTGTACATATATTGTTGAATTAGAGCCACATACAATGTATTATATCAATGTGGCTCTAGTTAATTAATAGTTTTAATTACACTTACGTTTAACTGTAAGTTTAATATATTTATGTAACTAAGTCTATATTAATAATTTATGTTATCTTAGCAATAACCATCTTGTAATATACGTACTTAAAAGGATTTTTATGACACGAGTATACATAAATAAAAAAATATAATAAAAATTTGGTTTTTCTAATCTAGGAGTCATTGCAAAAAAGATGTTTATTTATGTCTAAATTTATAGTTAAACAGTTAAAGAACTAATGATGCTAGATAGTTATTTGTAGCCACACATGACTCTCTATTTGTTATTATGTGTGCTAGGAGGTCCCTCCAGGGATCTTGATTCCCTGGCATTTATGGGGGTTTTACACTTAAGGAAAATTATTGGGAAATGACGCATTTATTAATAAAATAGAGAAAGGTCTTTGGACTTTTCAAAGAAAACACGCTTTTTTTAATTTATATTATTGTGGTTTTTCATTTGTATTATGGAGCTAAGTCTTCATAAGCCTTATTAGGCTATTTCTTAGCATGAATAACATTTTTAGTTGTGATAAAGGTAATTGATATGAATAAATTAATACAAAATGAGAATAATATAATTTTTATATTCTGGTGGTTTTATTTTGGTTGTTTCAGAACCTACTCTACAGGAATATCGAGTTTTTGGGATATGTGTGACGTGTTTACATATAATCAAGGTGAAATATTTTTCTTGAAAATGGAACAAGTAGATGAGCTGATCGATTACTTATTTCCTTTCTCTAAACTATGTTGTTACATTTTTTGTATTCGTTTGTGGAAGCTGTGGTTTTTAGCTGCTTTATTACGTGTGACCAAAATTCACAATATTATATTGCCTTTGATTAAAAAACATACAATTTATAATGTCCTAAATTTTATAATGTGGAGCATTAAGAAAAAGCTCAGCACCTTCCCCATAATCACCCTTATACAGGGAAATAATATTTTTTCAATATAAAAGTGAATAATCCCTTGTAAAAAGTTGGATGATTAATTCTTATTATTAAGTAAAATATCTAGAAAAAGAAAAAAAACTTTTTCTACAATGTCTTCTTTTTTATCCCAGCCTGTTTTTATGTTCACACGTCACATATATGTTTATATTTTTTAGGCATACATTTATTAGATATTAGAGTAGTGTTTCTAAAATAGGTGAGTCTCTCTTATCGACTGTTCCATTAAAATCTGAACACTTTGAATTTTAAACTTCAACAAGATAATATTTATTAATTAACAATAGAATTTCATCAAAATTAGTACTTGAAATAGATGTGTGTCTGAGCTCACTTAATTATTAATGTAGCCACCTTTAGCGGCAATGATGACTTCTAGGCGGCAGAAGCCCTGGCACCCGCCGTAGATGTCGTCCTCTGTCATGGCGTCCAAGTGCTAGCTGGCAACTGGTTTAATACATGATTTGATTCTTGAAGTCTTTTGTAAATCAAATCAGGTAATGATTATTATTCTGTTGGTTATTAATTCTTTGTTTAATTATTTTATCACGGGACAAAACTGTCCCAGGGGATCAAATTTCTTCTCCGAATACAATTTTTACTGGTGAAGATGTTCGATCATTTATAATGGTTGCCCTAAATTCCAATAATATGAAAAACAATACTTTTACCCAATTGACACTTAACTCTAATATTTTGTAACAAATTGCTTCCTTTAAAATTGGATGCTCTCTTTCAATAAGACCATTGCCTTCAGGGTGGTAGTGACTAGTTTTTATATTTTCGATGTTGAAGTTCTTCAGTCATTTTTCCCATATAAAGGAGCCCAACTGTCAAACTTGGTCCGTCGTTATAAAAATATACTTAAGATCCTTGCGAACTAATTAATATTTAATTGTTTTATGATGTTTTCAGTAGTAGCATTGCACAAGGCATATAATTCAAGCCATTTAGTGTCCCTATCATTTTACCGTAGGCCTTTGGAAATGGACCTATGATATCCATACTTATGTGATAATTTTTTAAAATGGGGATTTCCCCTTTTCATAACATATATTTAAGGATTATGTTTTTCTTAGATGGATCACATATTTTGCATCTCATTATAATAAATTTTATCTGAATTGATAGATTTCCACTAATATTGATCTTCAATTTTTCTAATCGAGTTTTTAATTCCTCCATGAAATTCATTATTAAATGTTTTGTTCAATTTACTAACCTGTTCTGTAGGTACGATAGGAGTTGCATGTTTATCTCTCACATCACATAATATATTTTCCTTGACTTTGTCGATGTGTTTGACGTGGCCATTTTTTTGGTTTTTTCTGAGAAAGAGCTTTATGGAGCAGATCCTAAATATTCATTGGGTTATGCTAGTTTTTACACTAACAAGCGTATTGATGTAAGAGATGGAAGAGTTTCTCTTAAAAATGAGTTCAAGGTACAAGTTGCCTTGGTAAATGGTGGTATAGCTGATGTATGTATGAAAAACAAGGGCTCTGATAAGCTTAGCGTAACATCTATTAGAAAAGTGAAAATAACTGCCTTAAACACTATTGGAAGGCTTAAGGGTGAGAAAATGATTACCTCTTTGCTATCAAAATTTGGTTCAATTAGTGAACGAAACCCATCTAAGTGTCCAACTTCGGCAATCCTTATTGCACTTCAGTAGGCTTGACCTCCTCCATTTTGAACGGTATTGCGAAATGAGGGGGGTCCAAACTATGAAATTGTGATCGAAGCAAATCTGTACCCCATCCCACAAATTCTTCTAATTAGTGGCCAGTTGGTTACACTAAAATATGAGGGAGCCAGGCATCAGTGCTTTCGATACTTCAACATTGGACACACTAAGTTGTCTTGTAATGCAAAAAGAGTTCAGGCTTTTGCATATGAGAGTATTTTTCATGAAAAAATTAATGAACGTATGTCGTCAATTAATAAGCAACCTCGGGCAGAAGATTGTGAAATTACCATCGATAAGGGCGTTGGTGAGTTAGAGCTAATTATTAATAAAAATAATTATCTAGGAAGCGTTGTCATCGAAAAGCTTAAATGTTCCACAAAAAGTATCACAAGAGGCGGAAGAAGCATTTAAAAACAGTCCCCTCTCCAATGTTGTAGGGATAATACCCTCAAACGAGAGTAGAAATGAAGATGATGAATGTACCATTGTAAGTGAGGACACCGTTGAGGACGTAAATGCTATAAAAAGGGGATGATGTAAATCAAAGTGCTAAGGTATTAAGTCAGGAAATGTCAAGTATAGCCGACAAATCAGGGATCTGCTTAAATAAATATCTTCGAGATAAATAAGAGAATGGAAGTCGATGGACGATGGAAACTAGAGGAAGAACAGAGAACCCCATCAGTTAGTTTATTAAGGCACTAATCACCAAAGTCTCCTGGTGGAACATCCATGGGAAAGAAAAGTAAACGTGCTGACGTGCTGCTACTAAGTATCAGCAATATACAGGATAGGTGTTTTCGCTTGTTTCCCCATATTCATTCAGTTTTTATGACATTAGTTATCTGTTCTTCGAATGTAAATTCTCTGATAGCAGAGCTCATAAAGTACGTGATATTTCTAGATGTGCCAGATGTAGTTGTCTTGGTTGATACGAGAAAAAGTATCAAAAGTTTTTATGGAATTCCTAACTTTTAGGATATATTCGAATCGAATTCTAATGAAATTCGTTCGAGGAGTAGCCATATTAGCAAAAAAATGTTTGGGTCCCGTGCTGAAATATTCTCACTCCAACAGTAATCTATATTACATTCAAATAAAACAAGTTGGTGCTTTCGTCGACATTTTAGGGATATATGGACCAAATGAGGATGCCCCTGAATTTTATTCTAATGAACTGTATCCATTAGTTGGTAATTGTTGTATTATAGTAATCGGGGATCTAAATCTAAGACTGAAAAAAACTAGATTCTACTGCAACAGGAAAGGGTAATTATAAAGCCTCTAGGAGTCTGAGGAGAATTGTGGAGATTTTTTTTTGACTTTGCTGAACTGTTAGGAATGGACTCGCACACCTTCTAAAGCAAGGAACAAAAAGGTTGTATCTTCACGTCTAGACATTTACTTGCGTAGAACAGGGAATTCATTTAGGCCTATTGAATTTACCGTTATTCATAATAATATTTATGACCATCAGTCTATTCTAGCTAAGTTCGAACGAATACATAACGTAAAACCAAAGGGAGATGGATATTAAATTCATCCGTCCTATACGACGAGAAATGTCCTGAGAAAATGAGAGCAGTGACCTCCAATGCCAGATTTCGTATAGATATGGGAAGAAGTGTCGGAAGAAGTTCAGAATATGGAGTTTGCATGGAAGTTGCTATAAAATACAGCTGTGGGAATGCAGTGAAAAAAAAAGCGAAACTCATAAATCTTATCAAGCTAGGAGAAGATAATGGGAGTAAGCAATAATTAGTGGTCTCTTGAATGCCAATTATCGTGATATAAAATCAGAAGTTAAGAAGAGATCGATAGAACAATTTAGAAAAAGATGCTATCCGGGGATAAAACTCCCTCATCATAAACACAGTGAAACACAGAGACGAGTGAATTTGACACTGATGAAGTGGTTAAGTACTACCAAGAATTGTAAAGATGCCGAGACTGTGTGTTACCTATTAAGTGCAAAAAGTGTGTATTGAATAATGCCAGCTTTGCCGATTATATTCGTGTTGAACCTACAGAATGCATACCATTGTCTGTTCAGGAAACTGAGAAACACTTGTCAGAGGAAGAAATTGTAGATGCTATCAGAATGTGTGGCAAAAATATAAATCTCCTGGCTTATCAGGCTTTGATTTTGAAATATATCAACTTTATTCTGATGAACTTGCACCGATTCTGAAGGAACTATTTGATTGGATACTGATGATGGGTTCCTTTCCATCATATATAACCGATGATCTATTTATAACAATACCCAAAAAAGGAAAATATATAAGATTCATTAAGAATTTGAGGCCAATCACAATTGAAAACACATTGTAGAAAGTATTTTAACATGTAATTGTTGAAAGAATTAAAAAGACACTGCAAGATAGAATACATCATTCCCAGAGAGGATTTATAGCTGGTCAGAGAATAAAAGACATTGTTGCAAGCTTATAGACTGCTTTTGATAATTTTGCCAATTATACTATATTGACCATTGACTTTGAAAAGGCTTTTGACTGTGTCTCGTATACTCACATTATAAGAACACTGAAAGGCAAAGGATTTTGAGAACTCATTATAAAAGCTGTTGCTACAATACTTGTTAACTTCAATACAAGTTATGTGTCAGGACAAATATTAAAATCTTTCCAAGTAGAACGTGAATGCAAGCAAGGAGATCCTATAGTAGCAATTCTTTTTATAGTTGCTGTGGATCCCTTATTGTAACAAATGAGGGATAACAAAGTATTGAAAGAAACAAGGATTAGTGGTTGTGATTCCATTAATGCTTATGCAGATGATACTTAAGCAATCATAGTGGCTGGAAGAGTTTTAATGATAGCCTTCATGCATTGAAATATTTAGGCTTCCGTCATGGTTCGAGATTTTGTCAGGCCTAAAAATTAAATAGAAAAATCCGGGCTAATATCAAATACTAATGATATCAACTCAATATATTCGCCGCATGCCCAATCATGATCAAGGTGCTTGGAGCTGTTATTGGGAAGGATTCAATGGACTACAATAAACAGGAAATGATTTCCCAAATAAAAAAAAATACAAATCTAATTAAATCTCTTAACTTTCATAGGTGGGAGCGAGTTCAAATTTGGAGTACTCATATGTAGTTACAAAGGTAACTCATCTTCTACGTATATACCTTCAATGCAAACGGAATATCTCTATAAAAAAGACCACTACTACCAAAAGTCTAGGCAGGCTTGGAGCAATAGATTAAAAAGCTTTTTGAATTCTCTTTTAGCTGAATGGATTCTGAAATGTTTAAGAAGAGAGGACTTTTGGAACTCTACAGTTTCTTCTGATTGTTTTTTTATCTCCAATATTCCAACTATGGGGTATGTTCAATAATAAGTAATTTATGTAAACTCAAATATTGGTGCTCCCTCCTTAACACAGGAAAAGATACTTTTTATACTCTTGAACAAGTCATGGGTGGGTACCCTCCATCATTAAAAGGTGCCTTGATAGAAATTCTCGTTTCTCTCTAGAAAATACCGGGGTTTCTTGGATGATCTTCTTAATTACAGGGATAATCTTTTAGTTATGATGACGTATAAAAAAATTCTAAAATGCAGAAAATACGACATGGCCATAATTATGACTTTTCTAAGGAACTTTAATTAATACAGCAGCTCGCTAAGGTAAAAGATGTATCAATAAGAAAAATGTGGTGTGAATCATCACTACCACTGATTAAAAATGTTTAAAGAGGAGAAACATACAGTTAATGAGAAAAAAAAACCTTTAATTGTTTTCAGACCCATTGCTGACTCCTTCTGAAAATGGGTTTCTTACTGTGTGATTACTGGAACCCTGGAAGTGTCAGCTTTTTTTTAAGCAACGACAAACTTGGCTACTTTTGTAAGGAAGAGCAAGAAACAACATCTTAGGTTCTATATAAATATGAAACACTGCGGCCAATATATGACACATTGGCAGAATAACTAGAAGTGGTTCTTGGAAGGCCAATAAAGCTACATGATTTTTTTGTGATACTATCAAAGAGTGACGTAAACTTGCATGCAGTAATCGTAAAATTACAGTACTGTGTGTATGCAATCAAAGCAAAGAAAATGAAAATTAGTGCATGTGCTTTAAGCACTGCAATAAATTATTTAAAAATTTTAATGAACTAGGGTTTTTACTTATTTTGTTTCTTTTTTTTATATTGTTTTATTTTTCTTGGAAAATTTATATGGTCTTTATATTTTTCTATGGATTTAGATACTTTTACTGCTTTTAAATTGTTATTAAATGAACACCAGAATAAATTGATACTGGTTTTAAAAAAAAGCATTATACCTAGATAAAAATTTTTATAAGTTAGATCTAATTCTGGAGACTATAAAATCGTAGCATTCTTTTTTATTGTTGATAGCTTTGGACTGATGACATTGGGTACGTAGGCTGCTATATATATTCCTGGCCTAAGAATGAAATTGCGAATATTTATCATCAAAAATGGTTTTATTGTTTTCAAAATATTCTCCAGCATGATTTTACACTTTTGCATGCGCTCAAACGAATTTTCGAAGCTCTTTTTCCACTCTGATTGAGACATTTCTAAAACTTTGGTTTTTAAACGCTTCAACAGCACCTTCTGGTGACAAAAATCGTTGACAACGATTTTTTTTCTTGATGTGCAGGAATAAAAAGAAGTCATTGGGTGCCAAGTCAGGGCTGTACGGCGGATGACACATCAATTCGACGTTTTAACAGTTCAAAAAGGCGCTGGTTTGAGCCGATGTGTCAGAGCTAACATTGTCATGGTGAACAATGATTCGTCTACTCTTGTTCGTTTTTTGAAATTCTCAGGCAAACAAATTGTGATGTACCACTCAGAATTGACTGTCCTACGATGCTCAAGTAGAGCAGTCGCCACACGACCAGTTTTGCCGAAGAAACAGGCGACCATTTACTTCGAAGTACTTCTTCCACGAACGTTGGATTTGGGTCGTCTTCGAAGACCCACACGGTCGATTGTTGTTTTGATTTGGGCTAATACGCATTGATCCATGATTCGTCACCTGTGACGATCTTATAAACGTCTTTTGAAGCACCGTGAACGTATTTTTTCAACATTTCTTTGCACCTATCAACACGAGCCTTCTATTGAGCGATTATTAAATTGTGCGTGATCCAACGAAAACAAACTTTTTTTACGGCCAGGTGTACATACAATATCGAATGTATGCTGGTGGAAGAAATGCCGAAGGATGCCTCTATCTCACGATATGTCACATGACGATCTTGAATTAACACTTCACATACGGCTTCAATGTTCTTTGGCACAACGGCCTTTTTTGAACAACCTTCACAGAATCTGTCTTGGAGGGAGCGTCGGCCATGATCGAATTCATTTCACAGTGCTATAGGATGGTGCTTCATTGGCATACAAAGATTAAAGTTCATCAATGCACTCTTGTCGTGATAATCCACGTCCGAAGTTGTGAAAAATGATCGCACGAAAATGTTCACGACCTAATACCATGTTTTTGGCCAAATTAATTTTTTCAAGTCAGTATAAACAACACAAATGGTGGTCTTACGTCAAAACATTCTGCTCCAAAATGTCGAAATTACCAAAGGAAATGTCAAATTGCACCTGGCAACACTTAGTATAGCCTAGGCGAGAAATATATATAGCAACCTACGTAATTATCAGCCTTTGTCGCATTATTGAAAAGTTTGTAATCTACAACCAATCGACAGTCCCCATTCTGTTTTTTTACTAGATGTATTGGAGATGAATTTACTATTTTCATTCCAAATTATCTCCATCTTTTCGGGAGTTAATTGTCTTTTTCTGGAAACGACAGCCATTCTTGTAGTTTCTATGCTATTGTAGAGAGTTCGTTAAGAAATATCCACTGGAGGAGTTTTTACTCGCTAATGAGTATATTTTATAATTTCATGTACTTTAACATAAGGTGTATAATATTTTATAAGGTTAATTCGGCTACTATCTCTCATCAAATATTTATTTGCTAAATCGACCAATTTATTGAATTTATTTAAGAAGTTGGATCCTATCCCAAAAAAAATCATGTCTGATACAATAAATGAATAATTGGTTATCATCATTCTGGGCAACTCTATTTTTAGATTGGAATATCCCAACTATTTAAAGGTTGATTGTTACCAACTAACAATTTAAATCCCAATTTATCGATACAAATTGATTCGGAGTATGGAATTAAAAGCGTTCAGGGTTCAGTATCGATCAAAAATATGATTGAACTTCTACATTGATTAATAAGATCAGTAATGTGGGCCCTTATTAAAGAAAAAAAAATCAATATTTGAACTATTTAAATGTGATTGATAAATATTTCCATATAAAAATGTATATTGTCTAAGGAAACTTTTCTGGAGTTTTTACAATGATTATACATATATTTATAAATTTGCAACGTATTTAACCGATGCTTAATCGTGTGGTTTTTTTGCATTTCTTAATATTATTGAAAAATAAATATTAGGAGTAAGACAACAAAATGAGTTTTCTACAATGATATGAAACGAACACAGCCCTTCAGGAAGATAACGATTTGAATGTCTGTTGTGCTCAGGTAAATAATGCTATAGGTTAAAATGCTGACGAGTATGAGTATTTGACTCGTTCAAGACAAAAAAACAACTGATTTATTTTTAGTAGTACATGTATAAATTAATTATAAAAAAGAACAAGAAACAGATCAACACTTAGAAATAAACTCCAGAAAATAATGATAATTAGTAAAGATTAGAGGGACTGCAGACATGCACCCAAAAGATGAAGTCGAGGGGGTTGGCATATGGGGTGTGGAGGTCCAAAAATGTCAAAAAAAGTTCAAAAGAACTCAAAAGACTCATTCAAAAGAGTTTTCAAACGAAGAAGATGGAGTTATTTCATTGCTGTTTCAAAAGTAGTATCTCCACCCTCACAAGGCTGTATCCACCAACTTTTTTGATAGCTTCCTGGACAGTCTGGTATGAAAACGCAAGATCTCTTGCATGGACTTGAGGGGATTGACCTTGGCTGCTTTCTTTAACTCCTCAAGATCCAGTTTGGCCTTTTTGACAGAGCCCTTCCTCCTCTCCAACGTTTCGGACTTACTGACGGCGTAGTAAAGGTACTAAAGACACCCAACTGCTTGGAGTGCGCGAATGGATATTTGTCGATCACCTTCAAGTATCATTTTCTCGACTTGTACGTAAGATAAAGAGCTTAGGTTTGTTTATGCATTAATATATCCAAATATGAATTAACTTAAACACTCAACCTTCATTAATTATTGAATTAGTAAGTGTTTAGATTTCAATAGACCACCCGGTATAGACAGTGTTATCTCAGTCCTTATTTAGGCTTAAATCTGCAGTCCTGTCCAGTTTGGTCTTGGTCCAGCCCAGTTCAGTCCTGCATATAAGTCCTAAAACTGATAAAGTTAGGTCCATGATGACTTCACTCATCTTTATTACTTCTTTTCTTAATCAGTTTTAGTACTGAGAGTCTGAAAGACTCAAGGCCTTTAGAACCACTCCTAAGAATAAAATACATTGTACCAAAAAACGAAGATGGACACAACACTAAGTCGATATTGATGTTTCAAATGTGTAAAATAAAATTACATACTCAATACCTATAACTTAAGTCAATTTTTTTTAATGAACAAAAGGTGTACACTCGCATGTTCTTCGTATGAATAATTAACTCAATTTTATTGAACAAATATTACCCTATTAGTATGTATAGTAATGCAATTTTTTATTGGACTCTATTACCTTAATTGTGGCTCTTTCTTTCATCCTCATTTTATATAATTATAATCAAAAAAGTTTTATACTAATTTTCCTGCAAAAAAAAAAGTAAAAAAATCCTATAAGCTTAGTTTATTACTTGCTTGTAATTCCAAATGTATATTCTAAAAAAGTGTCAGCGAAATGATATTAATTAATAAATTATAAATATTGATTAAATAATAATAAAGTTTGAGATAATATTTGTACAAGGAGACCCCTTGCAATAAATTGAAACGTAAACATTAATCGGATAAACTATTTATATACTCACATAAAAACTTTGGGCAAAAATATACCAAATTCTTTCCTTCGTTTATTTGATGTGTTTATCAATGAGCTTTCTACGATATTTTATAATTTTGTGATTTGTAATTATTTAAGCGATTTATTTCTTGTTCTTTTTCTTAATTTGCATTTTTAACACAGTGTAATATTATCGCTAATAGGCCCCAATGAGGTACTTTGAATGATGTCTCACCAAGCCATCTCTAAGTTGCACTAAAATGTGGATGGTTGATGTTCAGTAATATTTAGACAAAATTTTGATTACAAGGTTTTCCTTTGCAATGTCCAGAATATCAATTAGAGGTTCTCCAACTCAGAGTAAAATCATGAAAACATGTCAATGCTTATTGTTCAGCAAGACATTGCACGTTATCACATGTGTAAACTACAATCACAATGGATTGAAATAAGTTATTTTACCTTCTGTATTTGAAATGAAAGACCAGCCAATTAATCTGAATTGGCATAGATCAAAAATTTGTGGTCCATCCTACAGAACAGACTTGATGAAATGAACCCACCTGCGATAAATTTATTTGTGATGCAGAAGTAATTATTTGATTTTTTGCCAAAAAATGAGACAAAATACCAAATAAGTTGATTATTAGCGTGCCCATTTGCATAAAAGAATGTTTTCGTCTAAAATGCGCAATTCTAATTCTAAAAGAACAACTATTGAAAGTCACAAAAACTGAAACTTATTTTATTTTGTTGATTTTTCTTGTAAGGCACAGTTAAAAAGGAATTAAATAGGAATATGCTCACTACAACTTAAGATTTAATTCTAGCTCAAAAAATCAACATACAGGGCAAT
Source organism: Lepeophtheirus salmonis (assembly GCF_016086655.4). Lineage (NCBI taxonomy): Eukaryota > Metazoa > Arthropoda > Copepoda > Siphonostomatoida > Caligidae > Lepeophtheirus > Lepeophtheirus salmonis. Next base: position 33,239,798 of record NC_052144.2, on the reverse strand, counting down.
AACACAATACAATAGCATTTTTTCCACCGGCAGAAATCCACATTTGTTATTGTTATTTAAGCTTTTAAACACGAAAATGATAATTATTGGAAAAACAATAAATAAAGTAGAATAATACGCTAATGATATGAAAGCAATTTACTCTGGTAACTTTGAGGAGATAATATATCAATTAAACAAACGCTGCAAATAACAAAGGATAACATTAACGATCTTGGTCTAGAGATTAATTTAAAAAAAAAAAAAAAAACGTAATATCTAATGCCAATAGAAATTTTAGGTTACTTAACATAAAAGGAACCTGAAAATATTTGCAAATTAACAATTATGGGGCAAAATCAAGGGAAGACTTCGTTAAAATATTTCATCTTAGTGGGGTAGAATATTGTGGTGAGGATCCATCAATGGAATATACTCGTTCTTACAAAAATAACATATATTTTCAAACTATTCAAAAGACTAATAATATTGTAAAAAGATATCTGTGAATACTTTTTATCCCCGAATGGACTCCCTAGAAATATATCTAAGAAACAAGTTACTTCTCCTAGAAATCTCATTGGTTGGGGATTATTGTCGACTAAGATTTAGAAACACTATTCTTTATAAATGAATTAAAATAATATATGAGAAATGTGAAGTTTGGTTTAAAGTTTTGGAAAAACATTGGATTAAAATAAATAAAGCCATAGGTAAAGGTCCCAACAAAATAATCTACAGACAATTCCGAGGTTGACCTTAAGCCAAAGATGATTAAATTGAAAAATAATATTTTTTTTAGATGCAGCTTTCATATGCATGGGTTTTTTAATGAATCGGATGATTTATTTAGGAGAAGATACACTTTAAAAAAATGTTTTGCTTGTAAAATAGGTGTTGCACCCTGTACATGGAATTATGCCAAAGAAGAGATAAATTTGGATTACACAGTGTAGTGTCATTTGGGATTGTCGTGAAAAAATCGCTCAATTTCATTTTTCTTGTGGACTAACAACAGGAACACTCTATCTAAATTTGATGTGATGAAATACTTCTTTTGACAAAATATAGTAGCATCAATCAAAAAAACTTTTTATAATAGAACAGAACAAAAAAAATTATGTTATCAATGATACAAGGCAACAAAAAAATATTATCATGTCTATATTCAATTTCCGTATTAATAGACGAATTGATCAAGAATCTGCCATAAGTTTTTTTTCTGTAAAATTTGGTATTCAAGAATTTCTTATTTGATTTTTTTTAGATTTTTTAGCTTGGTTTAAGCCAATTTTTTCGTATCAAATAAATTAACAATCCAAATATTCTTATTTTTATTTTATATTAAAGACAACAACACGTGTTTTATGTTTATCTATAATCCTATTAATATTCCAGTCTTTATAGAATTGTATTGAGATAATTATTTCACTTTTTAATTATAAATTAATTATGTCAGATGATAAGAATAATGTATCAAAGTTTTCGGATAATGCTTTAGTCTGTAAGGTCTGCAACCTGTCCTTCAAGGAAGCAGACGATGTTTTTGAAGATGCAAAGACTAATTTTGAATGGAACGAAACTAATACCACTTATAAGTCATCAATTAAATTTTATCTTAGATTCTGAATACCTTAAAATGATTGTCAAATTTAGGAGACACATGCTTTCCTATCCTCCAGGAACTTCATCCTTATTTAGGAAATTAATTCTGATGAATCAATGCCTGGGTTTGCCATCTCTTTTTTGAAGGGGAGTTTCGAGCAAGGAATATGGTTTCTAGAGGAAATGAAATTACACATCAATATACATACTTTTGCTCAAGTTATTCACAAATTTGCCAGTACCATTTCTGAAGATTAAAGTTGTATAGCTACTGAGATGAAATCAAGAGAGATAAAGACAACGTTTCAGAATTGCTATTCAGGGTGAGTATTTTCACTGTACTTAAAATTATCATTTATATTATTAAAGCCTCCAATTCCTTCAAATCTCTTTAGATAAGTGAATTTTGTCTTCTGTGTTTCCTTGAAGTGATCCACTCGCTCCTAATGTCTGCTAATATATCTACTAGAACTTCGATTTCGGTACCAAGTTTTCCCATGGAATTTGATATGTGTTTGTACCTAAAGATTATCTTAATAACAGGTAAAATATCAAGAATTTTTCCAGGAAAAATTGATCTTAAATGTGCTCTTATAGCAGGAGCTTGCGATACATGGTACCGTATAATGTTTGAATATGAGTTAAAATTAATAATAGATACATTAAATAGTCATGAACGAGATGTCTAACTTAATAAAATCTAAAGGAACACACCATTAAATGCAAACCAATTAAGAAATAATTAAAATTACCAATATATTGTTTCAATTATTTTATTTTATCATTGGAACCTTGAATTTTGAAGCCTGGTCAGAAAAAAGAAAAACTCAATTCATTCTCTTCACGGACCTCCTGGTGAATGTTAGAATGGAACTACTCCAAAACATGAAAACTATGGAGATTATTGTTCTAGTAGGTACCATGCAACATTGGGCAATAATGTCAAACAGTACTTGTTGGGGTCAGTTGACTTGCAGAGTTCTTTTCTAAAATTACTCTTGATATGTACAAAAAGCATCATTCTCGGAGGACTCCCATACATTTATCTTATTATCTTACATAATTTATCACTAAAATAGCTAATTTATATTTAATAGTTAATAAATAATACTAGAATTCTACTTTCTAAACTTGTGACTGAAATCTAGCTATTTCTTATTAATCTACGAATATATTATAGTTGCTATTTTCTTGAAGATAGAAATAATAGCAAAATACTGCCCCTTACAAACAAAAAAAGTAAATTCTGACCCAAACATTTTCGCTTATTTATTTTTTTTGTGCTCGTTTCGATACTTTAATATTAGTCAATATATCTCTCTTCTAAATGTCTACACCCCTTTGGCGCGGGCGAGCCTTATAATATAGTAATTATTTTGAAATTAAAAAGAACTGTATTATAAATTTCAATAATATATCAACAAATGTGCATGAAAAAAGAATTCTATATTAAAGGCCATTTTTTATGTTTGCCAAAAAATTGCAAAAAACTTTTTTGCTGTAATTTTGCTAAAAAAAAGTAATAAATAACATTTATTGGAGTGATGAAGAGAACCACATACTTACAAAGATTTTTTCGTACTTGCAAACACAAAATAGTTATGGAGAATAATGTTAACTGGTTCATTTTTGCAAATATTGCAAAAATTATCCAATAAAATCTTCAGAGAATTGAAAATACCAGAGTTACAAATTTTATGCGCAAAATGAATAGTGTTTGTAGCGTTTCTTTTCAAAAATTAAAAATTGACGTTTGATGAACAAAAGAAACAAAAAAAAATATTCAGAAAATGACAGATATTTTAGTTAAACAACCAAATTTATGTATCCAATTTATATACAAACAAATTTCCAGACATATTTTTATAAGCTTTATTTCATTTTTTTGCACCTGAAATTTTTTTTACTGATTTCTTTTTTTTTTTGGCAATAACTTTTTTTGATTGTGAATGAATTTAGAAAACGTAGCTATTCGTATAGTTGTTTTGTAAGACGCCAGTCAATTTTAGGTTTATAAATCAAGACCCCATCTAGTCTTTTTGATATAAAAAAATTGTTTTTGGTATGGAACATTAACCTCCACCTCAAAAAAAAAAAAATCCGTATCCTTTCTTAGCCTGACCAGGCTCAAAAGCTAAAAAGACGCACCCATGCAAAATTTCAGCCACCTAGATTCAACAGAGTGGGAACGCACAAAGGACACTCACAGTCAGACACAAACTGTATTATACAGTTGGCCCCAAAAACTATTCCGCACAAAAATTCTAAAGAAATATGATTACATGCTCATATTAGATCTACAAACTCATGTTGAATATCCCTAGTCAATCAAAAACTACTCTTAATTAAATAATAATAATAATTTCATCATTTTTTGGAGTCAATTAACAAAATATCATTTACGGCGTTTCATAAGTATCCATAACCAAAGAGTAAAATGACTTAATTCTTTGTGATATGGCCTCTAGTATATTTAATACGCTTGAAATAAGTCCTTACTGAATTGTAGCAAAAACAGGGATCAATTTTAGCCCACTTTTCTCGACAGAATCTCCTTAGGTCATCAAGATTTTTTGGATGTCTTTTCCAAACTACTTTTTTCAATGGTAACCATAAATTTTCAGTAGTGTCAAAGTCAGAATTTTAATATTAATTAAGAAATTTTTATAAAATAAGATGATAACGCTGAGTTGAATATCAATTCCGTGCTTCATATTCAAAATCATTATAAAGTGATAAATATGTATATTACCAATTCAATTTTGGCACCCGGAATAATGTAGTATACTGTCACGCAAACTAACTAGCTTATTTGATTCAAATTTTGTAATAAATATTAAAACAAAGGAAACCAAAAATCAATCAAAATCGACTTTTTTTAAAATTAAAATTTAAGATCTATTCTATAACTACAGCTAGGATAAAAAGTACATGAAGAAAATATAAAAAAAGACATTCGCTTCTAAGCAAGATACTTCACTTTACTAGTTTTTTTTTTTTTTGTAGTTATATACATTTTTTATTAATTGTAATAAAGATAAATTAATACATAGTTCATTTTTTAAAAGCTGAATGTTTGTATCAATTTGTTATTTACTTTGAATTTCATTTATTTAGGTCTTTCATGCCAAAATAGGGCACCGAATCGTAGCTATACCCTAAGAACTTGATTTTTTTTAAAACAGACTTTAAAGGCCGAACCTGTAGAATTGGAAATTTTTAAATGTGATTTTCGTGTTCTACGGCTTTAATAACAATAAAAAAATGCGGGGGTCAGCTTACGGGTAAAAATGTTGTTGTATAGTGTTATCATTTCAGTAAAAAGACGAACATAGTCTTCCCATACATATAAATTGTAAGTTACAATAATTTATTTATAAAGAAAATTGATTGAAACTACAATATTACTTATCCCTATGGCTATTATTCTCTTAATATGTATGTTATATACATAAGTATTATCATGACTAAATCAAAGAACACGTCAACAGTACAATTTACGTTATGGTAGAAATGTCAATATTTGATTAAAGATTATATGTAATAGTATGAGATCATACCTGTCGACTTCATATCAGTAAATGTAAGTATTCAAATTTATGGAAGGTAAAAAGTTTAGAAATAATTATGCACTTGATCCTATAAATCTAAGTACATTGTACTTAAGCAAATCACCCTGTGTCAATTAGGGCTTCATAAATCCATTATTATTGGAGGTCTATGGGTCATTATTTAAAAAATAAATTATTTGAAAAATTTATCATCTTTTATTATTAGTTGCAGTACGTCAACAGACGACAACATTGGAGGTAAAAAAGTTGTGATGGGACGATTATTCGGAATTGGAAAATCCAGTTTTTTTTTCTGGAATCAGAATTGGGAAAATAATGTGTAATTTGAGATTCCATTTATTATTTATTACGGGTATTTAACTATTTATTACTTTACTTAGTTAAAAAAAAAAAAAAAAAAAAAAAAAAAAATCCCCCTCCCAAAAAAAAAAAAGAATTTTTGCTTTTTTACTAGATATTATAATATTTGAAATTTAATTAAATTTTTCTAATTTATTCTCAAAAAAAATATTTTTCTGTAAATAACTTTGTATTTTTGAAATTTTTCTCAATAAACGTTAAAATTTGAATTTTTTTTTTCTAAAAATTTAATTTTTTGTAAATAAGTGGAAATTTTGAAAAAAAATTCAAGTATCAAATTGTAGGTTTGGAATATCTTCCCAGAAATAATTTAATTTCTGGATTTTTTTCCAAAAAAATTCAAAAAACTTTACCCCAAAAAAATAAAATATATAATTTGTGTACGTCCTTGATATCAATATTGTATTTTTTAAATATTAAAGAATTGAAATTGGCATTGGGATTTTTTACTAGAATCGCATCAGAATCGGCATCAGGATTCTTTTTTTTTTTTTTAATCCTCCTTTCACTAGTAAAATGACAACTGATTGCAGATTTTCTTTGCACCCATGCCTCTGAAAAGGAGTTAACAAACATTGTGAATTGATCTGTTAAGTTTGCAGTAAGGTCAGAAGGTTCTATAGGAGGGGTGGGTGCCTCTCAAGGAAGATAGGAAGTGGATACAACAAGACTGTCACTGAAAACTTCTTTTCTGGTATGTCCTTTAAACTGAAGCCAAAGTATAATAGGAGGGAATGAAAGAGGTTGTGAAACCTTAGTTAGATGCCAAATACCCCAAAGGGCACAACTGTTAACAACCAGATTCAGCAGCTGGCCATAAGACCATAAGAACTCAAACTTGGTGCGAGAAAACCCTCACCAATGGCATCCCTCCAAACTTGTGCCCCTAATCACCGGAATGCTTGCCACTGGACTATGGAATATGGGGCTTCTATTGAAAGCAAAACTTGCAAAGTCCCACACCTCAATGTTGATTCCCTGATGGCCTCCGTTGAGAAGGAGGGGCTAATATGTCAAATGTCTACGAATTCGATCTTTCTGAATTTCGCTGAAATACGATTTTTTTTATCCTTTCATGGATCTTATACTAATAAAATCCACTATTTACACACAAAAGGAATAAAATATTACTTCCTTGGGGTCAAAGTATTGTAATTATGAAGATTAATTTTGGAGTAAGACCCTTACTAAATAATTAGTAAATGTAATAATTAATATTTGATTCTAATTATAGTCAGCGAGTCCGTTGCAATAATTACTCAGATTGTTGAGGATATTTCAGACTATATGCAAGATGTCCTCCGAGTAGACAATTTAGTTACTAAAACTATAATGCCACACTTTTATACATGAATTCTCAAATCTTCGATTTGATCAGTTTCACTCAATTTTTGATGCCATAGTAAATATATAATCAATGGATCATTTAACAGAAAAAAGTGCAAATTATTAGTTATGCCCATTGTGGAAAATCCAGTGTAGGATGGGCATGCAAAAAAAAAAAAGGAAAGAGATACAGAAAATCAGCATGGTAACTCTGACAATTTGAAGAATGTTTTGGAGGATAGAAAGAATAATGCGCATGTAGTTTCATTAGATCAGCTACAATCACATGTGACAAAAAATGAAGGATAAAATGATAGAAATAAGAAAATTTGCTAGAAGTTTTCCTCTCTGAGTCCAAAAATGACTTATAATTATAACTCTGTAAAAATCCTCATGGTTAGGTTCCGTCTTTTATGAGTACACACGAATGTTCAATCAGGTTTTGAGTATACTTGAATCTGTTTAGGAAAGGAAGTTCACTACTCAGGAATTAAATAATAATGACAACTGCTAAGGAAAATCAAATTCCACCTTTATTCTACCAATTATAAATTAACAGGCAAGCTAAAAAACAAAACGGATTTGAATGACTGATTATGACCTTCCGGTGTTTCAAACAGATGGCACCATTCAAAAAGTTTTTAAACCACACGTGTTCTTGAAAATTTAAAAGTTATTGAAAGCGATAACAGTCATTAAAAAAACTATCAATTTCTAATCAACCACCCAAATATATCGAAATACAAAAAATGGACATTAATTTTTATATCCAAAATGAGCAAGTTCTCTCTCTAAACATTAATAAAATTGTCGTGACGGGGCTAACTAATACCATTGTAGTATTTTGATAACTTTTTTCCCTTTTGCGTGGATTTATCAACGTGCATTCTATCTAGGTAGAGCTCAATTGTATTCTCCAATATACTTCTATCACTAATGCATGCTGTTAGTATAGTATAAACAAGACCGTTAAGTGCTTTTGTAATAATAACATGATAATGATCAAACGGTTTGTTTATATTGAACCATGCTGTTAGTGCAAGGAGGGAAGGGGGCTTATATAAACATTTTTCTTCGTTTTTCAAAGAATACACAAATTATGGTGAGTTATACATACGTATGTGTGGTTGTTGAATCTAGATAAGAAGCTATGATAATAGTTTATATATATATATTATGTATGAGGAGAAAGCCAGCCTGGATGACAAATATTTAATTTACAATATTAGGAACAAACAGAATGAAAAAGGGACTGTTAGATAGAGTCTGATAACATAACTGCCTATTTTCAAAAAAACATTAAAATTTATTTTAATGTTTTGAGAAGTTTTATTTTTATTTTATAATAATAAGGTACATTTAAAGTTTTGCTTTACACAGTTTTGAAAATCATATCAGTAGAAAATAATAACTGCAGTTATGATGATTCACGACGGTTTTAAGGACTGTGGTATCATGAAGGGTACCTGCATCCCGAAAATACAGTGAAGACCATGAGGGCCATTCGTAATTTTTTTAGCCCCTAAGTCCCAGATGTGGCTATAAAAAAGATCTTCAAAGTCTACACCAGCCCCAACATCTGGCATCACTACAGCCACAACTGCAATCCCTGTGACTTTTACCCGTAGGGTCCATTTGAACGTTGACACCAACCTAACCTCGTACAACACGGTTGCCGAGTTTAAGCAGCGCATCATCGGGATTTTCAACAAGTTGCCCAGGGACCAGGTTGAACAAAACCGCAACCAGCTCAGGTCCAGGCTGGAGAAGGTCATCACCACTGAAGGTGACTAATTTGATTAGAATTTGAAGCTAGAAGTCACAACTTTCGTATAGTTTTTGAATTTTTTGATTTAATTATTTATTAACTATTTTAACCATTGTTTTGTAAATTTTTTGAAATTTCTCAAAAAATATCGCATGGACCCTTTATATCAAACTATTTTTTGGCAATTTTTATTTTCGTTGTATATGCACGTTCCTTCCTACTCCATGCATGATAGCGACTGATTGTATTTATAGGAGAAATCTTTAGAATGTAACCCCGCCTACCCTGTTATACTTCTTCAGCTTGAATTTCATTTATTATAAAGAAAGAAGTTATGATGTTGCACTCTGTATAAAGGACTATAAATATAAGTAATATGATTCTTTTACAAATCTTGTACTAATTTATAAATAAAAAATAGCAAGACACTAATCAGTATGATGCGACATATACATCTGTAGGTATATATAAATAAGATACTAAGCATGAAATTCAATACATTTTTACATTTATTATTCTTGATATAAACATAATGATGACTTACTATGTCTGAAATACTAACACTATTCAACGGCATTTTGGACCCACATTTATTATTGTTTATTAAGGAGAAGAAACACAAATATATCTATCAATTAATCAATTATTTTGAATATGAAGGAAACCCTAGAAACTTTTTTTATCCCCTTTCATCTAAATTATTAATCATATTACTATAAACTATTTGTTGAAAGCTCCAATAAAATTCATTTTTTTCCCCGGAATATTATTCTAATCTATATTCTACGAAACCGTTCTAGCTTATTTTATGAAAATATAAGATCTTTTATAACAAAAATTATACATTTTATTTCATATACCGGCCCAACCGTTATTATTAACTCATCTCTTTTGAGCTAATTTTGAGGGTTTAAGAGTAATTTTTAACAATTTTTTTTTTTTTTTTTTTAGGAAAGAGGTATAAAATATTTTTATCAAAATATTTCCGTTTATAAAGATACAAACAAAGGGTTATCCGGTGTTGCTCAAGCAAAGGAGGGAACAGGAAATCACATTGACAATCGTCAAAATAATTCAGAAAATACTTCTATATACTAATAATTAAAATATGAATGATTCGTTGTTGTCAATAAAGATCCTGATAATTCTAATTCTCTTACTATGATAATAATAACCAAGGAGTGGGAAATTGACAGATTTATGCTACATTTACTAATCACACTATATCAATTTGGTTAAGTAAGGTAATCCACTAATCACAGCAAATACTCTTACTATTGGCTCTTGTAACCTTAGAAATATTATTCTGAATTTAAAAAAAGAAAAAAAACTGTGTTTTAAACTTCAAAGAAAGTATTAAAGTCCAAAATGTATCTTTATGTGGTATGTCTTCTTTTAAAATTAAAAATAGACGTTCTATGAAGAAAAAGAGACAAAAAATGAAAAAAATACAAAAAAATTCCGAAAATAATAAATATTTCAGTTAAATATCAATTTTTATTTATCAAATTTATATGCAAAAAAAAATTCAAAACAAATTTTTAGAAAATTTATTTAATTTACAAATCCAACATTTTATTGGTAGTTTATTTATTTTGCACACACACAAAAAAAAAAATGAAATTGTAATTTTCACCAATTTCTTTTAAGATATTGAATAAATTTAGAAAACGTAGTTATTTGTATATTTATGTTATGAGAAGTCAATCACTTTTTGATTGATAAGTTAATCCCCTAACTACTCTTTTTAAGCAAATAAAAAAAGTGGTGTGTTTTTAGTATAGCATAATCCTCCCTCATACGACCCCCTAAAATTGGTACCCCCGTTTTAGCCTCACCAAATTTGAAAGAGGCACCCATGCCAAATTTCAGACTCTTAGGTTCAACGGTGTGGGCACTCATAAAGGACACACACAAACTCTATTTTATGTATATACAGTTAGCAATGTAGCTTTAAAAACAAGTAAAAATGAGATAAGTTTGTATAACCTGAGCCTTATATAAGAAAATCCTACATAAATATTTCCATTAGGATTGTTATTTTAAATGCATCAATCAATCAAATACAAGAAAATGTGTATTTTTTGTGACAAAAATACAAATGCGTAAAATGTTAAGAAAAGTATAAAAGTTAGTTGTAATGAAATTAAAAAAAGTAAATCTTATGTCGTATCCTTTTGAAATAAATTAATCAATATATATATGTTACAGCAATGTGGAAAAGCGGACATATGTCAAAATGCCCGGGCAATCTTTAAAATTTCCAATGGAGGGATCAATGGTCATTTTAACTGCATTTAAATTGTCAGGTAAAATGATTGTGAGTAATTGAATTTGTAAACAATTCAATGCACGCAATTTGATCATTTCAGCATTTTATTAGGATACAACTCTATGGCAAACAATTTGATAATCTTGTGCAAGGATGTCCAACTTGTGGATTGCGGGCAACAATGTGGCCTGCCAAATATTTAGATGTGGTCCACTAATCATTCTCACTTCAAATAGAATTTCTTGCAAAATTGTTGCAATATCATCAAAACACGTTGAATGCTCATAATACGTACAAACATTGAAAAGTATTTAAAAGTGTCTCTTATTTTCTGATACTCTAACCGGGCTGACATTTTTTCTTTTTTTAAGCAGTTTGGCCTTGAAAGATTAAATTTTGCATTTAATTATATTGGGTCTAAAATTGAAATAAATTGTATTTAATAGTTTTATTCAAGAAATTTAACATAAAAGGTTCTGCGACCCATTACAATATTTCAAGTGGCAATGCGGCTCATTATATTAAAAGGCTAGACATCCCTGATCTATTACATCTTTTTATTAAAATTTAAATTGTATTCAGACAATCAAACTATAGTATCAAAAGGTATTGTCATAACAGACTCCATTTTATTTTGCAAAATTTACCTCAGCCAACAGATTGTGCAGGTGGACAGCCGGTCCCTAAACAGGATCAAAACCTATCGCCACTACTATCCTGAGTATCAAGGACCCATTCTAATATATATTATAATACATACCCTAGCTCACGGGTTACGCAAGTGAACCGCTTGTCCACAGGAGGGATCAAAACCTATCGCTGCCGCTATCCTGAGTTTCAAGATCTCTTTTAATATCCTATGATACACCCCTCCCTACAGATTGTGCAATTGCACCACTGTTTGGAGTTATTAGGCATCGACAAACAAACTTTGATTAAAGAAAAATGACTATACTCCGTAAATGGTTATTCTAATATGAATTAGAAACGACAGTGTCTGATAATTATGTTCAAATGATTATTGATAAATACATTAAAAGATTTTTATATGTATGTGATTTCCTTTTTTCGATATGTTTTAGGTGCATGTTTATCTCCACACTGTATGTGATTCATAAAATAATAATAAGTTAAAATATATTTTGTACTTCGGTTGAAATATTTTAATGAGCCAAATTAACAATAAAATTACATTTCACGAAAACAAAACTATTAAATTTTATTTCAAATTTACACCAAATTTAAAGAAAAGACCAAATCTAATTTTTCAATTAATTGTTTTGCAAAACTTAAAATGTTGCTTTTTGATAATAATTAAAGCTTATGAATGAAAAAGTTTCTTCTTTTGTTAAATGAACGTCACAATTTATAGATGTTTATTCTGGATAATTTGTTTTTATCTTGTGCACGAAGAATATTTCATTGGAATTCTACGAATACAAATGACTAAATTAATCAATAAAATATATCCCCCCTCCCTCCGAAAAAAAATAAATTATTATCTTGTACAAATATATTTATACAACCAACAGACTACATCATTCATAAATATATGTATTTTTTTTACTACATAGAGAATAGAGTAAAGTAAAAAAAAAGTTTTATTTTGTTTCTTAGGGAAAAAAATTTCTTTAGAAAAATATTTCTAACAAAACTTTTTTCTTGTTCTTTACTTTACATAGTTCGTCCAGTAGAAATAGAAAAAACAAACATAAATAGGTAGAATAGTTTTATGTATTCACTATTTTGATGATATTTATTTCGATTTATATTTCTACAATATATTGGCAAAGATACTCTTAATGTTAAAAAAAATTCATAGAGGAACAATTAAATTTCTTCTCTGAATATATTTTCTTGACAACAAATAAAAAAAAGGTGATTATTTAAATATTGTACTTAAATACTAACAATAAAATTTGATCGTATAATCCGGTGGTTTTCTTACTAATATGAAAATTTACAATGTATTTTACTGTAAAATTTTTACCTCTCAACACTTTCAAAAGATAGAAGTTATTTTGACAAATTTCAGTTTACAAAAAATTATAAATCACGAATTTGATTCTAATTTATTAAAAAAATACATCTAATTTTTTAAATTTTTTGAAATCTATGCGTTATTTTTTTTTCTTTACTACCATTTATTTAGGTATCTCTTTAAATTGATATAACACATTTATAAAAAAAATACAATTATGAAGTACGAATAGAACAATTCTAACGACATTAAAAGTAGAAAACACAATAATAATTTTTTACATCATTTAAACTTCTTAAAAAAGTACTTTAAAGACTCTTATGTGAGATAATAATAATAATAAGAAGAACAGAAGCGAAAAAACAACAGGTAGCACACGAAAAGGCTAGCTCGCGTGTGTAAAATAAATATTTTAAAATTAATAAGTGATATCAAAAGCGATGTACATCAATGAAGGGTCATCATGTTAATATAATTTTCCATTGTGGCACTCCAGTTTCACATTTTCCTCCAACGTTGGGTCAATCATTATGAGCTAGTTGCCCTCCGAAATCATCACTCCAAAAGCACTGAACACTAAACCTTCTGCTACCTTACGGAATTGGACCACCCTAGGGCAACTATAGAATAGATGGCGAGATAACTCTAACTCGATTTTGAAAGAATGTACAGTATTTCTCCAATGGGTTCGAGGTCTTATTATTTGTAAATAATGACCCAGTAGCTAACTTATAGCAAAACCCCTTTTGTTTCGAGTTTTTGAAGGGATTTTGAAGAATGCTTCTTGCATTATTTAGAATAGAGTAGTGGGGGGGATATACTTAACTGTTCCAGACGTCTTTTTATTAAATATCTCGGGTTATTCTTCAGGACTCTTCCAGAAAAGACTCTCCTGACACTGCTGATGCTCAATGTCGATAGTGCAAGAATGCTCGGCGTGAACGGTCCCAATTGTAGGTAGTCTAGATGTGTGTCACCAAGATGTTTAATCGCACGACCTCACACCAAGAAGTTGTGGGAAGTCAAGGAGGGCTTCCTACCCTTTAATTGTCCGAATGAGGTGAGCTGACAGAAAGAATCCAAAGTCTTTATTGTTATTGTGAGTTATAATTGAACCATATGATTTATTTCGTTCAGCTGATATCCTGTCTGTATAAAGAAGTGATTTTCTATACATAGATCCTAAAGGTCCTCGCTTTTCAACAACCTTGCAAACTACGTGTAGTTTAAGTATTTCCATAAGAATTCAATGTTAAAACCATCCTAACCCCCAATCGGGAATGGAGGCCTCAAGTCTGCATTTTGATACGTACGGTCTTATTTTACTCCAGAAGAAGTAATCACAAATACGATCTTTTTTTTCGACAGGCGCCTTCGTTAAATGAAATGAATCTCAGCAGATGTATAACTGTTGGAATTAAAATTGTATTCTAAATCTTGACTTTTTCTATGAAAATCAGCTGGAAGGACGAGTAAAAAGTCTTCAGATCTTCCAACTTTGAAATGACAAGTGTCTCGTTTCTTTCTATAGCAGCATCTCCCCTGTGACGTCAATCTTTAAGCTCAAAAGAGAGGAGAATTGCGAAACCTTCAGATGTGGAAAACTAGTTCTGAATACATCCTCATCAGACGTAAGTACCCCCGTTTTGTCAAGATTCACTCATAGGCCAGAGCCATCTTTAAATTTATCTAGTGTTTGGAATGTTGTAATTAGTGACTGGGTTAAGCTCTCTGGAGTACCTTCAAGAATAAGTGTGAGTTCGTCTGCGTACCAAAAGGATTTGTAAGTTTTGTTTAGATATCTGAGACCTTTAATCTGGTCATTACTCATTAATTCCTTGTTTTAGCTATTGGGCACCATAAGAATAAGGTAGGGGACAAGCAGTCCCTTGTCTACAGTCTCTTGTATTATGTATCCAGGAAGAGTAACCTCCTATCTCCATTTTGCAGGGAGCTCGACGAAGTACAATAGCAATCATAAAGACAAACTGGGGGGGAAATACATCTCTGATTAATTGCCGAAGTATTTACTAAGTATGTGGCTATTAAATGAGTCTTTCGGCTATTGGTCCCTAGGTGTCAGCAGTTAGACATTATAAACCGGTCCAAAAATCTAAATGCTTATTTTGACATGTGTCAACAATATTTAATTCATTGTATGTATAGTTTCATTCAACAATGCACTTTTTTGCTCGAACAAATGTCTAATTTTGTGCCTACAAACTACGATATGCGGAAATCCTTGATTTTCTGTTACCAATTGAAGAAAAAATCGCTTCTCAAGCCCATCAAATGCTTCAGAAAACTTACAGTGGGCATGTTCTAAGCAGAACACAGTGCTTGAGGTGTTTTGAAAAATTCCAAAGGGGTGATTTTGACGTGAGAAATTAAAAGGAAAGGCGGCCATGGGAAAAGTTTGAAGACGCCGAATTGCATGCATTCGTCGATGAAAATGATGGCCAAACGTAAGAAAAACTCGCAGAACAATTGGCAATATGAAAAATTTTAAAGATTGGTAGATGGGTGCCACATGAACTAAATAAAAGGCAGCAAGAAAACCGAAAAATCACTTGTGAAATGCTGCTCACCCAGTACAAAAGGAAGTCCTTTTTGCTCAGGCAGCTTACTCACTAGACCTGGCGCCTTCCGATTATCACTTGTTTGCATCAATGGGCCATGTACTCAATGATTCATGCTTCGATTCTCTGGCTGAATGCAAAAAATGGATAGATGGCTTGTTTACAGCCAAAGACGAAAAAGCCCCATACCTTTAAACTTAAATTTGTAACTATTCTTTCACAATAACAATCAACGTGCAAAATTTAAAAAACAAAACATTTTTTTTAATTTTTTAATTCTCGGATGGAATCTTGGATAAATCGAGGTATGTCTTCGGCCAGTCTCGTTCTCAAGAATCCTTTCTGTTTTCTTGTAATAATTTTCTTGTTAAGGGAAAAGCACCAAAGTTCCGGAACTAATGAAATCCAGAACTACACTTTTGTCAAAGATCTCCTCGTAAGCACCCGCAAGGACCGGAGCTATGTCAAAAGCGAAAGTAGAAAAACTCGATAGGGAGTCTGATAATCCCGGGGACTTATGATTTTTTTTACATGTGGATAAGTATTATAAAATTTCATTATAGGATCATATATTCCCACAAAATTTATCTATTAATTAGTGTATTTATTCTTCCACAAAACTTGCCACCAATAGCTTGAATTATTTTTTCGCCAACTTTCGCAGAAATTGCACTTGGTGGATCCGTTGCAGTCTTAGCATTTATATAAGTTCGAAAAAAATTGGGTCTTCAATTTTGAGACAATCTTTGGATAGTTAGATATTGAGCCGTCAGGTAATCTTAACCTTTGTAATTTTCTACTTTGAGAGTATTTTTCAATCCGTTTAATATTGCCAGTATATATTGCTTTTCAACAGCTTAGCTTTTGCTTTTATCATATTGCCCTGGTTTTTGTATTCTATTAATTTCTTCAGATTGTTTTTTTTTCCTATTAAGATCCCCGGAGCGCTTCGATTTCTCCTTTGACCGAATTTCTTTTCCTTACTTTTTTCTTCCCTCCTAATTTCATTAAAAGTCTTGTCGAGTTTTCAATTTTTTCAAGAGTTTGAAGAGATGAGTATATTCCCATATCCTACCTTTCTTTATAATAATTTATACTAATATTCACTTTAAAAAAAAAACAAATCAGACGTGAGAAAAGAAAAAATTAAGCTTCCAAAGAGATTTTTTTCTCGGGCAGCCTGATGCACATTTGGCTAAGATGAGAGAATGATCGCATAAATTCGAAGGTAGGACTATGTATTCCATCATATTTTTAGCAATGGTAAGAAAGCTAAAATATAATCAAGTTGCCCTCTTATTGGATTTATTGAAGACGTCCGTGAGAACAAAGTAATCACTGGGTTTTGAGGTCGAAATTTCGGGGTAAGATGGCCCAGAAAAAAAAATTGAAATAACTTTATCTAGATCTCGTGCATTTTTTATATTTCTAGAGCCGCCATAATTGAAGGCATCCCTTTTTGGATTCTTTGTGATGTTAAGATCCCCCAACATTATTATCTCGAGCTCTCCTGGCATCCATCTGTTTATTATATCGATATAAAAAGAATCCGAAGCCCCCATTTGGGGCATAGATGGCAATAACTCTTGTTCGAGCACCTCTAAAATCTATACCGATAATTACATAATTACCCCTTGGGTCTGCGTCTACTAGAATTGGATTTAGCCATTCCTTGGCTAACAACATGACTCCTGTAAGGATGCAAGGTTTTATATTATGCTTTGGACAGAAATTACTTGTGAGTTTTTGGCAATACATTAGGTGGG
Source organism: Lepeophtheirus salmonis (assembly GCF_016086655.4). NCBI lineage: Eukaryota > Metazoa > Arthropoda > Copepoda > Siphonostomatoida > Caligidae > Lepeophtheirus > Lepeophtheirus salmonis. The sequence continues at coordinate 33,222,590 of NC_052144.2, read as the reverse complement.
GCATTGTGTAAGCGAGTATCAACTAAAGCTAATCCATCAGGAATATGTAATGTATTCAAGTATTGGAATATTTTCTTAGTATGGGACTGGTTGGCTATGGAGTTAACGTTATAGACATTATGCTTAGTATTTTTTTTAAATGTAAATACTCCTAACACTCAACTATGAAAATATTAAGGTATAACGAATCTATGGGGATTTTTTGTTTTTCTTAAGTCTTTTGGCATTTCCATTCATAGAGTTCGGGCCTGACTTTTTTGAAGATGACATCAGTATGTCTAGAGCATTTGGAGCGTTTGTTCCCAAATGATCTTGAGGGGTATGTACATTATAATTTCATCAAGAGTCGCCATAGGGCACTCCACTTTGTCTAAAACCATTTTATTCCTATTATAGTTCTCCGTTTCGGAGAGATCACTTATCCCTTTTAACATTATGGATTTACGTTATTTTGTTGAGTCTCGTGATATTTTTTCTGTATTTGGATTACATGAAATATCACTGTTAACTTGTGGAGTTATCTCAGTTTCTTATAATGGTGGGGAAGATGACTTGGGTCTTCCCTAAATATGGTCCTTGGTCTTCTTATTTGATTCAATCTCTATTGGGAGAGAACTCCAAGTCCTATCGCTTCCACTTTGGTTTTGTCATTTCGATTAACCCTCTGAAATTCATTTGACGGCGAGCCAAAATATTTTTGAATGTTATAAATATTTTTCTCATTTGACAGGCTTGTGTTCCTTGAAATGTGATGTGGCTCTTCAAAACTGAACTCAGGAGGACTTCCAGTTTGTTGTAGGCCATTCGATCTTGTTTTTTTGAATCAACGATAGGTTATCCTTTTCGTTGTCGATGCTCACCTTTTTTTGAAATACGGTACTCTTTACAGGTACATTTGTTTGTGTGGATAAATTTGAAATAGTTTCCCTGGTGGCTAAATTTGGAATTAAAATTTTGTTGTCTCGTTTTGATATTTTTCTTGATTATTATCAGATAAAGCGAATGCTTCAGGTTTTAGGGAATGATTTTTCTTAGATGTCACCTTTTCGTTTTATTTTATATTGGGAGATCCTATCTGGACTTTAACGTTGCATATAAATTCGTTGTATTCTTTTAAAGATGTTCTTTCATCATTGCTACACTTAGAGAGAGTGTGACCAAATTTAAAACATCGGGAACGCTCTTTCTAATTCTAATTTAATAATCAAATTCCTAAAAGGTAGGAAGGTGAGTATATTTTTTGTATCCAGAATGGTATAAATTTTTTTCTAAGATACTTTTAATTCTCATTATACGTTAATTAAGTAATTATATATATAGAATTCTACTTTAAAAGACAAGAAGGTTAAAAGTTGAAAGAAAAAAAGACATGAGTCACAAATCACATTATAAAAACGGTTTTAGTAACGCAGAGCTTGTATTTTTTATCATTTGAATCAGTTTTTTAACTTTACAAATGTATTGCCTTGAGATGATTTAAGTTGATAAATTAGGAAAAAAAAAAGTTTATTTATTTATTAATGTTACTTTGATTGGTTTGATGGAGTTGCACTGATCAAGTATAAGTTAACATTATAGTATTCCTTATACTCCATCTAATTATAAATTTTTTGGTAAAGAAATTTTTTTAAATTTTTAAATTTTTTTTCCAAAAAAATTATTTTTTTGAGAATAGCCTGGGATTTCAAATTTTTTTTCTAAAAAGTTTATATTTTGTGAACAGTTGTAGGTTTTGGAAATTTTTCTTCTTGTGTATAGCTGTGGATTTTTGAATTTTTTTCCCGAAAAGTACAATTTTTGGCGAATATCCGTGATATCTGAATTTTTTTCCAAAAATTTAATTGTTTATTTATCGTTGTGGATTTTTGAATAAACTTTAAATATCAAATTGGACATTTGAAATTTTTTTCCCAAAATTTTTCTTCTTTAATTTTTTTTTCATGTATTAAAGAATTGAAATTGGCATTAGAAAATTTGTACAAAATTGCATCCGAATCGCCATCAGGATTTTCTTTTGAAATCGTCCCATCACTTTCATTTCATTTTTGATTTTAACCTTTTTATTACTTACTTTCATATATACTTCTGCGGGAATTTAAATTCAGTAATAATTAGCTAATATATTTCAATAACTACGATATTATGTAATTAGCTGCATAATCTGGGAATATGTCTACTATGTCTCCTATATGTCTATTATAAGAACTTCATTAGAAATTGTATGACATAGGGACAGTGGAGCCACAAAACTAACAATATTTGAAGAGGTTTATTTATAAAATGTAGTCGCTTCAATAAAATATGAAGTCGAGTTGGGTTTTTCGAATTTGAAAGTTGACTCCCTATTAGATTCCAGTAGAATAATAATCGACAAGAATCGAGTCAAATCGAGTCTATAATTGTTTTAGTTGACACAACACTAGTTCATTTGCTTATAAAATATATAAGTAGCATAGATTAGAAAAAATAGAGATGAATAGTATATTAACTTTGTTTAGTTAGGCCGAAAGATAATAAATATTCCGATCTTGGAAATTTTTATACAGCTGTTGTGTTAGGTCTATGATATAATAATATGAGAAAAAGAGAGTAGGGAGGTAAAAGAAAAATCACGATCTAAAAAATCTTCCATGACAATAAAATAAATAATTTTAGCTGAAGCATCTCACATACATTTGAGGGCCAAAAATCTTCTCCGATTTGAGTATTTGCACCAGCGTTATGAGAGTATGTGTTGTTCTATTCACCAGCGTTATGAGTGTGTTGTTCTATTGGTTTAATGGAAGCTCATATTGATGAATGATTAGTGCATTGATTTTGAAATAATTTGAATGAGTTATACTTTATAATTTTCGTTTGATAATAAATACTTACTATCAAATTTTATGCACAGTCCAATGACGATAAGAGAAATAGAATGTGCGGTATTTTGTTGTATATAATTTTTTTCCCTGCCAACTAATAAAAGTTGGTAACAGTCTTGACCATCCCGCCAAATGTAAATTGAAAGGGATAGTAGGATTCAATAATTACCTTCTTGTATACAGAGTTGTTCGATTAGTTAATCTTTATCAGTCATGTTATTGAACTTTATAACAAAGAAAAGAAGCTTTTATAATTTGGATAGCGTTTATGTGGACATGTACGTATATTTATAATATTTTTTAGAGACATCAAGAAAAAAATTTCAGAATCAAATTTTTTAATCTACATATGATTACCCCATAAAATTTATTTAACTCTTTTTTTCCTTTTTTTTGGCAGTTTTTGTGTTTTCACGATAGATCAACGGATTGTTAGTATTACCTCTAATTTTCATTTGTATAGTTATTTCCTATTGAAATATGGCTCTAAGTCGAAATTAGACTTTAAAGACGTTATTTAAAAAAAGGGCTTTAAATCTCGAACATATTACAATTGAAAATTGTAGAGGTAATTTTAGTGTTCTGTGTCTTAAATAACAGTAATGTATATGGTTTTTAGTAAGCGCGTGTTCCAATACCTGAATTTTGTTGGATATGTTTTTTACTATCATTTAACTATAATTAATCATTTAAATGTATTTAATATATACATTTTTTTATTTGAAATAATTCTTAAATATTATTTTTTTATATTTATTTATTACTCCAAAAAAATATTTCTTGCAAATATTAACAAACGTTTTATAGAAAAAAAAAAACACAATTTAAATCATAAATCATGAAAGAACAACTACTATCAGACGGTATAATCGGGAATACCGAGTGGTCCATCACAATCTGAACATTTTGAATTTTAAACTTCAACATGATATAATTTATTAATTAACAAAAGAATTTCAACAAAATTAATTCTATAAATAGATGTATGTTGGCTGACAGTGGTTTAGAGGGCCTCGGTGCTTGGATTTATGGACACTGCAGGCCTTCTGCTCGACAAACACCTAAAAGGTATAGTCGAAGGGTATAGTATTAGGGTTGTAAGGATTCCAAAACTGTCAAAAATACTTCAAAATAACTCCAAGACTCAATCAAAAGAGTCTTGCAAAGAAAGGGACGGGTTTTTTTCATTGCCGGTGTCAAAAGTAGCCTCTCCACCTTCACTAGGCTCTTTCATCCTATTTTTTTATAGATCTCTTGACAGTTTGGTCAAAACTAATGAAATCTCTTGTATGGGCCGTCATTGAATTCAGGGGATTGGTCAGGGCGGGTTTCTTTAACTACTATGGGTCCAATTTGCCCTTTTGACAGATCTCTTCTTTTTCTTCAACGTTTTCGACTTTTTGATGGCGTAGACGGTAGTGCTGGAGACGTCCAACTGCTTAGAGTGCGAGAATAGAACTTCTTCGATCACGTTCAAGTTTCATTTTCTCGACTTGTACGTAAGCCAGAGCACTTACGTTGGTTTGGTTTTGTAACTAATTGCTTATGCTTCAATATATCGGACTATGTATTAATTTCAATCACTCAAACTTCACTAATTATTGAATTAGTAAGTGTTTCGTTTTCAATGGACTACCGGATAGATGGGAAACATATTTGTTTCCCTTTAATTAGGTTGTTAATATTTTGAATGTTTCCTCCTTCTCTTAGTTCATTTATGTAGGCTGAATAGGCATGAACTTATTATTGTAGTTTTTTTCGATGAGAATGCACTTATTCCTAATTTTATTATTCCTTCATTGTCAAATAATAATAAAATCCATTAAAGTTATGTCAATCAATATTTTTGAAATGCAAAGCCATATTACACGCACTAAAAAAACAGAAAACAAATATTATTTTTCTCATGCTTTTTTACTATTCAACTCGGTAAAATAGAGCCCCAACATCAATCCATTCTTGTCCACAATCTAAAACCATGGATAGGGGTTTCATATATATCACGTTTGTCATATTGAATGTTTTTTTATGTAACTGTCACCTATTTTATATTTCTTGTATTCCTCTTGATGGATGAGTTAGTAGTAACATATGTATGTACCTATGTATGAGCTCTAAATCCCTCTTTGTATGGAGAAATGTCATGTCTAAATCTGAATAATATGTTACCTACCTTACTAAACGTTTCATCAAAGTTACCATAGAGTAATGTTATATATTTTATGGGGTATGTGACATTTGAAATGAATTCTTTATTCAGTTTTCTTTGTATAAACTCATTTCTAGAAAAATGACGAACGATATAAAGGAACATTATATTTTGACCAGCGGTTCTCTAAGTGTAGCGATTCATTAAAGAGAAGGGGGAGATGAATTTAAATCTTCCTTGAAAATGTCATTAGATATCATTTATTTACATACTAAAAGGAGTATTGCTCGAGAAGTTTTTAGACGTCAAAAATAGACAAACCGACGAAAAATAATTTTATTAATTTTGATATGTCCCCCTTTTTCTTTTCTTTTTTAATGTACTTTTGGATTCAACGTATAACTGATCATAATTTGATTTATTTATATCTATATTAATTCAATTAAAAAAAACCATGACGCACCAAAACGCCTTATAAATGTAAAGAAACATAAAATAAAATAAAATGACTTTTTTGCTATTTTTCAGAATAAAATAAAATAAAGTGACAATTTTATATTATTATATATACATATATTATTAAAACCAAATAAAAACCGAGTCTTAAGCTAAACAAGCTAGTTGTTAGATTGTTATTTCTCGATTAAAAAGTCAGGCACTTTTTTCAAAATTAAAACGCAACCCTCAAATAATGTATTTTCTAATATCTAGACAAACATTTTTGCTTTATTTAATATCTATTAATTAATGAAAACCCTATCCTATATTTGATCCAAATAATAATGAATACACACATTAATAACGACATCGAAAAAACGAAACGACAAATAAGGGAGGAAAGAAATAAAAACCGGCAACCCCGGCTAGAGATCTGATAGGCTAGCTACTACGGGCCTGAACACAGCCGAGAAGACTGGGCCTCAAGCCAGCTCTCATAAATAAATATTTGAGAGCTGTATTCTGTGGTATAAAATCGTTGAACCACACTCAACTGTCTGCCAACGAAATCATCGAGTCCTGACATCTTAATTATTGAGCCCAGAGATAAAATACACATAACTTTTATGAGGACTGCATGTTTTTAGGTGAACCTGAGTCGTTCGTGGTATAGTCACCAACCAATCTTCTTTTTATAGCTCTATTCCAAATGCATCCCTAATTTTCTCTTCCACAATTTCCTTTAAAGATCCCTCACATTCATTAAAAAACGTAAGGAATTACTCCATACGATCCTTGGCAAAAAGCAACAACACCTCTATGTTTAATCTTTTTTCGACATGTTGGTGCATGATGACTGTTGATATAGCGAGACGATATTTAATGTACTTTGATCCAACTTTGAGCCTCTTGAATCGGTGAATGGATTTCTATGTCTAATTTCTATCTCACTTTATCGATCTTTGTTCTATTCAGCTTTCGGAGTTGTTCGGGAACTAAAAGAAATGGGAGATTGGAAAATTTCATTTTCATAAGCTCCTTTCGAACATATTACATTAAGAGACTCGGTTTTTTTTTGGTTTTAATAATATATGTATATATAATAATAGAAAATTGTCTTTTATAAAATAGTCATTTTATTTTATTTTATTCTATTCATATTTTGAAATTGGATAATGGAGGTCAAAAAGTAAACAATTGCTGTCTTAGTGGATTTTGCGTATTTTTTTTTAATTAATCAAGACATGTTTCTTGATACATTGAATATTATAAGGCGTACTAATCATGAAATAATATAACAAGATCTAAATTTTCTTGTACGAAAATGATTAATTGAAATTTCCGTTGAAAAATATTCGGATAATATATATATATATTTTTTTTTGGGGAGGGGGGTGTCTTTTTTGGAACAATTACAGATTTGAAATTTTTTAAAGTAAAAATTACATTTGATTCCCTTTCATTCATGTTACTCTAAAATTGGATTAAGATCCCTTAGGGTACAGTGCAAAAAATAGTTATTGTCTATTACTTACACATAATATGATATTGTTTGATAAACTCTTCTTTTTACATTATTTATGATAAAAAACAACATTGAAATGATATTTTGGTTCAGACAGCAATCTCAACCCATATACACAAAAAAAAAATCTTTCTCAAAACGTGGACAAATAGGTGCCAATTTTGCCCACTCCTGATTTTTGAGCTGTACATATATAATGTATGCAATACATTTAACTTCATATGACGTTATTATAGATTAATGCTCACAATTTTAAAATATAACTGAGCTCTTCAACAATTCATTTATGGAGTCGGTAAAGACCGTCTTTTCCTAGACTCAACTACTTTAAAGGCCTAATTAGTTCGGTGGACTAAATATCATAACGGTTGCAAACTACTTTATAATTTTTAGAGCAAACCCCAAGACTAGTAGGTGATGTATCTTTAGATGCAAAATAAATTATTCTTACTATGAAATACATTAAATCAGCATATCCAATATTTATAAGATTTCAAACGAAAACAAAAAAATTATATCTACAATTCCATAAGCTACTGTGTCTTCAGTGGGCTTTCTATTCTTCTGTTAAGATTTTATTGTACACAATACGAACAAAAACGAAAAATATACATCTAAATTATAAATATAATTATGGAATAGGAAAACCATGGCTTAGGATAAATCATAGTTTGACAGATGTTTCTAATTCACAAATTGTATGTCGCAGTATAAACAAATGCTTGTATCTATTTCTTCTTGGGAAGGTCCGTGTTCTATTTCATAGTACAGTTACAATTATTTTTTCTGCGAACAAGTGGTTTTTAACATGATCATTTATTTGAGAATACTCATTAAAGATAAAAAAATCATGTAAGTTTATTATTTGTTGGTTTTTGGGTCTGCAAGATCGTCAAAGAAAGATTTCCTTTGTATTAACTCTACGTTAAATCTTTTGACAATATTTTTATCGTCCATTTTGTTGGCACAAATTTGTCTCCATTGATATTTATGGGGGTGAGTCGCAAGCATTTTTGGTATGCTTCAAAAGAAACGGAAGAATGAACAAGGTAATTTTGAAAACTTGAAGAACATTTAGAAGGAGTACAGTTTTGTCATCATGACACTTCATTAGATTAGCTGCGAAGAAACTTTGAGATGAATGCAATAAATACAAATTCAACTTTGTATCTAGCAATGACAATGGATAAATTACTTCAATTCTCAATTTCTACTCTAATTAAAACAAGAATTTACTTTTACAAATCTTCAAAATTACTTAACGTCATTCACGAGAGCACTCTCCTGGTTACACTTTATACTTTAATGTTCTCACCTTAAGACTGAAAGAATAATCTTATCAGCTTTGGAAAAAAACAAAACCAAAAATCACTGTTCAGGTTGCCTATCTATAGGGTAATAAATCCTAAGCAGTTATTGTGCGACACAACTCTTCACGCTTTTGTTATTTCCCCATAATTTGAGTCATAAAAGGTTAGTCCCAACCTTATCAATGTCAAAATTATGTTTATAGCCTACAAGAGAGGAGTTCAAGAATTGTTAACCCATGCAGCCGTGGAGGTTGGTTTACTAAACATAACCGCTATTTTAGCAAAAAGTTGTCATTGGAGAATATTTAATGAAAAAGACTTAAAAGTAATAATGATTAATGATTCTACTAGATATCGATTGAGTTTCCGTTGTCACATTGTTTATCATCTCTTAAGAGTGAGTATATTATCTAATTCGTTCCTTCAAGGTCAATTCAATATCTAAAACTGATCAAATCCATGATTACAAGACATTGACGTTTTGTAAAATCAACATTATATATGAATTCTCCATTTTGCATAATATAAACAAGTTATTTTTTTGCGAACAATAAATTTTAATTTTCTTATCCATATACAACACGTGTATCATAAGTTACATCGTCGTCTTGCTAATCAAATTTATTGAAACTAAAATATTGACCTTTGAATAACTTGCAAGTTTATATTATTCTGTTAAAAAGCAATGATTAAAGATTGTACATACTTTTTTAATTCTTTGTTCTACACTTTGTCCTCTTAAAAATACATACTAAATAAGAAAATGACTGTCTAAATGGAAATTAATCACCAGACTTATAAGTAAAGTAATCATTTTAAAGTTTGATAATTTATTTTATAGCTTGATAAATATGTACCTATTAACTAAATTGTTAAATTCAACGCACTTAAAATACATAGTCTACAACCTCATTTAATAATTAACTCTATAACAGGCATTTTTTCATTTATATGAAGTATAAAAAAACTCATTCCAAGAAATATTAAAAAATAAAACATCTCTTGAGTAATCAACTGATGTAATATTAATTACGACTATTACATCATGATGAGTTCATTTTTCAAGATTAATTAGATGTAAACATCTTTAGAAACCGGGTTGTAAGAAAAAACAGCAGTCGAGAAAAAGGTCGTTTTCCTTAAAGTTTAATTAAAACACTACAGATTTTCAATCACAAAAATTACTTTGTTGTTAATTTTACATTTTTTAACTCATCAAGACCAATATATAATTTTTTCGTCATTTAAGCTGGTTTAAATATAAAATATATTCGTGACTATTTAGTTTTTTTAAACTTTGTTTCTTTGCTAACAATGGTAATGATTATCTAAATAAATAATATTAACAAAGCCGTTGAGCCAAAAATGTGCCTCATCGCTGAAGATGATTTTACGTTGAAAATCAGGATCATTTTCGAATTTTCCTTCAGCCCATTTTATGAATTCCCAACGTTTGAAGTGGTCAAGCAGCTTCAGTTCTTGTGTCATCTTGATCTTATACGGGTGCATGCCAAAATCTTTTCGCAAAATTCGCCACAACAATGTCACAGAGATGCCCAACGATCGAGAATGGCGCGTAAGATACAAATTTGGGTCATCTTGAATTGATGCGCTTGCAGCAGCAATATTTTTTACACTTCGTGCATTTCTTTGTCTCACTGGCACAGGAACATTATGTGACGTGTATGTGGACTCAATTTTTTTCCCCAAACGTTGAATTGTTGATTTTGCAAGTCGATTACGTTGGCCATAAATTGGCGTTAACCCTCTTAAAGTTTGGATGAAAGACTCACCCCTTTTGTAATAAATTTTAATAATTTGCAAGCGTTGCTCGAATGTGTACTGCTCCATGATAAAACTAAAATTATTTCTGAGCACAGTTGTCAAAGAAACAATAACAAATATGACGTAGTTTTCGAAACCTATCAACGTAAAATGTGAACGTCTGTATTGAAAAACACTTAGATTTACAAAGAGTATGTTCAAAAATGGCACACTTGGTATTTTTAACGTAGATTTGTCAACATTTGTTACTTTTTTGGTACAAATTTTCAAACTCATAAATTTTTTTTACTTTAAAAAAATGTTATTTTGATATACAGGAGGCTTTATCAATTTTTTTTCTTGTTTGGACGACAATTCAGAGTCTCTTCTTTCATTTTTTTTTTGACATACCTTCTTTAATGTTAATTCTAAATTTTTAAGTTATAGTTTGGAAATATATCTATAAAATTTGAGACTTATAGATCCACTTTTTATTTAAAAAATATCCTTTCATAAGAAAAAGGTGTTCAAATTTGACAAAAATATTCAAATTTTTGATCTTAAGGGGTTTAATTCTAAATAAGGGTGGGGGAGGAAGAAGAGGTATCCCGAACTTTTTTGGAAGGATAATTTCCTTATCCATGTTCAAATTCGACTTATGATATGAATTTTAATTTCAAATATTAAGTGATATAAATTCTTTTGGTTAGTTGCTTTTCTGATATTACTCCACAAAAGTAGTTCCGATATGAAGAGAAACTTAGTCTTTCTTTACATATAAACTCATCATATTTACTCAATAAATTGAAAGTCCTATCTTCGATACTAGTTGCTAGAAAAAAATAATAAGCTTGTCAAAAATATCTAATTAGTTTAATTATAGAGTCTGCTATTCCAGTTGCATTATAGGTACTATAGAATTTAAACAGCATTAAAATATCAGCTCATACAACAAACTACCTATTGATGACTCTATGTTAATAAGTGATTTAATCGTTTTGCAGAGTAGGGAACCAGAACTTGAAGTACCATTTAATTACGCTTTCATCTTCGCTATTTTTTATTTCAAGGTCTCAGCATAAACAATAAGGCTTACTTTTGTGGCCTTCCTCTATCCCTGACCTCAACCCCATAAACTTTGCATGTGTGGGTCCTTAAGAAGAATATCTGCCGCACATTTCATCCAAATTTTTATTCTCTCCGAGCTGACATCATGACTGTGTGGTATGCCATGGGAACGGTCTTTATCGTCAAGAGCAGCGTTTCCTAAATTTTTTCAAACTGGTGCCCCCTTGGCTTCAATATAAACTACTACCCCCCTACAAATACATAAAAGTTTTTCCTCCAAAATGAAACTAATGGGATGAATGTATTTGGCCGTTCTACAAATATGATGACGGACAAGCAATACAATATATTTTCGCTTCATTTCATTATAATGAATAGGGGTAAGATATTTATTTTGTCACCAAAAATCTTGGTATGATTTTCTACGCTTTGGGCTTAGTATGCCCGCACGTCATACTTTATCTTTCTTTCTCGAAATTGGAGACAGAAAAAGGGATAGTCTAAAATGAATTATTGCGTACTTTTAATAATAATGATATATATTTTTAAAACAAAAAAATATTATTGGAGTAGGAGGAGATGAATATCGACTCAATCGATTATAATTGCTCGAATACCTTACATTATAAAATATTCATTTTATAATTTAAAAAAATATTTATTTAAAAATATGCATCTCCAAGGATTTTTGTTCATTTTACTGTGATCCCATTTTTCTAGCAAATAGTAAATACTATCATCATATTTTTTCCAATTTCCATGTCAATTAAATGACGACATACCTTGTAGAAGAAAGATGTAGGCAATCGAAGAAAGATACTTAAAACTTGATCATCCATCTCAAGAGATGTTCTAATTCAGATTCCGAATTCCACGAGGGACGAAGGGAGGAGAATTCATCCAAGGAAGACTACGAGACCTCATAAAGCAGTAGAATGAAGTCCTTCCTTGGGAATGCGATACCAGGATCGCAACAATAAAGTATGAGTACATAATTTTAATATTTTAAAATGGGATCACTTAAAAGTACAAAATTGAACAAAAATAATTTCAGATTAATATCTTTTGATTATATGTTCTTTTAAATTATACATTGAATATTTTTCTATAATATCAGCTTTGATATTTTTCATCACTAGTATTATGAATAAGTTATAAGGGTTTAAAAAAGAATGTCATTTTTCATCATTTTCAGCCTAAAAATAGAAACATATGGAGTTTGCAACAAGATACAGAATCAATAAAAACACTTTTACATAAGTTTTATTAATCGTACTTTTAATTTGGGGATTATTGTAAGGGTGAAAATAATAGCCCCGAATTTCTATTATCTCAGATATTTCAGAATTCACATGACTGGGAGAAAAACTGAGATCAGTTTTTGGTCTTGCGCTCATAGATAAATTTGATTATTGTCTTCAATTCATTTGTAAAAAATCCCTCTCCACTTAAATTTTCCCCTGTGTTATCAATGATATCAAATACCAACTCTCCTTTAGTATTTATTTCAAAATTTCTTACATATATTATTTCTTGAGCCAACTTTTCATCTTTGATCAAAACAAATATAAGTGAGATGAATATATTTATTATTTGTGTGAAATTTTTTTCACCTGATAAAATTAATTTATGCCCAAAAAATTAAGGGTTGAGTCAAATTAAAAAAAATACTATTAGTGTCAGGGGGTTAAAGTTGAGTTTTTTCATCAAACAGTTCAGTAGTGTATCGTATTTAATTATTTGTTCAATTGAATGTTCTCTTCTTAAAAAAAAAGGGTTTTTCTCTCAAGATAATAACCTTTTTTAGAGCTTTTTTCTTTCTTTTATACAGTACATATGTATGATTTAATCCTTGTTTTTCATCAGGTTATACATACAAGTCTCAAGATTTGGTACATTCATTAAAATCGTTAATTCAGGAACGTCTCCAATAACAATAAAATGGAGATTGCCAATTAATAAGATAAAGAATTATTTAAATTGCTTAATATGTCTATTCCTACTAATACTATCTGCGGAAACAGAGAAAAACTTCTAAATCATTCTGTATAATTGATTCCATTGTTTGTATAATGGAAATTACTCATTTGAGAAATGAATATAGACAACTGCTTCCATGCAGAAAATCCCTCAATTATAAAGTATATTGGCCCCTTCCCCACTATCTCCTTTTCTATTTGTAAATATTTACAATTCCTGAATTACTCATTATATTTAGGAATTGTTGTGATAAGTTACATGTGTATTTGCTGGAGAGAGAGAGGGCTAGGGGAAGATATGTAGTTCTCAATTCAATACATTTTCTATGAACATGGACTTGAAACATGAATGGCAGTCTTTGGGCTTAGAGTTGTATTCAAATAGCTGTCATTTATGTTTAATACGTAGGTTACTACTTATATTTCTAGTCTAAAAAAATATCCTTTGTAAGGTCCATATATTGTATGAATCTGATACCTTCGTTTTTGCAAGTATCAACTTCATAATTACTTTTTGTTATTTAGATGTGAAATGAAATATTATTTCCAGACAGCCTTCTTTTGATCATTTTTCAAATTACTTGGGATTCAACGTGAACAAATCTTCTTTCTAGCAAAGTTTTCATTCAATATATTTTAGATGCTTGTCATATTGATCACAAAAGGAAAGTCATCTGACGATCTTGTTTTATTAGCTCATGCATAGCATCGATGTATTCTGGTACAACAACCGATTTTTTGGACTACCTTGACGAAATTTGTTGTGGAGCGAACTTTGGCCTTGCTTAAATCCTTTATACCAGTTTTTAACACTGTCACCTTGATAACTTATGTCGAAAGTTATAAAAATAATCGTACGAAAGTGTTGACGGGTTGATTTTTAGTGAAAAAACTATGACAAGCTACTTTAAATTACTAAAATCACGTGTAAATAACAAAACGTTATTATTAAGTTGATAGTTGTAAATACCAAGATATCAACTAAATGCAACTGATGTAGTTTACAAACTCACGAAAAAGATTTTAGACAAACTGTATTGAACTAACACTATAAAAAAAGTAGGGAATTACAGTTATTGCCATAATAAAGATGAACACAAACCTACCAATGGAGAATAATTTTGTCAAAAAATTATCCTCGATAACTGGTACGTTTAATTTTTCCAATTTCGGCAACATTTTAATCAATAACTTTTGCAATATTTGCAAAAATGAACGAGGATTATTCTTGACGACGTTATTTTCCATAACTTTTTTGCTTTTGATAATAAAAAAAAATAATGGTAGGTTTGTGTTTCTCTTAACAATCGCAATAAATCCGTTAATAAGACTTGTTCACTTAATAATTAATTCAAATTGATATCTATAAAATACCGAATGTAAATTTGTTAAATATACAAGGTATGCAAGCCATCTGACCCCGAAAATAATTATTTTTTTACATATAGAATTTTCTCTCCAACCAGTTATCACATTTAAAAAATAAAACCAAATTTTGAGATCTTGATAGATTCTGATTTATTTTGATAAAATCTCCTCCAGTCTCAATTATAGTCTCTCTACGATGTCAATACCTAAAGCAAGCCTTAGCCACTTGTTCCCTTGGTGAATACTGTAATTCCTTCTTGATCCGAATGATAAGATCGTATTTGGTGTTGCATGAGGTTCGGTTAGTTTGTTATTCGATTATGTCCTACACAAAAAATCAATCGGATTCAGATTTAACGAGTTGGGAGGCCAAAAGTCCGGCAAGATGAAGTCGTCAAAATTGTCTTGGAGCCGTTTGAGACTCCTTTTGTATGGTGTGGAAGGGAGCTGAGTCCTGTTGCCACATGTAAGGTATCCCATTGGCAACAATATCGATCCAGGGTTTCACCTTTGTTCGATAAATTGTTATGTTGTCTCGCCTGGTACGGATTTAAAGCAGAGCTCTGTGCCTTCTCCCAACATTTGGACACGAATTCGTAATTTTTTTTGTTTAGTTTTTCAAAATGCGCAGGTTTGAACAAGCTATCACACACAAAAAAAAAAAAAAAAAATAGCTGCCTAAGTGCCTGCCTTTGTTCAAGAATGAAAATGTGTATACAATGATGGAAATCGTCGAGTCTGATCTTCATGTAAGCACTGTTTTGATTGCCAAGAAGAAAAACCTTAATGGGGGATAAAATAATCAATTACAAAAAAATGTTTTTTTTATATCCTGTGCATTATTCAATGTTCATCCATGAATCGATTACCCCTATTTTACAACTTTAAACCTCGTCAATACGCTTCTTATGTAAAAAAAATTTTTGAAACACAATTATGACTGCTTTGTTGCCTTCTCTAACTGACTTGTAATTTTACATACAGAATGGAAAAAATAAACTTTAATTAAACTACTCACAATCGTGCAAAAAAGAAAAGAAGTTCACCTATTTATGAAAGTTAGTTTGCATTCAAGTCTTAAAAACAACTTTAGAATACGTACATAGGTACACTATATACATATCCCCACACATGTAACATGCTATATACATAGCTCAGGTATTCTTATTTTACTTTGTTAATTACTTATCAAAAGTTCATATATATGTAAATATATTTTTATTTTTTAAGCTTTAATGAAATATGTAATTAGTTTGCAGTATAAAGTTAGGAAAATGTAAAAAATTTCAACAATTCTTTGTACATCCTGGTTTCCAAATAACAAAAGACTTTGAAGGCAAAAAAATGCGGCAGATTTTTATTTTTCTCAGAAAATCCTTACATTATTATGGGATTAAGAGAAAATGTTGTATATTTATTTTTACTTCTCTAATTAAAAGTTTCATGCAATATTATGAAGTTAAAGGCTATAATACCAATGCTACGGATATTTAGAGTAGTCGAAATGTGTAATTGATCCCTTGTTGATTTCTAAGTCTTCCCACTAACAAAGAAAATAAGAGTTTATAATTTTAATGGTAGATTTTTTTAAATGTGAGATACATTATTTAAAAAAAAAGTGTTTAAAGGAAGAAAAATACTGAACATAACCCAAGAAAACCACTCCCACTGTCAAGTAAAAAGTTTGACACATTTTTTATTTTAGGCGGGGGAGGTTCTCTGCTAAGTTGAATTACGATTTCACCGTATCCTCCGCAAAAATTGGGTGAAAATATCCCTCCCATAATTCAGGGCAAATAGGCCTTCCAGCACGACAACCAAAATATACAGACCTGTATATACAGGAACGGCTCAAGTAGAAACATCATAGGGTGGCTTAGCCAGTATTCAGACCTCTATTTCATAAAAAATCTTTATCATTGGGCAAATTTACATAATCAGTAAGAGATTAAACATTTATTTACACCACTGTGTGTGTAATATATTTTGTAAAAAAAAAAAATCTACAGTAACCACAAAAATCATATTTTGATCATTTTCTATCGAATCATATTTGTTCATGTATTTTTTTCGATAGAAAAATAGATGTCTAGGGCGATATTCTATCAATTTTATGATGTCATTTAACATAATTGTTCTGATTCGAAGGTTTCGAAAAATCATTCCACTTTTGTCATCATAATCACAAGAAATTCCCTTCAGAATTGCAAATAAATCTAAATGAGATGATTTTTTTTTTGTCATATCTTGGCGAGAACAAAGTTTGCGTTGTTCAATTTATAGCAAGTTTCTCTAAACTTCTGAAGTAAAAAAAATATTGATCTAATATTCGAAAAAGTTATTTCAAGACATACTATAAATATACATGAAATTTTTTTCAAGTAAAAGAATTCATGTTCAAGTG
The DNA here is from genome assembly GCF_016086655.4 of Lepeophtheirus salmonis. Classification (NCBI taxonomy): domain Eukaryota; kingdom Metazoa; phylum Arthropoda; class Copepoda; order Siphonostomatoida; family Caligidae; genus Lepeophtheirus; species Lepeophtheirus salmonis. Next base: position 33,205,721 of record NC_052144.2, on the reverse strand, counting down.
ATACAGTCACATATATCAAAGTTCATATTGCTGCTAAAGTACTTCAAAATTTTGGCAAGTTGTTTCATTTATCATCAAATAGACAACATAAATCCACATCTTTGTTTATTACTACACCATAATAAAAAGTTAAGGATCAAATTCAAAAACCATAATAATATAATTAATTATCCATAAGTAACACTAATCAACTAATTTTTGCCATAGAAAAATGGATTTTTGCTGATTGTTTTTACATCGAAAGACATGAAAAACATTAATTCCCCAAAAATTCATGTTAATGTGATCCAAAAAGAGAAGGCTTTTGAATTATTATTATCATAAATTGACTAATTAGGTATTTAAGACATTTTAAGATTTTACTTCCATGTATCACAAAAAGGAATATTTTTTCGTCTACAGATCTCACTGTCAAGTCTAAATTATCCAAAATAATTTAAAGGACTATAATCTTAAGAAAAATGAAATATAATACTTTTCATAATCGACGACAAAATTTCTATGGATTAAAGTTATAGGTCTTATAATGAGACTTTTTAACCCAATTAACAGGACTGGAAAATTGATTTTTAAATGTGTGTGTTCAGAGCGTTCAACATCATTGGTGCTGGTACGATCACTCTTAAATTCAGCATAAGAGTCAATAATAGTTGATTCCTTTAATGCAGAGTCCCCATAATGCTTATCAAGTCATTATTGTGCTTCAATAGCCCCCCTAAAAAAATAGTAACCACAACCTTTAGATATTTTTTGATCTAATCTCGATTTTGACAACGAGACTTGAATAAGACCATTAAACATTAAAACAATGTTCAATTTTCAGAATCAAATAACTTATTTACAATATATGTATATCTATGAGAATAGTTTTTCAATTTCATTAATGGTTAAGTTTTTTTTTTGAAATTTTTAATTAAAAAATTATTTAACTATCGTTGGTTCAAATTTTATACTTGAATATAAAAGTGTATATGTACATACAAACAATCCAATTATTTTTTTTTGAACCATCAAGGTTTCCATATACGGAAAATGGTCACTAGAAAATAAACAGAAAGCAATTTTGTTCATTGTAGATGTTCTTCAAAATAATCAAGTTTTATATAATTATGTTTTAAATTAAATTTCAGTAACATAATCGATTTTATTTTTCAAGGACATCAATAGGTATTTTTGTCTTTTAATAAATTTAGATGAAATAATGATTTCAGAATATAGTGTTATTTTTTAAATCTAATCACTGGTTTGTGGAGAAAATTGAGTTTGAAAAAAAATATATATATAAATAAAACAATTTTTTTGTGGGGTCCCCAATTATATAAGTAATTATACAATTAAAAAATGCTCCAATATTTTATTAATATATTTATTTCAATTATCTTTGAAGTGGTTAATACTTACTCTTTCAAAAAATCAAATAAAAGTAATTTGTGTCATTTTTAGGTAAAAGTTCATTAATTGATATTAAAAAAAAAACAATTTTGAAATTAATAGCTCAAAAATCCTAATGTACACAATTCATATGAATACAATGCTGTTTTTACAGTTTTATATATTTCAGCAAGATTTCTTTTTGGTGTGTTTTTTGAGTGAAACCCTAACTTTGCATTTCTAGTTTTGCATCATGTCATTGAAAAAAAAAAAAATTCGATCCATTTTCTATAGAACATTTTCACTTTCATCATAAATATTAATTGAAGTGGAGGCCCTTTTGGTGTCTGCTGTTGATATTTCAAATAAAAATTGACAAACTTTAAATATGACTTATTAAACTTTTTCAAATGGTTTGTGGAATAGTAAAAGATTTTAACCTCCTTTGAATACTACTTTATTCATATGAGAAATAGCTATATTATAATTAAATCAAAGTAATACTGAAAATCTCTATGAAATCATTATATTTCTACAATTTTTTTTTGAATAATTGAATTATTATTTACGTTATGAAAATAAGGTTATTTAACGATGTAATATTGTATTTTAGAAACACAATAGGGTCTGATATATAATAAAACTAGATAAATTTTAGATCAACTGTAAGGTTTAAGTCCTTTTATTTGTAGTTCGTTCCCATTCTCACATCATTATTTCCCTTAATATTAATGAAAAAAGTGTTTCTTTTGTTTAACACCGATATGAATAAAAAAAAAATATGGGTGAGCTATTAGAATATTAATAAAATATTCCTTGATGTGAAATGATTTTTTAACAGATATGTTTAACATCTAAAGTTGTTCATATCGACTCTTTTGACTTAGATATGAGATAATTTTGCACAAAACAAAATCCCGATATAATGATTTTTAAAAAAATACTTCAAACGATACTTTCAGGAGGATAGTCAAAATATGAATGGATCTCAGAAGACATAAATATGTATCATAATTTATACTCTCCTTTTCTCTTGGAGCAATTTAAGAGTTTTTTTGTTGTTTTGTTTACTCTTGAGTGTCAACCTTAACCAAAAATATACGTGGAGTGTTCAAAATGTAAGAAGACTTTGTATTTAAGAAAATATATATTATTTTATTCATCAATATTTATGTTGTCCCCTTCAAAATAATCCCCCTTCAGATACATTACCCATGTTTAACGCTTTTTCCAATCCTCAAAGCCTTTCTCATAAGCACTTTTCGATTTCTTCCATGATGCAGTCTTAATCTTCCCAATCGTTGCAAATATCCATCCTTTCAAATGTCTGTTCAGTTTTGGGAACAAGGAAAAGTCACATGGACCAAATTCGGTTAATATGGTGCCTGATGCATTATTGTTTTTCCCCAAAACATGCAACGACTCTTTCGGTCAAAATTAAGGAGTTTCTTAACAAACTTCGCTGACTCTTGTCTCATGTACAAAATGTTCAAAAAAAAAAAATAAAAATGGTGTTATGGCGAACCGATATGTCAATATTCGCAGCAACTTCTCTGATAGTGATTCCACGGTTTTTAAAAACAATTTTCTTCATTGCTTCATCGTTTTCATCTATTGTTGACGGTCTTGGTCGTCCAGAGCGAGACTCGTCATTGGCATCTTCCCAGCCATCTTGGTTTGTACTACTTTAATACATTTTTTTAAATCAGAACAGTTTCACCGTATGTCATTCTCAACATTTTTAATATTTTAGATCAATTAATGTCATTTTTATGCAAAATTTGGTGCAAATTTTTTGATCCATGTTTTTCAATATAAAATATCGCCAAACTAGCAAAACACATATAATACTTATGCCTCTCATAAGCAAACTAAACATATTAAGTAGCCGAATTAGTAAATATATGTTGGTGGCGAGTGTACTAACCTACATAAAAAAAAATCAAAAAATCGAGCATCACAAATGTACCTTTCCCGGTAAATCTGAAATATCATCTAACTTTTAGAAAACACCTCTTATATCCTATATTAACTAGTATAAATCCTATGTTACTATCTACGATATCTACTCCCCGTCCTTCAGACATTTACTCTCATCATGACAATTTACGACTACCTTAAGTATTTGTTTATTTTTTTCAATTAAATTAAAGTAGCTATTAGAAGATTAATTGCGGAAAAAGATTAATAATTTCAAAATATGGAAGATAATTGAAGGATTAATTAATTAAAAAATTAGACAGCGTACATAGTGTGAATAATATGGGTAAATACTTTTGATTTTAAATAACATATAAAAAAAATTCTTTGTATGACATAATACAAATTTTTATTGATTAGTCTGAAATTAGTCTAAATTATAAATATCTCACATCTTACAATGATCAATAGTTATTACACGTAAGCAGTTCACTCATACCTCATTGTAAGATCTGAATGCTTGATCAATATTTACAAATTTATTTATCAGTTGTACAATTTGATAGCTGGAAGAATACGGCATTTTTTTTTTCTTAAATGAGTCCTTTTTTCCTACATTATATACTATAATGCCTATATCAGAGTGAAATAGGGACCAATATATATTGAGTTTAACATTCTAAAAATGTAAAACTACAAATTTGAGTAAAAATTGATCATCCGAAGATTTTTTTTTACAAATTTTAATCTTAACAATTATTTTTAACAAAAAATTTATATTTATATTGTTAAAATGGTACATAAAGAAATCATTACTTTCCATAAATATCATTTAATATGCGTTTTCTAAAGAACTCCAAACAAAAAATGTATCTTAATAAAAATTAAGAAATAAGAACTGTGAGTATATTAGAAGAAGAAGGATCTATGACTCAAGTGACAAAAAAGGGAAATATAATGACGTCAATAGACTTCCATATATCTAGAATTCCAATGCAAATTAAAGATATGTGTTTGTATCATTTCGAAATCCGATTTTGGTGGAAAATGTATCTAAGTAATGCAGTATATATTAGAAATAAAGAAATTTATGCCATGTTCAATACAAAATATTTTATACTGTGGTTAAATAATGAGTATTTTTCAAAAATAATAATGAAATATCCAATCATTCTTCTTAGAGAGTAAAAGGTCAATAGGTATCCTATCAACAATTACATGGACACAGAGTGGTTTATTAAAATCCGATCACATGGAATTTTAAACTTCAACAATATATAACTTATTAATGAGAAGTAAAACTTTAACAAAACTGATACTATAAAAAGATGTATGTCTGTGCTCTCTGAATCATTAATGTAGCCAACCTTAGTGTCAATGGTGGATTCAAGGCGGCAGCGGAAGGCCGGACACCCGCTGCAGATATATTCCTCTGTCATGGTGTCGCAGGGCTGGATAACAGTTGCTACAAGGGTCTTGGTATTTTTGTATGACAGACACTGCAGACCTTCCTTTCGCCATGCATCCAAAAGTTGTGGACCTACACACAACTAGTGTGAACCTTGTAATGGAGGGAAAAGGGAAATAAAAATATTCCATTCATAATTACTATTGTCAACAAAGTCACAGAGGAATAAGCAAATTGAATGTTTTTCTACCCAATATATTCGTAGATGTTGCCAAGCTTTTATTATATGTTATAAGTATTAATCAGGGAAGTCTTTATATTTAAACACTTTCAAATTTAAATGAACAGAACACATAGGAATCATAAGTTATAAGTACTTTTACTAAACTCTTCTACGAATACTTTGATAATTAAAAAGAAGTGAGTGTCATTTGTAAAAAATAATGCAAATAATGTAAAAATGTATACACGTACATAAAACAAAGATATTTTATAAGCTACAATAACAATAATTTTACATAAAGGCATCTTGGCACGAGCATTCTCCACTTTTCTTTTTCCCCTCTTTTTTTATTATAAGTTATTTTCATCATTAAAAGCATACAAATTTATTAGAATTGTATTTAAAATAATATTACAAAGGACAGGATGGGGATTTAAAATCCCAGACAGGTTTATATCTCAATATCTTGCCAATCCTGAAATATATATATATATGAAAGGATACTCATCAGATTAAGCTGACAAAGCTATATAAAAATACAAACAAAAATTGTGATATCCTCCTAATATTAATGTATTATTGTATACATTCGTGTCGGATGCACTCCTTACGAGATTATTGAGCTAACAAACCTGCCCAAATCAACTGTTTACTATATTGCCTAGCCTTTTAAGGAGTTTTATGAGTCATCAACACCTAAAAGGAAGTTTTATTATGGTTTTAGAGCAAAAAACAAAAAACGCACTCAAAACCCTGTAATTAAGAATATCTGTCCTCCTAGCTTGCCAGAGCTGATGATTTGTACTTATGTACTTACTTTTTACCATTACAATAATCACTAAATTGAAATACGATGGATAAAAATGACGTAGAAGGTTTTTTTTAATGATTTTAAAAGTGTTTTTTTTATGACATATCTATATTCCACATATTTCATAGAATATACAAGTATATGATTAGAGTTTGCTTCATCAAATAAATATTCACATTACATTAAGGTAACAAAAAATAAATTAGCCCCATATCTTTTTTCTCTTTTCTTTTAAAGTACCGGTACTGTTTGTATTGATTCTGTATCTTGTTCTGAACTTTACATATTTCCATTTTTAGGCTGAATAATGATAATACTCCTTATAAATGAGTTATTATTCATAGTCATAAAAAAATATAATAGTTAAAATTCTACAAAGATATTCCATGTTTGTTAAAAAATACTATTTAAAAAATATGGATATCCAAGGATTTTGTATCAATTTTGTGTAATCTTATTCTTTTATAGGGGTGTACTTGAAAAAACACACATTATAATATATATCCTCTATGATTTCAATGTCAAGATAATGACGTCATACCTATAATAATGATTAGTATCATAAATCATAAAAAATAGACTCTGGACCTCAATTCATATAAAATCTACATTAGTGGTCAAATTTATGAAATTGCCAAGGGATAAAAAAAATTATACTGTGTTAGCACATATGTCGTTCCAAAACACGCATAGGTATATATATATCAACTCTTTTTAGTTTATTAAAGGAAGTCTCTGAGTGAACAACTCTTCTTCTGATATATTAAATTACATGCAATATACATGAACGATAGAAGTGATAACCCAATCTTTCTTTCCTTCCCTGTATATGTCATACATATATTAAAATATATCATGGTATACCAACATTGTGGTATCCATTATCTTTTGTTATGATCACATATGAGATGCTACGCAGCATGAATATATATATAGTGCTGTAGATATAAGTATCTTAAATACATACAATGGGTACTTATGCACATATTATACATGTGTATAACATGCTTATTAATGGTGAATGCATAGAACATCGATGAGAGTTACATAATAACCGTTATCAAATAATAACAAATGCAATACAGAAAAAAATCGAAGAGAAAGCCATTTTATTGAAAAAAATTACAATTCATTCCTTGCTTTCTAATTGCACTAACATAATAAATAAGAGGAAAACGCATAATGATATATTTGTATAGTATTCTAATTAAATACGAGGATTCTCTCTTTTGTCTCATACATATATAGGAATGAATGTACATATTTTGTGATCAGAGATTTAAGAGACACATAAAAAAAATAATTTTAAAGGCAGATCCAAAATTAAAAATGAATAAAAAAATTTCAAAACCTTTACCCATAATTCATTGTAACAGTCTACAAAACTTTATGACCTTCCCATCTTCATTTACAGATGTGAGATCTGGAGTCCTTCCAGAAATTATTTATGTCGATGTATCCTTCATTTTCTTTAAAGGACTAAATTAATTTGTTCCATTAAAAATCCTAAGGAAACCCAACACGTATAGAAACATATATGAAAAAAGGGCACTATTCTAATTATTTTGCGTAGTTGATTTATTTTCCTTTTACGTAATGTAATGAAACAATGTAAAGTCTATTTATGTAAAAAGCCAAACAAATATATGTAAGTTCTTCTTTATGTAAAGAAAAAAAATTGAATTATCGTTCATCTAAAAAAAATACAATAAATTGATTAAGGACAAATTTCTATCGAAAATATATTTATTTTAGACGGAAAAAAAAATCTATTTTCTATAAAATGATTTTTCTTAATCGTATATATTGTATTAACGTATAATATAAAGAAGATAGCTATGGCAACAAGGTTATACATATTGGTCCAAATTTAGTTTTTGCATTAATTTTGATAAAATACAAGTATACTATTAATGCGTTTAACAAAAATTGTAAATGTCATAACATTTACTTGATTATTTTACATTATTTTTAGAATGCCTTTAAAATGATTTGTAAAAAAACAATACTAAAAATTTGATATCTATTTGTTAATTACTTTTAGAGATACATATACAGGTCTAATGTCTAAATGTATGTCTAAATTTTGACAAATTAAATTTTTTTTTCCTAAAATAGCGACCAAATTGGACTGGATAAAATGATAGATATTTTAGCTACACATCAGTTTTATGTGCCAAATTTATATGCAAACAAATTTCTACAAATTTTATTTAATCTGCAAATCCAATATCACATCGTCTTCTTGCATATTTTTGGAAATGAAAAAAATATAACCAGACCACTTATTTAGTCTCCTTGAGCTCCATAAATTTTTTTTGTTGTTTGGGTAAAGAATAAGCCCGTTTTATATCACCCCCCCCCACCAAAATGCACTCCCGTTTTAACCATACCAAATTCAAATTAGGCACCCATGCAAAGTTTCAGTCTCCTAGGCCCAACGGTGTTAGCAACCATACAAGACACACACTATCAAACTGTATTGTATTTAGTTGTCCAAAAAGTAATTATGTACTTCCAGCCCCTATTTTTGTCCATTATTGTTAACATCAAATCACAAGATAAAACATTGTAAAGGTGTGTGTGTGTGTGTGTATAATACAAACGCTTTTTCGACATATTTACCCTTGGATAGTTCAATCGTGAATTTTTGTGCGTTGAGTAAGGAGGTCTCAAAGAAAGATTTCGCCATATTTTACATTTTTAATACCAGAATGGGAAAACATGTCAAAAGCGACCAAGAAAATTTGCAATGTATACGGGGTCAATACTCTTTTTTTTACTCGTTTCGTATTGCACAACAGTGGTTTGAGCAATTTCTCCCCCGTTGAATTCTGCCCTTTTTTATGAACAACTTGACCATTTGAAGCTGGCAATCGAACAGTAGCAGCCAACAATAGTGAATATGAGACAACAAGACATCATCAAGAGAACGCCAGGCTGCACACATCTTTGATGACGCACCAGAAGCTCTGTGGTTACTGCTGGGAAGTTATAATGCATCCCCCCTACAGTCCAAACATGGAACCTAGTGAATACCATCTGTTCCTGCCTATGGCCAACGCGCTTGAGGATACAAATATTGGCCGCAATTGATGCAGGTGAAAATTATTAGTCCGATTTTTTTTTGTCAAACGGAAAAATGTATAATGAAGTGGGATTCTCGTTCAGAACAGAAACAGAACAAGGCATACATGGCTTATATTGGGTGATTGTAACACATTTTATAAAACATTGAAATAAAGACAAAAATTACTTTTTCCCAAACCTATTATATATACAGATTATAACAAAAATTTATCAAACAAACTATTAATCCTTTACCTCCTAAATGTAGTTTGAATGTAATAGCTTACGGGACGTTTCATATTATCTCTTGTTTACATATATTTATTGATTTCGGCCCCGTCTACACAAAACGTTTTCTGAGGAAGACAAAAAAATTTATCTGTTTCGGGCTTGCATCTCAACAAATCCGGCATTCCGCTTCACTTAACCAATATTTTTTGAAAATGGCATAGAGAGTGAAAAAATCTGAGAAATCTTTTATGCTTAAATTAACTTGTACAAACAAATTGTAGAAATTAGGAGAATTAGTCTATTTTTACACGCCCATTTTACCCTTTCATAATGTACATCAAAATTCTTGACTGGCTCGGATTGAACAAATTTTTCCAACACTATATAGTCTGGGAGCCTGCCACTGGAGATTTCACCCTATAAGGTACAGAAGGTTTGACCTTCTGACAATACTTATTCACCTAGAACATTGAATTTTTTTGTCAGCCTGAACACCCCTGCTGGGCCTGGCCTACAGAGCCCCCTAAAAATGGCCTCTGGACGTGTTTTTAACAATAAGATAAATGGAAAAAACTTGTATCAATGTATAGTACAATGTCAAAATATCATAAAAACCAAGACAGACAAAGAAATTCGGTCAGAAACTTGAGGTCAGACCCCCCTCTCCCACAAGGTACAACAAAAAACCGTAAAATTTACGTTTTTTTCACCCCAAAAGGTTAGTAGACAAAGTTTTTATCAACGTACAGTACTATGTCAGGACATGATAAAAAACTAAGACTGACAAAAAAAACTCCGTCGGAAAGATAATGTTAGATTCTTCCGCCATCTTTCAACCATTAAATTACATAGACAAAACTTGTATCAATGTATAGTAGTATTTCAGGGCATTACATATAAAAAAACCACGTTAATCAATTTTGGTCAGGAAAAATTAAGTCAGACCACCCCAAAAGTACAACTCCCCCCCTCCACCCAAAAAAAGAAACAATATGGTAATGTAATAATTTTTTGTCAGTCTTGAATATTTTATGAAGTCCTCACATAGTACTACTATACATTGGTACAAGTTTTGTCAATGTACCTTATTGTTAAAAAACACGTGCAGAGGCTATTTTCAGGTGGTCTGGAGGCCAGACCCAGCAGGGCCAGCCAGGCTGGGCAAAAAAAAATTCAATGTTGGGGTGACCCAAGTAATGTCAGGTGGTCAAACCTTCTGTACCTTACGCTGGTAAAACCTTCCGTGCCAGGCTCTCAGACTAATAAAATTGAAACAGCCGCCTCTATATTACTCTTAAATACATATATAATTAGAATGGTGTTTGTACGGCCACTTTTAAACTCAAACTAACGTTGCACAGTTGCTTTCGATAGAGCAGAGCTTGGATAACACTTATCCAGCTAAACTTTTGTGTTTACGATATTGTTTCCCATCGAGAAGCAGTGATATTTCAACACTCTAAATTTGTTTGAATCCATTTTTTACAAACACCAGAAGTTGCGTCAATTCAAGCTCTGTTACTTGTAGAAAAATAGTCTGATTATCATAAAAATTTGATATGTTTCGTTTTAAGTATGGCACTACGTAAAAACATAACATTTGACCATTGTGGCGCCCTCTGTGAGTAAGCCTCGGCACTTCTTGAACGAGGTAATATGCACAGGGTGGAGATGTTAAAACCAGAAAATTTCAGGATAATGTATAATACAATTTATTTCCCAAAATTATTTGTACAATTCACAAATCGTTTGCTCTTACATGTAGGGTGCATAGAGAAGTCAATCTCTCAAATCAACCACCTCCTGCTTCTGCAACATTCTCCATCCTGCCCCAAAACTGTGACAAACCTTGAAAGGGAACTCCTAGTGCATGTTGGCCGAGAGTAGAAGCACGCATGGTGTCAACAGTGTTATGTGCATGTTTATTGGACTCTCTCAACAAAATGACGCACGTAAAGTAGTACAAGAGGTTTAAATCCGGCGAGCTCGGAAGTTACATTTCTTTTGCCTGAACATTTAGGACTTAAAAATATTGTTTTTTTTCATGAATAAAACAGGTTTAAATTTCCTGATTGGTCAAACTTTACAAATTTAAAATTTTAGCGTGACACTATTGATGTATTGATTTTTTTGTGTCCTTGGGGTGCATCTGGTACGTAAGCATACAATAATGGTCATACGGCATTCGAATTTTGTATTTTTTCTCATAGAATTTTTTAGCTGAATCTGATGAGATTTAAAATCACCACCCTGCATATTAGACCAGTTTGATTTTCAACTTTTTTAAAATTTAGATTACGGCTCGTGTGGAAAAGTTATCATTTGATATGAAAATTACCTTTCCAAAATAGGTAAATATAAATAGGTAGGAGGTGATCATTAGGCAGTTTGAAGGGAGATAAAAGTAATTTATTACACCAAAAAGTATTAAAATACGGCATAAATCATTATTTTTCACTAATTAATCATGATAGACATTATTATAACCTATAAGAAACATTTATTAATTATTTTTCTGAAGCCACCATATGAAGAAAAAGCAGAGAATAACATAAAAAATATTCATCTTACCTTTCTAAAAATGTATAAAAAGATGATGCGCGCTATAAGCGGATTATCAAATTTTCCTAACTTTTTCTCTAATTTGTTCCATAGTACAGTTTTAACAAATAGTGTATATAACACTTTTTATGGAGCAAAAAATAGAAATTTTTTAATACAACCTAACTAAAAATTTCCATATCACAACTTTTTCCCACTAGCCGTAATCGAAATTCGAAAAAAGTTGAAAATAAAACTGCCTTAATCTATATATCCATCCAAATGATTTATATGTCTGATACTTGTCAGTGAAAAAAAACGAAAAAAAAAAACTCGTTTTGGACAATCAATATCTATAGTATAGTACGAGGTAAAGAACAGCTTTAAATGGAGTTCTTATCTCATTTATTACGTAATAAAAAAGTTTACATATGTTGAGTGTGATAATAGAATTTATATAAATACATACAACTTTATACAATGATGTAATAAACATAGCAAAATTTAATTTGATTTATCTCATTATAAAAATTTGTTTATTTGTGCTTTCAGCAATTTTATTATTTATATATTTATGTTCATTAACATGTCTTAACCACCCTTATACCTAAAAGTAAAACAAATATTTCCCTTAATAAAGCATCAAATATTTATTTCAAAAAAGGTATAATGGACTAGCAATATCGATATGATTCTTTTTAAGAAGCAGAAATATACCAAGGTTAATTACTAAACTTCTTAAAATCCTGTCATACTTAATTATATTGAAAAAGAAACGAAAAAAAAAAAATCCAAATATATATAAGAAAAAAATGGAGTTTTTATATGTTTTGTTATTAACCACTTATTGATTATTTTCACAATATATGGAAAACCATCAATATTGCAGCTGAACTAGAACTTTTGAAATTAAATTTTATTTTGTAAATTATGTTTGATGATTTACAAGTACAAATGAACTCCTTTGGCGTAAAAACAATTGAAAAATCGAGGCGTTATTTCTGTTACAAAAGACCCATAAAATATGGGTGTTCTTTAACTTATAAACTCTATTTTCTCAAGATTAGATGATAAAAAAACAAATACAAGCACATATTTGGGATCAACATAAAATTTAACATTGAATAAACTAAATTTCATGTGGATTACATATTTTTTCCTTATTCAAACCAAGAAAACGTGTAATGGAGTGGCCTAGCTCAATAGACAAAACACTCTGTTGAAATTATTCCATTGAGCTCAATGTGTGTAGGCTTAATTCACTGTCACTCAAAGAGAAGGAAATATATAATATGTATGTAGGTTGACTTCAAAAACAATTTCTAGGTTAGATAAAGTAAATGTTATACTAAAACTTATACTTATACTTAATCAGTGCAACTCCATCTGTCTAATTAAAGAAACATTAAAAAAAGGAAAAATTCTTCAAAACGAAATTTTACATTTTCAAAAACCAGATTTAATACGGAAAAAATAAATACAGATTCGTGATAAACACTATAAGTACTACATGAATTGAATAAATTATTTGGAAGATTTTTTTTTCTTTTATAATTAGTCGACAGTTTACATTATCACAAAACGAATCTTTTTTCTGAACATAAATAAAAGACATCTTTATAATAAATTTGACAAATTAATTATGTTAAACTCAACATTTTATTTTAGTATTCACCACAAGACACTTTATTGACATTAAGTATTATATCTTGGTGCTCTAAGGATAGACATGATGTGGAGATCAATATTTACTGGCTGAAAAGATTGAGAATAAGTCTTGATTTCTGTCTTTGGAAAATCAAATAGTTATTTTTAAAGATAACCGGCTTCTCCCTCAGTGAGAGAGTTTCTATGGAATCCTTGGAGGAATTAAATGAATCAAGCTGGTAAATACTGGATGTTGATTAGTTTGTCCTGAGAGTCTATTATGAATGGAGTTTTCCTTATTTTAAAATCCAACTAACAGGGATACATTTTATACAAGCACAGGTCTGACCTCCGCCAGGGACCTACTATCCAGGGAGGAATCAATGTTTTTAATGTTTAAGGAGTTTGTTATTTACTTCCACTAATAGGTTAGTTTATTTTGGTCCTCCCATACCATTCTTCATAGCACTAAAAGTTCTTTTTAACTCTCAGAATTGAATCGAACAATGCCCACAAGATGACATTTTCAAGATGGGGAAAAATGATTTTTTTCTTAAATGAGGGCCAAACCTCATTTCTTTCCTCGAAGCACCGATGTTGATTTACTTGATAGACTTGAAAAAAATGCATCGAATTGTAGTTGATGTCAATAATTTGTTTTATTTGAAGGAATGTAGGAGCAGAGAATACATACTTCAAACCATCCCAAAAACAATACAACCAACCTCACTTGTTCAAGATCCTATACTTTTTTTGACATCCTATACTTTCAACTTCCTTTCGAATAGCAATTTATCATATAGAGCAAGCAAATATTCCATTTCAATCGTGAGGTCCTTTTATTTTATTTTCAATTGATCTTATTAAAGATAATGAGCTTCTCTTTTCTTGATATTTTGGCTTACAAAGAATATCTATTCTGATATTACATATAAATAGTTATTTGTAACTGGAGAGTTCCACAAGAAGAAATAATTTCCGAATAAATTAACTAGTGAGAAACAAAGATTTATCATTTCTTAAAAAATATGCAGCCTTTTTTTTCCATACTTTTGTCTATTATGCATATTTTTCTTCTTTTTTTTTTTTTTGCATAAATAGATTTTGTGAATTGTTGAATGCTAAGTGATTATGGGATAACAAATTATAAGTGACCTCTTAACTTCTGTAGACTTATATTGGAAAACCTTAATATAATTTCAACATCGAAACTTAGTTCGTCTTAATCATGTTTTAAAAAACTTAATTGCTTATCACCATATTGAAATATTAACCCAATGAAAATTTAGGATCTCCACACTAATTAATAATCAATAATGACATAGATACAGATGTTCAAAATTAAAAGGTAACTAATTATATTTTATTCTGCTTTTCTTTGATTTATATATTATGAAAATGCATTATTTTTTACAATCTGAATAAAACACTTTTTTTTAGAGTAAATACTTTATTAAATTCAAGATTTAAAAAGTTACTTAGTAATTTTCTAGAACTTGCACAAAGAGAATTTGAACATTTTTACTCAGGTGTATGATACTATTAGCCTCCTTTATGAGATTTTTGCTAGATATACTAAAATATTTAAATCCAACTTGAGTGATATAATTTGCAAAATGATGTTGTTTTTTACGCTTCAACCCAATAAATTGACAAATAGTTTTGTAACACATCATATTGGATTTGTCAAGGTCAATAAAATTTGTCGAGTTTTGGTCTCTGAGAATGTCATATTGTAAAGCTGACTAGTATGTTAAGGAATTAAATATAATATATTTGAAACCCTTTTAATACCACGTTATTAATACTATCTTGAAAAGTTTCGATGAAATCTCGATCTTCGCCAGAAAATTCATTAGTATGAGTTATTGATTTCCCAGAAATCAAAAAGGTCATGCATTTGCAATCTTTAATTATGAAAAACTTAATGATGGAAGAGGCTATGTATCTAGCTAGATATATAAAAACAATAGATTTGCTTGAGATTCTTCTATAGTAAAATTAAAATTAGAAAAACTGAAGATAAATATTTGTACATATTTGGAACAATTGGATCAGTACTGACAAATTATGTAATGTTTTTATTTTCACATTCATACTAATTACTTGATTTCTAGTATATATTCTTTTCTATATTTATTAAAAGTATATATACGTAATAGTAACATAGTCATACATGTTCTCTTAATTAAAACGAATGTATTGAAAATGTTCATCAATGACTTAATATATCCCTTCAATGCTACGATATAACTACATAATAGTATTCATACTTCTTTCATCTTCTTCTATACTTACTAAGCTAAAGTGTGAAAATAAGATGTAAGTCCCCCTTTATATAGTCCCAGTATATTTTATACATTAAGGAGGGAGTTGCAGTTTGCATGATAGATTTATTAGCATAATATATTTCTTCTTCAATACGATTAATGCAAATTCTTGCTATGCATCAATGAATACTCGTAATAATTAAAGACAATCTGTATATAGGAATAAACTTAGTCAATTACAGTTTCAATTTTTTTTTTTTTTTTTTTTGATATTTCTCGTTCTCTTTTATTGAGGAACCAATTCAATTGCAAAAATGTTTTAAAATAAGATAAGGTTGTTGAGCTCCCAAAGAAAAAGAAAATTATATTTTTTTACAGATTTAAAAGATACACTTAAATCCTTCATGCAAATATAATATACTGTGTTGTACGGGATTCCCCTTTTTCCGAAGTTCTTCTAACGATTCCGAGATTACTATAAGCTCCTTATGCTATTTTGTTCGAGTTGAGTGTGATTCATGAGAAAAAATGAGACGAATATGACAGTCCGGGTGGTATCCAACTTGACAAAAATACATGGAGACGATATCTATCCCTTTTATGAAGTCATACCATAAAGGAAAATTACTGAGGCCTGATAAAAATAAGGAAAATACTAGGATGAAGTGATTTTTAAAAGTAAAATAGTATAATAATCAACAGCTGAACTTCTCCTTTTCACCTCCATTGCTCTGGAGTAAAAAAAGATGACTCTTCCTCTAACTATAGATTTTCTTACCGTATCTTACAAGTATTTCACTGGATTTCGTAAGATTGGTCGTTTGTTTCTGTATGGTATGCCGTGCTTCTTGTATAGAAGAATCATTAAGAATGGAATTGGAGGCTTAGTTCGTATCTTCAAAATAGTGGACTTGTAAAATAGTTATTCTTTCTTTCCCAAGTCTTTATTTTTAACTTTTAATTTATCATTGATGTCAGTTCATTATACTCATGAATATTCTTTTCATCAATTTCAAATCCTTGGATAAGTTTTTTGGCGAATGATTGATCCACATAATGAATAATTTCATCTTTTGGTTTTTTTGAGGGTCCATATATACAAATTCTGCTGTTGATTTTTTTTTGTATATTTTTGAAGCAAAGACATGCAGCAATATCAAAAAGATTCTATAAATCATCAACATTTAACTGACAACTTTTTAATTCTTCTTGTTATAGTTAATTGGGAAAAAATTTCTGATGATAACTTGGATGTCTTACCAAACATGTTTTTGCTGACATTTCCTTTTGAATATATAATTTTGCATTGATGATTATTTAACTTAAACTTCACTTATAATAGTACTTTATTTATGGATAATTCTTTCAAATTTGAAGTATACATCTTCCTTCCTAATTACTACTTAGATTATGAGATAACCTCGTATAGTTTGTTTTTTTCATCAAATAAAATCTATTAAATATTATACCAAATACTAAAGAAGGTCCAAATAGTTAGAAATTAAGCAAGAAAAATAATACAATCAGTTGTGCTTTTTTATAGAACATTAAAATAATAATCATTTCATCCACAATTTGATCCATTTTTAAGTTCTTCTGCTCCATACAGGAACTTTGATCCGAATGTAACAGTTTTTAAACGCACTAAGAAGTATTCGGGTAAGAAACTCTTATCAATACAAAACCACAAATAGTGATCTGTGATAATTTTGGATTTAGTTATCTTAACTACACAGCCACTTCTCTACTATAAAGGATATGTTATTTCCGAATTAAAACAATATTATAATAAAAAACTACATTTTTATGAGACATAAGACTTACCCCATTTCCTCTATGCCTCACTTCTGCATATTCATGGTTGGAGTCAATAAATAATAAGAACGCTTTATCAACAGTTTTGGAAACCTCAATAAATAGATTCCAGTCTTAAAAAAATACATTTTAACGTCTGAGAAGATATCGTAAGCTAGATAATTAATTTACCATTTTCATAAATCAATATGAAGATAGTTTTGTTTAAAAACAATAAACAAGGTGTTTTTCTGCCTCCAAGATGGTCAACTTCCAAAACAATGACATCACGTGAAAATGTATTATACAAAAAACCTTCGATACATACAGAGATGGCCAGAAGTATCCGGACAATATTATCATGTGGGTTTAAATAATAGAAGATGACATTTTAGGACAAAATTTATAAAATATATATTGAATAATTAGCTAAAGTATAATTGAATATGATCACCCTCGTATTGATCATCAGCTGTAAACGGGACATAAAGGCTGAGCAGGAATTTAATACATCTTCTACATGTTCCTCTTCACATGGACCTTCGAGGATCTGAAGGAGCTATGGAGTTAGGTTTATTCTCCTGCTGCTTCATTGTGAGACTAAACAGAATAGGTATAAAACAAAAGTTGTTGTCTGTAGACAGTACTTTCAGGTAAAGTAGAAGCTCAGCATGATAATCGCACTAGATTTAAAAAAATAAAAACAATTATAAATGTGTCTGGATACTTCTGCTCACCCTTTAAACATAAAATTTTAAATAACTAAAGAAATTTAAAAACAGTTAATAAAATATATGCTTTTAACCCTACAGACGTTACATTCAATAACATATTATCGAATGGGCCTCATTACCTTATTCAAATTTGATACGCGAATATAAATAATATTTTTAATGTTAAGAGTAAACCTAAATTGAATAAATTAATTGCAAAAAAAAAAAAAGTACTCGCATGTGAGTGCTTGCTGTTATATAATTACAGTTTCAAATTTAATTTGATAGTATTTATAAAAACATATTTTGAATAAGATTTATTTTTATACAAACTAATGATTTGAAATTGGCCCTTTATTAGTAAGGCGGATAATTTGGATTAATCAATACTAAAAGCTCACACGTGTATTCACATTACCTCTATCTTTTAGAATTCAGCTAAATTTTAATATTTGTATTTGAAGAATATGAGACCCATCAACAGAAAAGTAAGCTAGAATATTTTTCCTAGAAATGGAATGATGTTTGCATTTGACCTCTTAATTTATAACAAAAAATTATTTATATTAATCCTATGATGAAAATTGCACCTTCACTACTCAAAATTGATCGTCACAATAAATTTTTTTATGAATTCATAGATTTTGATTTGAACGACAAGGTTGCGTCAATATATAACGCTTTATAATCACTTAAAGGTTTTAAACCATAGCAAACATTCTTTGGAATCTTAACTCATCCTATAAATTTTCTCCTTTTCTTGATTTTTTTCGAGAGTGTCTATATGTTGACATTCCAATTATATCACTTAAATTACATTTCATTATCGTATAAAGCATTTATCGTTGTACATGCACTAGACATTTTCTAGCACGATTAAAAAGTCACTCTCTTACAGAAGACATATATAAAAATTAAACAAAGACAGCTATGAACCTTATTTATAACATCCTCTCAAGTATGTTTTATTGCACAAACAGGGATTATCTTTTCTTCACACCATTTTACTCTACTACTCTTACTCACAGGTGTTTTTCCATCAAAAAAAATTGAGAAACCATAGCTCAGTAGACAACGCGCTCCGGAGACACTGTTCTTTTGAATTCAATAAGGGGAGGTTCAATTGATAATCACTCCTACAGAAGGAAATATTATATGTATATGAACTTCAAAGACAATTCTGAGGTCAGATGGAGTAACTGTTAGATAATTGAATATTGGTTAAATTGTGGTGAGCGTAAATTTAAAAAAAAAGTATATGTTGGTAGGAACTATATATGAATGTTATTTTTAATTATTCCTCCACATTTAAAAAATTATAGCGTATGAGTGAAGATGAATCACCAAAGTCCTGTATTTTTACGAATAAATCCGGGGAAGATCCAAAGGAGAGAAATACATTTGGGAGACCTCTTTTCATTTATTCTACCAACGTTTAAAAATTACCCCAATTCTTAGGATGGTGGAGGAAGAAGTCTTGAGAAACTTTTATGTGAGATTGAATCCCATGGATTGGCTCATTCTAGCGTCCTCACGATATAAGGATAGGTGGAAAATTGATTGGCTAGTCTCCAAAGTGCAAGGTAAAATATACACTGTGAATCACAAGAACCAGGAATTCCCTTCTTGGCTTTGTGATTACGTTTCTGAAGTGATATTAATTACTGGCTCCCTCTCCATTCAAGGGAAATACTAAGAACTAATAAGTAATACTATACACAGTAGGCACTAACATAGAGTGTTTACGAACGTTTATTGTCAGAACGTCACAACGTCACTTATTGATCTGATTAGTTATCTACCGGTTTTTCATTTTTCTTTTCCTTCTTCGTTATTGTCATTAAACTTATAATATTTTGAATTCTTAAGTTGACTTATTTGTATTTCTATGATTACTATTTGGACATTGTATAATTTCTGTTTGGGATTACAATCTTGTATGATTTTTGACTCATGTTATATGCTTTAAAAAAGGAGAAGAAGCACCATAGTTTATTATGATCTCTATCAGCAGACATGTCTTCTCTCAAAATGACCATATTTTTATGACATTAGTGAGTTTGACGCTCACATCAATTAGCCAATCCTCCCTAGTAACTGTTATACCACGAGTATAATGATTACTTATACTTAAACGGTACATTCCCATCGGACTCATTAGAAGAACATTAAAAAAGCATAAACTAAAAACAACTTATGCTTGATAATAAACTTGTTGTTTCACAGTCACTTACAGAATCCATTTTTTTTGTAAATGACATATAAATTTATAACAACAAGTTATTCTTATTGACCCTTTGGAGGCACTGGAAGTTGCTCATAAGGTACCCAAAATTGATTGTCACAATAAAATAATGATTATTGATTGATTTTGCATGTGACAATAGTCTCACTTTTCACATACGTTATCAACTTGTTTGCACCAGAAATATAAATTTCTATCAAAAAGATATTCAAATAAAACGTTTGGAGGCACCACAAATTTCAATTAAATTTGTCACAATCGAATAATGATTAATTGATTATTTTATTCTTATTTTCATTTAATTGGTCAGATAGAGTTACCCTCAATTAATTATAAGTAAACATTATACTATTAAAATTACTCTGTCTGTCCTAGGAATTATATTTCAAGTCATTAAATTTAATGTAAATCCGTAAACTTTTTAGTTGGCCTGCTTCTTTGAAATTGGTAATCTGATTAATTAACTTTTTTTTTTCTTCAGTTTTGTCTTTATTATTTAACTCCTGTGCTGTAGACCTCATTTTATACAACAATGAATTATATTTCAAACCTGATTGAACATTCGTATGTGCTAATAAAAGACATTGAGTAACATTCAGGATTTGTTGGGGAGTTCTAACTATAAGTCCATGTTGGAACATGAGAGAAAATTTTGCTCATGTCCTTGTTTTTATAATTCTCCTCGCTCGTTACAGCTGATTGGTGCTGATCTAATGAAATGCTAAGCTGCTATCCTCCAAGGCATTCTTTAAATTTCTAGGGTTTCCATGTTGGTTTTCGGTTTCTTTCTTTACATGCCCAAAATATACATGATTTTCATAACTAACCATATACATTATGTCTATTTCCTTCTGAAGTAACGAACAGGACATACACCTAGAAGCATTGTGTTCATGGGAATAATTTTTTGAGAGCGCGTTGTTCATTGAGTTACGTTGTTCTATGATTAATTGATTGATTTTACTTTGAATAAAAATTTAATTATATTTTAAAATCAAGCATTGTATGGAATATAATTCAAAGACTCAAGTTATTTCCGTATCTGCCTCTATAAATAAATAAGAGGTAAGAAAGAAAATCTTTTTCAAGTTTTAATTAGGAAAATAGGTAGATATATATTCTCTTAAAAAGTAACAACTTTATGTTTTTTGGGTTATTTTTTTACTCACACAAAAAAAAGTTACTTCTCTCTTTGAAAAAAAAAAAAAATTATTTCCATTACTTTATTTATTTCTACTAATCAATCATTCTAACTTCTACTAGACATGAAAAATCATGTGTACTATTTGGTACATTTATAACATACTTACATATTTTTTAATATATCTGACTAATTTTATTTTATTTATGTTACACAGACGTCCAAACTTTGTCGTGCATTCCCTGTTGTTTCTTTCTTATTCATTTTTAGTAATATTTTCACATAGGAGTCTTTGAAGTTTAAAATGATAAGATGTATTAAATTATTATCATTTACTCCTCTTTTAACTCAATTAAACATGTTCTATTCCTACTTTATAATTGATCTGTATCAAGTTAAAGTTGTTACTAAATAGATACAAAAACCATACTTACATATTATTAAGTCATTAATAATAATATTGGTACTGTGTAGCTATTTCATTCGAAGAGATGATACATTTTTCACTTATATGAAGAAAAACTTATTCCTACTTTGTTTTGCAAATTTGTGAAATTGATCAACACTTTTTTATCATTCTCTCAAAGTCATGTAATGACAAACTTGTAATAACTTTCTAAATATGAGTAACTTTCTATACTTGAAATTTTATTTACTCTGTTTTATTTCAGCTTTTTCAAACTGGACATATAAGAAAATACATTAACGGTGCATAATGTCATTAAAGATACATTTTTATTGCCATATAAATAGTTTTATACAGGTCACACTTTTCATATTGTAAAGTAATGATGAAATCAAAATGAAAATAAATATGCAAACGCCTCTTTAGCAAAACGAAGGAAACTTATTCATGTGTCAACAAATTAGTTATTTTCCCCCAGGCTTTATAACAAAAATTTAATATATACGAATAATTTTAGGAAAATGCAGTATTACAATGTTAAAAAATTACATTTACTACGTGTGTCATATTTAAGTTTACATATAAAGAAATGCTCACTGTTCGAGTGATGAAAGGATTTTTTTTCCAAAAGTGAGGTTGTGTTATAATCTAATAACCATGAACAATTGTTTTTAGTTATAAATATTGGCTGTATCTTCAAAGACGACAAAATAGAACACAAAAAAAATCTTGTTTTGGAAATGATCGCGCATCAAAAGATCCCAAACGATATTTCTAATGATCTAAAGATCAGCACAACCGTCGTATATGACATTAAAAAATGATTTGAAACTTACTGAAGAGCCACGAGAAAGTAGTGGCAATAAAACAGTTAAAACAAA
Source organism: Lepeophtheirus salmonis (assembly GCF_016086655.4). Taxonomy (NCBI): domain Eukaryota; kingdom Metazoa; phylum Arthropoda; class Copepoda; order Siphonostomatoida; family Caligidae; genus Lepeophtheirus; species Lepeophtheirus salmonis. The sequence goes on along the minus strand of NC_052144.2, from coordinate 33,183,050 downwards.
AGCCATGATTATGCGTGTCAAAAACCGTCTAACGAGAAATCCAGTGAGGACGATTCGCGGTATGATTAAGAATATGATTGTGAGCCAGGTTACGCTCCTAACGATCTTTAAAGATGACTTGGGAGCAAAGTCCAGAGCAAAGGGGAAAAATATCTTATTACAACAGCCACAAAGGATAAGAAGTTGTCTAGAGACAATCTTCTTTTAATTTGTCCAAAAACATGTGGCCTCCCTGCTCAACCGATCTAAATCTTTTGATTTATTCTATGTAGGTCAAGGTAGAGGGAGCTGCCTGCAGTAAACATCACCGACCTGTGACGTCTTTTCTGTCCACCATCAAGGCTGCATGGGCTGACTTATCTGAACAATTTATCTGTAACGTTTGTACAGCCTCTAGAAAGAGGACAGAGGCCGTTATTGAGTCTAAGGGAGGCAAAAAAAAAATATTTTCATGAATAATTCACTTGAAATAAACTTTACTTTGTTCTCACTGTCTTTGCGAACTAGATTCTAATTAAGTTTAAAAAACAATCTGCAGAGTTAACTTAAATATGACGCATGTGTTATTGTGACTGGTTATTGAAGGAACATATTAAAAATTTTTAGGGGAAAAAGTAGTTAAATATTCATTATATAAAAGCGGTTTAATAAATCTTGGAGTACCAAAAGTCCTGGTTGTCTAACAAGGGTTATGTAATAGAAAGTAATGAAAAGTAATTTATAATGATATAAGCATAAGTTTACACTGACAAGAGTGGATTGATACATTAAAATTAAATGAAACTATAATATTAGAACATATATTTCGAGTTTTGAAAAAACTTTACCCTCTATACCATAACAGATGCAGAAAAATATTTGACTATGTACTTTGGTGAAGCCTTTCCTTCATTCTCAAGTAGTTCACTGAAGATGTTCCTTGCTTAGAAAGTCCAATTTAAGTAACCACCGTCAATTATCGCAAAAGTCTACGATATTGTGTTGGAAGATTGACGAGTGAAGTTTCTACAGATAGAAAATACTGTTAGCATCTATTAGGAAGGAGTTTTGAACATCTTGTATGCACACATACATATAAAAAGGTTTTGGAAATATTGTTGCTGCGTTTGTTGACAATGAATCAAAAATGTGACAGATTTACAGGTTCCAAGGCTAACTTACAGCTGGTTAACATATTGATTTTAAATGTACTCAAAAAAAAATTGACTTTGGTATAGAACAACAAAAATTTACAAATCGAATCGATAAATCACAAATAATCAAATAATCGATCATAAACTACAAAAAAAAAAACATAAAGAAAGAAGCATTCCACGTGGTTCAAGTCATTGAAACTAGATTATTGACCAAACCTTTCTGATGTCATTCACTATTTTTTTAACTACTATTTACTTTGGTAAAACTTTAATTTGATACAAAAATATACGATAGAAATACGATAATACTTTAATACCTGAGATATTCATACTTTATTTGGGCATCTTCATGCTACTTACTTCAAAAATAGTTATCTCTCAAATGTACATAGTTTATAAGCTAGACTAAAACTATTTTTGGATATAATTTTTTGATCCAAACAAATGTAAAAGGAGAAATATAACTACAATCATATTATATAAATATAAATGAGCTATATAATATGATGTGTGAAAAAATATATGATGTTTATAAATAACTAAATATAATAAGATATTATCTCTTATAAATGGATATTTTTATATAATTATGTATCTGGGTTTGTTTACTAGGAGATTTTCTAAATATATATTCAAATATACAGGGTTTACATACAGAAAATTTAAGTGTAATGTAAACTGACATTCATTTCCCAAAATAAATAAGTGAATCACTCAAACCAACTACCTCCAGCTTCAACTACAACCTCCAACCTGGTCCTAAAATTATAGCCGAATATGTGTTTTTAACGGTCACCTTGAAAACTCAAAATTTTAATGGTCTCATACTATTATTATATACAACCTTTCTATAAAGCTTTACTATATTCGTTCCATAAATTTTTCCACAATTCCACTGATAAACAAACAAACTGAGGCAAAAATCTAATCTCTGTTCAACTTTGCTAGTAGATACCCTGAATAAGAGAGCAATAAACATAATACTTGCGAATTTATTATATGCTTAACTAAAGCAGTATTTTTTTTTTTTTTTTTGCAAACAAAGACATGAAACAACATTAAAATATTAGTTGTGCAAACTTATAAATAAATAAAGCCACGATCAAATACATCATTGTTTTTATTTTCATGCCTTTTGTCCTCAACTATTAAAAAATTGTCATAATGCAGTCTTGGAGAAAAGTTAGATAAAAATATAAACAGATTTAAAAAAAAAAAATAAAATAAGAAATACAATGATAAAAAAAGTTATTCAGTTATTTAGAAAATATACGAATTATATTTGTCCTGTTGTTTAGATATCAGATAAACCAACACTATGTTTGTTTAAAGAAAATAGTTTATAGTTTTATTCCTTTTCACTAAAAAATAAATTTTATTTAAATATTCAGCATGGTTACATAACAGTCCTTTCATATAAAAAAGAGGTTTTTAACAAAAAATCAGTAAATGATTGATGGAACAGAATTTTTCATAGTTTTTATATATTTACAATTTACTTTTGTTTCAAAAAATTCTTCTATTTTTGGAAAAAATATATATATTTTTAAAATTACCGCATAACATATATATTTTTAAATATAAAACTTTTCAATTTTATGCACATTTTTAAAATAAAAACCAATACTATTCATGTTAAAAACTTATCAACTTTACTGAACACACATATTCTGTGTGTAATTTTTACTTTTGGAAGGTTTGATTTAATGTTTTTTTCACAGTGTACAAAATGTATTCATATTTTATTTGATCTGATTACAACATAAAGAAGTTTAAAAGAAAGAGTCAAAATGTATATTAAAGGTTTTATTACAGGAATAAATAAAAACTCCTGCCTTGAAAATACTTGAAGGATACCAGAATGAATCAGGACTGGAGATACATATCCAGAAAACAAAAGTATTCACAAACCTGCCGGGTACCTAGAAGGTGGGAAAGATTGAAATGGTTCCAGAAATAAAAGTATTAGGGACCAGTATATTTATTAAAGATATGTCTAAAATCATGAAAGAAATAGAGGAAAAAATTAGAAAAACAGAGTCAAATATACGTTCCTTATAGGGGCGCACCTACCGATCCTCATACATGTATGGAATTCTTCCCAAGACAGTTCACTTGTTGAAAATTGCACCATTGAATCAGGGACTCGCTAACAAAATAAAAAAAATCAAATTTCTGAGAACGGGAGGAAAAGATAAAAGGATTACCTGGAAGATAATTACTTGTCCAAGGAAGTATGGAGCATCGGGACTGCTTTCGATCAAGTACTGTTGGAAATCATGGTTTTTTTCGTCGTTGAGGAGACTGTTTGACAGTAACGCCATTTGGAACGTGCTAATAGAACATAATCTAATGGAAAAAATCGAAAGTGAAAATGATTTCATGAGAGGAGAAGGCCCTCATGAAATTACTGAAACACTCAAGACGATAAATCCATTCTGGACTAGCTTCACTACCATACGCAAAGTCATATCTTAGAAAGTACTCCCACTTATGACTTGGAAAGAACTTGTATAGAAAAATTTAAGGTTTATTTACTTGGCTGGAACATCCATCAAAGGGAAGCACAAGTATGTTGGTGAGATCTTCAATTGTGGGATGAATCTTTCTGAATGTCAAAAAATGGAAAGGCGAAGAGTTATAAAAAAAATTGAGTTTCATAGGCATTAAATATGTCCCAGAGACACCTTTTTCAAAAATATAAAAGTGATTAAAAATCGTATAGTTCGTTTCCTACAAGTTGACAACCCGATCAAAATGCGATACACCGGCTCATTTTTTCTCAGAATGTGAAGGCACAAGAGATATTAAAAACAAGATATACCTCATGGTTTTTCATACATATGGAGTTATTTTATATAAAGAAACCTTTCTTTTATTTACATGGGTCTCCATCAAGATGAAATATTTTTTTTAATACGAAAGGTTTTCCATAACTCAGAAGCTTGCAAAATCCAATACCAAATAATTTTATTCAGCAAATAGAAGCAATTTTTACATAAAAGAAGGCAAACACAAACGGTGTTTTTTTTTTTTAGTGTTGTCTTTATTTTTGTGTAGTTTGATACTGTATTGTGTTGTGGTTTTATTTTTTCCTTCAAATTGTTTTTAGGACACCATGATTGCAGGTAAATAGATTGTAAATAAAATTATACGTGTATACAAAAAAAAAAAAGAAAAAAAAACTTGATCCCAGGTATTACTACCAAAGCAAAATGAATTTATGTGAAGCATTATAATTATAATTTTATATTTCATTTAAATAACTTGAATATTTGTCTCTAGTGGATTCAGATGATTAACAATAATCATTTGATTTCAATTCTTGAATGAAAATCACTCAAAGTTAAAAATATGATATTCCAAAATTTTGAAGCTGACATGTGTATTTACTTCCTTTCTCAAAACAAATATATTTTAATTTTTTTAAATTTCATCACTTAACCATCTGTTAGTGAACTAAGATATCATGCACACCGATATTTATAAAAATGATTTTTAATCCTTTGACTCTACATTTTATCCCCAACACTTTTCAATATGCTCCTAAAATATTAAATCTAATAATATGCATCTTTTTTTTTATACCTTCATAATGTCTTGCTTAGAATTTAATTGTAAATAAGCAAGTTTTAATCGAAGTTTAGTGATTTTAATTATAAGACTTTTTTTCAAAGTCGTTACTTTGTTTTTAATTTTGATTTATTGGATTCCTCTTATTTTTTTAATCAGATAACAGAGGAGTAGTGTTGTGTCATCCCTTATTTAGGACTGAAGACTGCGGTGCCATCAGTTCAGGCTTGCATATCTGGCCTTAAAAAACATACAGTTTGGTCCTTCATGATGTGAATCAACTTTATTTCTTCATTTTTTTAATCAGTTTTAGTATTGATAGTCTGAAGGACTGTCACTCTTAAAGACTGGTCCCAAGGACTGATAGGACCAGTCCTAAGAGTGGAGTACACCGGATAGTTATGGACTTTCATAACACTACTGATAAGTACAACAGTAGCTACAAAAATAAAATATTGAGTCTAATATTTTATATAATACACGCAACCTCATCCAAAATTGAAGAGTACTGATGTGCAAAAAGTACAAAGAAGATACAAGTTGTATCATCTCGAAATCCTAAACCCATTTTATTAAGATTATTTTAAAATATCAATGGAATTTATTTTCGATGTTGTAATATTCATTTAAGTATTATTAGTATTTAAATTGATATTTAAAAGTGCCAAATGGTGGTGAAAAAAATATATAGAATTAAATAAGTGAATTTATTGGGTTTCATTTTTACTCAGTTCACTAACTACGTTATTAAAAGAATGTTCACTAACGGAGGTTCTATTATCTAGCAGCATATAGTATAAATAATAGCATCGTTTTAAATAAGTTTATATTTTTTGCTAAGCGACAAAACACTACTCCGGATTCAAAAAGGTGATAAGAAGCGTTCAAGGCCTCCAACTCCGCCATATATTTCACTATAAACTGTATCTACTAAAATAATCAGAGTAACCTTTTCCAACGGCCATGCTGTGAAACAACCTTCCACTCTAGTTCAGAGAAGAATGAAGAGACTGGACTTAGAAGGAGACATGAAAAAATTAGACACCTTAGTCATTTTAAAAACCCCCTTCAGCGATTCTTACCAGAAGTGGCTTAGGTACAGGCTGGCAAACTCCTCACTTTTTACCAATAAATCAAGAGCAATTCAATAGATAGTGTTCCTTCTGTAAGAAGGAGACATAATTTCATATTCTTTACTTTTGCCAAATAGTTGTACCCATGTTGAGAGTGTTGGAGGACATAGATCGGCCACCACTTCGAAATGAGACTATCCAAGCTGGATTGGATTGTCATCATATCTCCTTCATATTATGAGTGTCTAAAAATACAAAACATTTTCTCTACACCGCAATGCATACGAATATAATTATTCGAATCGGAATTAATTTTTGATGGCACTGTTAACAAATAATAATAATCATATCCTAATCATACTGTACATCGTGATTCTAAAGCATACAATTAAAAAAAAAAAAGGTGTAATCGACTAAAGTTCATTAAAAATAAACTTACTGCGTAAACTCTCCACAAAAGATACCCTTTGATATTATAGATATGTACATAAACCTTTTTTTAGTGGATATTTACTGTTTTAATTTAATTATAATTGATATGTTACTTGCTGTTTGTCTTAAGTAATATTTAATTTATAGAGTGTGTATGTATTTAAAAGAAATGTATTAAAAAAAATACATAAATAATAAATATGGAACGTTAAAGAATTTAAAAAAAATTCTAAGTCATTTATAAAGCTAAAAACACAATTCAATAATTATCATTTTTTCTAATATTTTATAAAAAAACTTAATTTTTTTTCACATACTTGGATTAAGATGGTTTCGGCACTTAATAACACATTTTTTTTTAAAAGCTAATATTAATATCAAATTAATAAACAAATTATTACTTTACTTTTAGTCTTTACTGTTGTAGTTCAACTATATATCAGGCGAAAATATAAAAATAGCGAGGAAGTAAAGAAAGAGTAGGGAGTCACGGATCCGGAATCATAAGAATATATTGAAAGGACTCATTGACTAGTAGCATCTTATTCATAGTCATGATCTTAGTTGATGCTTGAAGAAACCTAAGAAACTTTATCAATGGATAAAATGAATGCTTTGACAGTAAAGACTAAAATTATAATTTGAACATATAATTTATATTAACTTAAAAAGGCGCAAATATTTATGTCATGAGGCAAAATTTCCAAAAGGCGGTAGTAATCCTGGCAAAATTACCTAAAGCCGATTAAAAAACACTCATGGGCATAACCATAATAATATATATAAATTAGGGTACCTATATTATATATTTAAATTTCGAATTATTTTATAAATGCTTTAAAAAACTGAAAAAATTTATTTAAACTTGTCGATAGATAATATTTGAAGTTTTTATATCCCTTTGGCCGTTATAATTATAAATTTTTCCTCTTTAACCATAATGAAGATAAATACTAAGACAAACTTGCTAATTCTCTTCCTAGTTCACTTTTTTAATTTGTATTCAATATACGTTCTCCCTTTTTCCATTCGAACAATAATTTGTTTTTTAATTATTATTTTTTTGGTGCATTTTTGAATCTAAAACCCATAAATAAAAAATTTGAGACAAGATCTTGCTTTATCAAAAAAATCAGCCTATTAGCTATAAAACAAACATGTTCTTTATAGCACAGGAATCTGGTCTGATCAGAATGAAACATAACTCCACGTAACTTAATATTCTAAATAACTTTTATTTTATCTCTATGTGTTGTCATTTGGGGGAAAACATACAACTATGATATTATATTATGGTAGATAAAAGCTTTCGTAATTTACATTACATATGTGTAGGAACCCACGGAAAATGGGTTTGAGGGTCCCCTTATATTATTCCAAGTACTATTTTTTATTAAACTACCAAGTTACATAAAAAAAATCTTTGTCAGGCCCAAAAAATATAACAAAATCCTAAAATAATTAAATACTAAAGTATTACAAAGAGAAATATTCTGTTAAAACATTCATATGAATAGCTTTTAAAATAATTTATGGCTTTAATGGCAAGCCTTTGAAGCAAAAATTGGTAATTCAATCATTTCTACACTATTTATCAACATGAACCCCTCCATTCTTAATAATGGCTTCAATACGGGGAAGAACAGTTGGCCTTGATTAAGTCTGTAGGACAAGTTGCTCCTCTCCTCCATGATCACGGCCTTAAGCATCGATATTCTGGCAGGAATTTTTGTTCGTCTTGCCCTATAAAACGCACCAAACAACAAAGTCCAGGGGGTTCACTTAAGGTGAGGACGAAGGTAAGAAGTCTGTCAGCCAGAAGGCATCCATATTCTCCCTGCAGAAATTTTGCTTCTTCTTGTACGTTTATCTCGAGTGCCGTCTTGGGTAAACACATAGTTGTCCAGACTTTTAGAACTGAGGCAAAGAGGATTCTAATTTTTGAGTTCTCACCCTGTACAAAATTTGACCCCAGATCTTTAACAAATACACTTTTGGTACACTGGGCATTCAATATTAATTTGAATATCTCTATTATTCAATCTATGAGAGTCCCAGTGTATTTTTATTACAACTTTCCTATAAATAATGTTGTAAAACACATAATCAGCTGTCGATTTCTAAGAAAAACATTGTCCTAGTTCCCGCCTTGATCACACAGTACTTAAAGAGGATTAAGAAAGAAGAGCTCCTCCGCTCCGAATTGTCCAATAAAACCATCAGGGTGCAGAGTAGCCCTTGAGAAAGACGATTAATAATTTCTCAAATTTATGTTCTTAAAATGAAGCTTCACTAAGTTTATTAAGAGACATATATTTATGCAGTGAGATAATTCCAAATTAAGTATTTAATCTTACGCATTAAGTATTTCAACTTCTGCATGACGTGGGCTAGAGAGGCTATAACCCTCCCCCCTTTAAAAGATTTATTTTGGTTTTTACTAGAGAATTTAATGTTTATTTAAAAAAAAGATAATACTGGAAATTTTAAAAAAATTCCAAAATTAAAAAAAAAAAATTAATTTTCAGTCAATAGCTTTAGATTTTTGAAATTTTTCTCCAAAAGATTTAATATTTGAAATTAAGTTAATATTTAAATTTTTTTTTCCTACAAAATATAATATTTTGTGAACAGCTGTAGATTTTTAAAAATTTTCTCCAAAAATTTATTTTTTGAGAATGGCTATGAATTTTTAAAAAAATTTTCACAAATTTAACATTTATAATATTTTTGAACATCTGTGAATTTTTGAAAAACATTTTCAAAAAATGTAATATTTAAAAATTTAGTTTATAAAATGTCTTGAAAATAGCCTTGAATATTTTGGGATTTTTTCCCAGAAATTTTATTTTTCGAGAATCCCCGAGTTTTTGAAATTTTGTCCCAAAAAAACAATTTTTGGGAATATATATGAACTTTTGCATTTTCTTTAGAAAAAAATATCATTTGAAATACATTTTTCGAAATTCCCCCCTTCAAAATAAATAAATATATATATATAATCCTGCGGACACCTCTGCAGTACCACAAAAGCAAGGCAGAATGATTTTTACCAAAATTGAGTTTAAATTACGTTTGTATTCGTCGACGAACAATCCGATATTTCTATCAACAAATTATTCTGGTTAATCCTTTGTATGTGTTGGAAATTGCACCTCCAAAATGCTCTATTCAAAATTAATTGTTACAATGAAATAAGAAAATATTGATACGTTTTATTTGAAGGGTTATATCGGGAATAATATAAGTCTCTTAAATTAAGTAAAGGTTATAAACTAAAGCTAAAATGCTTGGGTATATTTTTGATATCCACAAATTTGAATACAAGGTCTATAATTAACTCAAATATTATATAGAATATTTTTTTACTATGCTGTCAAAGATATGTTTATTATTATTATTAGACAGTCACAGTATTAGAAACGTAAAGTCGGAATTGCAAATAAATAGAACAATCACAAAAAAGGTGGGGAAATGGAAACTAAAAAAATATGACAGTCTCCCTATACTTGAAAGCTTTGTGCTTTGACTATTCAAGAGGGACTATAAATAATTAATTCAGCTCACACTCCTCTATCTTGGTTAATTACCTTAGCAACTCAAAGACCTTTATATCTTCACAATTCTCGGGGGTGTTAAAAATATAGGATGTAGTTCTCTGTCATAGCGTCCCAGTGCTAGCTGACAATGCTTTTAAGGACCTTGGTGTATAGATGACAGATACTGCAGACCTTCCCCTCGACATGCACCCAAAAGATGTAGTCGAGAGGGTTAGCATCAGGGTTGTAGGGGGCCAAGTGTGTCAGAAAAAGAGTTCAAAAGAATGCAAATGACTTATTCAAAAAGTTTTGTTATGAATGAGATGGGTTTCTTTCATTGATGGTGTCAAAAGTTGCCTCTATACACCCTCACAAAGCTCTTTCCCCCCCAGTTTTTTGATAGCTCTCTGAGCAGTCAGTTATATTACTCTGAGATCTCTTTCATTGACCCTCGTGGACTTGAGAGGATTGGCCTTGGCTGTTTCCTTTCATTCCTCTAGGTCCAGTTAGACGGGGTACTGAAGACGCCCAATTGCTATGAGTGCGCAAATGGAAATTCGTCGATCACGTTCAAATAATATATTCTCAACTTGTACGTAAGCAACAGAGCTCAGGTTTCTTTTGTTTTGTAACTAATTGTTTATGCTTTAAAATATCGAAGAATGAAATAATTTAGATCACTCAACCTTCATAAATTATTGAACTAGTAAGTACTCAGGTTTGAATGGACCACCCCATATATATAGCAATAAACATATTATAAACCATCATAAGCTACTTCAACTACTCTTATTAATATATATCCATGCCCAAGTTTGTATCTAGATTATTAAGGATGAATAAGTTTTAAGTGTGTTTACTATATAAAATAAATGTAATCACGGGAGGAAGTAAATAGGAAAAAGCCGAAATGAAACCATAACCTTAGAATAATATTATTTTGTTTATTTATCTATGTAAAAAATAGGTATACCATAGGGAAAAATCGTTTCTTTAATATTTATTAATGCTTAATATAAGGAATAGGAAAGCAAATGTAAACCCAAGGATAATATGTATATATATAGTATTTTACTATGTGTGTATATATGTTGTGTACAACTTACCATTTGTATATGGAGAAGATTGAGGCCGTTTCTCAAAAAATACTTAAACACCCCAACAATTAAGTATGTGTGTATACATTTTTTTGAAACAAATTTTTATAATAAAGTTCTAAACATTGTATCTTTATCAATAATATATATATATTGAGGAAAAAATTATTAGACAAATTCAAAAACCCAGAAATGTGATAAATGACCGACTTTTAAAGTTTTTAGTCACATTTTCAGGAATTTCATTTGGTTTGGACTAAAGTTAAATATTAATTGTGCACGGAAAGCTATCTGGAGAATATTGACCTGGAGAAAATTGCCATGGGGAAAAATTGTCAGTTAGGAAAACTGCCTGTATTTTGTTCAAACTTCATGATGAATCGTAACACTTTATAAATATATAACAGAAATCAGTTAGATACTCTAACCTTCAATAATAAAAAGTAATTTAAAATTGAGTATACCCATAATATAACTAAAGAAAAAACTATTATTGATATGACTATTGAAATACAAATATTATTATTTGGATGTAATGTTGCATCCATAGGCAAAAAAAGTTAAATGGTGTAAAAATAGAGACAGAATGTGGTTTTCAATTTGCAACCCGAGCGCTTTGAATTATTTTTTTGGTAGTAATGGGGTTCCTTGGATCATTAGTGGTGGTGTTTTTTTTAGCAGTCTCATACAACTTCCTGGCCAATCCGAGGGCCTAGGGTATTCAACCACATTTTAAGAGGTCCTCAGCTATTTATAGCCAAATAGAATCCTTTCTATTCATTTCTTGGAAGATTAAATGGAATTTTAAAAAAGTGCAAGGAAATGGTATTGCAATAAATCACACACACCTGAAGATACTCCCTTGGGGGATGGAACAAGCAAATATGTTTAGATATTTATCTTGAATATTTTTAGCGAATTTATAATGTATTACTATTCATCATAAAGTTGAACAACATACGGGCAATTTTCCTCCATGTCAATTTTCCCTAGGGCAGTTTTCCTAGTGCCATATTAATGTATTGCAATGAAATTATACATATGTATTCATTAAGTCCAAACACACTACCAAAAATAAACGAAATTTGTTTGAATAATTATCCTTACCCTAATAATTAGGTTGAACAAGTAACCATTTATGAGTTTTATAACGCCCTACACAGACCAGAAAATATTGATATTTTCGGAAACGAGGCGGGCTTTTAAAGCCCGGCTAATTTATTATACTTTTCAATGAAAATTTATGTACAGACTTTAGTGTTAAATTTCATGCTTTAATAATGAATAATAGTTAATTGTGGCACGTGATAACCGTGATAGAATTTTATTTTACAACTTTCTTAATATAACTTTATTATATACGAACTGTTTCAACGAGTAAGAATTCAATCTTGTTAAGGAGTGATATTACGACCACTTCAGCAATAACTATCATCAATTTCCTTGCACTGTAGTAGACCCCAAATTGATGGTTCTTCATCTGTTATCTTCTTCTCTTTGTATATATTGTATAATATCAGTGAGCAACTATTAGAATCATAATACCCAAGTTTCATAGGCTAGTTTATTCATCAAATTATAGTTCGTTTCTCTCAAGTTCCTTGATTAAATCCTATAATATTGTTTCATATTTGCATTCAAGTTTAACTTGAACTTTAAGTAGTTTACTTGATATACTTTGATTATCCTGGAAGCAAGAAGATTGTATATTTCGAAAACTAGGGTTAATTAAACACAATTCATTGATAAACATTTACTAATTGATGCATTCATTTCATTTTGAACCATTTAAATTACATGGTAATTTTGTATTCACGAGTAATTTATTTCTAAAGGCATTTTAACATTATATTGTGCTACAGACTACTATTAAATTTGTAATTTTAATAAATAAAAGTAAAAAAAATACATCATTAATAAACTTAACATTGAGCAAATATTCAATTATTGCATTATAGTACTCATCCCAAATACCACACTACATTTATCATTTCAAAATATTAATCTTATTTTTGGTTGCACTTTCTACACAATGATAATGGCCTTTGATGTTGTTGGGGCTCATGGAGCTCCAATCCTTGTCAATGGAAGTCTTTAGACCTTCAAAATTCGGTTCCCTTGTCTGGCAGGCCCTGGCCTCAACATGCGGTCAGAAGTAAAACTTTAGCGGGTCTGCATCTGGCAAATATATATTGGTCTACAATAAGGACTGTGTAAATTTTGCTTGTGTACCAATCAGCATCGTATTGAAGTTTGTCTAACTAAATCAAGTTTTGGGTCTCAGTTTTTGTGTGTTCCGCACGAATTAGAGCAGTAATCATTCTTTCTTTGTCTCTTTGTGAGGCTATTTTTCAATTGATTGTGTAATTTTTTGGGGGAGGATTTCAATACAATTAGTTTGTGAGCTGATGGGAGGAATTACAATCTCTTATCATTGTCCAAATTTCAACTGCACATCCGGTATATCTATATTAATCAATCAAAGTTTGTCTGAGACTAACTCAATTTTAAGAACGAGTGTGTTTAACTAAAGCTAAGTGTATTATTTAAAAAAAAATATAGAAATATACAATACAAAATAATATGTGAAATTTCGATGACTTTAGCAACGAGCGTGTAGCTAAAGCTCAGCACGGCATATTAATAAAAGGGGCTTACATAAACCAAGGCCCTAAATCCAAAACTTTTTTAACGAAAAAGTGTTATTGTTGTTTGCAACCTGATCAATGTTTTTTTATCAAATCAAGTTGTTATAGTTATTCATTTATTTTTTAGGAGAGAACCTGTAAGTTTTCAGTAACTACGTGTGATTGTGCACATGAAAAATGATGAACCACATTAATGATTAGTTGGAAAGTTATTTTTCTATACTTTTCAGTCAAACTGTGTATGTTCATCGATGCCTAATAAATCCGAGCAATGCCGAATACTACGGATAGTAAATACAATTCTTTCTTAATTTCTTTTGCTAATCTTGCCATTTATTCAAATTCTGGTTTACCTGGAACTACCTTCACTTTAATTTTATTGGTTCATATATTTATTACTCTATATTATGAAAATAATTACTTTATCTTGTAAATGATTGATTAGAAAATTGATGATATATACTTTCAGCAGAAGTTAAATTCGTATATTACCTCATATAATAAGTCTATGAGTTTAAATTCAAATATAAGAATATTCAATTGTATTTATAGAAACATACTCGTACATATTAGCATTTAAATGATTTATATTAACTTACAGAAATGATCAATGATTTCAAAATGTGGAACAACGATGAAAGTACTCAAATTCAAAGTTGAATGCAAATAGAAAGTTATGAATAATAATATAACAATAGATTCTTTGTTAGAACAGTTTGAAGTATTTACCATTTCCCATTGCTTTTTATATTTATTATTTAATTTAAAAAAAATGTTTTAGTCAATTTACAAAGAGACTACTCAGGCTTAAATATTACACTTGTATATCATTCTAAATTTTTTAATTAATTATGAGTGCATAAATATATAATCTATAATAGAATAAACGAATGTAGAATAGTTAAGGATTTCATAAATAGCGTTATATAGATAATAATAAATTTTTAAATAATTGATTTTTAAGTCTATATAATATAAAGGTATAATTTACCTTAATGTATTTTGTAATGCTCCTTAATGAGTTCTTAAATTTATTTGATTTAGTTTTAATCCTTCCTTTCTTTCCTTCCAATCGTAACGCAAGTACTTCCCTGGAGTGATTATTCACCCCATCATTACAGGATACGACATCTATTTAACTATCAACATGATTTTTTAAACGGATTTTCTCCTAAACGAATAATCTGATTTTAATAATAATCAATGAAAAATGAAAGTGAATTTAATTTTTATTCAAATTATTCAATATAATCGCCTTTGGCGTCAATAACGGTCTCTACTCAACCTCAGAAACAGAAACAAGTCTTAATGACAGTCTCTATTGCAAGATTTCAGAATTCCTCCTGGATCCTGGACATCTGCTTGGATGTTATGCAGCATAAAAATCTCTTGGTGTGTCACTTTACTTAAAGAAGTCCATGGGATTGAGGTCCAGTGAGCATTGATGGCAAACACTGGAACCAACAAAGTTAAAAAAAAAGAATAACAATCAGGTCAACGTTTTCTTTGCTGTGTGGTGTGGAGGTCTTATTGCCGTACGTATGCCATCCCAACTGTAACTTATTCAATCCAGGGATTGAAAAGATCTTCAAATATATCAACATTGTCTCCTCCTCCGCTACAGTTTGCAACAAAGACACTCTCTCTGCCTTTTCCCCGATTACGGAATAAATACTTCGTTGACCGATGCCATTTATTTATATGATATAAAAGTAGTAGAAATTACTTTTATATGAAGTGTCAAAATCAAATGTACATATGGTCGATAGTGTAACAACGGATCATAAGGGATACTGTATGTGAAATAAGAGAATACTAGGTTGGGGAGAAACATCAACAGAAAAGCTGGTAACCAAACGGTTGGACAGACTAGGTCTCCCGAGAGTTGACATCGATACAAAAATACTATTTAAAAACCCAGGGCTTTTATAGTGGAGGCCATCATCAGTCAAGTGTAAGTTATCATATATTCTTGCAGATGTAACAAGAAACCCATACCGACAAATTTGGACGGTGTAATAGAAAAAAAACTTGATGTTTTAGCTAATTTTTTCGACAATAGTCGTTAATTTGGACGTTTGGGTACACGTATGGAATAAAAAATATAAAAAACTTTGATTTTTATTGTCGTTTTCTTATTATTTTTTTTATCATTAACTCATATCAGTTATGTGTATTGAGCGTGTTATGGGTATGCTAAGAAGTATTGCAATCGAAAAGGCTAAAATTGAATGTGAGTAAAACCTTGATTCCTATTCCTACTGACTTTTATTAAATTTTCTCAAGTTCAAACAAACTACAGGAGCATTAAAAAAACTTTATGAAAAAGTCTGAACTTTTAACTACAATAAAAAATGAAAGTACATTTACATATTTTCTGTATATAAAATGAGTCTTAATCTTTATTTATGGACATAATTTAAAAAAAATCAATTCATTAATCACAAGGGCCAAAAAATTAAACACCCACACCCAATTTAAATCAAAATACATTGTATTTGTTGCAAATAGTAAATATGCAACAAAAAATCACATCACAAAAATTACTTTTCAAATTTTGTGACAAGCATGTATTAAACATAACACATAACAGTAAGAGATGCAATGCGACTTTCCTTCATAAAAAAATAAAAATCTAATTTTGCATAAGATGGGATTATATTTGTATGTAAATATAAATATTTTTATTTTTTTAGAATGAGAAGATTTTTGTATAATTAATTAAAAAAATAGTTAGTGGCTTTTATTTCTTTAGTAAAATAATAAGAGAAATTAGTTATTTAAATAATTTAGTTTTACTAATTCTTATTATTGTTATGCTTTCCATTAGAAATAAAGTAATTTGTCAGACTTGCATAATTTATTTGAGATAAACATATTTTATTATCCCATTAAAGGTAGAGACGTGGTTAAAAAAAGGAATTAAAGGCCAACTATTGAATATTTGAATGGTCATTTTCATGTTATATGCCATATACAATAATAATTAATGTCGGATTGAGCCGGTGAGCAAAAATGGTGTTACACTGTTAAATTCTTATAAGCCCCTTGGATTTGCCGCAAATTGTACTGAAAGTAGCCAAAATTGATTGTCACAATAAAATAATAAAAAATTGATAGATTTTATTTAAAAAAACCATAACCGGCCGATATATGTATTTTTAATTCAAATAAAGGCTATATATGAGTATTTAATTTAAAACTCTTTGGTATCTTAAATAATCCAACGATTTCAATACAAAGCCTATAATTGATTCAATTATGCATGAAAAAATAGGGCTGTTATATGAAGTAAAAAAAAAAAATTGGGGATTTGCACTTTTTTTTTCTTTCTTAATTTCCATTGAAAAAGTATGTAAAACACTGCAGTAATGAGAGTAAAAGAAAAAAAAATCAATGTTTTCTATTGTTTTTTTCTTTCCTCTTATTTCCATTTTGTAACATGATATAATACTAATAGTTTTATTTACTCGAAGATTTTTAGTAATTAATGTTCTTGTGTACCATAATTTTCTGAATTCATTATATTTCGAAACGAAAAAGATTAAAATATACAGCCAATTTTGTTCAATCAAGTACAAGACATATATGGACACAAAATCATAGGATTTATTGTTTTTTTATAGCGTTATTAGTGAAGCAAAGTTTGTTTGTCTGTCTGTGGAGAACTCATTTTAAAGTTTGCACTTAATGTCATAGAAATGCGTGACTAATTGATCAAATAAATATCAATTTTACAACAAGTGTGAGTAGATAAAGTTTATTTCCCATATTAAAAGAAAAGGAGAGTATTTTATATATCTGGATAGAGTTGTGAATCTTAAGCATTTTTTGGCAAGCTTTTTTTTCTGTTGATAATGTTTTTATTTTTGTCAATTTTTGAAAGCTGTTATCAATTATAACTATTATTTCAGTCTTTAAAAGAAAATATATCAATATAAATTGTAACTACAAGTATCTGCGCAAACAATAACACTAATGAAGTTATAAGTGTAATGCTGTTCGAGCAAAAATATTATTGAGTATCAAAAACGAAATAACTCCTCTTAATTGATAAGGAATGGGAACATTGTTCACTTCCTTTACCTCACAATTGTTCCCATCTATTGAAACGCATGACTGATAAGCCATTTTCCTCCAAAATATTCTTTTAACTGTCAGGATTACCTTGATAATTTAGGTTCCATATTTTTTTTTTACATACCGAATTATAAGCCTTAATATCTTTATAATTAGAGGGAAATTTATCAGTATTTTTTTCTTTTCATCCAACCCTAATAATACAGGTGTGAGCGTCTAAAACTGATCACTCCTTTAAATTTTACACCTTGAGGGCTTGACGATGGGTTCTCTTGTAGACCTTAAGGCCAAGATTTTTCTGAACTAGCCTGTCCATGGTCCTTCTGCTGACGTTTACCTCCCTGGAGAGGCTGCTGACGGCGACCTTGCCTCTCTTGTCCTCGACAGACTTTTTCACGGCAGCAACTATTTTGTCCGACCTTCGAGGCCTTGACTTAGATCTTGTGGTCGCCTCAGGAGTCCCTTTGGCTACCACGTTGTAAACGGTGGTGCAGCTGCAGTTCAGAACCTTGCCAATTTCAGTGGAGTTTTTCCCCACGCAGAAAGTTTCAAAATTGCGACTCGACGTATCTCTATATTATCGGCTGTTGTTTCACTGTTGCTATTTAGATTTTGCTGGAGTTTTGTTTATAACTAGTCAAGAGCCTTGCCTTGAAGTATAAACCGGTTTCAAATCAATAAAATCACGAATAGGTGCATGGCATAAAATTTAAAGGAGTGTTCAGTTTTAGACGTGCACACTTGTACATATATGTCAAGCCATTTTTGAGTTAGTAGACCCCTGACTTATCAAATGAAGACTAAAAGGTTTCTTGCTGTTCACATAACATAAATGGAATACATATATTTAGATGGGGATTTGTTGTAGCATAACTATTTGGTTTAAAGGAAAAATGCTACCCACATGGATAGTATTTTTTAATTTTGTGACTTAATGTTATGAGGACAAAT
Source organism: Lepeophtheirus salmonis (assembly GCF_016086655.4). Classification (NCBI taxonomy): domain Eukaryota; kingdom Metazoa; phylum Arthropoda; class Copepoda; order Siphonostomatoida; family Caligidae; genus Lepeophtheirus; species Lepeophtheirus salmonis. The sequence continues at coordinate 33,164,521 of NC_052144.2, read as the reverse complement.
TTTAAACTTTGTTATGGATGTTCGATTTATAATGTAGTGTTTAGTAGTAGTTCTACAATTAATATATATGACAAAATGATTTATTGATATTTGTGCTCTTATTTACAGAGCTGTGGATTTGAGGCACTGTAAAAAAAGAAACCTAAAATTAACATGATAACTCTGTTAAATTTGAAGAATGTTTGAGAAGAAAGCAGCGTAGATATAACGACGTAAAACTAAATTATTTGTGACGATAAAAATGAGCACAAGTCTCACTCCTTATGAAGCATGAATACAGTCATGAAATACTCTGAGTACAACGAGAACTAACACTTATAACTAAAAGATTAATTGAAGTGAGCGTAAAAGTCACAGCTGATACAATGAAAAATAATATATTTCATTTCAATTAAGAGACGACATATCTGGTGACAGAAATCACTATAAATCATAGTACTCATTGATCACTAATACGATATGATTTTCAAAATAGAGAGGAAAAATAAATAAAGTGGGTTACCACTAAAGAACTACGCTCAAAGTAATTAACCCAATATTCACACCCCTTCTTTTATTTCTCTTACATATCCTTGGTGTTGATCCTTGTCTTTCATGAGCACGCAAACTTGTGATTACTCTATTCTTATATCGTAATTGTCTCAAAAATTACAAAATAATGAAAAAGTTAATATCCACAAACTGCCCCTTTTTCAATAGTCCTTGTAAGGACTGCAGGAACCTCTTTAATAGTATTCAACATTCTTTAGTTGATTGTCCTTTTGTGGAAATACTTAAAGAGTTTTTATCATTGAACATAGAGCTGACAGCCCACAACATATTTGAAGGTAAAGCGTTAATTTTATTCCGTCTTTCATCCAGAAAATTGTCACACAAAAGTGAAGCCATGCATTTTGCACTTTTTAATTTCTAAGGCTCTCATCGCATCAAAGTTAACTAAGCTTAAAAATATTTGTAGGTAAGATTTAAGTTCAATAATTATATCTGCCTCCGCGGGATATTCTGCTTTTTATCTCAAAATCCCAAACTTGGATGGTAGGTCCTGGGTATACGCCCTTGAGGTGATTTGGTATCCTATTTCCGATTCCCTCCAATACTATTCGATGTTGAAGATGATCGTCCAATGGTATGAACATTTGATGATCAAATCAACATTTTTAATTGTGGATTTTTTCAAAAGTTTTATATTATTTTACCTTTGTTATTATTAATTAGTTAGTCAATACTTGTATTGTTGTAAGGTCTGGGTTAGGTAGTCTAATTCTAAGCTACAATGCTTATATATGTTTTTCTAGTAACGCAGTTCTTCCCAACATTTTATATTGTTTTAATTCTCTATGTACATTATGAGCATTATAAATAAAGAACTTATAAAAAAATAGACATATATGCAAGTTAATGCTTATAATTGATAACTTTACTTTTCTACCACAATGTATTTAATTTCATTTGTATAGAGCCATGTTTGCCAAGCAAATAAAATATAAAACTACTTAAATCTTTTTTGGGCTTTAAAAAATCCTGAATTTAAAAATAAATAAAAGATAATTTTTTTAGTTTGATTCAGTTTTAATAATGCGCCTGGTAAAGGGTAATAAAGTCGTATCCAAAATAATATCCACATATATTGAAATATAAAGTATAAACATTATTATGAAAGTTGTTCACGTCTGCTTATTTACTTTTTCTTTCATTTATTTTACTTCATGTTTGATCATCAAATCTATACATGGATATATAATTTCTATTAAAAAATAAAGGAATACAGTTCGTGACGAAACTTAACTTTGCTTTTTATTTTTGCAGACACATGTCAGTGACGTTTGATTATATAATTATGCTTTCAGTTCAGAAATCTCTTTTCCAACATCTTCATAATATGTAATACGACTACGATTTCTAAATATACAGATAGAAACATACTTTGTACGTTAATATGGGAGATAATTTATATTTCTGTCAGGATTCGACTTCTTCTTCTGCCCATCAAATATATAAAGGAACTCGTATTTAGATGCTGAGTTAAAAAGCTAAAACTATAAAAAAACGTACATTCAATATTTGTTCATTTCAAAAATAATTTAACCTTGCTTCTGAACCTTTATCCTTTCCCTTCCTTCCTTAATGATGATAGATGATGAATATTACAGTTTATATCAGTATATAACAACATCCCTTCAAGCAAATATTATACATTATTATTTTTTTTTTGGAAAATGCAACATCTATAACATATCAAATAATTTGAATTTTTATAAAAAAATATTTATATATGTATAGATATCTATAGAAAATACTATAAAAATGATAAAGAAATTAAATCAAACCAAGACTTTCTTTCAGATATAAACGTGTTATATACTTATTATGAGAACAATTTATTTTATATTAAATTAACTTGTCATGGGTATAATATAATGCACCTCTGATATAACAGTATACCCTAAAGATAACTCAAAGAAGATATAATGCACTTAAATATTTCATGTACATGAGTAATTGCCATGGTATTACAAAGCTGTTTACCATATAAGACACTTAGGGCATACAATCACATTTATATATGTCTTCATTGGATTGTATTAAGTCCATGCATGGATGAGTCTTTCCTTTTTATTTTGAAAGTAAATATGCCCAAACTTATTTTTTCATAATTTTCTACCAATAACCAGCCTAAATAAACATATTCACATAGGTATGTGGTACGTTAACAACAAAACTGTCATGACTAAGAGCAAAAAAAATCCCGATTCATTTATGTTTATCATTATGTATATGTAGTATTGTTTTATATAGTCCAGTTCAACCATAAAACTGGTCCCAGTGGCGTCCACAGGGGCTAGACTAAAGGCACTTTAGCAATCTCCAAATTAAGGATTTTTTTCTTTTTACTAGAAAATTTAATATTTGAAATTTTGTTTTCAAAAATTTATCATTTGAAATATATTTTTTGTGAATAGGTGTGAAAATGTGATTTTTTTTCAAAAAAATTTAATATTTGAAATAATTATCCAAAAAGTTTAATTTTTTGTAAAAAGATTTGGATTTTTGAAAAAAAAAAAATATTAATATAAAGATCTGAAGCAAAAATTGAGACTCAATCTACAAGCCTACACTGGACATGGCCCTATTCTAGCCCACTTAAGCAAGTGTAACAACATAAGCTCTATGTGCAATGTCTGTATTGAATAATTTCAAAGTGAAGACCATTTCTTACATTTATGCCCGCCCTATCTTACGAGATACATTAAGCCATGAATGAGGAAAACTGCCTAAATACTCTGTTGTGTGGTCGTGTTCGTTGCCTAATATTTGTACAACTTTATTTAATGTATATATGGCAAACAATAATAAATATTTAACTTTCTAACTAATCCCGACTCAATTATGAGGAAAACCATTACAGATAGCTTTTATGTCATATATTATGAAGTTCTATATATTTTGACCTCAATATTCAAAGTTGTAAGATTAAACCTTGATGCACGAGTATTTACTAGCAAGAGCTCAATTCCTATGAGTCCTCCTTCTGTTTGAACAATTTAATTCAGTTTGCTTGAGAATTATGTATTAATTAAATGTTAAACTTTTTTTCCCAGACTATCTAAATAATATATTTCATAGTTGGTAAACACATTAAATCTCTAAACACAGGATTCATCATTTTTTTTTTTTCAAAAAAAAAAAAAAGTATATATATATAACTTTCAAATGTTTGTTTTTACTATATTTAGTTCATTTTCATCATTTTAGTTTCAAGATTCTCTTTTATAATCTTCTTAAGGCGATTAGCAGAATTTTTTTGTCTTTAATTATACCCCTTTTTATGATTTTTTTTGTCTTCTCCACATTTAATTATGGGAATAAGCTACGTTTTTTTAATTATTCTTAATCAATGTACTAATGATATGGCTTGTCATGTGACCAAAAATATATAATTGAAAATGAAATTAAATAATAACATATCAGTAGAAAATAAACATAGGCTTATATCAGAATATTTTCTGAGATTTACCTTTATCTTCAAAAGCATTTGTTTTATCAGACTTGGTTTATATTGGAAGTTACAAATAAATATTTAGTTTTGATTTTTTAAAAGTGTATCCTTAAGATATATTTTTTTAGCGTGCGAGGATACAGTTGTACAATTTGGTTGTATAAGTGACTACGACAGTGTTTTGTAAAGTAAACAAACTCGACATAAAGATGGCAGCAACTTGTAAATAACATCTATCCATCATCTGCTACAGTTAATCAACAAAGTTTCAGACATTTTGGACGCGTTGTCGTTATGTAATAGTCGTTTGAGTGAGTTAAGGTGATTGCTTTTGTGAAAATGTACCAAATCGGGTAAAGTTCTGTGGGCACAGTTTAGGCGTAATAGGTCTGACTTTTGGCGTAGGAGAGTAGGAGCATCGCTAGGAGAAGTTAGAAAGAGATTATGTAGAAAAATAAAGAAATCAGAAAAAGGTATTGTATCTTTGTTAGGTCGGACACTTTTTTGACAACCGTCGTAAATATAATAGAAACTATTTTTAAGTATGTCAAAAGTAGGGTCAGGTAGTTAAATGTTGTTGTGTTTAGAGAGATTCGTTATGTGGTTCATTTAAACTTATTTTAATATCCAGTGTTTAGGATAGGGGCTGGGCATATTGTTTAAATCTTGTGAAACGTTTTAGCGCCTTATGTATCACCTCTTTAGTATATACTTTGAGTTATAAAGCCAAGTCTTTTTAGGTTGGAGTCTTATCTACCTTTGTCATAAGTATCGACACAAATCTGGTTTGTACAAAATAAAAGAGTATAATCAGGTAGTTTCGAGAAGGATTTTTTAGATGAATATTTTTTAGAACTTCTTTTTTAAAATTATACATTGAATCTTATTCTAAAATATAAGCTATGATATTCCTCATCACTATATATTATACACAAGTTTTTAGGGTCAAAGAAGAGTGTTGCTTTTCATCATTTTTCCGCCTGAAAAAGGAAATATATCGAGTTGAGAACAAAATACATAATCAATAAAACCACTTTTACATAAGTTTTATTAATCCTACTTTTAATTTGGGAATTGATTTAAAGGTAAAAAAGGACTCTGAACTTTAATAGTCTCGAATTACTTTAATTTAAGATATTTCCGAATTCAGATTACTGAGATCCATTTTGAATTCTGGGCTCAAAGATATATTCATTTTTTTGCTGGAATTCATTTCTACAAAATAAGTTTTCTCCCATGTAATTAATATGTATTTATTCCAATTTTATCAATATGTCCTTTCATACTGGCATTGGAAATATACAAATACCTATATTATTTCGAACATACTTGATCGAGTGGAAGAAAATCTTCCATAAGACACATAAAGTTTTCTCGATAGGTTCCATTCTTTTGTGGCGCCACGTATCTACATATTTTGTATTAAATTGTAATGTCTATGTGTGGGTGTGTCTGAAAATTATAGCAAATCATACAATAGATTTTGTTGAAATATTTCGTGTAACTTTTTAAGTCTCCAGACACGGTTCAGGTAACAATTTTTTGGCCTTAAAGGCCATGGAAGCTTTAAAATAAAAAATTTCTAAAAATAAAATTGTTTTACTAACAAAAAACAAACAAAACCTCTAAAATTATAAGAATTATTCGTGCTAAATATTGGTACGTCTCTTGTACACCTTTTTTAAAAGAGATTAAAAGTTTTACAGAAGAAAAAACTAGAGAAAAAGACAATCAAGATAAAATTCTCAGCTCGAAGGAGCTCAATTATTCCTTTTTCTTTCTTTTCCTTCGTCCTTCTCCTTGTCTTCCCTCTACTTTAGCTTCAATCTAATTCATAATTATGGAGTAAAGTGAAGGAATTTGTAGTATCAACTCTCTGTTGACGTCAAAAAGTGGAATTTCTTCTCATTCATTTAATTTAATCCAACATAGAAGAGCTGTCTTGAATCTAAGTGGGCTAGAGGATTCTCTAGTCAGTCGGTAACCTTGATATATTCGGTATATTGAATTTGAAAGTTTGCCACGTGAAGGACTAATAAAACTTTTTATAACAGCTTCTCATTTTAAGTAGACATTACCAGACACTCATTCAAGGAGATTAGAGACCCATATGTAGAATAATAAATATTTGACTTTATCAAATATTGGTCTCATGATTAGACATTTCAAATGTCATATACACTCATATCTACTTCAAACTAGCATGAAATTTTTATAGGGTATCCATCCTCTTTATTCTCTCAGTCTAAAAACTAAAGACAGGGGTTAAAAATAATATAAATTTGGATTGAAAATTTTAACTGATAGCAATGTAATTGACAGATTTAATATAATTTCGAATACTTTTTCCTAACCTTTATTAAATAAAAGGTTAAGTTATACTCATAGCTTACTCCTTCGAGTATGGTTCACCATCTAGCCCGCACATGCAGTAGTTTATCTTTCTATCTTAATGTTGTGCACAAGGTCATTTATTCAGGGTTGATACATGCAAAAAGAGTTATTTTATTTTATATACTGATCTGTCATCCACCTCCGTATCCATACCTTAGTGTACGGATTGGCTCCAAGTCTTTATGATGCTTTTTTATTATCAATTAAGGTATTTTTTTTTATAAAAAGAAGTTGGCTTGAAGCCTATCAAAACGGTAAAAACTCGAATTTCTATAAAAAAATACAAATTCTTACGAAAAAACTAATTACCGATTTGTAATCAACTTGTCAAGTACATTTAGAATTGAATATGGAATTCTAAATATTTTTGGTATGTGATGCAAAACTAAATAGTACGGTTCAATAAAAAGCAGAAATATAATAAATATTTAACAACAATATATTCAAAAGTTTATTCATGTAACATTAACATATTTCGACAAATATATGAGTTTCATAAATACAAAATAATAATTCCTTATAATTTAAGAAAGAAAGCGACATGAATAATAGATTTAATATGCAAATTCGGAATAATATATGCATGCAGATCTTTAATTGTATTTTTATGCATAAGACTACGTATGAATAACAAGGTTATTCAAGTGTGATCTCTTATAAAAACACATGCATGCTGAGTCAAGTATCAATTGAAAATCAATCAGGTTTTTATTTGGCCTGAAAATATATATAAGAATGTATGCAATTGAAATTAATTATTATGATTTCCATCCCTTGCGAAATAATCAAATCAAATCAAACATAAATTACTTATTGGGATATAAATCTTTTGCATCCAATTTAACGTATGGTAATTGAAGTAATGCAATTTTTTTATTTTTTCCATTTATAAAATTATATATAGCATCTGGTTACATAATGATTTTGAGAGATATAGAAATAGGTCTAAATAATATTTTTAAGCCCACCCCAAAGTAAGACTTACAAATATATATATATACAAAATATTGGAGAGTATGTAAGCCCAGTTATTCTTATATGACTATCAATATAATTTTGTGAATAAAATTCATAATTATAATTTATGCTTTAGTTGTAAAAGATAATAAATTTAAATAAAGACATCCCTGGAGTGTTTATCTACCCAATGACAAAAATATTATTGTTATATTTTGTGTACATCATAAGTGTGCTTCAATGTCTATGTAAAAGCTTAATTTACCATTAAATTCATGTATCAAATATTTTTGGGATCGTACATAATTAGCTTTTAAATTATTAACAAAGTCTAAAATTAATTTTTGAGATTTCCCAGAATATTTTATGTTTTCTTATTTTAATTAACTAAATTTCAACTAATTATTTTGACTAAATATTAATCTTAATTCTAGTGTATATTATTTAAATTGTTTTGTTATATCAGAGTTTTTGTACTTATAAACTTATATATATTACAATGTACTTTTGAAGTAATATAATTAATTTCCTCTTGATTTTAGCTGGTGCTAAAATAAGACAAATCCTTAAGCCCAAGGCTCAACTTAAGCTTTAACGAAAAAAATCAACTATTTAGTCCATTATAATAACTATATGAGTACACTCAAATAAAAAATGTTTGGATGGCTCTTGCGATTTTTTACAAAAGAAACAACCAGTCTTTTTCGATGTTTTACCAAATGAACTACTTAAGGATAGTAAGTAAGTAACCATTCTGTACTTCAACCAAAATATGGAATAGTCTAACATCCTATCATGAAACCTTCTGACTAGATCATTGACAGATACATTAAAGCTAATGTTTTTTGTCCTCTTTATCTGATCAAAAAATTGGTTTCTCTTTGTTTTACCTACTTAGTAAAAGAATTATCAGCCTATTGTTTCTATCATTTTCAAGAAAATTAAAAAAACTATCCGAAGGGCCAATTTATCCTTTCTTAAAATCAACTTCCTTTAAGACTCTTTCTCTATCTAAAATCTAATTTGCTATAAACTCACAGTTGTTATTAAAAATCTCTTCCCAGAACGTAATCATTCGATTGTTGTGTCTGATATATTTGCCAGCCTGCTATTTTCTGTAACTGGTTCCTATGATTCCATTCTTTCTGAAACTGTTTCGTCTAATTACCCATTAACTGTTACTTTTACCCACTGGAATGTGCTTATATTCTAAGTCATAGCATCCTTAGAAATTTACAAGGTCCTTTTCTTTCCTCCTTTAGTGTAGTGTCCTTTTTTTCATGGAACATTTGTTCCAGGATTTTATTCAATACATAATTCTTATGCTTATATCCTTAGTTATCTGTAGAAGTCTGCATGGTCCGTTCCCTTTCTCTCCCTTTAATTTAGTGCTCGTTATTTCAAAGAACATTTGTTCCAGGATTTTATTCCAAACAAAACCCATATCAAAAATTTGCTTGAACCACGTAAAAAGCTTTTTTTTCAAATTATTTAAGCTCAATAAACCAAGGCTACCTAATTTCATTAAAAAGTTAACTAAATCATGTCTTTAATATTTTTGGGATACTATTTAATTGGATTTTATATTATTAATTAAGTCTAAAGTTAATTTTCGAGGTTTCAAACAATATTTTCGAGGTTTTTGATGCATTCATAAGGGACGACCTAATATATTTCTTTATAGAATTGTACAATAAACTAAACGTTGTTATCCATTTTTCAATTTAATTCTGAAATTAATTCTACATTATGTTATTACTCATATCTTCAACTTTGTATGTCTTGGACAAAAAAAAAACCTAAAATGTACTTTGTTTATGCTTCGAAATTTTTAATTATTGACAATAATAAGAAGTCCATTTAAGGGAAAACTCTTTAACAAAAAAAAGTTATATGTTGTTGATTCTTCTAAATTTAGCATGTTGTTTAAAGAATTATTTCAGAAGAATGAATGAAAGTTTTTACTGAGTTTTCTCTTCGATTTTTTTTTTCTATTTAGGTTTTTCAATAATAGAAAATCACGATGCACAATAAATAACATCTAAGCCTTTTATTATTCAAAACAAACTAACGATGCAAAAATAGCTTATATTTTCTACATACTTTGCAGACATGTTTACCAACATAATCAAAGACAATTTAAGAATCGAATAAAATTTTGAATTAAAAAACGACGGTGTCTTTGTTTCAAAATAGTGTATAAACTCTTTGCACAGCACAATAATACCCAGGCCTTACAGCCTGCCTTGATTATTATCTGTATATATACATATAGTAAGCCTTCTGTGTGTGTTTGTCGTTAATGGGTGCCCCCACTGTTGGGCCTTTAACATTGAATGGTTGCCTCTTTTGACAGTGGTCAGGCTAAGACAAGGGTACAATTTTTTTTTTTTTTTTTTTGGGGGGGTATGTAAGAGGCTGATTGTATGTTTGGAAAAATTCGTTTGGATATAAATTGTGACACATACAAAATTATGTTTGACTAAAATATTTGTCCTTTTCTGAATAGTTTTTTTTTTTTTTTTCATCCTTTGTTTCTTTTTTCATCAAACGTTAATTTCCAATTTTTAAGAAGTAATGGCACAAAACGATACATTTGGACAAAAAATTATAAACCTACATATTGTAATAGTATTTTCCATTTCCGGAATATTTTATAACATAGTTTTTGCAATATTTGCAATAATAAACGAGTTATTGAAGGTTATTGAATAGAGTATATTATTTTCCATAACTTAATTGGTATTTAAGTACGAAAAAAATCTTCGTAGGTTCCTTTTTCTACAATAACAAAAAATTATATCAACAAAATGAGAAATAAAGACTTCAGGAGACTAAATGAGACGAGAATTAAAAATCTAAAAATTGAAGCTCTTAACACAATAGGGAGAGTTAAGGATGAATCTATGATAGCTATATGACTATCATAGTTTGGAAAAGTTCTGGACCATGGCCCATCTAAGTGCCCATCTACAAATAATGCTGCTCACTTATAATTCTATAGTTAAATCAGAGGTCCAAACTATGTAATAAGGATGGAGGTAGATCCAAACGCTATCCCTCAAATCATACCATTTGGGGTTATGCCTTGTCAGTTTAAAATTTGATGGCGTCAAAAGGCAATGTCATCAGGGTTTTAGCCTAGGCCATACCAAATTAACTTGTTATGTACGACGAGTTCAATATTTTGTCTATGAAAATATCCTAAACACCAAATTCAAAGAAAGCTAGTTTCCGACGGGAGAACCGGAATTATATTGTTAAAGAGAATGAAAATGACAATAATGAAGAGTCAAATATTATGCCCACTCAAACAGAGAGTGTTGAGGGCATCGAAGTCAGTGTCAATGGAACATCGGATGACAATTTTACTCATCTAAGTAACAACAAGATCTCTCCTGAATCTATAAATAAAGCTTCAAGCTTGACGGTGGCGTGATAAATATTTTAAGAAACTATATAAGCATTTTAAATACAATTTAGCTTAGGTCTTGAAGATTATAATGAATGTTTGTTTGTGTTTTTATTACTCTATTTTATCATTCTGTAATATGTTTCCAGTTTTTCAAAATATTTAAAATAAATTCTGGGTATGCAAAAAAAAAAAAAAAAAAAATGCTATCAACTTCTTTTTTACAAAAGCAGTGTAAAACTGTTTTTTTGCAATTTCCCATAAGCAATTTAAAAAAAAATTAAATGGTGGACTTCTCATCAAGACAAATTTTAAAATTTTTTCATGGATATAAGTTGGTATGTCATTTGAAGTTTTTAACACATTTCTTTTAAAATTCATAGTACAACATTTCCTAAATATACAGGAAAATACCTCTCAAGGAAAGAAGGAAGTGGGAGGGGGGGGGGCACACAACTTGAAAAGGGAGTCTTAGTTTCTGGGGTACCTGAAGAAGAAGATCAAGGAAAACCCCACAAAATCAAAGAATCACATCTCTAACGAGTTTGACGTGGACGAGGGGACAATCAGGATGGCTGTGAAGGAGGAGTTGGGGTTGTCCTCTTATACAAGGACCCCACTCCACCAGTTGACGGACACTTTGAAGGAAAGGAGACTGCAGAGGTGCAGGAAAGTTCGTGTGTGGATCAAGGCAAATGGATCCACAGTAAAAAATGTCTCTGATGAGACGATTTTCACCGAGAACCAGGCACACAGCCGTAGGAACGACAGTTGGCTTGGGAAATCACCAGAAGAGGTCAAGGGGGTGTTCTGTACAAAATATCCCTCCCAAAAAATGGTCCTGGGTGTCGTGGCGTCTGACAGTAAGAAGATGCCTCCCTTTTTTTTTAAAGCTGGGGAGAAAATTGGCAAGGGAGCCTACTACTAGTGCTCAGGGTCAACATACGAACGTGGACTCCCTGAAGGCCGCCATTGTGAAGGAGTGGAACAACTTGTCCGTGAAGTTCATCATCAACTCCTGCAAGGCTTTCTGCCGCCGTGTGGAGGCTGTGATTGCTGCTGAGGGTGGTCATATTGAGTGAACATGTACACAATGGTCATGTCTGAATGTGTTTCCAAATTATTTCTCAAAAAATAAAATTATTGACATTTTTCTAAAATCAACCATTCAGTCCACGTTTTATTTCCGAACCCTGATATACCAGAAAAAATATATCCGAAAAATAATTTTGGTGATAAATGCAAAGGACCTATTATGTTTCCATTAGTTTTTTGAATAAAAGTGGGTACAATATATTGAAAAAACACCATTTTTCTTTCTACTTGATGTCAAACAAAAGTGTTTATTTTTAGTTGATTGAAATATATTTTGGTTTTAAAAAAAATTATCCCTTTAATTATGAAAAAAAGTTGAATAAAAAAGAATTGTGTTATATATACTTTGAGGTACTGACTTTACAATATTCATGAACTAAGTTTCTTACTTCTTGTATCCTTGAATGAGAAATGAATTCGAGTATGCTTGAAATCAAGTATTTACCAAGGTCTGTAAAACAAGCAGTGAGGAAATTTTCCGAGAATCTGAAGAGGAAATTTATTATATTACTGAAGTAAGATCCCTGTTAAGATCTTCCATACGTTAATTAGTTTTGATAGGGAAAAAGTGAATTACGACTATTCAAAGAATAATCTTTCCCCGGGTGGTTCATTGAAGTATGAACACTTACTAATTCAATAATTAATGAATGAAAATGATTGAAATAAATTTATATTGACATATATTAAAGCATAAGAAATAAGTTACAAAACAAAACAAATATGAGCTCTTTAGCTTATGTACATGTATAGAAAATGATGTAAACCCTGGACTACACTTTTTGGGTGCATGTTGAGGGGAAGGCCTGCAGTGCCCGTCATCCTAACATTGAAGCCCTGAAATACACTTTTAGCCAGCACTGGGACACCATGTCAGAGGACTACATCAGAAGGGTGTGCCAGACCTTCTGCTACTGCCTGGAATCCATCATTGCCGCTAGGGGTAGCTTTATTAATGATGAAGTGAGCTCAGACACACATCTATTTATAGTTTTAATTTTGTTGAAACTCTATCGTTAACTAATAAACTATATCTTGTTCAATTTTAAAATTCAAATTGTTCAGAGTTTAATGGACCACTAAGTACTTTAAAATAGCATTAATCTAAAGAAAATATTAAAACTTTATTTAAATACTTATATTTATATTTCTTATGCATTTTTAAAACACAGCAACATCAAATTGAAAAATGAAGAAAAAAGAAAAAATAGAGCTCAGGACTAGCTTTTTCTCCTTTTCCATTCGCTAAAATGAGTTTTTTTCTACAAAATTACCATCATTATTAATAAAGTCTGATCAATACAGTAATTTCGAACTATGTTACTACATAATAATGTGAGTAGGGTATGAAGTTCGGAATAAAGATATTAAATGAAATCATGCTGAATATTATAAGAAATGAATAAAATAAAATATTATTTGAAAGAACTAAATGTATTAATACAAATTTTTATCCTAATATTAAAAATTTAAAATATATTCCAAATTCATACACTAATGACGTCATTATATAGTAACACGACCAATATTTACTATTTTATTTTCTATATTTTAACTATCCCGATCTTATAATAAACATATGATACAGACTTTTTATCCTTTTTTTTCGTAAGAATAATTACAAAATTTCTCTTTATCAACAAATTTCCATATAATCATAATCCATGGGCAGAATAATAATGAACAAATTCATTTTTGTCTACACAACCTCGAATGAAATTTGAAAGAATTTTAATTAATAGAAATTTAAATATCATAATTATTCAAAAAGTTTAAGACACCATAATAAAGATAATTTGGTTATTTCATTTTAAGTCAAGTGAGGAATACCAAATTCCTTTTGGACTAACAGAGGTCTATAGAAAATCCACAAATAATTTTTAGATAAAATATAGCTTGGAGGGGCGGGGGGAAATTGTAATTAATTCTGCACTTTTAGAAAAATAAATGTTTTGCATCTTCAAAATAAATAATAATTAATTTGTACAAAAAACTCTTACTATCACATTAAAAAGAGTTTTGCATTTCTCCTCATTTATAAATTAAGGTTAAATAGAAAAAAAATTAAAATTTCAGTTTATTTTTATAATATCCAAGTTTAATGCATAATGCAAACAACTATTATCTATCTCTAAAAGGCAAAACATAAATAGATTAATTATAATTTAATTGAGGTAAAACATTTTTGGGATCTACGCAAAGAGAAAAACTGATACCCAAATGGTTGTATGCATGTACTTTGTTAAAAAGAATATCATTTCAAAAACTCAAAAAGTATATATATATAACAAAAGGGAAAGTACTTGTCATTATTGTTTTTAATTTACTACTTACATCTGGCATTAAATTAAAAAGTTTCTTTTTGTTTCTAATTTGAAGATATATATTTTTTAACAAAATTAAAGTCCTAATTTTTTTATAGAGTTAATTATCTAATTCTTTTATGGATTTTCTTATTTTAATTTTTTAGGACATTTATTTTTTAAACCATCTATGAGATATATTTAACTCTATTGAGTGCAACAGGATTAACTGACATTGTTCTAAGTTATTAAGCGTCGACAACAGACAAACATTTCTTTATAAATAAATAAGGTGCAACAATCAAATGTGCTTTTTAAGATTCCCCATTTTTTCTAACATATATAATGACGTAATTGTGCAATGATTTTTTTCTTTGTCAAATATCCAAGGTTAGGACTCAAAAATTAGAATCCTATCGAGGCCGTCTAGTCTCATTTCTAGAAGTATGGCAATTTGGTACTTGGTGCCATACGAAAGAACTGACAAAAAGCTAGAATTTGATGTTTGTTTGTTTTGAGGTTCCTTGGTGTCGTGGCGTCCGACAGTAGCAAGTTACCTTATTAACTCTTCAAGGCCAACAAGACAGTCAAAATGGGCGTCTATGACAAGTTTCTCAGGTACCATTCTTTCCATGGTTGAAGAGCACGTTCCCCAAGGACATATATGTGTTTATCCAAGACAGCCCCGAGGACGCATGTCCAAGAAGGTGCAGCATTTCTGTAAGGAGAACATGGCTCCCTTCAGATTTATGGCCTTCGTCCTAACCAAACATGAAACCCCTGGACTTCGCTGTTTGGTGTTTCTTGGAGACAAGATGAACAAGACTTCTCACCCGAATGTCGATGCCCTAAAAGCCGTGCTTACGAAGGAGTTCATTAATTTGTAATCGGACTTTATCAAGGCCGGTTGTGATTCTGTTAGTTCCCGTATTGAAGCCATAATTCAGAATGGATGTAGACATATTGAATAAAAGGTGTAGAAAATAGTTTAAGTACCAACTTTTGTTTCAAAAGTTTGCCATTAAAATGCTAGAAAATAAATATATGGAGATTTTAAAACGGCTATTAAAATTTTCTAATATTGAGTCCTCGCACTATGCTTATGAAAGTTTCTTTAGTAGCCAAAAATCCGCTACGGAGTCAACAACAGAAGCTATTATATTTTTAGAGGCAGAACGCAAGTACACTTTTGTGATGATTTTGGTGGTGAACAATAATCTAGATATTAAGATGGAAAGAGATTATCCATGGGTCGGGAATCAGGACTCTGCCTTCCTACGAAACCTCCAAAATGACTCCTGAGAAATATTAGGACTTGATGCCCAAAGATATTTTGCCTCCTTGAATTAAATATATTTTCAATGATTGCATCTACTACTCTGTTTTTTTTTTGAATAAATCTAAAAAAAAAAAAAAAATGATCATTTTATGATAATTTACAGGGCCAAATTTCGTTGTTAGTCCCTGTAGAAGAAACTATATACTCCTCTTTTCTTTTTAAACCCTTGTTTGACCATACGAGTCAAAATTACCTCTTTTCAACTTTAATTTACGAAAAATATCTCTTTTTCGACATTTTTTGGACCTGAAATTTCTTGAATTCTTTAAAATAGACAACAACATTAGAAAAAAAAAAAAAAAATCATTTTTGCTAAAATAACTTGTCCACGAAGACTGTCTACGGTTCATTTGGACCCTGCCAATTATAAATTATATTTAATATTATAATTAGATCTTGAAAATTATATATATAATTAGCAAACCGGAAAAGAACATTGATATATGAAGTGAGCGGGGATCAAATTGTCGCCAAAATATTTTTCTACAAAAAACAACACAAAATATACATTTTTTAACTTTTTTATTGAAAATCAAAACTATGACGAGCATAAAGGTATAGAGTAGCCATTCATTTGATATAATTACCGTTGGCATCAATAACGGCCTCAAGACTGCCTCTGAACCGGCCGCATGCTCTTCTGACCATCTCATTGTCCATGTTTCCGAATACCTCCTTGATGGAGTACATCAGGCTGGCCTTGGTGCTATGAGGATATCTGTTGGTATGTCTCTCGACATAGCCCCAGAAAAAAAATAGTCCAAAGAAATAAGGTCGGGAGAGTTAGGAGGCCACAAATCCTTGGTTACGACGTCATAACAGTTCTCGGTTAACCACTGCATGGAGATTTTGGACACATGGCAGGGTTCTGAGTCCTGTTGCCACACCCAGGGCCTGTTTCCGGCCTTCATGAACCTGGTAAGGTCATCCTCAACCATCTTTTCACTTTTTCGACAAAGTTGGTGTCCCTGACCTTCCTGTCGGCGCCCTCCTCCTTGGGTGCCCTCTTTATGGTGGCATCAACATCCCAGGTGTCCTCTAGCTTCTTACGGATACGCTGAACAGTCCGCAAATTCACTCCTAAGGTCGAAGCAATCGTTGTATTGGAGATTTTACCTCCATTATTAACCAATCCCATGACTACGGCGAACCTCGAAAGCTCCTCGTTCCACTTATAGCTCTTTATCTCCTCATATGATGACGGCATGATGTTAACTGAACTACGTATCGTCAGCTGACAAGAATAGTTTTCTTATTTGGTAACTGGTTTTTTATTTGATAATGTCGTCTTCAAGTTATCAGGGTTTAAAGTAGGCGACAATTTGATCCCCGCTCCCTGTATATATATATATATATCACTTAATAAATCTATATATTTCATTTCAAAATATTAAAAACCGTTTCTACGACATTTCATTCAAAACATTTCCCGCCATAGATATTTACCCTGCCACTCCTACATAAATTAAAGCGAAGAAAACCCTCACAAACCACCATTTATAACTCGATAATTGGGGGTATTTCGTGTACCGCTAGTCCCAAAATGAGATTATTTCTACCGCTGTCTCAATACCCCAATTTATTCCACAAAAATTAAAAGTTATAATGTTTATATATATCAATTATTCATATTTATTCTATTATTTTCTTATACATATTAAAAAGGGAAATGTAAAATTATGAATTCTGACCAATGCAATGTACATATTCTAAAGTATCCATATTTTCATATTTATTAAAAAGATTAAATAATTTTTTTATTAACATTTTCATACTATTTGGATGACACTTACTCCGTAGACATTTCCCTCCCAAGACATCCACCCTATATAACAACAGTAATGGTCCCTCTGCCCACACCCCTCCCATTTATATCTTGAAAGTTGGTATATTGTCATGTATTGCGAGTCCCAAAATGGGATGAAACCCACTACTGTCAAATAAGTTACCTTCAAATGCCACTACCAACACCTCGATTTATATCCAGGAATTTCGGGCTTCTTTCGAGTACCACCAGTTCCCAAAACGAGGTGAAACCAGAAAAAAATTTCGGTGCCCTTCAGGATGTAATTTGTGGGGGTGGTAAATGTAGTAGTTGCATCCCATTTTGGACCCTGGGAGCATCCCAAAACAGCACCAACATTTGGGAGGTAAATAGGGGCTGTGAGTCGTTCTTAGTAGTTGCTTAAATAGTGGCGCTATTTTTATTTCATTTTGGAGTCTAGCTGCACCATAAAACAGCACAAACATTTGGCGTGTAAACGAGTGGTTATGAGGGACTTTTAGTGGTTGCTTAAATAGTGGCAGTGGGGTTCATTCCATTTTAGGACACGGCAGTACCCAAAAACAGCAATGTAATAAGTTCATATGTAAACCTGAAACAAAGATAAGATATATATTGTACAACATGTTCAAGTTCTTTAAAGTTTTGTTATATATTTTCAATTGTGGTTTTTTTTTCATACTGTTCATTAATAAACTAATGAATTATAGAAATTTTTTATATCAATAAGAGTTATATTTGGTCTATTTATAGTAATTATTGTTCCTATAGAATTAATTAATATTTAAATAAAAAATTAGTTAATACACAGGGTGGACAGGGTAAATCCGGAATAAATTTAACGGCTAATTATGAGACTTGTATATGAGCAAGGAAGATTATTTTTTATTCATTCAAAAGCCACATTAATTGTAAAATGATTATCCTCAATGAAAGCCTTCGTTCCCGATCATGATCTCTACACTTGCCTTGCATGCCCCTGCTACCTTGTGCAGATCCAGGTCCGTCATTTTATTGCCGATGGAGGTATTCAAGGCCGCAATTGAGGTATGATTATTATCGCGAACGATCCTCTCCATCCTACCCAACAAGTGAAAATCACATAGATTGAGGTCCGGGTTGTTGGATAGCCAATAGAATGGAGGCCAAACATCCGGTACATTTTACCCTAATAACTCTTGTACAATCTTTGCATTATGAGCAGGTGCTGAGTCTTGCTGGAAAATGTATAGCTTTCTATTAGAGACTTCATTCATCCATGGGATGACCACGTCCTTGAGAAAGTCCCTGTAGACTTCCTTGGTCACCTTCTGCCCCTTTTGGAAGAAGTTGGGGGGGCATAACTTTTCTCTCCGTGTTGATGACCGCAGGACCATAACTGAAGCCGGATTCATTCTTTTCATGACTGGTTTGACCTCATCAGGGTCCAAACAGATCCATCTATCGTTTTTACAGTTATGAATGGCGTCAATGGTGAAGATTTTATCGTCCGAAAAAAATGTACGTAACCACCTTTGCACTTCATTTGGTTAATAAGTATTTTACCTTTGCTAATTCTGTCTGTCTGATTCTGCTCTGTTAGCAAATGCTTTGAGGCTCTGACCCTCGTAAAATAACCTAGGTCAATCTTGAGGTCATTTTTGATGGTCCCGTTGCTCACATTAGGTCCTTGGCAATTGATGGCTTCAAGCTAGCTATGAACCTTTTAATCAAGATTCTATCAGATCTTGTTGAATGAGCTGCTCTCTTAGTCTTTCCCTCCTTATAAAAGGCCTTAATCACGTCATAAACTGTTGATTTGGGATATTTGAAGAAGGAAATTATCGCCTGGGCAGAGTGTCACACGCAGCGAGCTTAGATGATGGAAATTCTCCTTACTTTTTCTATGCTTGAACGACGAGATACGCAAAAGACCTTGTTGTTAAATTCGATAACTAACACATTTAGCTTGTCGCAAGTATTATTTTTTTTATCACAGAACCTTTACAAGTATCATAATTAGCCGTTAAAAGTATTCCAGATTTACCTTGCACTATTATTTATTATGAACTTCTGTTACATTTTTAAAAGTGGTTCATTTTGTCCTGTAAGGCAAGGGGCTTGTATAAAAATTAAAGACCACACAAGAGTTAATATACCTCCAACGTATTACAGGTAATTATTTATATTAAATACAATAAGTTGAGCTTTAGCTACACACATGCAGTTTTTGAAATATTAAACCCTCATACAAAAAATATATTTTTAAACATCCAAACAAACTTTGATTTCTTTTTATAGATTTGAGCATTCTGTATAATCTTCTTAAACAATGGATAATTATTTGCTTATAAATACATAAATTTACTCACAATAAACTTAACTTCTTTAAACTTCATTTCCACCACCTTGAGGAGAAAAAACTTTAGATTTTTGAATGTAAATTGTATGAAAGTACAAACTTGACGTAGTATGCTGTATTTAAAACACCATTTGTTTGATGAAAAACAACCTATTTTTAATTTGCGTACGGCTTCCTTGGGTACGTTTTTTTAAATTATGTGTTGTTAAAAATAAGCGTTGAAAGGTCATTATGTGGGTGCATACATAAATCAGATATTCCTATAGATAAAAGAAATCCACAACTCTTGGGTGGATTATATTTTTTTTTTTGTGACCAGTTTCAAATAGGAATTATCTATAAATGATGTTTTTTTGGCAATACTAGAGTTGGAAGATGTAATACTAAAGAGATGCATTACTTAGGAATAGTATAAATATTCCATGCCTTGATCCTACACCATACCTTTAAATTGAAAGAAGAGAAGTTGAAGTTATTCTCCTAATTTTGTATGAATCTCTTTTCCATTCATTTTCAACTTCTTTAACCTATGGAGGATCCCGAGAGCTGTAACTTTGATCTCAATTTAAAATGAGGCCAAGCCTTTCATTAACGCATTATACGGATTGATAGTCCCAGTTTTCCCTTCGTTCAACATCAGACCATATAAATTAGAGAATGATGACAAGACCCCAAATGTTGATGTTATTTTTTTTACGTACTCCCATAAAAATATCATTGCTAAGTCGTCTCCATAATGGGCATTTTAAATTGGAGTGTGACCAATGAAAGCCTTTTATTCCATCTCTGTGATGTATGTCTTATATTAGGCCATCAAGGCATACAATAAAAAGTATTTGGTTTAGAGTGTCTTCCAGACGAACGTCCCTGTTGTTCGAAAAATATTCAAATTATAAAACTTTTTTTACGTTTTTACATTTCATAAATACTTTAATTTCTTGAAATTAGATTTAATTATGGGTTCAGAAATTTAAGAAGTTTGAAATTGTTTGAAAGTTAAATTTCACTCCGTATCATGGAAACAGATTCCTAAAAAAATAATCATAATTATAAAACCACATATGCATGTACACAATTTCAAGCAATTCTGAAATGTCCTCCCTCATTCGTACGACAAAATCTATTAGAATCTCATCTGTCGTAATTCTTACATCCATACCAAACCGTAACTAAACCTATATTCAAAAACGGGCAAAAGCCGTGACCAACCTGAGGGGATAACAATACAAATAAACAATTTTAAGCACAATAATTTAGAATCCAGTAAAAATTTTGCAGTTTTAACATAAGGAAATGTAAATAATTTGTTGCCTATATTTTAGTTAGAGAACACTGTTGGGATTTTAGTAGTTTACTAAACAGGTTAAAACGTCGTGTTCTCTAGCACTAGATACTGGAAAAGAGAGTCATTATTAATTTTGTATATTTTAATATATATATTAATAATTAAGGATATTATATAATACAGTTGCGTATTTAAGATAAAAATGAGTCGTCACATTATTGGATCGTTCTAAACATAACAGACACAAGTATTGTTTTAGAGGACACGACCGCCTAGTGCCTTCGTAGTCACAAAACTACGTAAATACTTGTCTCTAAAAATAGTTCTTAAAATAATATTGAATTATCTGTTTTGAAATGATCTAAGACAATTGGTAAATAATTGATTAGAATTATCTTTAAGAAAGTGACACGGTTTTATGCGCTCTGTTTTTGATATCATAAAAAAAATGAGCATTCCATGTTTTAAACAAAATTAAAGTATATCGTCAGAATTAAATCATATAAAACTACTGAAGCGACAAATTGGCTTCATCTGTTGCGAATATTGTTGAATCAGTTACATTCGAAATCAGTCTTTTTCCTATGGATTTCTGTCTTTTTTCTAATAGATCAAATCTTTTTCACTATTTAACAGCCCTTCGGACGGCTTAGACGATTATTCCCTCCAACGATACAAGCTTTCTTTTTATGTTCCTCATTCCTACTTAAGCTTTTTAGTTCAATTAGGTTTTACACTCTTCATTAATTCAATTTTTTGATATGTTACCATCATAAAGAGTTAGATATTTAGGTGCATTAGAAATCCGCTCTTTGAATACATATTATGATAATTCTAATACTTTAATATTATTTCGAAGATGTTGCTGAGTATTAACATTTTTTATTAAGTTAAGTATTTTTTTGTTATTATTTAAAATATTCTTTTGCAAATTTCTGCCTTTCAAACATTTTCCACACTTTTTTTTTTTTTTCTTGATTTCAAATAACTGTGTAGAACAAACTTTTTCATTTTTGTACATACAGTTTCTAATGGGTTTGACTTGTTCCGTGCTCTGAATAACTTATGTATTATGCATATACGAATATATACTTTCCTTTTGCTATTGCAAAAAAAAAAGTTTCTACGGAACTCGAATGTTTATATACATTTATATATTCCACGCCAATATTTATATTGCAGAACTTCTCCAAAATGTGCAAATTTATAAATTATGTTCATTGTACATTTTTAGAAAGATTGTAGGTTTTTTTAAATCATTTTTTGCTACTTTATATTATTTTATTACATAAATGTCATCTCTACTAAAAAAAAATATTTTCCTAAAAAGATTTGATAGTCAAGGTGAAACTTTCATCATAATAGCTAAAAAAATCCAAAATAAGAGGTGATAAAAAAAACTAAAAACCCCATATAAAAATCCTTTGTTAATGTTCCATAATAAAGATTTTGTTATAAATATATTAGTTGGATAACTCAGAGATAAGTAAACTAATCATTTTTTTTTTCGAGATATTAATAATTAATGAATATTCAAATTCACTCCCTAAAAATCGTCAATGCTTCGTAAGAATCCATAACTTGAATAGAAGTAAGGAAATTGTATATGTTTATATTTATATTTACAATAAAACAATGTGGGTGGGCTATGATTGGCTTAATTATTTAGATAAATGAAATAGAAATGAAACTGTTAACAACTTATTCTTTTTAGATAAAACACTCGAAATAAGGGAACATATTTTTCTATTAATTTAATTAATTAGCATTTGCTAGTTGACTTCTTTTTAAAGACCACGTTTACCGCGCATATTTTGAAATATGTTACTCCGTGACAACATTTTGTCTTACTTGACTTATGTAAAACATTTGACAAAAATAAAATAATGCTAAATTATTACTTTTTTTACATATCTATCGAATACATTTTAATCCAATTTATTTAATTGAAATTTAGGAGTTTATTTACAAAGGTTTCACATCAAAAAATATTTCGTGTTACATAAAAAATAGTTTTAAAAATAATAAAGCACCGAGATTTGAAGGTTTAGGGTGTAAAATTTTTGACATCCTCCCGATGTTTTTGTCAGTTTCTCTTAAAGTTAGGAATTTCGATGGAGAAGTATGGAAAATTACCTAATTCTATAAACCATGGTAGAATTGAACTCATACCCAAGAGAAGAGACAGTACTCAGTTCTATCATTTGAGGCCTATACAGTTTTGACGAAACGTTTAGAATCCTAGCAGGAGTAATTTCTAAACAAATTGACCCTACCCTGAAACAAAACATAGGGAACCATCAAAAAGGATTTCAAGAAAATAGGAAAATAACCAATATATCCAGAAATATTAAAATATGTCTTGATTCTTTGAAAGAGAATAAAAATTTGGGGTAATTATTGTAAATTTAAAAAGACTGATGTTCTCCCTGCAGGGATTTGGTAGCAAGACTCTTCGACTAAACTTTTAGACTGAAATATCAAAAATAGGTTTGAAGTTTTAGGGATATAATGGCAAAGACACGGTGAAACTTAGACAAATTGGACAACACTGTGAAATTTTCGTATATTACAAAGTAAGAGAATTAAGAAAATGCAATCTCCTGACAAGATTTGAATTGTCTGGTGCTGAAATAGTTCCCTTATTTTTATATAAGGCGCATTCTCTGCCTCTTTTAGCTGAAAAGGCAATCAATGAAGAAAATTCTTGGCAAAGGACCCTTTTTTGAATCAAAGTGCCTCCCTTCTCTCAAAGGGCAAAAAAAATATATATAGGAGGTGAGCTAACTCTACTATGTTCTATATTTTTTTAAATCTCATTAAATAAATAAAAACACTTATTACTTCACAACTTCACAAAATAATTTACTTATTAAATTTTTTGATAGGCCTTTCACAAACTACAATGAAAGGTCGAATGCTCAAATTCAGATATCTTTAACGTAAGAAACATATTCCTTCTCGCAATATTCATATGTATTAATGATGCAGAGGTTAACTTTTAGCCTGTGATTTACCCACCTTTCGGTTTGGATTGTAATTTTTTTATCTCACGGTTTCAATAAAATTAATCTAATTCACCATTTCATCACTATGAATGCCATATTTATTACTATGGGCAATGTATAAGGCATTGCATGTTCATGACATTTTTTTACCGTTCCTGATTTGGTATACATAATGTATCTTATTCTAGATTATGCTTGCAATTTCCAAACTCTAGAGATCTCAAGACTAACACAATAGGCTTTAAACTAATGCAACCCATCCCTGATACGTTCTCATGCAAGACTTTAAATTTTGATCGCATTTTTTCAAATATAAAAGGGTAGCTTAAGTTTAGTGGGATGATCTTCAATGCACAACTTTTTTGTTATATCTCCAATCAATCCATGCTTTGAAATGCATAGTCGTAGGAAACAACTTGCCGATATGAGACATATTGAATGTGAAACAATCACAATTCTCATTTAAAGAATTGATTCATTTGCAATTCCTACACTATGATAATCATTCTTCTAATGCGATAAACATAAAATTGATCAGTAGACAAATCATCAATGTCGCTTTCAGACATTTCACGGAAGGATAAATTTGTCCTTATTTTTCTGAATTTATAACAAAATTCGAAGTCGTGATCGGTGCCACAACTAATTTACTTGAGTTTCCCTATTATAATAAATAAACGCATAGTAAAGTCGATATATATTATTAATATAATCTAGGTACTTGAAAACGAGTTAGCTCAATTATTGGGACCATCGAGCTCAGTTATTATGTGACAGTGTAGTTTTGTATTGGTATGAAGTTTACACACTATTTGTTTTTTGTTTTTTAAATATGTACTGAATGTATGTAATTTAATGAAATAAACGTGGAAATAGATGCTGTTTCCTATACAGACAGACAATGTACACAATTCTACAAACTACACCTTTTTTTTTTGTAGAATTTTAACATAAAAGTATGTATGTAATATCAAAGCAATATTATATTCGTCATAATAATTGTGACAATAAATAGATTTTTATTGGTGTACATATATAAGTGCCCATAAGTAGTCATGTAGTTCTTGGAATCAATATTTGAGGATTTTGGTCTCATTTCGGTATCAACCCTTTAAATTTTTGACTTTGTCTTGCTATAGAACCCTTGAAAGACTTGTGTCTTCGTATGAAGAATAAGACCAAATCAAATAGACTAAAATGTTTCTTTTCTAACAAATAATACTATAATTGAAATTCTCTTTATCTTGTCTTGTTCTTGAATCCTTTGAAGTATTTTTCTTGGATCAAGACTTCGATCAATTTTCCATCTATTTTATTTAAACTCTATTTTGGCTTGTAATCATGTCATTTGTTGTTTACACAATATTTGAACAAATCTATGGACCAAAAGTTTATTTATTATTTGCACTATGAGCATGTTCTACTAACTTTACTATCAAGAAGATATACAATTCGGGATATCAAAACTAAGAGATATAAAAGATGGAAGTGATTTAAGAGATATCAGTGTATGACCATAATGTTTTTCTAAGCTCAATTCGGATTATTCCTCAATTATTTATATCAAGGATTTGAACAACGCCACTGAGTCTTTTATCAGTTGTAGACATTCCTCAAAGCCAATTGATTAGTTTTATCGTTAAAAAAAGAAACTAAGTTTTCATTATGAATGAAAAATATCAAACATATAGAATATATTAATGGTGTTGATAAAAGTTATTCTATAGGAGTCAAGCGAGTATTAGATGAGTCATCCTTCAAAAGAATCCAGTCAAATAACAGAAAAATCCGTATTATTCCCAAAATTTATTGATTTGATATTAGTTTAACATTTTCACCCCCTGAACTTTTAGATAGTTTTAGATTTATATCATCATTAAGGTTTTTTTTTATAATTTTTGTCATTATATTAAAACTGAATATAAATTTGACTAAATAAATCCCCATTTAAACATTTAAGGTATCCTTGAATAGTTTCATTATCAATTATGATAAAGCAAACTTGAGAAAATGCACTTCATAGATTTTGATTTTGAAAAAAACACTTGATATTTTCTGTCTTTATGATGAGGTTTTATACATTATATATTTAGACTATTAGAGAAAACGTAACATCACTTGGATTATAGAGTCATCCTCGGTTTATTTACTTTTGTAGTTTTGATGGAAATCTTTAGAATCAATAAACTGGTCATAACAGTAGGTGCACTTAAGTCTAGAAGACTGCAATTTGGACACATATTACGAAACAAAGAATAAAATTGAATTTTCAGGATGAATATTTTGTATTTCATTCATGTCGAAGGCATCGAATTTTGCAAGCGACAATATTCTTAATAAACTTGATGTAATGACACGAAGTAGTCAGCAACTGAAATTTGGCTATATCAGTTAAATCCAGCTTCTATAAAATCAATCTTAACCTGACCAAGGAGGACGTAGTAAAATTTACATTCCGTAAGTAAATACATGGCCAGACCTGCTACAGCATCAGTGGTTTCACTCACATCAGTAAAAGTTTATACAGTGAGGCCCATCTTGCTACACACACTCTGTTTCATCCATTGTGAAAGTATTGGAAGGTAAATAAAATTTCCATGGTCCTTCGAAATGTATCCTTCATAGTCCTGCAGATGGCGTTTTACGGTTCACGATATTCTAATACATTCGTATGATCGACAAAAAATTTGCTGTCATCTTCCAGTCAGAATAATGCTCAGAGTAGTCATGAAAAACACAATAAGCTAAAATACATTGGTTTTTTCGATAGCTGTTGGGTATAGAGATTTAGAAGTCAGTTTATGGGCTTGTGTTTCTCCATCTCATAAAGCTGAAAAATATGTTCGAAGTTTGGGGCAGAAAGGTACGTGTCCTTGAAATTTGTGCACTTGAAGACTTTTCTCCTTTGAAAACAATCATTAATGTTCTTAAAGTTGTGTGTGCTGTCGAAAAGAAGAAAAATATGTTGGTTTGGAGTAGCAGGATTTACGATACTAGATTTCAATTATCTTTCACAAGTAACATTTTCTGTTAGAGGTGACATTTTCCATAGAGATTGATGTTATTTCAAATCCAAGTTTGAAGAGTTCAGCGTTGATTTGTAAAAGTAACTCATGAAGTGTACACGTAGTTAAGATTTAGAATTGGGTACATTGCAACCGTGTCTTGATATTTTGAGCAAGTCGAATTGGTCATAAACACAAGTAAAGTCTTTGTAACATGACCCCCTTCCTGCCCAATATCTTTGCTCTGAAATACACTTTTTAGAGAAAATAAACTTCGTCTACCAAAATCACAACACTCTTTCGACTTTTTGTCAGTAAATTAAATCTTGTGGTAAGATTATCGGTGGTTTAGGAGGAAAAGCCATCATTCATTGTGAATGTCGAAGATAATTTTTTAAGATTACTTGAAGAAGGTAGTCATACTATACGCTGACATTTGACGATACAATGCAGGACTTGTGTTGTGCCATAAAAGAGATATTGCTAATAATCTCGGTGAGTAGCACCTTCGTTTATGAGGAAAGTTCACAAAGGCAAGTTGCTCACTAATAAAGATTAGCTTTTTCCGCGGATAAAATTTAAGCTTGAATTTTTTTAAAGATTATATAAGCCATTGAGAATGTGCTTAATGCTGTCTTGAGTAGGAGGAGAACGAATAATTTAAATATGTGCAAGAATATTTTGAAGGTTGATTATCAAGGTAATTATCTCCTTTTTTTGATGTATCGGGCAAGCTTGGAACATACTTTTTTCATTCTTGAGATACAGGACGAAATACATTTCCACTTTAACATTAGTAGTAAAATCGATCTCAATAAAGTCTTCTGTTCAAATGAAATGCACATTACTTTGAAGTGTTTTATTATGAATTTTTATACATAAATCACTTAAGTCCATATGTATCCTTTTGGGGAAAAGCTTCCTCTGCTTGAATAGTAGCTTTTATGGAAGGGATCATACAATAAAAAATGTTATAGACTCATCTTGGACTTATTTTTTTATTTTTTTCCTTGCGTGAGCATTCCATAATTGGCAGCATGCTTGGAACTAAAATACTCATCCTTTGAGCATTTTAGAGAAAAATTGTAATTTTTTTTTTTTTTTGCCAATAATTTGTTTTATCTATAATACTTCATAATATAAAAATTATGTTACTGAATTGAAATTGCTACTTTTAAAGAAAGAACATCAAAATTTTATTTTTTTCGACGTTTTACAGATTTTCAAATCAAAACACGTCCATGAAGGACCCTATTTTTGGACGTTTGATGGATTTCTCTTGTTTCGAGGAATCAAATACAATATAAAAAATATCAGACAATAACAAATTACCAACTTTTGTCCTTACAGTACACCCTAACATACAGGCATAAAATTAAAATGAATTTCTAAAATGATGAAGTTTTCCTTTTATGTATTAAAGAGGGAAATATCTTATGATATAATTTATAATAAAAAATACGAACGCACGTTACATACATTAAAATATGATGAAATTACTGTTTTCTTTTGTTCTTTTTCATGTAGGATTTTCAAAAATGATATACTAGTACACACATAAAGTAGCTCAGTAGTGTTTCAAAAAAAAAAAAAAAAGCATAAAATTCAAATTTGATAACGTCATGGACTTTTTTTTGACCGAAGTAGAGTACTACAACTCTGAGTATATCTTAATATTAAGATAATATCAGTATTATCTCTTCGCTCTTTTATAAAGTAAAGTGTCTGTGTGTGTTTCCGAGTATAACGGTCAAACCTAGAAGTGGATTGTGCTGAAATTCTTCAACTAGCTTTTTATGGCTCTGAAAACGGTTCTAGTAATATTATTTTGGAATGCAAACCCATAGACACATTAATATAGCATTATTTTAAACACGATTTCTTTTGACTAAAAAAACAACCACTTCATATATAACAATAAATATACATCATAAAATTCTAAGATATATTCTCCTTGTCTGTTGGTATGTCTTTGTACACTTTAAAAAATAATATATATAAGGCTTAGTTAAGAAATAAAGAAGGGAGTATAAGACAAAGGACCTTTGACCATAGCGTGACAGTTGAACCATAAAATACTAGAATCTAGTATTTTGTGGTTGAGCGAACGACGGTTTAAAAGTTTGTACTTGAATAATTTTTCTTCCCTTAAAAAGTGAGCAAAAATACTTATGGATTTTTTTTTTTTCAATTTTAGTTTCTTAATGTCCCAAGCAATGCAGAGAAAACCTACTCTAGTATACATATATTAATATTAATATATCACAAATATATATATAAATGAATCATTTGAACTGTAAACAAGCTAGATTCGAAATAATAAATAGTTAATTTTAGTTGCATCCTTATTAGGTTTATTACATAAGTGGAGAATCGTATACTCTAATGCTATAAATTACACTTTTCAACAGTAAAAATGCACAAATACAAAATTTGTGGTGCATCTACTTAAAAACAGCATTGAAAAAAACAAAGAAAAGATATAATCCCAAATTATATTTTTAACTTAATATATACATCTTAATTTTTCATTGATATATTCGAACTCAAATTTATGGGATGAGATAATAAACACAAGAGTTATAACAATATAAAATTTACCTTTATTTAAATTGAGATACTAATGTAAGTGCAGTTTGCAGCACGTTCAAAGTTAATGAGATTATTTTCTTGATATAAATTGACGATAATTGTGAAAGATTATAAATACAAATTTTGAGAAAAATCAAACTGGCCAGCTTTTTTGTTGATGGGCCACATATGATGAGCTTAGTAGACATTAATCTCCTAATATGAATTATGGACTATTTTTTTATATCCGCCTCTGACTCTAGAGAAAATATTTAATATTCAAACTCTTTTTAAGCGTTTGGTATTGAAAATAAAGAGAATATATAACTTATAGTAAATATATTTCAAAGTATAATGTTGAAAAATACTTTAACCATTATTTACAACGCTTTACTACGTTTAAAAACTCATAGCCCCATGGAGATCTGATTAAGAAGGTGTAAAAAAATTATTTCATTTAATTGTTCAAAGTCTTAATTTTTTTGGTAAAGAATATACTTTCTTCAAAAATTCTCATTATTATTGTCAATTTGAAAATATTCAATTATTATATATCAATTTTTTTTTGCTTCTTACTGCAAACATACATCATATTCATACAAAGTTTTACCAA
Organism: Lepeophtheirus salmonis; assembly: GCF_016086655.4. NCBI lineage: Eukaryota > Metazoa > Arthropoda > Copepoda > Siphonostomatoida > Caligidae > Lepeophtheirus > Lepeophtheirus salmonis. The sequence continues at coordinate 33,134,418 of NC_052144.2, read as the reverse complement.
ATTCAATTTGTAACTTTTTCCACCATCCTTGTTACTAAAAAAAACTAAGAAAAAAACTGGAATTGAAAACAAAACTTTTGTTTAACTTCGTTTTCTTCCAAAAATACATTTATTATCTGAAAAAAAAAAAAATACCATAAAATATCACATAGACAAAATGTACCACTTATTATAATTATGCAAAAAATATCAACAAATAGCAGAAGAAGGGAAGTAGTGCAAATCATTTATCATAACATAAAATCATGTTTAAAGATAATTTGAAAAAGAGAGTAAAATTATATTACTATTTATTAAGTTAATAATTTTGACCTAAAAAAGTATTTTTTGATTTTGCAATACATTTTGGAGTCGTTTGTTCATATAAGGATATTACTAAATAATATTTGCTCTGTATTTTCATCCCGTCCCAACACAATCCATAATCTTTAATTCAAAAACTACGAAACTTTTTAATATCTTGAGGCATACCCACTTCGGACACGTATTGCGTATAGTATTGAAGAACAGATAATGCTGAACGTCTTGCAAATGCAAGGATAGTTGAGTTAAGTTATCAAATACTATTAAATGGAATATATAATGTTTTTGTACCATTTTTGCTGTTGGACAGTGTTACTTTTTATGAAATGTTCGACAACATGGTATTTTTGAATCACTTCACTATGGATTGGTCGTGTATAAAAAGGTATTTTATATTTAGTAATAGTAAATATGTAAGGTAACTATTTATTTGCTCCCCCCCCCATGATTGGTTTAAGATAAATATCAAATATCTGTATGGCATAGGTATAGGGGAAATTTTATAGAAATTTTGATTTTCTCTGATATTTTATAAGATGCAATCAGCAGCAATAAGGGGAATGAGAAAATAAATATTGTTAAGTGTTTGTGGTCTAGGAATGCTAAAGATAACTCATATCAGCTGAATGAATATTTTTTTATGACTTATGTAATTTTTAATAAGAGTGCGACGCAAAAATTTGCATCCTTGGAAATTTACATTAGGTAACAAATTCTAATATAATGAATATTCATTATCATGGCTTATCAAGTTTGTCTTCTATAAAAATTGTTCCCTTTTTTTCATAAAACAATAAGCCTCCTAAACCACAATCAAGTTGATGAATCTACATATACTTTATAACTCCAATATTTTTTATTTAAATAAATTTGTCTCTCACGAGTCAGACATAAAACTAAAGCATTATTTATCAAAAATGTTAGAGTACATCTGATTGTCCTACTTTCTTTTTTTATTAATTTGGACAAATGTCGATTATTCCATAAAAAGAGGACTGTAAATTATTATTTCTTTAACTTGTGGGCCATTGAAATCTAAACACTTACTAATTCAATAAATTAATTGTTGTTGAGTGATTGAAATTAATTCATATTTGGATATATTAAAGCATGTACAATTAGTTACAAAACATAAAAACCTGAGCTCTTTAGCTTACGTACAAGTCGAGAAAATGACACTTGAACGTGATCAACGAATTTCCATGTGCGCATTCCAAGCAGTTGAACGTCTCCCAGAACACCGTCCACGCCTTCAGCATGTCCAAAACGTTGAAAAGGAAGAAGGGCTCTGTCAGTAAGGCCAAATTGGATCCGAAGGAGTTAAACAAAAAAATTCAGGTACTATGCAAAATACGAAATAACAATGTAGTGATATTTATAAAATATTGTAGGTGTGTACATAAAACATCGAACGTGTATACAGAGTTAACTGTATATAGAGCAACCTGATGTAAATCATATAAATATTTTTGATATGAGAAATAGTATTGTAGTCGTTGTAATATTTTGTTTTTGATATTTCTCTCGAATGTATAAGATAACTCATAATGTGTTTTTCAGTATTTGTTAAGATTTAAACTAAATATCACGCTGATATGTCGAAATGAATATTGTTTGTTTTTATTACATAGCGTTCTAGAAATTAAAGTACACATTAGTCAACCCAGCATAATTTATTTTTCTTCACAAACTTCTATTGTTATTCTTTAATTCAGAGTGAGCAAAGAAGTTCTCAAGTTAACTTTTTACTGCCTCAATTTTATGTAAGGAATTAAAAAGAAAAATTCTCATTTGTATAAACTTGTATAGGGATTAGGTTATACATAATATAGATGAAAAAACATCAAAATATTTTTTAATAAGAAATATATTTTAACAAGCCTTTGAGATCCACTTGGTCACATTATTAAAAAATATATATATATTTAAATCTATGTACTATGGCTTTAAATGTACATTCGGGCAATGACTATAAATAATAGCAGTGGAAGTTCATAAAAAAATATATATAGTTTCCTTCAAAAACATATTTCTTATATAAACATACAAACATTTCCTTATATTGATTATAAACTAGCTTTTATCACAATTAGGTAGAAGACATAGTCTTTGAAATTAATGCTACACTTGTTTATTTAAAAAGATACTTTGAAGTACATCCAAGAGGTAAAGGGTTAACAAACACATAAGTAGCGTCACTCTGTTTAAGCAATTAGTCATATATTTCTAACTTTTGTTCATGCATTTATTATATTGAAATTCAAGCCACACGGAACGTACAAATAAACTGATAAATCCTCTTTATACTAAAAAATGGATGCTTATCAGTAAACTAAAGTATAAGTAATGTGTATATAACTTATGCAAGAATATTAAGCTGGTATTTACATATCCTAGATACAGATATATACATACTAATACAACCACATATTTCCAAATAAAAGAGCTTTTTTAGAGAGCTGCTATGTTCTTAATTGATTTTAAATACAAATAATTTGATGCGCAAGCAATCTTGTACCATTATTCATATTTATCTATAATTAAATATTTTATATCATCATGGGCATGACTAATATTGGTAAAGTTTTCTGATGATGAGAAAAATAAGACAGGGGGGATGAATGATGTGATTAATAGTCCTGGCATATGAATAGAGCTTCAAAGACTTTTTTGTGTATGCGTGTGTATTCATCGTTTTATTTGCCCTTTTACCCTTTTTATCGTATATTTTAATTTTCTTAAAAGGAACTCTTGTTCATATATTTATATTTAAAGTATAGTATTTTCTTTTTTGTGCAATGTTATTGACACATTTTGAAAAAAAAAAAAAATTAAAGCTATATTATACAACCCTTTCGATTCTTTTAAAGAATGAAGAGACTCCCGACTGAGTCTTTTCCTACTCCACATGTATCTTTGTCTGTTACAAAAGCGTCTTATTTACGATTATGCATTTCAACTTTTCTTGCCAAGAGAGGTGAAAAACGTTCAATTTTAATTTCCATTTTTGATCATACCTTAGCTAAGGCAGCTCCGATGCCTAAGTGAAGTACTTCGTTAGAAAGCCTCGTTATTATTATTTCCTTTCTAAATTATGTCTTAATAAAACATGAGGAAACATTGGGTTTTAAAAATAAGTATCTCATATACAAATAATAACGAATGAATCACTATTCTGGATTCTTTTCTTCAAACTTTTTCTAATTGAGAATATCTTTTTTGGGGCAGAACACATTAGTCGACTTTCATCTAAGAATCCGTGGAAGGGATCTTTGTAATTTCAAATGAAGTAGGAAATTGGATTGTCCAACTTTTTTTCGAATACAATTCCTGGATTACCAAATCCAACATATACTAACGCCCATTGTAGGTAAGAGCAATGGTAGAGAGTGTGATGGCTCTAGTTACATATACAACGAATCAAGTGGACTTTTATACAATACCAAGGACTAATCCACTAATTTCTAAGTAAGCCAAAGATATCATAGAACTGCATGGATCCTTGGAGAAGCGAAGTTCTGTCAAATTAATGACTCGTACTACAGTGGTGGAAGCTGGGCTGACATGCAATGACATAGTGGTCCCAAGTCGCAGGCATGGTCCCCATACATGTTCCATCTCTTAAAGGAATATTATCGAGGCTTACAATGAACTCCTATGAATCTTTCATACTCTGTCGGAGGGGTCTATGGATTGGGATGAGTACCATTTTGGATCCAGTAGATTCAAGATAGAGAATATGTACCTAAATTAATATATTTTTTTTTGATCAATTGTGAATTTTTGATCATTAGTAAATATGACCACTATAAATGTGCTGGTCACTTCTTCATTTGACGTGTATTGTTTTAGAACCAGGTGTGAGTCAAGGCATAGTTGACTATATTTCTTTAGCAATTAAAGTAAATTATATTATTCATTTTCTTTTGTGTAGCCTATGAAACAAATAAGTGATATTGATACTAATTATTGAGCCTAAATATTTCAATGTTTTGGTGATCGTTGTAATTGGAGCTAGGTGAAAAATATAATCAACTATTTTTGGTGTTTGGTCAATACATCAAAAACTATTCTAGGCATATTGTTTAGATGGAACGCGTATTACTAACTTTATTTTTTCATCAAGTAAATTTTGATTTTTGGAGGAGATTAGTTATAAAAAAAGAGATTTGAAGGATAATAATTGCAACTTATGATTTTTCTTTTTGGTTGATCAAATAAATTATTGTGATCAGAATAATAATTAATTATAAAAATTATTTTCATAAATTAAAATAATTATACGATTATTTTAATTCGATTCTCTCTTTCATTCATAAATACCTTACTAATAGAAAACATTGCTATTATTTGGTCAAAAAAAAAAAAGGAAGAGAAAAAGGAGTGTGTGTTTCATGTATAGAGTATTCTAAAGATAATTGAATAAAAAAATAATCTAATGACTGCTATAATGAATTAAAAGAACCTTTCTATAACATAAAATAAATTCATTAAGACATTGATTAAACAATTGTTTTAATTCAACTATTTCATACCTTTTCTTCAATAAAAAATATACTTTGGTTTGACAAAAAAGAAGAAATAAATAAAAAAGTGCGTTTTATTTTATTTCAATAATGTATTTTGGGGTTCAAGAAAGCTACTTGAATCCTAACATTGTCCAATCAATTAATTAAACTCTAAAATAATTACTGGAGATTACAGAATAAGATAATTACTTTTACATGTACATAATAAATATTTTTTTTTTAAACTCTCAAGTTAGTATAACCAAAATTTCATATCGGCAATTCAATGAACCTTCCGATTTATTTTATCTACGCTAAGGATATTCTATCTGAAAATATATTTCTCTGCTGCTTATATCAATCACAAATTTTATGGGCCTCATTTGTCATTTTTATTGCCAAAAATAAGCTTTACTTAACTTTTATCTTTTTCAAGATACAAAAAGAGCTCATGGAGTAGGAAAAACAAATTTTTTTGATAAATTATTATAACATAAAGTGTGATTTTTAATGTATCTTTTAATTAATGAATTCATTAGTCAATGTATTAACCTCCTATATATATATTTTTTTTAGGCATAAATATGTTATGACATATAATAATTGTTGTGCATTTTTTAATAGTTGAATTACTAAGGGATACTTAAAAAAATAAATTTTCTTAATGAAATGCATAAATGCACCAAATCATTGACTTGATAAAAAAACAATTGATTTAAGCTCATCTCATCAATATCAGATTTAAGTGGGAAAATCCGAACTTTTGTTTATGAACATTTTTCTTAAAATGTGTTATTGAAAAAATATTTGAAAAGTTATTTTGTTTCGTCTCAAAATTTAATGATTATATATTTGATATTTTTTTATTTCTAATAGCATGTGCTACGTCATACCTTTGATTAAGGTATATTTGTTTCGTGAATGTGAGAATCGTTTTTTCATCAATGATCTTAAACATTTTTTGCAGTCTCCCACAAAGGATTGAACAGCTATCGGAATAATCATCATTTCTATTTAAGAATTTTAGTATTTCTTGATAGTTCATATTACATATTGTGATATTAGAACCAAAAAGTCATTCAAAAATTGTTTATAAAGTTTTAATTTCACTTGATGAATTTTTCTTGGCAAGTCAAATTTCAAGTGAACTAAGATTAATTTTTTTTTTAAACAATGTTTTTGTGTCAACTAATATATAAGATAACTCACTTCCTAGAAATATTGTTTGAAGAATTAAAAAAAAATTGTCATATTAACAAAAAAATTACATTTTATTTTTGTGAATGTCTATTGACATCCCTCTTGGTGGCACTTATGTGTTAATTAAATCAATAATACTAATGAAAGTTTGATTCTATTGGGTATTTTTAATTGTTAATGAAACAAATCGACATCTCATGTGATCAAAGACTCTCTGATTACCTCCATCAATGAGACAATGATCAACGTGCAAAATAATTCCTTCTTAAAGCCTCCTCCTCCAACAGAGCCGGATCCAGCATATAATTGATACTCGAGGCAAATACATCGAATGAACTCTATCTCAACATACATATGAACAATTCAAACCAATTTTGAAGTAATTTTGCAGAAGAAAATGGACTCAGTAACAATTCAAAGATTTGTGAAAAATGCTCCGATTTGATCTGAACACCTAGTATAGTTTAGATGGAATCCATGTCGTATGGGAACATTTTAATTATTGGACTGAAATAAAAGGCGTAATGACTTGAAAATTTGCCTACGCGTTGTATCTAAGAGAAAAATCCAAAAAGAGTGAAGAATTGATATAAATGATTAAACTTCCTTGTACATTATAATGGAGAAAATCCTATCTTTGAAACAAAATGACCAACCAAATGTAAATCATCAAAGTTCCATGTATCCTTTTTTTCTTTGTATGGATTCTACGATGTAATTTATATATCCAATAATTAAATATTAGCATTATGTGATCTCAAATTAATATTTCAACCATTCTTACCAAAAACAGAAAAAGGGTAATCAAAATTGACAACCAATTATTTATAAATATATGATCTTTTTTTAATAGTATTATATCATTGTTAACAAGAAATAATTCGAACAGAGCTTTTTACCATACAGAACGCATATAAAATGAATAGTAATATTGACAAATAGTGTGTAAATTTATATTTTAGCAAGAAAATTTGAACAAAAATTATCTACTTATACTTATAAATAATATGTAATTTTACCAAATTCTGTGAATATTCAACCACATTTGAAAAATTATGTAAGGGAACAATTTGAGTGATAAATTTTCTAAAAATGAATTTAAGTAAATAACAGATATTTTTAAAACTCAGAATTCAAAATTGGTTCTAGTTTTTCTCTTAGTGGTCTTAATTATGAAATATCTGGAATTATAGTCATTCAGAGTCATTTTAATCCCGAAAACAATCACTAAATTAAGAGTACTATTAATAAAATTTAAGTGAAAGTGTTTTTAATGATTTTGTATGTTGTTCTAAAATTGATAAAATTCCTTTTTTAAGGTGAAAAATGATGAAACACGAAACTCATATTAAGATTCTTATAATTTATTCATTGTTATAAAGAATATTCTAGCTTACATTAAAGAATACTATTTCATGGTTAATTTAAAAAAAAATCTATTGAAATGATATGCATATACAAGGACTTTTGTTGGTTTTGTATTTTTAAGTGATCCCACTTTTTTGGGGTGTACTAGTAAATAGGCAACCAACATTGTTTTAATATTGTTCATAATTTCAATTTCATGACGCCATCACCGTAATAAACATAAAAAATTAAGTAATATCATAACATAATGCTATGCTTTATAAAAATTCAAATAAAATATTAAATTATGATTAATAATATTCGAAATAGTTAAAATATATACTCCTTGTAAATGGATCCTTTAATTTTTTCGACCCTGGTATCTCATTCCCAAGGAAGCAGTCCACTCAATCCCCTTATGAAGTCTCGTAGTTTTCCTTGTATGAATTTTCATCTTGTTGTCCCTCATGGAATTCGGAATTTGAATTCTTACATTTTTTGAGATTGATGATCTAGTTAGAAGTATCTTCCTCCAATCCCACCATCTTCTTTTTATTCCTAACTCTTGAAGAAAAAAGAAGTACAATTCTTTTGATCTTAATGAATAAAGACTGAACTTAGGATTTATCAACTGTCAAATTAAAGGTACATATAAATATTAAATTTATTTCTCTTAGAAATATTTAATTTTTTAAATGTGTTGGTTGTTATATGCACATAGATTTTAGTTTTATGCCAAGAGCTTCAAATTGTTGCAGTACTTATTTTTAATCAACATATTTTTTTTATATTTCAAATCCAAAGCTTTATATACAAATCTGAATGTGAATAAATTCCGACATAGTTTCAATCCTTGAATATATTCATTGTTATATAAAGATATATATAATCTTTCCCAGGGAAGGAATCCACTTGCCTCCTGTATGGAGCTTAGCTTGGTTTGGATCTCTTCTTAGTATTATCCCTAAATCTATCAGAAACCGCGCATTTTTTCTTGATAATAAAGTATTTTGGAACTATTACAATACCTCAAGTAAATATTATTCATGTTCTGATAATACTAAACTTTTTACAATAACATTCTATACATTTGTCGCATCCAGTCTCTTATATTATTTAATTAGAATAATATAGTCTAGAAGAGGGTCTATGACTTGACATCTCGTTGATGAACCAAAATTTGTATACAACTTTGGCTTATTTTTATTCATAAATACAGATACCTTCACTCCTTTGAAATGACAATCGTACGAAGCTTTTGTTTATCACCAAACAATTGGTACACCAAACAGCATTTAATTCCGTTTTCCCATGGTTCATTGAATTAAAACTAGTCAACAAAAATTTCACACTTTGTGAAGTGCCAACGATATATCTTGATTACCCAACAGCAATTTAAAATAAGCCAATTCAGCTTGCTTTGTTTAAAAATTTATATAACTCCTCTGACTTAAAAATGTGTAAAAATCACTTATATAGAAAATATGTTTGGATTATTTGAGCGTATATGTATGGAAAAATTTGTGGAAGAAATATAAGATTAGATAAAACTGTTCCGATCTTATGAAAAGGAAGGGAAATTCAGAAAAAAGTTCAACAAAATTATCAATAAATTTATTAATATAAGAAGATTTAATGAATAAATACTAAAGAGGTGTTTCTATCATTTTCAAGTCAGGTTTGTGATCTTTAATGATCTGTACTTATAATGTTTAAAATAGTAGTTGCAAGAACTTTTATTTATATATCTTCCTGTTAAGCCAAATGGTATCTATTTATAAAAAGCATAATTATTTATACTATTTTTGAGATTGGAATTTGGTATTACTTGAGATATATCTAAGCTCTCCTAATCATCATTTTATTGATCAATTGAACCTAATAGAGCAAAATAATTATTGCTTCCAGGATTTATATGAAATATAGTATAATTTTGAATCCAAAATGAAATAAAAAGAGATGTTGATTTGGTCAATGTCAAGTCCTTACTATATTAATTAGAGACTTGATGTGGGATATGTAAATGTAATAATGTAAAAAATTAAGTATTCATAATAACTAAGGAGCCTGCTTCCCCTTAGTTGTAGAACATGATAATTTAATTATTATTATTTACAAGCACCCAGTGATAAACAAAGTCTTATGAAGTAATTGTGACACTAACATTTATGGTTTACACGCTTTTCATAAAATTTCTCTTTGAGGAATCTCAGTGATAGGTATGAAAGACTTTTTGGTCTTCATTTGGGAAGAGTAATAGCTGGCATAGTATCATTTGGAACTATTCCGACCATTAACCTATTGATGGGGGTCCCTTCTACTTGGAAATCCCATTGAATATCGCAATACTTGTCTGACATATTAAAGGAACTTCATACAGTTAATTTAAACCTTCGAGAGCAGGACCAGAGCGAAGAAAAACGAATTGAGAGGTCGGATTTTATTTCTTTTGCGTAATCGATTTGGCATCCTGAATGATGGACAGTGGGAAAAAGAAACAGTGCTGAATGAAGGTCGTCTAGTATTTGTTCAGGAGGAGACTTTGAGGATCTATCATTTCACCAGGAAGTGAGAGGGATTAGCAGAAAAGTATTTCTGCCAAAGAAAAAGGAAGACCTTCTTTTGGGGCTGTACGGATACCTAAAAGTGACCAGGGAAGTTGATCTACCCATTTTAATGAAATAAGGCATACTTCTATGGAATATTTGAGTGTTCGATGAAAATATTGACCATATTCCTCAATATTCGGGAAAACCTTAAACTTTTCGTTATCTGAATGCTTATACATGCCAAGAAGACGACTTTAACTGGTGGAATATGGATGTTCAGGAGGATTTTTTATCAGAGGTGCCATTAGAGAAGCTTTAATATTGTCTGGTTTAATATCTTGGGTTATACCTTGGAGTCAAAAATGGAGTTCAGCTTGGGCAAACTATAGCAAAAATCGTTAGCTTTGAAATGTGGGAAGTTTCGCCAGTCCACCTACCATTGGTATTGGCTTATTGTGCATTTCAATGCTCGATATTCCCCAATTTAATAATTTATTTTTCTGCTGGAAAAGTATATTCGAATAATATTTTTTTAATAACTAGCTCAACTTATCTGTACATATGATTGATTATTCTTCATCTGTATAGAGGGCGCTACTAGTTACATATAGGGGTTGCCATAGTAATTTGGTTTCTAAATATACACTTTGATCAAAAATAAAGATAAATTATTAGTTATGAATAAAAACTTGATATAAATATAAAAAAATGATTAATATTATAAGAGTGATAAAAAAAAGGAAGTTTTGCTATGGAATTTAATTTAGTTCCTCCCTCCCAATTTTTATTATTATTTCGTTCAATTGATAAGATCAATTCCCTAGAGAAATTAATACAACACCCGTGCCTTATTCAGTTTAAGATAAGAGAAATGATTTTATTGGTCAGTTTTTCATTTTGTTTTATTATTTATTTAGAATAGCTTTTTTTCTTCATTCCTTTTTTAGCATGTACACATTGTACATGTATATAGCTTCTTAGAAATAAGTTTCAAAAAAGATTTATACGAACAAAAAACAATTTTATTGTTTTCTAAGAAAGTAATAAACAGTATAAAATAGGGTTTGTTTCATTCAATACGATGTACATTGTATAAGATCGTAGAAAGTAAATAGTAAAAAATTAAATACAATGTTTGTTTATCATTATTTACTAATAAATGCACTTCATAATTTATTCTTTATTATCACTTATATTCTTTAACGTTGCAACTTCCTTGATATAATAAGGATGTCCAATTCATATATATATATGTGGCCTATGAATACAAAAGAAAGATAGAATTATGATATTATGATTAAAAGCCTGTAGTGCAGATTGCATTAAAAGTAAAATTTCCCCCTTTGCTCGAAAGGCATGATCGCTTATATTCAAAGTTTAGGAGATTATATGGAGAGAATAAGCATCCCTTACAAGGAAAAAAAAGACATTCTGCAAAAAGGGAATTGAACAAAACTCAGCTATTGGAGACCCTTGGCGATTTTGAACGAATCTAAAAAGGTTATTGTTAGGTTCAGTAAATTCAAGCAGATAGAGCTTTTTTAAAATGAGAAGATGGGTTCTGAAACGAAAGGATTTCTTCTGAACCGAAACATTGTCGTTGTTTATGGTGCTCATGGCTCACTCATGGCTATTGATTTTAGCAAGGTGTTTGACACAATTTTCTATTTATTGATCCTCAGAGCTGTGAAGAATTACTTATCTATACTTTTTTAATCCCATATGTGCTTTTCTAAATAATCCAACATCAACCATCTCCATTAATGAAATACAGACTAAACCGATTTAGTTGGAATTTAGTTTTTCACATAGTTTACCTGTAACTCTTCTCTCATTTTTTGCGGCTATGGAATAAATTATTTCTAATTTAGTTCGTAAGTGTTTTTTTTTTTTGTAAGTTGCTTACATATTTCGGCTCTGAAATGATATAAAGGCAACATGGAGGGGTCTGACTACATTTTAGTCGGTAATAACAAATAATTTCGAAAACAAATGTTTTCGTAATTATCTCATATCCAAAAGAGGAGAAGGATGGAAATAATATATTTCATTCAGCCCATACCTTAAGTGAGTTCTCATATAAATCTCTTCTTATATTGTTGAATTTCCAAAGATTGATTCAACTTCCTTTTCTCAAGTGATGCATAAGAATATAATCCTTATTTTGAAGAAAAACAAATTGTAAACCCAACAAAAACCCCACAGTACTTTTTTCCGGTTAGGAACATCTACAAACATTTGATCCAAAAAATAGATCTTGAAATGAGAGAACTTGATCTTTATATAAAAACAACAAATCCTTGACATGCCCTAGATATTTCCCAGCCACCCAGTTTTTCAATTAATTCAAGCACAATTGTATAAGTAATTTCTCTTCTCCAACTAACCGAATATTTCGATTGCCTTAGAATATATGTCTTTGGATTCAAAGATTTTAATATGATCAGAAGATTGATGATATTTAACTAATAATTTTTCAGTATTGTAATAAATAATTTCTACGGCAAGTTAATGATATCATTAATAAATACAATTACGAAGTTCCATGATGGTGATGCCCATACGAAGTTGAAACTTTAATGAAATGGCAACTTTTGTTTGATATTACTATGCTTCTCCTGGAAATTAAAAGATGAATCAAATCAACTGGAACCAATCAATCATTATGAATCATGTACAAAGGTTATATTTTATGAAATTGTTAAATTGTTGAGCGATTTATTTCCAATATTAAATATGGTTTCTTTTCATAAAAAATTATAGACTAAATAAGTCAGAATTTATGGTATTGTACTATGAAATGGGATTTCTGACCGTATATATGGAATATGTACATTGTACATCTTCTCTCATAATTAATTTGAATGCAATCTGAAAGTGAATTAATATATAGCTAGACCAATCAAAAAAAAAAAATATAGCTGACGAAAATTAAAAATACTCTTTATTGTATTTGCATGGAATGCTGACACTTTACAGCAATATCATATTATTTTTCTAAAATATTCAGTTTTTATTTCTCCTCTTCCTTCATGAACAGTTTCCTTTATTATCCATTATCCAACTATGTGTAAATTTGTTTTGACACTCCACTTAACAGTAATTTTTATTAGTTTAGCCAGTTTAATTAAAATTTAGTAATGCGGTCTAATACTTATTTGATCCGATTTGGAGGTAAGTAAAGTCGATTTGATCGTATTCTGTTGGATACACTTTGTTTTTCTTCGAAATGAGAAATAAGGATTATGTCACTTTAGAAGATGAACTTTAATTAAACTTTTGAAATTTAACAACATAACCTTAAAATTCAAACTTGAAACTTCTGAATTCATTTACAAATAGAAAATGTTGTTAAATAAGGTTATTTTCGAATAGCTACAGAAGACTGAAAATTTACCGATTGTCCCATTTGGATTTTTTTTTGCTTTCAATGCATCCACCATTGTCTTATAATCTGTTTGTTAGTGTTTTTGTAGTTGGATGAATCGATAGCAACTCACGGTCTAAAGTTGAATTTAAACTTTTTTATTCTGGATTAAATAAATTTGGAAAAATTTGATAATTAATTTGGAAAAAAAGGTCAAAGGTTTAAAGGAAGTTAAAAAGAAGAAACATGGTATATTAGACAAGGTTGTTGAATTTCTAAGCAGTCCAAAGAAATAAATTGATCAACACAAATAAAATAAATTAATTAAGAAAATCCAGAAAAGATTTGAAGAATGATATCTCTTTGGAGTCCAATGACTTAAAGATTAATACAATGCAGGAAATGACGGAACTTTCTTTGTTCGACTTGAGCTGGAATTGAAATACTCTCCTTGAGGATCTCAGTCTCTACCTCCTCCATAAACAAATCTAAGTATTCATCAGGGGTCATAATTATGATGTTGGCATTGCTAATTATGTTACCATTCCATAAAAAAGTATGGGTTTATAAATTTCTTTGGAAAATTTAAAGACCTTAAACTTTCTACATTTTCAATGTTGATCAAACGATCATTTTCCTAAACTGGATTTTGACTTGCTTGTGACGAAGGAAAAAGGGATGGGATTGCATCTCGTATCAAATGCCAATATGATTTCCCTCCCACGGAAGCTTGAGTTTACCTTGCCACTCAGAAATCTTCTGGCTAGAAGTGTGGTTCACATAACACAGAGTATGGGGATGTCCTCCAGAGTGAACCTTTAACGTCTTCTTGTCTTAGAGCAATTTGTGAAGGGAATCAAAGTTATTCTCCTCTGGACCCCCCAGGGACAACACAAGACGATGATACTTTAATAATTTATAATAATTACTAATTTACAAGTTTCAAATATCTTAATATTGGAATTTGCAATTATGAATACTATTATTCTATAATATTAATAAACTTATCATAGACAACTATATATCTTTTAAGTTATAATAATGAATAAGTAATAACTAAAATATACAGCAGGAGTTCACATCAGTTGATGTAATCTTACGCGACACTGCCGCTCTCAAACAATCAATACTCATATTATCTGAGGGTACATTGAGTCGCACCACCTTGCAGATAATTTATATTTTTTGTTTTACTCGTGCCCTATTCAAAAAGTATCGTTTAGAATAAAACTTTAATTTTACGCTTGAAGGAAGAGATATTGTTGTAAATTATTAGTATATAGCATCCACATAATTAGCTTTAAAGAAATCTATATTATATTCTGTGAAATTGTGTAGTATCTGATATATTTTTGAGTTAATTATAGAACATCAAACCTATCAGTACAACCAACAAAAATATTTACCCCGTAAATTGCATGACAAATATATTGGTATCAACTGACAGAAAATTTCCTTAAGTATTTGACTATACTAAAACTGAACAGCCTATTAAGATACATTTACCGGCAATATTGCACCTTTAAAGGGATAAATTGATTTGAAAAGTGCCTCAGATATATACTCGTACATATAATTTAGGAGATGGAGAATAAAGGCTAGTATTTATTTTTATTTTTGAACAACTATATTTTAACATAATTATAATATCTATTCAATAAAAACTTCCACCATATTAAATATACCACTCAACAAACAGGGAGACAGTTCTCGTACTTTTTAATTTACATAAAATGTGGGGAACTTTGGTTACATTAAAAATTGTTTATTCGGACCCAAGGTCAATATAAATATTATAGAAATATTTTGGTCTTAAAAAGAATTGAATTTTAAAAAATTTCCTTGTTCAAGTGGTTCCATATACATATTACTCATTGCTTACACTAAAATAGAAAGCTCTTTAATGTCTCTATGTTGGCCTCACAAATGAAATAAATCATTATTTTAATTCCTACTATTCAATTTTTGAATCCTTTATTGACTCTTTAGTTGTCATTTTAATAGTAGTTATTTATATATCTTTTTGAGTATTATTATTTACTTCAAAAAATATTTGTTTTCCATGCACATGAAAGTTTGACCAAAATATAAAACGATTCACATTCAACGTCCAGAATTCCAAGGAATTCAGGTCTTCTACTATTACCCTTAAAATATTATAATAGTGACAATATTCTTTTTGAAATTTTGTCAAATATATAATTTTTTTGAATAAAGACCTCTTGTTTTTAATTCAAAAAAATATTGAATAACAAAATGTACCAATTAAGAAATTGAAGCACTCTAAGGACATTTTTTAGAATTTGATTCTGTGTAACAATTCTTGCTCTCTGGAACGAAACAAATATATACTATATCGAGGATTTTAATGTGAGATATTGAAATGAATATACCTCAGACCAATGACAGTAATTAACAAAAATCTTACATTTTTATACATGAATTCAGTGCCAAATAGGTACATAAGTTATCTGTTTTTTATCATCATTAATGACATTTAAGGCTTGAGATCAATGATAAAGTTTTCGAAAAATATTAGGAGACGAAATAGAGTAGACATTGAAAGACATTGCACTACGGATAAAGGATGTTAAGTATCTTTGTTCCTCTCTGTAGTGTACATTTCATTTCAGTATTACTCATCTCTATTAAACATATCCTTTGTTCTTATAAAAGTAAACAATGATTCCATACAAATGGGTATATTAAATGGTTAAAAAAACGTATTTGAAACCAATAAAAAATGTTATTTGATGTTGCATTTTCTTCTGATTTCAGTGATGCCAATGTTTTCTATATTTATTCGACAGCCACATAGTAGTTTGAATTAGTATTTCATTTTCTCCGCTTTTTTAATTATATAGTATAATTTTTCGACATGCAATATCAAATTCATGCTAAAGGTCGCCTATATAAAATTGTCTAAAAATGATGAAACATTTCAGAATTTGAGAAAAAAAAACTTAAATAAATGATAGAAAGTTATTCTTAATATTATTTCAAAGTATTCCATAAACTGTTTTCACAGAAAATGCAAAATCATTTTATTTATTCCTCCTTTACCCCATAATGTGTATAAATAAAAGAAGTTTCGTGACACTTCTTATTCTCTGTTGCTTAGATATTAATGGTTCTGGTTATTAAAGTAGATATGTGGAAAATATATATGAAAAAATGAATGATGTATGTTTCAGTAAATTATTCATTTTTACTTTTTTTCCCATGTATACTTGTTCTTCCCCCTTCTTTTCAAATAAAAGATCTAAGATTTACGTTCTATAATTGATGAATTTTTAACAATAATAAGTCTTTTTTCTTTCATATGAGGTTTACTTTAGAAAGTTTTTATTTATTGTAATGGAGAAGAAAAAACAAGGGATTTGAGCCAACCAGTTTATTTTTTTCAAATCTCATTGCTTAGATCCTTTATCTACTACCCACATTTCTCCCTTCAAAATTATATGGTATGTATATAAATTATCTTATCGTTTCAAAGTTTTATACGTAGTAGATTTTTATCTCTAGATGGGTTTGTGTTAGATATTGAATTGTACTCTTCATTCTAATATCTCATTTCATTATAATATATGTATGTAAGAGAATTTAATGATATATTTATTCATTTTTCAAAATAATCATATCATTATCTTTCTTTCTGCGATGATGGGTTATGCATTCATCTATGCAAAAAAAAAAAAGTTATGATTTGATGGCAATTTTTTTTGATGAAGGGCGTTATATGCATGGTTGAATATGGATTCATATTTCATATTTTATTACTAAAGACATAAATGCTTGTGTCACTAAAATTAATGACTTTCTGTAACCTTAAAAAAATATATGTGTTTTTACTTCACCCTCGTGTTGTCGATACATTTTATGTACATTTAAAGTTATGAAATGACCCACTCACAAAAATCTTCGAAACACAAGATTTATTTTGAAGTTTAAAATATTTTGTTGTAACGTTACTTTCATTGATCAGATAGAGCTAAACTGACTTAGTATTGTAAATATTATAATATTTTAATTACTCCACCTCACCTAAAAATTGTCTTTTAAAGTCAAAAGACATAAGTATAAGACAAATCAAATTATACTCGATGAGTTTTTAAAATAATAACCAATTTTTTATTTAATTACCTATTAATTCAACAAGCATAACTATTATAAAAATCTTTGATAAAACTCTAAGTTAAGTAATTTTCTTATTCTTTAAAAAAGACTATATGAATATAGTCCTATACCAATGGTGGTTTGAATGTCATTCATAAGCGGGGTTGTCAAAATCTGGCTATATCTACGAAAAAATTTCAGATTTTTAGTTTTCAATCTTTAAAGTGAGGAATCAATAAAACTTTGAAAGATGTCTAATTGGGTCTCTTGGATAGTTTATGGACCAGTAGTAATTGTTTCTATGTTTGGAGCGATATTTATCACCTTGTTTTCATTTTGTGTCCACGATGGTAATTCTATCCAACAGTTTTGAAAAATGAATAACTTCCTGTGGAATAAAAACAACTACATTATTGAATGATGAATCAAGTTTTGGACTATATTATTCGATATAATCTCTTTCTGTTACATTGTTGACGAATTTATGGCCTTGAAATTATTAATAATACTTAAATAAAGTTAACAAAATACAGTTGAATGACACAATTTTTTTTACTTTTATAACATAATTGAAAATTTGATCAGAAATAGCGAATGATATATTTTTTAATTAATTATTTAAGTGCTTAAAAATAATCTGTTATGGAATATCATTTAGAAAGTATATTAAAAATATTCAGTACTCAAAAAAAGAATGAGAGTGGTTACGGGTGAAAATTGTAATATTGCTATCATTCGCTGCACAGTACCTTAATTACGTCAAAAAATTGCAAAAATTCAGGATTTTTAAAGAAGCTCTCATAGAACTCATTTTCGTTGTCTGTTGTTGTTTTTATTTTTATTTTACTTTTTTGCCCGGAGTTTGGGTGGTTTATTATGCTCATACTTAACTCATAAAAGTATGAATAACACAACTTCCTTCTAAAACAAACATCTAAAATAACCAACATAAATATATTATAAAAAAACATAAGTTTTTAAAATGCCTCAATAAAATATTTACATATCTAAAATTATTTAAAATAGACCATTCATAGTCAATAAAACTTAAATCCAGAACTTTTGGTTTCTTTTCAATCGATAAAAATCGATAAAATGTACACACACATTTCAGTGTAATAATATTAGCTCTCATTATGTGCGACGACAGCAGATATCCCCCTTATCAATAATTCCCAAATATTGTCTGAATAACATCCTTCCATTTTGTGAGTAGGGGTACTTAAGGAAGAAATAATACTAATACTTCGTCGGTTCTTTTTCACACATTTATTTGTAATTGCACGCCCCTGAATATTATTCAAATTATCAATCACTATATTAATCCTTTGAAATTCCAGATTTTATATAAATAAAATTATATATAGCATTTCTATGTAAATTAAAATATAGCAAAATCCGTATTGAACAATGCACATGACAGATTTATTTATGAATGTTTATATCCATAATATATGAAAAAAAATATATTTTTGAATAAAAATATTAATTCTTTTTTTCTTAACAATAAATGTATTTTAAAAATATATATCTAAAAATATGTATGTTCTAACATATCTTCCCCCTTTTAAGTTTTTTTTTTGATTTGCCCTAGAAAAATATTGTTCCTCCTACATTTTTGATTTAAATCCCTGTCTATCATTCAATTGTCTTTTTCAATATTGAAGGGGCAATACGTAAAAAGGATGTAACATTTTTATGATTCACTTTGGTCGATCTCTATTAAATACCTCAGAAATCGATAACCAATCAAGTATATTAGATGAAACATTATTAATCAAAACCTAAGTGAAAAATTTTAATTGAAAATTTCTTGAAACATAGCTTAATATGCATAATGTACAATTGAGTTAACAAATGAAAAATAAGTATTTTTGCCAGTTTGAAATCAAATCTAAAAAAAATCAGCTCGGATAATATTTTTGTAAAAATATATTTTTTTTTACCTGAACGGATACTTTATTATAAAAAGTAAAGCCCAAATAGGATAAAAACCCGTTTTCACTCTAATTTTATCACTCATTATATTGTCATGAAGTACAATTCCTTGTAAAATTAATAAAACAGTAGAATTTATTTATGAATATAGCTTCCATTAAGAGGGGATACTATTTTGCATTGTTTAATGTTAAACATAGATATAGAATAAAACATTTTCAAATAGATATACACTGTAGTTACCTCAATGCAAGAATGGGGTTATATCTATGAAGTGGTTTACTTGCCAACTCCAAATTTAGTTTTGCAATCACATGATTTTTTTCCAGAGATGTGGAGCCTTATTTTGTAATTTTTGCAAAAACTATGGTTTACACAAAATTTCTATATATCAATTTTTTAATTTTACAAATTTTCAAAACTTGTGATTCAATTTTATAAAAAAAATGAAATAAAAGACGATATTATAATCTATGGGAAAAGGGCTTCTAGCAACAACCCCCATTCTTTCCTATGATGATCTACGTTTCTATTGTTTGATTGGTATAGTATTATGCTATTTTATGGATCTAATTTTAAATTTATTTTTTAGCCATGATAATCATTTGAAATATAGTGTCAGATAAAAAAGAAACTGTTATTTTCTAATTCCAGATTCAATTTTGAATTTTTTGTGGTTTTGTCAGTTTGTTTTCGACAGTGTTTAGTGTCCGCTTGAGTTAACTAAAAAATTTCTTCAAAATTTAGCATTTTGTAAAAAATAAATTATTTAGATATATATAATTAATATGTGAAAAGTTTAATTATTTATTTCTTATTTTTGAAAATATTCAAAAATTAAACTGTTATGACATTTCAAAGAATAAGCTCTGAGAAGAAAATAATTAGATCAAGAGATACTCTGTATCAAGCAAGAGGATAAGAAGGAATTACTGCGTTTTCGATCTTTAATTTTTTCTGAGTCGAGCGAGCGCAACTTAAAACTCCTCAGGGTGACTCTACGTCATTCAAGAGTACCTCCACTGGTGATTACACTTTATACTTAGATGCTCCAAAAAGAAAAAAAAAAGATAACAGCTTTAGAAAAAGGAAAAAAAACAATTCAATTTCCCAAAAAACAAATTTGCAGATTAAAAATACTTATAATTAACAAATCTATTCATTAAAGTTATTTTTTTTTTTACAATTATGAAGTTTAAAAAAAATTTCAGTTATGGACAACATGTTATTTTTGCACTAATGTAATTAATTAATTTATATCTGCAGAATGAGAGTGGGGCAAAATGGTGCATGGTGTAAATTGGTACTTTTTGGTTTTAAAATAATTTACTTATTAATTCTATGTAAGGTGTTTGAGTGGAATGAGTACACCAAATTCTGACCTGTGAAATATTTTCTAAATTTACAAGCTTGGAGTAATTTTTATATGTTCAGTTAATTTTTGTTAGTATAATAATACTTATGAAATACTTTTTCTTTAATGCAAATATACTTATTTCAGTGAGTTTTGGAGTTAAATAATGTTAATCGGGAATAAACACTGTTCACTAAACCTAGTTTCCAAATGCAGAAGAAGAAAATGGCGCCGCCTTGCGAATACATATCCCTGAATGATAATATTATTAAATATAATATATAAGTATTCAACTCACATAGAGTGAAAAATTTATGTTGCACTCCCAAGATAGAGATTGTCACACCAGTTAATATTTTTTAAGAATTCAATTATATATTATTAAATGAGTTCAAAGGGTAACTCGGGGTTTGAGCAACAACAACAAAAAATTTAAAAATTCCATAATCATAAATACTAATTTATGATATCTTTTTAATTTATAAGTTAATCTTGATGAATGTGTTAGTTATTTTTCAAAATAAATCAGTTTATTTATAAGCATTTATTATTGGTTAAATTAAATTTTGATTTAATTATAACAAAAAATACTTTTATTTTCTTCTATTATATATGATAAAAATTACAGGATTGATAAATTTAAGCCTTCACCCAATAGTGCCGATGGGATATCTAAGCACTCAGTACTCAAAAAAGTTTGAACATTTAATATCTCCATGAATATTTGTTTTCGAATTATTTTTTAGACAACGACGCTTATGATGATTTAGATAATATCGTATTTATTTTAAAAGTTTGTAGTGCTTTTTACATTGATATGTGTTGCTTTATTCATGGGAAATAAATAAAAAGTAAGCCTGTTTTATTTTTTTAAACACACTTTTTTTATTTGATTAAATTTTATGTTAGAGTAGTCAGGGAGGATGAGTACAGTATTCGAGACTGATAGATCATTTTTTGTTTAAAAATGTTATTTCAAGAGAAAGAGGTGCTAAAATATGTCAAATATTTTATTATTTTATTTGTGGCTAATTTTAACAACCTTTGACCTTTTCAAAAATCTTGAAATACGTTTTTTGATCTATTTTAATGTAAAAATTGGGAAACATCATAATTCATAATGAAAAAATGGAATTTCCAATCTGAATTATGTAAAATTAATATTTGAGTTACAACATGAATAAACATAAATCAACTTAAGGCAATCTTTAACATTATTTTTTTTAAAATAGGTATGTACAAGTACCTACATACGCATATATGTAGATTTTAAAGCCCATACGTCAATTTGGTCCTCACTCAACGAAACATATTTATAATTTTATCCGAAATGTAAAAATTAATTTCATATTTTAAAATTTTGAAAAAAACACTTGACGAAGAAAACATAAAAATATAAAAACTTTAGCCAAATGTACATTTTTCATAATTTTTTTAAATAATTTCAGAATGGAATATAAGTTCTCGTAAAACGTAAATTTATAGTATTTCCTACTTTTGAAAAGGAAAAAATGATGCTAAACCACCTTTACCAAAAAATATTTCAGAAATTATAAAAATATATTTACGGAACTTAATTAAATGAACTTCAGGTTTGGCTTAAAACATAGTCTATTTAGAATGATTTGATATGAAATTATTTCCAAACTTATTTCACTTATTTTATAATCAATGATTAAATTCATGGAAATAGTTATAATTAATTCACATTATTAGGAAAATGATGAGTTCATTAATTTTATAACTTGATACATAGTTAAAAAATATTTTTATTATGATTTATTGAATATTAAACTAAAATATTAATATGTTAATGTCATACTCCATTAAGTTTTTTGGTTATGAGCTATCGTTAGACTCATTTGCAAATACATTTGCCAAATTTTTTATACATACACATTACGCCTTCAATACGTGGAAGTACATTTGTGCCAATGGTACATGACGTATTAATTTATGCCAATTACAGTATATTTTATCAAAAGCATCCTTCATTTCCCATACTAGCAGCACAAAATCAAGCAAGAATAATTTTTATCAAATTTAAGTTTGGCTTAAATTTTTATTTTTGAACAAATCATGATCAATTTCTATTAACAACCTATTTTATTAACCCTTGGAGGGACTACCAATTGCAATTTAAATTGACATTATTTGATGGGCTATATTAGGACCAAATTATATATAATAAAATAAAAGATAGACCATATTTAAAATCTTAAATAGTCTGACAGATTTCAATTCAATGCCCATAATTATAGTATGTCTTTGAAATATTTTGCTGTTTGTATATATGAGATAAAAAAATGGTTGAAAATTTCTCCTTCATCTGATTTTGTTCAATATTCCTTATATGTTTACAACATTAAAAAGTTATCATTTCACTATCCTCTAGGTTTTTTTATTTCTTTGTATATATATATATATAACTTATGTCTAAATTTCTAAAATGTGAAAAGCAGTATGTTATAATGTTGAGGCAATACATTTTTAAATATACTTCCAACATTAGAAAATTGAATTTCTTTTGAAGAACTTTATAAAAAAAATAGAATGAAAATGGAACAAACATATTAAATATTATCATATGGAACATACTGTTTTTTACATACAGCATTCAATTTGAATTTTAGTTGGCATATAGATACACTTTTTATTCAAGAAATGGGATTTTCCGTACCCAAAGTTTAGTTAAAGTATTTTTTACTGAATTTTAATTATACTTTATTGCCGTAAATTTTCAGTATTCTCCATAAATATTTTGTCAGAATAAGTTTTTGGGTTATCTAAGAATAATTCTTATATTTTGCCCTTTTTAATTAATGTTTGATTAATTTATTAATGTATAAGTCAGTTTGTTTTTTCAATTTACAAAGTGTTGCTACTAATATAATTTAAGCTGTAAGTTTTTTTTCTTGGCAATATGTCCTTTGATATTTCATAAATTTACAGTTCATTTTTACAATGTACTCTTGAAACTAAATTAAAAGGATTAACATAAAACAAAAATAGTAAACATATTAAAAGGAAAATAAAAAGCGACATTTTACTCAGTAGTTTAATTGATTTATGAACTTTGATTGCCAATTTTATCATAGAAATTACGCCACGAACATATGTTTCTTTTGTCGTGCTTTTAGTATAAATAAGTTATGATGTTTACTTTATCTTCTTCCTTGCCTTTAAAAAGTAATAAAAAGTATTCACGATTAGTCGCGGCCTTAAAATTCTCTAAAAAAAGCCACGAGACCCGTTTTTACAGGGCCTTTAATATGTTACATTCACAGAAGAAGTGGTCGTTTGTTTCGTTATCTGTGTTGCAACTTGAGTGCAAACGTCTGGGGACTTTAAAATAATTGGCTCCAACTTCTAAAGTTACTTATAAAAGGCGGTATTTAAACCACTTCTTAAGGGTTCCTAAATATTTGTTTTGTATGGAATTGATGCTATCTTTTGGGTCTTTATTTATATTTCTGCTCTCCAAATAACTCTGAAATAGTTTCATTGTTGGTCTCTTTCTACACTTTCTCATATCTGCTGTAGATAGCAGACCGGCCCTCATTCAGAATGGAAGCAAAGACCTCTGAACTAACTTGGAGATTCCATATCTGGCCTTGAAGGCATGGCCACCCATTCTATCCAATCAAGTAGGCTGAGTATATAAAAATCGCCTCAATATCAGCATTGACCGTTCGGATTTTTATAGACTCATGATTTCTTTCATGGGGCGTTCCCAACCAAGAGATAAATCTAGATTTTCAATGGCTCCTCTTGTGCCTTCATAAAAACCCTACATACGCTCAGAGTATATTGCTAGTTGTTCAGGAACTTTTTGGTAACTATCACGAGGATTGTCCTTGAAAAGAGTGTTATTTTTCATTAAAAAATCCTAAAGCAAACAACTCCAAAACGTATCGCTACTCTATATTTTCCTAACCGAGTAAAAATTAAATATCTTCCACAAGTTCAAGGCACACATAACCGAGAGACTGCCCAAATGAAGCTGCCGTGATTCCTCTCATAGGAAATATTTTTCATCCTTGCGAGTTTAAGGAAGGATTGTTGTATTTGATATACTGAATCACAAATTTGGTTTTGAAATGGCGAGACTTTTAATAGATACATTATTGTTGGGATTACATAAACATTCAACGCTTCGATTTTGTTCGACATATTAAAGTTTAGTCTGAGGAAATAAAAATCACACGCTTAACTTTGGTGATAATTTTGTCGCTATTCAGACGAATACAACTACCTCCAGTCCAGGATCCATGAAGTTTAATATTAATTGATATTCAGAAACTTGGTTAATCCTTTCCAATGCTGTAAGGTCTCATTATCCCTGTTTTATCACAGTTTATCTTCGAATCCCAATTTATACGAAAACTCTTTAAGTATTGTCATAATATTCTTGATAGATCTTACAGTTTGTAAAAGTTCTCCACAAAGAACAAGAGTTAGGTCGTCAGCGTAAAAAAGACACTTTGGATGACCCATAATAGATGATAAACCAATTATTTTATCATGCTTCCGAATAGCCTGGTGAACACAATCAACACTAATGGAGAATAAGATTTTGCGGATACTGAGTCTCCCTTGTCTAACCCCCCTTTTGTCGTGAAATAATACTTTATAAGTGTACGAGAACCAGAAATGGTTACCCCTACCATTTGTGTTATTAAATCCCGAAACAATGTATGGATAATGTATTCATGAGTTAATATATCAAAGGCTTTGCCAAATTCTATAGTCATCAGGGAGATATCCTGCCGTGATTCTAGGAAAGTCTGTCAGCTGAAGGGTATGTTGTCCATGTGCTTGTTTTTTAGGAAACTATACTGAGAGGAATGGAGAAACGAGCTCTATATGCACTTTATTCTGTTAGATAAGGTCTTATAAATACAATTTTGCATCGTTAACGTACATGTTTCATGTTCAATGTATTTTATAAGTAATTATTGATTCTATGTAAGTAATTTAACATACTGATTCATGTTGAATTTCAGAACTTTTCACGGACCCTTTCTATTTTGCTATATTATATTTTCTAAGATACTATCTTATATTGCAAAATATGTGCTATTCTGAAGGATGCACATAGTACATTAATTGATAGTAGGAAAAAAAACAATTTTATAATAGTAGTATATTTTTGTCGTTTCATTTATCATTTTTATAACTCTGTAAATTTTTTTAAAGTTCAACTGTCTGTCAGTTCGGTGTTTTTCTGTTGAAGTATTGACAAAAATGTCAATCAACCCCTATTAAGGACCGTAAATTAGTATAAGGATGTCCATGTACAATGATTTTCACACCATTAATAAAATTTTGCATTAATATATTATTATTAATAGTCATCATGAATAGACAAGTGAAATGGATCAATTTACGAAATAAAAGAGACAAGGTGTATGTTAAATTTCATTGTAAACATCCAAGATAAGTATATCAACTTCGATGTACATTTTGTTATTTTATATACAGCGTGAGACATTTTATCAGTAAATAAACTTTAACCACCTGTGACAGCTGTGCATACGCAGGTAAGACGTTATTTGTTGTTTGTGTCGGCTAATCAGAAATGTTTTTGGCGTCAGTATAAAAATTGCATGAATCAACGAAGTATTTATTTTGCAATCATGAAGAAAACAGAGTGTCCTAGTTACGATCTATGCGGGACGAGACAATGTTGAGATTACAAGCTTCTTATACCCGGACAGTTGCTTAGTGGGGAGAGTCTGGAGGTAATTAAAACTCAACATCAGAGCGTGATGGTCACAAAATGATGTCAGATTAAAAAAAAAAATGTTGGACGAGGGTTTAGCCACAAAATTTACTGTATCTCAACACCATAGACTTTTATTGTTTGGCGGGAAGTCGAGTGATACACCAAAAGATCCTCTTGGAACAAAACATTCGAGATTATGTCCAGAATCTGGAAGGATCTCCGGAATTTTCTGAATGAGGCTGTCATTAAGATCTGCTCCCGTTCCCCTGAAAGGTGATTAAATAAAATAATCATAACTTTTTTTTGATTCAGCTTTCATTTAGCATTGGTAGTTATTAAAATCGTAAAATAGCTTTAGAAGAAGATTCATTTATTTAGAATTTTTGTTGATTGTTAAATAGAGGCTATACTTGTATAAAAGATCATCATTATCTTGGTTAACAACAAAATCTAAAAAGGGATTATTGTGTTATTTTAAAATAACTACGTAAAAAAATTTATATCATTCTCCCAAGAGAGACTATAATAAATCTAAAATTAGAATTGAACCAATTTTGCAGATATATATTTTTTCTACACTGTTACCATGCCTTAGATTAGTTGGGGATTATTTCCCCAACACCAACTCAATATGTGGTTGTTTTTTCGTCATCTACTTATGTTTCATGAAAATAAGTAGATATAATATTTTAATATATCATATAAGTGGGTATTCTATCAAGGATATAAATATATATAAGGTGCACAACTTTCTTTAAACAACATTTTATCAAATTGTAGCTATTTATCAGTTTTAGTGACGTTTTTTTTTGTAACTATAGCTTAAAAATAAATATTGAACAATTCTTTCACTAATAAAATATATTTATTGAGGTTTTTGCCTGATATTTAAACTGTTTCTAAAATATATTATTGGTATAAAATTTGATGAGTTCAAGGAATATTTGCAGATTAGTTTTTTGAATAGGCTTGCGCAATAACAGCTAGATGAAAATCTCCACTTTGAAAAAAAACGAAACATTATATTTAAAATGCACCGTTGAAATAATTTTAAACTGATTTATTAGGCTAAATCCATTATTGGCTTTATACCGTATATTTCTATATTGCTCAGACACTTTCATAGTGTAAGCAAATAGGTTGATGACTTTTTTAATAATAATTTTACTTAATTTTTTATTTAAAATAACTTTAAGTTTATACAGAGCTATTAATGTACAAAAATTTTGCTCTTTATGGCACAATATATTTTTATCTTTTTTTTCCTACGCTTTTGCCACAGTAAATTTACACTAGACATTTTGGTCAAGTTCTCCTCCATTGAGGTTTTTCAGCTGGGGATATTTTGGTGGTAGGTAACTTATAACTTATTCTCAATGGTACTCAACACAATGCAGTCATGATGAGGTTTGGAAATGCCGGAAGTCAAAGTTTATTCGACCGAAATACCAATTACCCTTAGTTTTATTTTAAACAGAATGTACCTTTGATGCATGGCAAGGAGACTAATTTTGAGTCCAAACCCAATTCTCAACCCCAAATGAGCGGTTAAGAACAGGAAAATATTGCAGGCGAAAATACTTTTTTTTTTGGATACTAGTCACTATTCCAGTAACCCAGAATAGAGGAAAGGCTTACACATTACTTGAATTACTCCCACCATCATAGTGGACTGCGATTACGTTTTACATTCTAAAACATCTAACATTTGGAGAACCATCTTTTAG
Source organism: Lepeophtheirus salmonis (assembly GCF_016086655.4). Classification (NCBI taxonomy): domain Eukaryota; kingdom Metazoa; phylum Arthropoda; class Copepoda; order Siphonostomatoida; family Caligidae; genus Lepeophtheirus; species Lepeophtheirus salmonis. Next base: position 33,106,281 of record NC_052144.2, on the reverse strand, counting down.
ATTCCTTTCAATGTGCCGGGGGATCCTGTAATTGACCACAAAGTAAATGATTTAAATAAAAAATAACATTAATTAATCTACTTATACAGTCTCTTTCGTAACTTTGTTATTTCAAAATAACTTTGATTCTTATTAATATAGACTAATAACACTGTAAAACAGCAAAAATTGTAATAGAACAGTATTTTCTAAAGGATTTGTGTCATGCTTATAACTCAAACTATATTTGTTTAAAGTTAAAAATAGTTCAAATGAATCTGATTGGATAATTGAAATTCTTAACACGCATTTAAAAAGAAGAACCTCCCCAAAAACACTATACATCATTGTCAATTTGAGATGAAGTCATGACAATATTTCAAGGATTCAATTCATTTTTGAATTGATCTCATAATAAGTTTTCATATATTTAGATGCTATAATCATAGCTAGGAAGAAAAGGAAACTGAAATAAAGAGAGAGATACAAAATGGCAGAGAAAAAATTAGACAGTAGAGCTTAAAAATTGGAAAATCAAATAATTCTTGAGAGTTGGTTCTCGAATTCGGGATCGATTTTCATGTGTGGGAAGGAATCCCTGACAACAAAATATCTACTGAGCTGCCCCTGACCAATAAGATTTGATTTCGTGAGGATTTACTCCAAGGTCTTTTGGAATACTTCACTCACCAAGAGTCAGTTTGCAATGAGCCTTGAAATAAGAGTGCATGAGTCTTATAACTCCAAATAGTGAATTTTAGAGTCATTGTAAGATGATTTATTTCTTTTCTGAGTCTAATCTTAGATCGGTTTTAGGGATGGAGGTGTGCTACTAAAGTTGTTACCAATTATTCTTTACTTGATCAATGTGGAGGCATCTAATTACACTGTCCAACAGAAAACATGGTACCTCAACCCGGTCTCTGGGCATCACGATGATGGACTGCTTTAACTTGGCCACCGTGTTGCACGATGTTCGGTTGGTGTCCTGTTAAACTGCGCCCCCACAGGTTGAAGTAACAGGAATTGCAGTCGTGGCATTTGGGAGTCCAGATGTTGGGGCTGGTGTAGTCCTCAGAAGTTATTGGACAGCCACATGGCTAAAATAAAAAAATGACAAATGATCCTGATGGTCCTCACTGTGTTCCTCACCTTGCAGGCACCCTTCATGATGTCACAGTCCTTAAAACCGGCGCAAATCATCATACTTGCGTTTATTCTTTTTCACTGGTTGAACGGGTTAAAGTCGTTGTATTCCATTGTTGTCAAAACAACGTGTTCTCAACTACTGACCCAATATTTTGGAAAAAAGGTAGAGGAAGGTAATATAAGTTGATACACGTTTTGGTTTTTTGCGCCCTCAAAAAGTTCAGAACCATCCCCTACAGCAATTTAGTGCTACCTAATAGTCATTACGTGCAATAATATCAACTGTCAAATATATAGCGTTGACCCTTTAATAAATATAATGACTGTAATTTGCTCATGACTCCTGAGTTTTTTTTTTAAAGTTCGTATCGAGGCTGATTGTTGCTATTCTCATTATCTGATTTAAGTAATAATGAGTGAGTGAAAAACTATATTTAGTTCATATATTAATTTCAGAGAAAATTGACTAGGCCGAACTGTGTTTTTACGAACATTCTACAAATACAAAGATCCAATTGCTTGTTAGGATAAACTAAATTCAAACAATATGTTAAGTTCAACAAACGCACTTTTGATGAAGTAAGTTAAAAAACATATTATAGAAATCTATATAGGCAAAACTATATTAAATAAATATGCTTCAAAATCTATAAAAAATTGACTTATTTCATTATGCAGATTTCTGAAAATAAAATTCTCTATACACCTTGGAAAAGAGCAAATTTTGGATGAAAGCAACATTTACCCTGGAACCAAAAAGTTGCTTTAACTCGATTTATTTAAACAGGCTTAGACATGAAGGTTAATACAATAACAAATTAAAAATACATCTTTATTTTCATTGAAATAATTTAATACAAGTTCTTCCACTCCTCCGTGATTATTTTTCCTATTTAGAACAGCGTCCACTTGTCGACTTGTGCGCAGAGGAGATCGCATACCCTTTGCCGTTTTGCTTGTTGCTCAAACGTTTTTGATCGTAAAAAAACAAAACAAACATCAAATCGTAGCTTTTTATCAGCTCTTTCAAATGATGCCAAGTACACAAATGTTAGACATTTTGGGACTGAGGCTAGTGGTTTGAAAGAAGATTTTAAATTTTGAGTCATCACTCTGTATTTTTAATTTATTTAATATTCTTAACATGATGATCAAACATCAAATTATATCATTTTGTTTTATTTTAGCAAACAAAAATAAAAAGGATAGTTATCTTATCAATTGTTATTTTAATTAACTATCATTAATGCCCTTTCTATCTTTTGTTTAAGCCTCTTTTTATTCTATAATTATAAATATTTGTACATACATACATAAATTATATGATGATGAACTGAAGCTGATATTACACCCATTCCGTAATTGACTTAGAAAAAAATATTAGTAACAAAAAGAAAGTGTCAAAATTATTTTCCTAGAATTTATTTTTGTATATTTTTCTTTTTTGACCATTGCAAGGTTATATTTTAAAAAAGGAATTGTTATTTAATGAAACAAGGAACTATATAAAAAAACAATCTTGTAATAAAGTAATACACAATCAAAATATTATTTCGGGTTAAACTATTTTTTTATGTTATCAGAAAGTTTTTTTAATTCTTTTAATTTACTCCTTCATTTCATAACTATTCAACTTGAAAAAACTACCATTAAGTATGTCAAAAAAGAAAAAATAGAATGTAAAAAGAATGACGTTCTATGTATTGAGGGTTTCTTGAAAAATATCTAACATAATAAGAGTTATATAGTAGTCTCATATTCTACAAATTTATTTTGTAAAAAAGGCCCAAATAATAGAGCAAATGAATCCAACTAATTAATGCTTTATTTGTATGTATAGAAATATAACAAATAAACTTCTAATAAAACACTGGAAAAAACGTACAAAAGTTATGCGCTTTAATTTGTTTGGAGAAGAATAGAGAAAAATCCGATTATGCTGTCATAAAAACTTTATTGGAATAAAAACTTTTAGTTTTAGTTTATTTTTCATTTCTAGGACTCCTTTCAAATATTTGGAAGCTCTTAAATAAACTTTTATTTATCTAAATATGAATCTATATATAGCATTATGAATAAAAAGCTTGTTTATTAGATATCAAAACTTTAATTTTTCTATCTCCTTGTACACATACATATGTATAAATGTTTGTAGACTGGATTTGTTAAATCACTAAATCTTGTCTACTTAAAATATTACAAATTTAGAAGTCAAGCTGTATATCATAAATTCTTACAGTTTATACATTATATGGACAGTTATTTTTAAAGTAATAACTTTTATGTTGTAATATGAAAGTTAATTTGTCAGTTGCTATAAATGTCATTAGAGAGTGTCTTGTTGTGTAATTAAAAAAACTCATCTTTCTATTTTTATTCTCTCAACCTCTGAATTGAATCAAATTGTAAAGAAATATATTTTTGGATACATTTTTTTGGATAAAAAATGATTTTTGGCCACACATACTCTACTTTTGACGATAAAAGCTCTCTCGTTGGACCTACAACTTCACTAATTCTTGGTGAGAACTGTACCAATTGACCCACTAATCCCAAAAACTTCTCCATTTCTTTCCAGATGATGGCTCTGCAAAATCTTTAATAGCATTCAATTTACTTGGATCAACTTCAATACTCTTCTTGGATAAAATATAACCACAATATTTTAATTTAGGATGTGCTAGTACGAATTTAGGTGGATTTAATGTCATTTTGTTTTCTCTACATCTTTGAATGATTCTACGGACATTCTTAATATGGTCTTCGAAATTGTGTGATACAGTAAGAATGTAATCTACGACTCTGTAAGTGTTTGACAAACCTTCCAATGCCTCATCTCCACGAAGACAATATGAGTTTCCCGTGGCTATGAATCCCATCGGAGCTCCATTAAAAAAAAATATCTACCCTAAGGAGTCATGGAACACGTCATTTCTCTTGATTTTTCTTCCAGTTCCATCTGCCAATATCCCTGTTTTGCATCCAACGTAGTAAAAAACTCAATTTTTGTTGGAATACTTAATATGATGTCCCAAGGTGTTCTCATGGGATGATGGATTGACTTCTTAACTTGATCATTCAATTTCTTAAGATCCACACATATTCTCACTTTTCTACATGGTTTGGGTACAACTACTAATGAATGGCACCAATCTACTGCTTTATCACCGACTTTACTTTTTACTTTCATTCTTTCAATTTTGTTAATTTCTTTATTCACTTCTGCTCTAAAGATAAATAGTATGTTTCTTGCATTATGAATTGTATATGGTTGATAATCTTCTTAAGACTTATCTTCATTGGTTGCCCTTCCATAATTTTCAATTCTTTCTCATCACAAAATACATCCTTATATTTTCCCATCAATTCTTTTTTTTTTTTAAATCTATATCTCTTCTTTCTTCACAGATTGCACCGCAGCTACACCCATTTGTTTTGAAAAATCCTATGATATGATTCGCAGTTCTCTACAAACTCGTTTAGATAAGAATACTTCTGTACTAATTCGACATATTATTACATTTTCTGTACTTTTTACTGAATTTAACACTAAAGTAATTCTTGACTTTCCAATAATTTTCAATTGAAACCCATCAACACCTGGAATCTTCTCTTCTTCGTACTTTTTCACAATTTTCTTATTTAATCCCATCTTCCTAACAAGCTATATTCCTGCTACAGTAACTTCTGCTCCTGTATCAGGAACTACTTTCATTTTAAATTTTTTTAAATTTTAATCTTTCTTTCACAAATTAAATCCAGTAATACCATTTGATTATTATTATCTTCCTTAATTCAAATTATTCTTATTGTAGCGAATGGTTTATCATATAGTTTGGACTTGTAAACTCTTTGATGATGTCCTATTCTTCTACATCGATTACACTTCTTTCCATATGCCTGACATTTTCCTCCCTTTACATGATTGTTACCTCCGCAATAAGAGCATCTCAAGTATTTTGACTTGTTATCTCTTTAACATTTTGTTGCTTTATACTACATATTAATCCTGATGATTTTCTAGCCAACGCCTCTTCCTGGATTTTTTCTTTCTCTTCACTGCGGCTGATATAAATTACTTCTGCAAGAGATAAATCTAGTGATTTATATAATAATAATTTCTTTTTTATCTTCATTTCTTATCCCCAGTATAATTAAATTTGACATCTAAGTATCAAACGTCATCTCACGTAACCTAGCGTTTTTAGCATGAACACATAATGATGTGAAGAATGAATCAAATTTTTCATCCTCTTTTTGTTTTTGTTGCGCTAATTTTATTCGTTCTGGTCCTATATTTATTTGTTTTCTTAGTTATCTTTCTATAAGTACATAATTTCTTTTACAGAATTTTCATTTTTAATGTAGATTTCTATAGCGTGATTGATTTTATTCAACATCTCTGGACTACATAATAATTTGAATATTGTTTTTTTCTTAGCTTCTGTTCGGTCATTCATCCATATCGCCGTTACATAGTTGTCCCAGAGTGCTCGCCAAATTTATAAATTTTTTGAATTCCATATCGTTTCCGATCTGAGGTGGTGGGGTTATGTGAATTTTCACTTCTCTCACACTTGCTGATGACCTTCCTTCTGTGACTTTCTCATCATCTTTATTTCCCTTGTGATCAATGAAATTTTCGAACATTTTCTACATGAATTGTCGGTTTTCATCTCGAGCTTGTCTTTGTTCTTCCATCATCATTTTTATTATTGTCAGAGTAAGTTCTTGATTTGTTAGGTCCACATTCTTTTCCAGCTTTTGAATCCGCTCCATAAGTAATTGATTTTCCATTTCTAATTCGCTCTTCGTCGGCATTCTTTTTCATACTTAATTTTCTCTCGTAGGTTTTTTCGGAATTTCGAAATTACTTAATTATCCGACCGACTGCGCCATGCTACGTTTTAATTAATATCAATAAATACACTTCAAACAGACTGACTCTTTATTTCATGTATTAATACATATTTATAAATAATTACTATTTACACGTTGATACCTATATTATATCACATACTAAATTTGAATCAAGTCCATTTTTTTTTGTTAGTATTTATTGTAGAATGTTTATTTAATTATTTAACTATATAAGTATATGATTTTTAAAGCACACAATTATTAAACTCTCATTAACTCTATAAATTAAAGCTTCAATATCGAAAATTATTACTGAGGATGTATTAATTGGAATCAGAGAATCGGCTAATTTTTGGGGAATGGGCATCGGGAAAATAATTTTTTATTTCCTATTTGGATTCTAATGTATTGTTATTTATTACAGGTATTACTTTTACTTATTACTATTTATTACTTTTATAAGTTATGAAAATAAAATTGTATCCGTCAAGTTACAAAAAACGAATATGTCATTTAATGCCTTGAGTTTTATGATTTAATATAATATTACGCTAAAATAACTTATGGTTTTTAATGCTCGAAAACTCAGAAGAAACAAATTGAGTACAAACTGAATGTAAACAAACGTGTCTGTAACGCAAGCAGTCGGTGCAGAAATAGTTTTTTTAGATAATAATTTTGTAAATGTGATCCATGTTGTCTCATAGCATTTGGGATTACTTGCCTAGTGAAAATTTTACAAGGGAATATTTGCTTTGATATTAATTCACCAGGAAAAATTGCCTTAGAAAAAGCTCACCCATTAGAAAAATCGCCGATCTTTATTTAATGTAAATATTATTTAAATTAAATAGGGAAGGTAAATATTTTTTAAATTGTAATTCTTAAAAACTTAGAGAAACATGATATTTTTTAACTATTATTAAAATATTTCAGAGTCGGCAGTCGGAAGTTTGACAAGAATCACATAAGGATTAATTTTTAAAACTAAATTATGATCAGATAATATTCATTAGTCAAATTTACATAAATATAAGTTAATTATAACTCAAATTATCTAATAATAGTATATCGACTTTTAATAAATAAATATATATTTCGGGGATCTTGAAAACGTTCAGTCAACTCGTATTGATTTTCATATGCTTTTCAAATTTAGCTACTCTTGAGTAAATTACTTGTCAATTACATAAGTTTATAAGAATAATATAAATATGGAATGAATAGGAAAAAAGATTAATTACATATATGATATATATTGAGGTTTTTCCAATGACGAGAGGGGTATATCAATTTTAAATGAAATCATATAATGAAACTGCTCTTGATTGAAAATATTATGCTATGTAAGTCTGTTAATATGTGTAGACATTTTTACGTTATAGAGATGTTTTATTTATTATTCGGATAATTATTTAAAATTAATAATCAAACTATAAAAAATCATAAGTTTGTCTACATAAATTAGTATTTATATATATGGGCTTGAAGAAAAAAGGATTAGAGTCCACGACTCACATATACATTGTTTTAGCCAGATGGTTTGTTCTGAAGGTGCATTTGACTTCCTCAGGGGATTATTAATATGTCCTTTCAGCGGTTCAAAACCTGGTCAACTGTGAAGATCTTCTTGCCTGAGAAAATCTTAAAAGTGGACAGTTGACACTTCAAGTAATTAAGGACTTTTTGCATCTCTCAAGCATTTAAGCCTTCATTCTGACGGTTAGAAGATGTCATTGAGTCTTTACAATACTCTTAAGGACGAGGTCATCATAAACTTCCCTTCTTATGGTGATCTTGTCCATGTTGAACTCGTCAGCCAAGCGGCACATTGATGCTGTTGTGTCTTCCTTGATATTGGCCTCCACGGACTTGATAAATGTTTCATCACGCTTCAATCCATTTCCACCACTTCATGATTTCCTTCTGACTTCTTTCCCATTCTCCATGGCCCCACTGATGTTCGGGACTGTCCTAACGGTCACGCTGACAATACCTGAATTTTTTTTGGATCAACATCCTCTTCGAAAAGATTGGAAACACTTTGCCTTTTGAATCCTGAACGTTCTCTTATTTCTTATCCGATTTTGATCAAATTTTGAGATATCACCTGAAATCTTAATTGGTGCAAAATATTAGTTTTAATAACGGGAACAATTTACCTATCGTTTACCTGTTTATACTGTCGTAGTATTTATATACAATAGTAATAAAGTATGTCATATGCATGTGTTCTAATATTATATGTATTAGCTTGTTTGAATTTCAAAATGAATGTAAACTTCTTGGCAAAATAATCAGTTATTATTAAGACCTACCCTCCAAGTAAAGGGAAATTACATTTTTCCTTACTTGGCTCTAGCACCAATTACATCTCTCAATTTAAAGACCATTATAAATAAAACAACGCAGCTCACTGGAGAACGCACTCGCGAAAAATTATTCTCTTGAACACAATCTGCGTTGATTTGCACCCCTTTCTTTATTAAAGAAGAATATATATACTATGGAAATGAAATTCAAAGACAATTCTCAGGTCAGATGGAGGAATTGTAAGATTATAATGTTTACTTATACTTAATGAGTGCAACTCCATCTGACTAATTAAAGAAACATTAAAAAAAACCATGATACATAAGTCGCATCCAGCTCAGAACTTATTTACAATTAAGTTAAGAGAATCGTGTCGAAGGTTCGGAAAGGACATAAACACCTTATTTGAGCTTTGAAATAACAAAATTCACAATCAAAACATCGTTGAAGTCTATAAATAAAAATTGTATTATAACACCTCATATAACCTTGACACACACCAAAAAAACTCAGACGCGTATCAAAGATTTTTACCTATATAGTTTCTTTTTGTTGTATAATATCGTTAATTATTGATGGTATAATTTCCAAAGTAGATCTGGTTTATCTTATCAACTCAGTATTTCTAAAATGAAAAGCTTAGTACTAAAAGTATTTACTTAAAAAAATAATCATTTTTTAGAAGATATATTTGCCTTTTACTTTATTTAAAAAAAAAAAAAAAAAAAAAAAAACGTTAGATAGCTCAAAAGGAATGAGTCATATACTAAAAGTAAAACATTTTTTTCAAATTTATACATGAAGTCTTTTGAATTAAATGTACAGGCATTTGAAATTTGAAATGAGGGATTATATGTCCGAAAATTACAATTCAAACAAGTTTAACTTTTTTTCATAAGGATGTAGATAATATGTATCACATGATGTATCTTATTCCAAATACAAAATATGATGCTCATCATTACATAAGCTTATTGTAGAATGTGATTATTTAAATATTTTGATTAACTTATTATTCACTTATACATTTCAGGGATGAAAACCACGGACCCTGTCATTTTTTTATGATATTCAGTGACTTTGGTATATATAATATTTGAGAAATAAAATTCCTTTAATTTGCAATACTTTTAAAAGCTATTTTTTTTTCTTTGTGAAGCGAATTATATAATTTTTTACATTATTAATTATTCCACATTCAATATGAACCATATTTGTTTTTCCAGTTTTCCATTTTTTATAATTTTTGAATTAAAATATTGTCATGGAAGTACATTCAAATCAACCAACATTTTATTTTTTCTGCCTGTATTTATGGAAATTTTAATTAAATGGTTTTGCAATTAAAATCCTTATTTATCATGAAACAATATAATTTGTATTAATTAAAATATTTTTGTATTGTAATATTTTTCAATGCCTTATAATGATATTCACAGTGGAGATGAATAAAGAAAAATTGTAAGTATGCATAGATCCTCCTAAATAACATCATATGTACATATAAGAACCAAAAATATTATAAGCATTATCAAATTGAGAAAAATGTTTGACCTTGTATGTATATATAAACAATATTTTTCATTCTTCTACTTTCGCTTGAATGCATTTCCTTGTCAAAAATTTATATAAGATAGCTTATCTTTTCTTTAAAAAGAAGTATATCTGAATATCTTGGTTCTATAACCCCCTCCTTCTAAAAAACCTCCTTTCTTCTTAATATGGTATATGTGTACACTGTACATACAAATAAAGTATATATTATATAGACTTTAAAAATGAAGAAATAACTAAATTTTATCCTTTATTATAAAAAAATATATTTTTTTATCTTTTTCCTATCGTTTTTTGTGGAAAAAATATGTGTTTTTTTAAATATTATATATATAATGCAGAAATTGGATTTTTCTTATATATATATAAATAAATACAGGGTGGTCCAGAATTAGTTGGAATTATAAATAAAACTTTATACGCGAAAATATAAGTTTCAGAAAAATGTTCATCATTCATTATCTTTAAAAAATAGTTAAAGTATAAGATACAATGTTTTGCTCGAATGAACTTCCTGTTAATTACAGATTGAAGACTCTTCCAGGTTTTTTTCTTAGAACTTTCACAGGCTAATAATTCTGAGATTTTATCCCATGATCCTATCTGTGCGCCCTAGGTTAGCATTTTATTAAAGTTGGTTTCTTTTTCGACCTGTACTAAGATGAAGGGGTCAATAAGCTACATATTAGTAAATAAAGGGAGTCAACATGACTTCTCCAGGAAGTGATTCAACATTTTATTACACCAGTCTTAAAACTTTTAAGGCTTTATGAAATGGGGTGCCTCTTTTGTAATGCAAATTCAGGCTCATGGTAAGTAGTATTAATCTAGTGGAGCACTTTCATTTGGAGGGACTATAAAGAGGCTCCTCTTTTGATTTTAAGACCATCAAGAACACTACCCGAGGTTTTTATTTGCTTGAAGTTTTCCCTATCCACAATATTAGAGAGTTGGGTTTCGGTGTTCAATTTACGTTTATGACCTCAGACAAAATGATTGAGCCATCTTTTGATAATATCTTATCATTATGATTTTAAAATATTTGTGCTTCAAAAAGTTTTTCTGCCAGAAAAAACCACGATCATCTCCTGAATATTGATGTACCAACTAAGTAAATTCTCTGCTCAATTAAGCTTCAGTTAGAATTTGCTTCTTTTTTGTGCTTGCAAGTATTGTGTTCCAATTCACTTTTATTGATCTCATCACGTTTTTGCTCATTTGTAGCTCATTAGCTGGAAGATCGTGCTGGATTTCGTCTTATTTTTCTTCCTACTGCCTGCAAAAAGCCTCATTGCTCAAATGGTTTTCTTTTTTCCTTGTCTGGAGTTATTAGAGGAACAACCTGTTTTCAGAATTATTTTTCAACCAAAAAAAAAAAAAAAAAATGCTCCCAAACCCAAAAAGCAGACATGACGGCACACAGGGTCTTGTAAAGGTAGATGATGGTTATACCTATAACGTTGGAAATATTATTTATATATTTTGACAACTCATTAATGAAAAAAAGATATAGTAATCCGGGAAAATAATTATTCTAAATAACTAGACTTCTAAAATTGATTATTGACATTTATATTACGTCAAAGTTGCGTCTGACTAACTCTGGAACACCCTGTATATTTATAGTTAATATTTTTTTAAAGAAGTGTATATATTTTTGCACTTTGTCTCAAAAAAATTAAATATCTTTTATTTTGCACTTTATGTGTATAGTATTGGTTTTTATGTCATGTATATTATTTCAAATTCGTATTTGATTCGAATTAAAAAAACTGAATTCAGTCGAGTTCCAGATTTTGAGTTTTTAGTAGATTCAGTTCATGTTAAGAAAAAATACCAATTTTTGAGTTTGATTGAGCTCGTGTTTTTGTAATTTTTCAGATATGTTATGCGAGTTCTCTTTTTTAATACATATATACTTATTGTATTATGAAAAAAATAAGCGTCTATGGTATTTGACTATTCTTATGAATGATACTTGAAATTTAACTTAGTATACTGTAATGTTTTAATTTGTTTTGATTATTCAAATTCAAGTCAGGTTGAATTTTTCAAAAAAAAAATATATACCTATATATATATTTATATTTTTTGATACAGTTAATATCCTAAATAAAATAATAAAATATTGAGATCGGTGAAACTTCCATTTATCAACTCTATTCACCTTGTTATAGCTAATAATGCCAATTGTATCTTCTCAAAGTTTGATGAACATTGTATTTGATTTACTTGGAAACAAATTGGATATCTACTTGATTAGTCCATTCCCGTTAAATAAATGCGGAAAGTGCTATTTGTTCCTCCGTTTCAATAGCTCCAAATAGGCACAAATCTAAACCAGAGAATATCATATTTTTACATGGCATGGACACTTTTACTTTTACTACTTTTTTGCTCACTAAAGGCTATTTTTACTATCTCAGTATTAGTAGAAAATACATCAAATGGAAGGAAGAACCAAATAATATTGAAAATTTGAAGGAATTAAAAAATATATACATATATGGTTATTCTTTACCATGTTTGATATAGATATCACTTCCTCTAACGTGATTTATATATCACATTGAATTTCTTGTAATATGGCTTAGATTTCCTTTTTGTTTCAATAAGTTTTAAGACCCAAATACATGATTTTTATTTATTTATTCGTAAGCTACCCCCTCAATAAAAAGAATTACATTAAAATAAGATTTGGATTTTAAATTTGTATTTATAAATATATAGTTTCCTTGTTTGAAGTAAATGAGGGTTGAAGTTGTTTAAGACAATAATTTACTATGCAAAATTACTCGTCCGGTATTGTTTTTGAGATTATTTTATGTGTAGTTCTTTTCGTGCGAATTATTTCTTTATTTTCTCAATAGTTAAATTAAAAAAGCTTCTTATGTAGTAAATATAGAGTCCTATACGATTGTTTGAAATATTTTTATTTATGGGATCTATTTTACTGAATGGTTGTAAATCAATTTAAAAATGATCAAAATTGATTTGAAATAATGAACAGGTAATAATTCTTTTTCCTTAATTAATTTTATTTTATTTAGTGTCTGAAATAATCAAGAAGATATTCTTTTTTTTTTAAATTATAGAAGCAAATAAATAATTTATTATGTGATAAATTTTTACACGTGAGGATCTAATAAATTAATCATCTTCTAATTATTATAAAAAAATTACTCTTTATATGTAACTTAAAGTAGTTTTTTATGATAGGAAATATACTCTTTTTTTGTGAAGTGGAAATTAATTTAATTTTAAAAATAATTTATAACAAATAGTTAGATAATTTATATTTTTGTTGATTTTATAAGAAATTTTCTGTAATCTACATTTACTTATTTATTTTAAACAATATTTATAAAATCGAGCGAATATAATTAATAATTAATTAAGTCACACATTGTAAAAGAGTACAAAAGCTACTGAATGCGTTGATAAGACTATTAAGAACTAAGTTAAAAAAAGAATATTGCAAATATCTTTAAAAAATTAGAATTTTGGTTCAATAAAAGATTGACAAGTTTAATAGTATCTCAAATTACGAGCATAATACGTATGAAAAAAGTGGTTGACCACCAAAATGTGGTTCAAAATTACTGAAAGTATGTTAATTAAAAATATAATGTCTGACAGTTAATTTTAAATATGAACATACCTAGTCACCTATGAGCAAATACTTATAACATTAAAAATATTTTTGGAAGTAAAATTGATATTTTGTTAGAGTCACTTATGAAGATAAAACATATGACCCTTTCCAAACCTAATACTTAATCCAAAAGAGCTACTGTTGTCCCAAATATATTTAAGCATAATTAATTATGTATTTTGAGAAATATCCCCTTATTAGTCTTCAGAGACTCGTTGTGGAATATCATGCTGACCATTGTTTTTACATAGTGGACTCAGAGTACCTGAAAAATCGTCCTTTGATAGTTGCATAAGTTGAAAACTTAGACTTCTAAATGATCTGACACAATCCATCAGTCTGGTTTGAGGTCAAATGTGTAGTTACAACAATTATTTGATATTTTGGAATTCAAAAGTGGTCCAATAAAACGATGATATTCCAAAGTAATGATGCAAGTCATGCATTACCTTCCACTAACATAAAATTCAAATAACTATCGTTGACATAACATATAAATATTTGTTACAATAGCTTTACTAAAATATTTTCTGGACTACTTAGTGATATATGACAGACATATTGGAAGTTAATTCATCACTAAAAAAATATATTATAACATTTTTTTTAATAATGCGAGAGAGTCGGGCTGTAAAAGTAGTAGCAGGGTAGGTCATTGTTTTCATGCATTGAAGTAGAAAGGAACGTGTGTTTGACGTTGAAGCCTACTTTTCTAACCGGAAAGTCTGTGATTGCAACCCAGAGCACCTTTCAAAATCGTTTCATTGTAGGCCAACATCCGGAATAAAAATTGCCAATTTATACACTGATTTGCTAATAAGGGTCATGTCAAACAAAAAAAAAGTGGTCTGCTCAGTTTATTGACAATAAGCTACGTCCTTTATGTTATATATTTTTCAGATCGATATAAAAAAATCTTTAAATGTGTAAAATCATAATGTAACAAAAATAAAGGTTTTTTAATGTATAAAACTTGTTTTGTTCCCTTTTGGAAAAAGAAAGTCCTGTTGCTGCACACTCTATATTGGTAAAACTATATTGATTTATTAAAATTTTAGTAACTAATGTATAAGAAACAATTTTGACGTCTCAGAGCCTTAATTTAATTTCTTCCAAATATCTATTTGATTCTAAATAATTAGTTTATTGAGATTAGTAAAGCTGACAAAAGACTCACAAATGCATACAAAAATGTTTGTTAACATTTTTTAAAAACATAATTGAAAGTTACATTCCTCAAAAGTAATGGCTGGTAATGGATAATGTCGTATAAGGTAAAAAGAAAATAAGTTTGTTTATTAGAAGGGAAATAGGCCACTTTTCATAGTAAAGGGATATCTGCCTCTCATAATTACTTCCATGTCAGTGAAATTTCTTTTTAAAATAATATATAATACATTTATAACGTAATGACCTTATATTGTTTTTCTCAAACATATTCTAAAAATAACTTTAATCAATTCAACAAAATTTGAAAAAACTTTCTAATGACTTTTTATTTCTCAATTTTGATATATGAACATATAAAAAAGAGCCACATTTACTTAGAAACTAAAGTACTTATATGTTAGTATCCCATTATCACTAAAAGTCCCTCATTAAGCATTATGATCTCATTCATATGTATATAATATACAAACGCAATCAAATACAAAAAAAAAAAATTACCCTCTTTATTCTAAAGATTGTGTGTGACTAAAATGCATATGAGGATAAAAAAAACTTAAATAATAACAACTGCATTCAATTTTTCATTCTCAATAGATGATAAATTTTATTATTATTGAGAAAGAAAAGTTTTTTTTGTCAAATTTGTGCTGCATACTAAAAATTTAAAAAAAAAATGCTGTATTCTGTGGAGAAATATATATTTATTATTATACAAAAAGCAGCAGTACAAAGATAAAATAACTTGTTTTTTTGTTCCTTTCCAATCGCAAAATAAACGATGCTCTTTCATAGATGAACATTCAAATATATGAAGACAAAACAAAATCAATTTAACACTTCAAAAACAATCGAAATTAATGATGGGATTCCAATAGAATATTGTTATTTTCTCTCTACCAGGTGTGTCTTTCTTATTGCACTTCTTAAGGTAATTTTGCCTAAAACATTTCCCTTAAACCATTTTGCCCTAGGATATTTTGCCTTAATTTATAAATAAATGAGATGAGTAGGTCGTTATTATTATTTATTTTTGGTTAAAATTGATGTTTCATTTGAATTTGTAAATCGAAAAATGTAATGTTTATTAGTATAAAACACATTGTATAGTTGTTTTTTTGTATATATAATAATTATACGCAAAAATTTCAATCCATACACCAACAAAATATCATCATGGTATTAATTCAAACCAGAAGAAAATAGGCAATAAAGCTTATATAATAACAAAATAAACAAAAATGTCAACAATTCGAAAAGAAGTAATGCTAATCGCTTCACTGTTCATATTGGACATGATGGAGAATTCATACTAAAAAAAACTAATGGATTAACCGACATACATAAAATGAGGCAAGATTATAATTCTACCATTATTCCAAAATAAAACAAATATTTAAATGAACTTTATTGTAATACACATTACAATTTTTGATTAAAAAAAAATCAATGTGAACAGCAATATATTCAAAAATAAACAAAACAACGTATAAATCTTTTATATTTATCGAGGAATATCCTAGTAGCAAAATGGCTTGGAGGTAAAATGTCCTGAGGCAAAAATACTAATAATTTATTCCTAAAGTAATTGTTTATTTTATTTTGTATATCCCATATTTAAGGAATAGTCGCTTAATAAGTAGAAGCAAGTTTTATTATTAACAGGCCTAGGTGATAAAGAATCACATTAAGGTTTGTTTCTTTGTGAAAATTAATTATATTGACAGAATGGCTGAAATAAATTTTGTCGGTAAAATGTTTTCTTTCAGGAAATATCCCATGGATATAAGGCAAGATTTGTTCATCAACAAAACGCCCGTGTATTGGCTTATAAGCCGCTATAAAATTCGCAGAAAGGTTGCTAAAAATTTTAATTAAAAAAACAGAAGAAGAATTATACAAAGACTGTCATGATGGACATCAATGGTCAAATTGTACGAAATCTTTACCGTATGATAAGGTTGATGTATAAGAACATGGATATGACAGTAACAATGATGAATAACATCATAACCTTGTAGCTAAGTTAAGGATTACATGCAAATGAACAATTTTATTAATGTTAATATAAAAGAGAAAAGGGTTGCAGGATCAAAATGCCTCCTCAACTAAACGATAACAAAACAACATGATATCAAGAATATAGTTTTTTGTAGATTCTTTGATAAAAATTATTGGAATATTTATTTATTTTTTGTCTCTCAAAAATATTAGTTAGATTTTGTGTACCTAGTCAATTAATTTTGTTTATTTTCTTTAGTTATGTTGGTATTAAAAACCAATGCAAAAAAATAATTTAATTGGAAAATACTTTTTCATTCTTCCTAGGATACTCTAATTGACTGTCGTTATTTTCCTTCAAACCTCTTCTTGTATCTGTTGTATGTAGATAATATTGATACATTTGTATACGTGTATACTCAACTTTAAAAGAAAGCACAGAATGAAGATCTTGCAAACAATATTTGTCCTCTAGGAGCGTTGAATACGACTCTATAACTATTCTCCACAACCTCCATCAGTTCAACCTATGAAATAAATTCTACAAAGGAGAGTATAGGTTTCTTACAACAATAGATGAAATGACCAAAAGTAACACAGTACCATCATTTTTTGTATCAGAAAAGGCGACACTTTGTGTGTGTGTGGGGGAGGGGGAATATTATATTTCACTATGACCATGCTCTAAATGTAAAAAAAAAAAAAATGTTAACACTTCTTAATAAAATTAACTTTTTAACCATTATTCAGCTTGAAAGACATTTTTTTGACATGTCTAAGCATAATAAATAAAATATATCAATTTAAATTACAAAAACAAAAGCCTCACAGGCAATGCCGGAAAGTCATACAAACTTTTAAAATATAGTTCCAGTCAATGTTTCCCATCCTTATTTTACAGATTACTTCAGGTCTTGAAAATTAACAGTGGTGTATTTAACAGCTTCTGGACTATATTTTACACCATAAAGTGTAGTCCAATGGACTCAAGTTGGGGCTCTGTTAAGTTCTATCAATCAAAAACTTGATATTCACCATTGTTTGTACACCTATTTCTAACAAAACTAGTTCATATCCTGTTTACTCATTCAGTTTTTTTAGAGGTATCTACACGGGTAGAGCTTTTCCTAACCAAGATTTACCTTCACTTAAAAATTATTACGCAATTTTGGATTTGATTCTGCTTTCCATAAGATTCCATAGGTATTTTAACGGTCATTAAGTTTTTAAAGGGTTAAATTTATCAAAATTTAATAACTCAATTTAGACCAATGTTTAACGTTAACTTCATCTTCTGTCCATTCTAATCCAAGTTATTAAGCTCTTTATTCAGTAAAACAGTCCTTACCTGTAATTTTTTCAATACACTTTATGAAACCAAAGGAAGTCTACTCTTATTTATTGTTTGACAAGTTATTCCATCAAATATATCTTTAAATTTTAATATTATTTTAATCATATTTTTTAATTGTTCATTTTTTTAGTTTTCCTCCATTATTAAAGAAACATCATTAGGATAAATATTAATAATATGCTTCTTTTGTCCAAAACTTACTCCAAACTTCCGACATATACACTGAATTTTTTCTGTAATTTTGTTTTGTTAGTCTGGAATGAAGAGGAAAGGCGACACGGAGTAGTTCTGACCCAAACTTCTTCTTTTTTATCTAATTTATTTGAAAATTATCTTGAGTGATAGTAAATGTTCTTTTAGACCATAAAACTCTTATTAAATTGAAGTACTGATTTTGAAAAAGTTTATTTTACCACTATTATGACAAGTTTTTGTTTTTATACAGTCAAAAGTTTTAGGAAAATCTTCTTTTACACACTGCTTCAATTGCAAATGAGATATTCCTTTTAAAAAAATTATATAATAAATTATTTGTTCTCAATGGTTGGAATTGGTGTAGTTACCTTTTTCCATTAACATGACTACTATTCCGTTAATTACAGTCATTAGTAAATTTCCTGATTTTTTCATGCATATTCCTTAAATTAGAAAGTAGAGAGATGTTTCTTTTTTTGCCGTAGCAAATTTAGTCTAATATTGTCATCTAGTTAGTTACCTTTATCTACTTTAAAGTGTTTGCTTATATATTCGATAATGGTTTTTTTATGGAAAATTCATCAAAATTTGGAATTATTCTATTTTTTGGAAAGATATAACCCCTCCATCAAACTGTTCTCTAAAAGTATCTTAAAATATATTCCAGAACTATGGCTCACATTACGATTTCTTTAACTTGGGTTGAACAAAAAACTTTGCTAGTCCTTCAAGCAATTACACAACTTATTCTGTTTGATCTCAAATTTGATTTTTTTCATGGTTTCTAGCTCGGAAACTCAATAAAAATGTATTAATGACGGTATGACCCATGTAAAAGTATGTTATCCAAGTTTCTATTAAGTTCTTTGTTTCTTTCTCTCTCTTTCATACTGAATTGAACAATATAGGTGCTTTAATTTTTCTTCTATTTTTTTGGGTTTCTGCAATATCACTGTGATCTATAAAAGTTTTTGATCAATATTCTTGTCCCAGAGAAAGTAATTCCAAATTATTCTTTGATATCTTTTGTCCTGATCTCCAGAAAGTTTTAAATTTAATTACATCAATAAAATTTAGTTTATAGACATTCTTTTTGAAGAGCCTCAAGGTCAGGACTTTGGTTCATTGACTTTTCTAAATTTCCAGTCTGATCCTACTATTATCAATAAAAGAGTAGATTCACACTTTTGGATCTTTGTCATACGCTGTAAAAATGGTAAAAAAATTATATTTGGGCCATACGCAATATACAACTTTTTTTTTAAATGCCTACTTCAGAGATATTAATCACTAACAGACGAGAATTATTTTTACAAGTAAATAAGTCCACTTTCTGAATGTACCAACGATAGCACACACCTACTTCAACATCTCCTGTCAATAATCTGCAACAGTTTTTGAGTAGACGCCAAAATTGCAAGAAGGTGACACCAAAGACCCTGAATATATATTATGTGTAGATTGAGCGAAAGTAACTTCTCTGAGGGAGAGGGTAAACTTTTTTATCTTTTCCTCCTCAATTGTTGTGTAAGACAATTATATATATATCAAGTATGATTTTTTATCCACACTGACAAATAATATTAAAGGCTAATAAATTTGTACAATAACGGGGTTCGACTGTAATTGAACTTCGCCCTAGCCGAATTACAGTTTTTTTCAGACACTTTCTTACTCCTACGGGTCTCTTTTATCTCTTCGATCTCATTAATATTTTAATCTCCTCGGAACTTTCATTTTCATAACATTCCATATATTTGTCACCTAACTTACCTTGACTACAGCTATTGTCATACCTTTGATCTCTTACTCTCTTTTCCACCTTCTTAAAGTATAGATCTCTACAGTCAGTGCAATGGCTCTCCTTGTTTTTTCGGCAAGGGTATTCATAAAGTTTTATAAGTTGATCTGATGGATCGTTATGGGTCAATATTTTCTTGTCCAACCTTGGCATCTGGTCTTGCTGAATATTCTTGTTCTTGCAGGGGTTTTAGATATAATAATTTGGGATTTTTGAATAATTAGGCTATTTTTGATTGTACTATAACAGCTGGCTAATTAAACCATCAGATATATATTTTTTCCATCTTTACAGTGATTGTTTATTTGTTATAATATAACATATATGCTGGGAAACACTTAATCTGACACTTAAATAAGTTTTTGATAAGGTTTACAATTGTTCTGATTTATCTAATCGACCATGTAGTATTGGGGTTAATACCGTTTAACGCAAGGATAAATAAATATTGAGAGCCGAAATCTGAGACTTTGAGGGATTGTGTTCAATAGATGAAAACCACATCACAATTCAATTTTTTTTTTTTTGTATATTCTAAATATCTCACGAAACTTAATACTCATAGAAGATTGTTTATTCTTTTCTTCCTTTTAATACATATATATGTTAAAATGTTTTTACAATGTTTTCAATAAAATCTTTTAAGTACTTATTTTATACGTGCACATACTTAAATGACATAGATTTTCCCATAACCAATTTGTATCAGTAGGCACTTATACTCAGATTGGATTCTATTTATATATGCAAATAACTAAATTAGCTTTTTGTAAAATCTATGCAAATGAAATGTCTTATAATATAATTATATTATATAAATTTATATATGTATGAATTTTATATACACTGAGTTGTTGTATATTTTTTTATGATTTTGTTTGCAAGATTAACAATACCGATTTACCTTGTAAAAGGTAGAATGGTTAATTGATTGTTTGTTTTTTTAAATTGTTTTCAAATACATTAGTAGAATGAAACCCATTTGAAAAAAACTAAAATATAATTTAATTTATAAAAATTAACAACCTTTGGTTTATATCACGATGTTACGCTACTAAAATAAAGGTTTACAATTTATTTTGTTGTCAACTATCGATTTTACAACTTATTTTCCCCACATCATTATTTTGACGCTGATTGGTAGAACTTAAATAATCTATAGTTAAGATGTGGATAATTAGCAACAATAAATGAATAATAATTCCATTATGGGAAAATAATTGCCTGATTACCAACTGATTTTACCCTTTTTTTCTATTAATCTTTCCAAGAAAAGTTGCATGATACAATAAAGATAACAAAAATAAACTTTCAAAATAAAAATAAATAAATGTAGAGTGATGTCAAATTATTTATTTTAATTCACTTCTGGATTCTAAGCTCATCGATATCCGAACATGTAATAAAATCCTCTTTTCAACTTACCAATACAAAATCTTATTGACAATAGAAATTTATATAAGTTAGAAAAATTATTCTAATATTTTAGTATTTTCGCAATAGCTTAGTAATAATGAAAACATCTACATATTCAAGAAATAAGGCACTAACCATCATTAAAAAAATCCCCCGAATATACAGTTACGCAATGTTGCACATAAAAAATAGCCATGAAAAAGTAATGTCGAAGAAAATTCAAATCCATCCTAATGTAACATATCTGTTAAGAAATACACCTGATAATGAAAAGTGTGCAAGCAATATAAAAGAGGTGTGCGCGGATTTTCTGCTCTAGTCCGCCCAGAGAAGGATAACGTGGAAGCAAATTATATGTACTAATAAGTATGGAGGATTGTGTCTTATCTGAATTAAAAGTGTTTGGAAAACACTTTTAATTACGTGGTTCAGAAGATTGGTGAATGGAGAATGCACATGGTCTAAACAATTTAGAAAAAATATAGAGATTGAGAGCGGCCTTCATTTTGACACATTTCGTGGTACGGGACCAAAAGAAATACTCAGGATTTTAAAATCACTACGGGGTGTTTGGAACAAAGTTGGAAAAATAAGCAATGAATATGTGCAAAAATCCTTCCTTATATAACATGGCAGGAACCCATATTAAATAATCAACTTTTTAATTTTTTATTTGGTATGTCCATCAAGAAAATAATTGACTTGATTGGAGAAATTTTTAATTACGAACTCAAAATGTCTTTTGCTGAGGAAATGGAACGGATTTTTTTTTTTTTTCCAGGATGATGATAGGATTTGCTTCTTTTGTAAATCCACAAGGGAAAATACAAATCATTTTTTGTCTGAATGCTGTGCCACTGAAAAATACAGAGATAAAATAATGCAAATAATATATGAAAAATATAGAATAATCTTAAAAACGAGTCATTTTGCTTTTCTTTATATTAGTTCCTACCAAAAAAAAACTATCTATTTTATTTGAAAAGTTCTTATGGTCTTTTATAAATTTAAATGTACAAAAACCCCTTACCGTTTGGCATGCTAAAATATGTAAAAAATACCGGTTTGTTTGT
Organism: Lepeophtheirus salmonis; assembly: GCF_016086655.4. Taxonomy (NCBI): domain Eukaryota; kingdom Metazoa; phylum Arthropoda; class Copepoda; order Siphonostomatoida; family Caligidae; genus Lepeophtheirus; species Lepeophtheirus salmonis. Next base: position 33,083,764 of record NC_052144.2, on the reverse strand, counting down.
TTAATTTGAAAGTGTTTTCAAGTGGATTGTTTTTTTATCAAATGTTTATATTGTATTTACAGAAATTTAGTTAATTAGAATAAAGTTGTTGTACTTCGGTAAAAAAAAATCTCCCTTCAGAAAGTTTTGGAGAAAAATCCTCAAGAAAAGGAACTTATTTATTAATATACACAGAGAGCAAAACAATTTTTGATATTAACTGGGATTATTGTAAAAGTCATATTTATTCAATCCATAATTTTGTATAGTCATCAAAAAGTTTAAACATAGTTTTTGTTATAAATTCTAATGTGATTAAAATACCTGCATGGGCTTCTATATATATTGTTAATATAATTTTAAGTTTCCCTCATTGATTTATTTATTTTTTGTTAAAATGTACACTTATATCAAAAATAAATTAAAATTTTGAATCTCAAATTGATTGTTAAATAGATAATAGTTAAACATGTTTTTACCCTAGTGATAATTCTTTGTCTTATAGCCATAGGATTAAAAAATGTTTTATAGCCGATTAAGACTATATATGGAGAAAAAAATCGTAATTTTTTAAAATCCATTTTTAAAACAATAAGAAATTATAATTTTTACATTTTTCAGCTTTTCGAATTGTCGGTTATATATATATTTTTTTTGTATGTTACTTTTCATGGTCTTGAAATTAAAGGGAAAAAGTTTCGTCTTTAAGATGTAATTTTTTTAAATTTTTAAATTAATAAAAGATAATTGTATATGAGTGGTTTTAGTAAGCAAGCATAATTTATGTTTTTTCCTACACTCATCTAATTAACAAATGGTCGTATGACGTTCATTTGTCAAGTAGAGATGAAATGACTCATGTGTATATATATTTGAACAACATTTTATACACTGGTAATTGCCAAATCACTTATTATATAATTTCAATGTACTATATAAATGGAACATATAAAAAGATGTTCTAGAGTTAATTAAATTTGCAGATGCACATGGTATAATATCTCCTTAATATTCCAAGGAGTCATTACTTATAACCCCTTGGATTGTCAAAAGATGGTTTTGTACTTTTATTTTTTATGTAAATAGATTATTTGTTGCAAATATCAATTTTGTATAAGCTTTTATCTCTCTTCCCCCCCCCAATAATATAACAGATAGCTTATTTTAACCAGGGTCTATATTTAAAGATAAAAGGAAACCAAAAATCAACATGGCTCCCCTAAAGATTAGAATAATATTTAGGGGGGAGCAGCTTAGGTATCCTAACATTTCAATCAGAATGTTAAATCAGCTTTGGAATATAATTGAATGTAATAGGAAAGGAAGTTCGTTACTCAGAAGTTAAATAATAATGACAACATCTAAGGTAAAGAAAATTTATTCTTCAAATTACCAATTTAAAAAAAAAAAAAACTGGCCAACTAAGAAATACACACAATATAAATGACTAACCATAAATATCCCTCCAACTTTTTGCTCAGGCTCTTCCAAATGCAGGCCCATTTGAAACGTTATTATTTTTTAATTTGAAAGGAATATTTAATAATATTTTGGTCAAAGCAAACCAATACTTTTTTTAAATTAACACTCACTGAAATTGAGCCAATATTCACTTCTCTGTATGATATGAAGCGTACAAAGGAGTTAAACATTTATTTATATAAATGTTGTAAAAATGCCAGCACAAATGGGAGTTCTATCAAGCATTGATTATTCACATTGGTATAACTCGTACTTAATAGCTGACTTGGAAAATTTGTGATTGTCTTATTTTAAATTTGGAACTGCTACAATTTTGCATATTTTCGTTTTTTTTCAAGTCTCATGTAACTAGATATTCATATACATGACTAATTTCATTATTTACTTTGAAATATCATCTGATATTTACTTTAATTAGAAATATAATTTAACAAAATAAGATTTAAAAAAATAAAATTTATAGAGCATTCACAGGTTAAACCATTTGATTTGCCATCAGTAGAGACATAATTAACACAAATATTAGCTCTATTATTTTACTCATCTATGTATGTATCGTAACTATGTTACGTCTATAGACTCAGTACTGCTATAATTTATATGATTTTTAAACCACAATCCAACATTAATATTATTAATCTAATTTTATCTATTTTTTTTCATTATTTGTAACCAATTTATTTGTGTTACGAAAATAATTTTTTTTTCAAACGCAATTTTCTCTTCCACTAATTACCAGATTTAAAAAAACAAAAATTTGTATAGATTCTCATTTATTTAATTCAATAAAACCACCTTCAGTCTTAATAACAGTCACTATACGAGGACTCAAGCGCGAGAGAGTCATTGCCACTTTGTCCCTTTGCAATGTATGGAATTCTTTCGAGATCCAACTTATAAAATTTGTCTTTAGTTTTGTGGGGGATCAGTTGGTTTGTCGTTCGATCACGCCCCACACAAAAAAAAAAAATCTACCAGATTCAGATCTGGGGAGTTTGGAAGTCAAAAGTACAGGGAGATCATATTGCCACTTCGACCTTTGACCTCAGCCCGTATTTCTGTTGCTACAAAATCACCTTTAGAGGGCTCAAATTCACTCTTACCTTACAAACAAACATCTCACTGAGTCCCAGAAATTGAACCATTATTGTATTGTCGCTACCAGGGTAGATTCAAAGGAGGGATCAGTTATATCAATTAGAATTAGACAATTTATTATATTTGTTTATAACTGGTGCATATTTGAACAAATTATCGAACAAAAAAAAACAAAAAACCAAAAAAAAAACCAGCAGTGTAATTGACTGGGTTTACCCAAGAGAGTGCACCAAATTGGATTCATAGATAGCTTGTTCCCCCTTAATATATAAATGTTAATTTACGAAAGGAAGATGAATGACCATATGAAATTACTTATTAATAAAAGTACAATATCATTAAAACACAAAGAATACTCCAAAAGGTTAGGGTTCTGTATTTTCAATCATTTTCATAATCAAATACGAGTATAACTACAATAACTTTAATTAATATATAGTTAAACTTATGTGATAGACAAAAAATTCTAATTCTTAAAATACAGTAACTTATATAATAATTTTAATTCTTAAGAAAAGAAAGGAAATAAAATTAAATGGTTCATGTATACAATACCAAAACCATACCATATTTTACAAAGTATTCACAGCCGTTATTTTTGTTTGTTTTATGATAAAAACAAATCAATATTTAAATATATCTTTATTTTACGTATGTATATATAATTGTAAAGTCCTGTTGTTAAGTTTTGCTTTTAAAATAATTAAATTAAGGCTACAAAAATTTTTAGGGGAGGTTTGGAAGCAATTATTTTAAGGGGCAAATATTAAATTTATTATTTCAAATATAAATAAATGACAAGTCACTATAAGGAATGGGTAAAAAGTATGAATATACTTGTGTGCATCAATATTTTTTTTTCAACGTGAAAGTTCATATATTCAATATGTAATTTTTACTATTGCTAGTGAAGTTAATTTAAGAATATAATTGGGAATTTCTATAAAATCAACTTTTATTTTAAATTATAAAAGTAAATTAATTACCAATAATTGAATCTTTTAAAATATACAGTGAACAATGGGTACAGTTTTCACAGATCAGAGACTGGTAATGACTTGATGACCTGTCTATCGTGTGCTAATTGAAGGAAATAGTCATTTTCTGTTGTGTAAATGTCATTACTCGATATTTGGTTATAGTCTCTTACTGGGAAATGATTGGACGAAATATAATCCCTGTACAGGGTGCTGGTTGTGGAATGTTCTATTTGGGGGTGATGCTGTTGCTGCTGCTGATGATGAGGTAAAGTCCTGGATGATGGATCACCACGAGCGAGATGTGATGAATAATAATTGAAATTGCCCTTTTTACTAAAAGAACTTGGACTCTCAGAGGAGCAAAGTTCTCCACTAGAAGATCGAGTATGAAAGGCAGAAGATCTATTTCCTCGACCTCCCCTTCGCCAACAAATGACAATGATCCGGCTCCGGAAGTGAACAAACACGAGAATAATGAATCCAAGCATGACAACTGATAGAATGATGAGGGATATTATAACTATTTGTTTCTCATGTCTCCGCCGATAGTCAAAAGCTTCACCCACAACGTTGTTTGGATTGCTATCCATTGAGGGTAACGAAGCATGCGACTCCGAGGTTTTAAAGTCCGTCTCAACATCGTCAGAATCTTTTTTATTCTTTTTTTGAACAAATTCTTCGTCCTCTTGAAAGTCAGGCACAACCAGACATGTAAGATTGCTTTTCAAATTCAAGGGCTTTCCATTTGAACAGATGGCGTGAGAAGTAGTATATGTTTTTGAAATAAAATTAACAAGCCAATTCAGACGACAGTCACATTTTAAAGGATTGTCTTTCAGATCAATAGATTCAACTTTGGTTGTCCAATTAGCAACAGAGCCTTCATTGATGGATCGAAGACCCATAGATCGGAAAATGAGTTGAAGCTTTTCTATACTGGAGTTACTAGAAATAAAAAGTAAAATGAAGGCTTATAATCGATTAAATTTTACCATATAAATGAACTTACCGATTAATAAAGAATGCTTCATCTTCAAAACGCATCTCTGGAATTTGTGCTTCACTCAAATCTAGGGTCTTAAGAGACGGATTGCCATAAATAGCTCTCGTCCTTATAACTCTAAGATTTTCAGATTGAGTAATATCAAGAAGACGAAGGCCATTCAAGCCTTGAAATCCAAAGCTGGGAATGTCACTATATAGATTAGAACCTCCTATGAACAGTTCACGAAGGTTTGCAAGTGAATGAGAAAATCGAGGTATAACTTTGATTTTGTTTGAGGAAATATCCAGAGTTTTTAGGGACGAAAGTCCATGAAATGCACTAAATGGAATATTTTCTAATCCTGAACCTTTTAAATCCAATTCAAGGAGGTTAGTTAGATGTTGAAAGGAAGCTGTTCCACTAGATCGAAGATCTTTGTTATAACTAAGCTTCATTTTAATGAGGTTTTTTGATAGGGCCATAGGGAAAGGAGGGATAATAGTGAGAGCATTATGATCTAGTCGAAGATCTCTTAATTGAGTGAGGGATTCGAAGGCACTTCCATCAATAAAATGTATTGGATTTTCACCTAGGTCCAATGTGTTTAGCTGTAATAGAAGGGGGTTTACATATCATTTATTGCTTATCAAAATTTTAAATTCTAATTAGTTTTAATTTTTTAACTTCATCAATATAAATATTAGGCCCTCTGTTAGAGAAAATTCTTTTATAAAGAAGTTAGTCCACTGGGTAAAAAGGAAAACCATAAAATAAATTTATTTTATTACAAGAGAAACATTTGAACGATTAAAATAATTAAGTAATTCAAATTCTGTATAATTTTTTACTTGTTCCATGCAATTCGGGTTCGTAAATATAAATTCAAATGCCAAAAAACCTATATGAATATGTCAATGTTATTCAAGAAAAATCAACCCTAATATTAAAATAATATTAATACTATAAGTTTTGTGTTTAAACAATGACATAACTTGTTATTCTTAAAGTAAATAATCAAATAAAAATTTATTATTTTATGATAATTTTGAGAATAAAATTAGTTTCCTTTATTTTTGAAGAGATTGGCTTCCATTAAAAATATTTAAATGTACATATAAGGTATTATTAATATAAATAAAGATTTAAATATAATCTGATTCAATGTTTCAGGAGCAAATAGGGCAATAAAATATAGATTTAAAGGAATAAAAAGCATTTATTTAATTGTTTGGGTGTATAATATCAACAGTTCAATAACAAGTAGTTAATATTTAAATCAATTAGAGATTCTATGTTCAAATTTATGACGTATAAATGTTTGAACTAATATTTGAATTATGACATTTTGTTTACTACAGTTTGGGCTTTGAAATTCAATTTTTCATACAATTTTTATAAGATTGAAAATATTTAGAATCTCTAAATCCAATTGGTTGTGTTTCCGAAAGATTAATCATGATAATTATTTTCAATAAATAGAAAAATAGAAATATAGTACATACATATATATTCAAACTCTTTTTTGTGTTGGCGGCCACCTACTCTATATTTATGTATATCATTAATTCCTCTTCAAATCTAAAAAATTTAACCATCATAGATAAATAAATATTTTATTTTATAACAATGTTGAAAAAATTGCTGTTACTTCGAATGAACTACAGGTACTCGTATCTTGATATTTTTATTAATGTTATTTCCCTAAAAAAATGCAC